>NC_141066.1:18184433-19384433 GCF_041138505.1 Cibotium barometz | reverse complement strand
ATTAAATGGGATAGAATGAGGGGTTTGTTATAGTGTAACAATCATTGTAATAACAACTTACTTGATACACATTAACATGTAAACTTCCTCTTGGAGGGGGATGGGTGTACTCCTCTTATACGTTACACACAATTAGCATATGAACCTCTTCATGTAAGAGGGGTTTCAAAGTTAGTATGTGAAGAACCAGGTCTTGTTAGAGGGCTTTCGAGTTTTTCAATCATTCCCTCTCAAGGTTTGACTAAACCTCCTTGTTAACCCATGAATCTTGACTTTCAATGGGTTGCTTTGCTTATTAAAAACATGTAATTAAAAAACCACATATAAAATAAGTTTTTTAGTGTATTTGTTGACATACATTTCAAACATTCTTTGTAATAAATGTTAAAAATAGGAAAAAATGAGTGAAACGTAGCCTACAAAGTTTAAACCTACAATTTTTTTTCCCCATTGAGCTTCCAATGACACCAAGGCACTCACCCTTGAAAATGATCCTATCACCTAAGTTGAAGTCCCTATATTCAAAGTTCTATCGTTTTTAATTTAGAAAAAAAAAGCTACCAAAACACAATTTAGAGAGTATAATCTTGGAGATTTTGGCTAAGATTTTCACTCTTGTTACTTATGGTGATTACAAGCCTAAAAAGTGATCAATAGCAAGTTTAAAGGGTGGAGGGTGAGAGAATATATGGATTTTTCAATTGAAATATTTATATATTACAGATAGAAATTAGAAAGATAGTTTTAGACAAGAGGATACATACATGAAAGAGGAAGAGGATTGAAAAGAGGGGAGGGTGCAAACCTTTTGCTGCAAATTTTGGGAGGGATCCTTCAAAAATTAAACATTGATAAAAACCTAGTTTGTAAAATTTGTAGACATTTTTAGACCCCTTGATGTATAAAACCTCTATTTAATTAGCAGGTGTATGAGGGAGGAAGGGCCTTGGAAATAAGGGAGGGTCAAAACCTTTGGCTACAAATTTTGGGAGGGATCCTTCAAAAAAGAAACATTGATTAAAACCTACTTTGTACATTGCTAAGATATTTTCAAACCCCTTGATGTATAAAACCTCTATTTAGTTAGAAGGTATAATGTATGTATACATTCCATATTTTAGACACCCCACATGTATATATACTATAAAGGAGGCCTATAAATACAAGCCTTGTATATATACTATAAAGGAGGCCTATAAATGCAAGCCTTGTATATAATGTATATTTCATGAATTAATAATATTATGTCAATTAACTCACCTGATATCATACATTTCTGTAGAATGACTACATCAAGCCAATGCATAAAACCTTTTCCTCAGAGAGAAAAAGAAATCCAGTAATGGTTCTATGAGTTGATGCCACTGGTGGGTTTTTCATTCACGTAAGGATCACAACATGTGTGCATTATGAACAAGTGAACATTGGAAGTAACCTTGGCACTCAAGAAACCCTGTGTACAATCCTTTGTACAAATACAATCCTATATGAGTTGATGCCACTAGTGGGTTTTTCATTCACGTAAGGATGACAACATGTGTGCATCATGAACAAGTGAACATTGGAAGTAACCTTGGCACTCAAGAAACCCTTGTACAATCCTAAAAAGCTTCACACATGGACCCGCACTCAATAAAAAATGGATTGATTCAGGTGATATGTAAGATTCCTCCTCAGGATGAATATTGAATAAGCCTCTACTTCAATCCCTTGTAATCATTCTATGTTTCTGAATACAAAAATAATCAATTTTCCTTGTTTTGCTTAGTGAGATAAGAATTTCTAGAGAGTGGTAAATCAAAATTGGGATATTTTTGGATAAACAAATTCTACAAATATCAAAAAAATGTTTCCCAGAAACAGAAAATCAAAATAGATTTTCCACGGTGTAATTGGAACTAATTAAAATTGATTCAGAAGACCTTAGCCTAAGGGTCCAGATTCTCGAAATTTTTTTAATTATGGTCCAATTAAGGTTCCTATGGACCAATAAGATTAATCCAAGTGTTGGGACAAGATAAATCCAAAGAATAAAAGAAAATACCCAAAAATAAATAAATGTCCACGTAAGATAAAGAGTTGATCAAGTACTAGGTTTATTAGTTAAAAATTATGAAGTATTAATTAAAAAATGAGATATTTTGGAGTGATCATTCATTTTTGACACATGTGTAAGAAAAAGGGAGATCTTCAAGGAGGCACCTACTTCACATGCTTCGATGAGTTTAAAACTCAAAAATAATAGGATATTTTTATCTCTCCTCTCTCCTGGATCAAACCAAATCAAAAAGGGAGCCAAACTCGTCCAAATCTTGTCCAAATTCAGCCAAACTTAAGCTAGAAAATTCTAGAACTCAGTTGGACTCAGTTATTGGCCTCCCTTTCCTATAAATGGACCCTCATTTCTTTGTATTATTATGTGTGAACTAAACTATGCTGGTTTTACTCTAAACTATGTTGGTTTTACTCTAAACTAAGCTTAAATTCTATTATCCTCTAAAAACCTCTACAAAATTGAAGAGATTGGAGCTTCTCTCTCTCTTCATCAATCTTCCTTGGTGACTCCTACAACATACCAAACCAATTGATTGGTTGGGGGCCTCTACTGTGATCAAAAATCAAGTAAATTAGAAGGTAAAGTGTGGAATATTGCCTTTTTCTTATTAAAACTCTAAATGCTTCTCTTCTCAACCCCTCTCAAGCTTGAGAAACTTTTATTTGAATGGCTTTTGATTACTATTGAAGTTCTTTTATGAATTGTAATAAAGAAACACATAAATTTCCATTTATGCTTAATTTTAATGATTTGTAAGCATTTCTCTCTTTCTCCCCAAAGAAAGGTCATTCCTATGACCTATTCTCAATCCAAATGAAGCTTCTCATGAAGCATTTCTCTAATCCAAAAGTAATTTCTATGCTTGTCTAATTGGAGGCCAAAATAATGGCTTTTTAATGCTTTTATGATATTTATTTCATAGAGAAAGTATGAATCAATCCATAATTAGATAATGATCCAATTAGTGGTCATTCTAATCATATTAATAATATTAAACTTCATTCTTTCAATTAAATTTAGAATCATCAGTAATAGCAGCAGAGCGGAGCTATGGTAAAATTTCTGTAAAATAAACACATAAAACATTTTCATTCATAATATGAAAAGAGGACTTCCTACCATATTCTAGGAATTATCATCCTAGATTAATTGAATGATTCTCATTGTAATCATGGAGAAATTGATTTATATGTTTATGCATAATTAGTAAATTAGAAAAAAGAGAAATTTTTGGTAATTTATTTTTATGTTAAAAGAGTGATCCCCATGACATTGGAAATCCATGTATTCCAATGATTTAGAGAAAAAAATTGGAATGCTAAAATATTGTATATTTTATGAAAGATTATAGTTAAATTTATCTTTTTGTATAGATAATTTTTTATGATGAAAAAGGAATTCCCACCATACTGGATTAATTAAATGAAGAAAGGGTAATTCCTAGTGCAAAGGAATTAATGAAGATTTTTATTTAAATTTTAAGAGAAAAATTTAGTTAAATTTATCTTTTTGCATAGATAAGTTTAAATGATAAAAGAGGAATTCCCACTATATTGGAATTCAAATGTTTACATGAGAAAAGTGGAATTTTTAGCTTAAAGGAATCAATGGTTATTTTTATGTAATTTTAAGAAGAATTTTAGTAGATTTAATTTATGGAAAAGAGGAATTCCCATGAAAATTGGATTGCGCTCATTGAAATGAGAAAAAGAAGGATTTCAAGTTTATTCAAAAAAATAGGTATTAATATTTTAGTTAAAAGATAAATTTCCATCATAATTCTACTTAATGAATTAAGGTTGAGAATTTATGTGGGAAAAAGAATATCTTGGATATTTGAATTGGTAAAATCACTAAATGGATATTTACTTAAAAACTAGATGTTTAGTTGAAAGGAATCCTGGTAGAACTGAACTAAATGAGTTTAGTTAGACTACGTGAGGTCGGATAGTCAACCTAATTGTCCTTCTCTAGAACTAAATCAGACAAAAACTTCGTGACCAATTCCAGTTACTAAATCCAAAGAATAGACTACCGGAACTAATCTAGTTTTTCCCTGACAAATCTCACCTACAATCTAGTTGGATAAATGGATAAAATGATGGGTAGAAGTTATTGGAAAAAGGGTCTTTGGAACAGATCTAGTTACGTTAATGAGTTTAAATCCTAAGAAGACCTTGTTCTATGGGAGGGGATCATCGGCTGTGCCTCAAAAATGAGGAAAAAAGTAGTGATTCCATGGACCAAGTGCAAGTATCTTCTTGATCTAACTATGTGACTTCGTGCTCGATCAGATCAGTTTAATTTAGTCAAGACTTGACTCGTTAGAGTAATCTCATAGTTAAAAGATTTTTCCCCCTTCCTGGTGAAATCGCCTGTGCCTTTCGGGCAAGGGGAGTCTTCCGGGCCCGGTCTCGGAGGGACCGCCCCCCGGGCTAGCCTCTCGTCCTGGACATCCGCGGGCGAGGCCCCGCGAGTGTGCAGGACCCCCACTATTGCAGGACCCCCACTATTGCTTGATGCTCCTGGCCTTAAAGTTATTTTTATTGGGTATTCTGACACTTCCAAAGGCTACAAATTCTATGACCCGTCCTCCAAGAAAGTGCTTGTGAATCGTGATGCTATTTTCAATGAACAGCTTATGGGCGGTACATGGTCCATGGATGATTCTGATGATACTAAATCTTTGCCTCAAGCTTTTCCATTCTTGTGTGATGATGAATCTTCTTCTATAGAGCAAATTTCCTCTTCACAACCATCTAAAGAGCAACTTTCCTCTTCACAACCATTGATTCCGAATGCTGTCATTGATGATGTTGACATTTTTATTGATCTGCCTATTGATTTTGAGCATGGTTCTTGTCATGTTTATGATGAAGATTTTGAGGCTAATGTTTTCTCTACTTCTGAAGATCCAGCCACGTACAGTGATGCTATATGTTCTCCACAAAAGGATCAATGGCAAGAGGCTATGGAAGCAGAGTATGATTCTCTTATCTCTAAAGGTACATGGATACTCACTGAGCTACCTCCTGGCCGTACTGCCATTAAGTGTAAGTGGGTATATAAGACAAAATTTAAAGAAGATGGATCCTTTGACAAATTCAAGGCACGTTTAGTTGCCAAAGGTTATTCTCAAGTTGCTGGTGTTGATTATCAAGAAACCTTTTCACCAGTTGTTCGCATTACTAGTATTCGGGTTTTATTGGCATTTGCTGTTCAATTTGACTTAGAAATTCATCAGATGGACGTGCGCACAGCTTTCTTGAATGGAGATTTGAATGAAGAAATTTACATGGAGCAGCCAGAAGGATTTGTTATTGCAGGGAAGGAAGATCTTGTTGCTCGTCTTCATAGGGCTTTATATGGTCTTAAACAAGCTTCACGGGCCTGGTACATCAAGTTTGATCTTTTTCTTACCTCCCATGGTTTTATCTCTTGCTCTTCTGATCCCAACTTATTTACCAAACACCAAAATGGTAGTTTTGTAATCCTTGCCCTTTATGTGGATGATACAATCCTTGTTTCCAATGATTTGGGATTTCTACACCAAAGTAAGTAGTTGTTATCTTCGGCATTTGATATGGTGGATCTTGGAGAGCTTCACTCGTGTCTTGGCATTCAGATTCAAAGGGATCGCAGTAAAGGTATTTTTTACTTCGACAGTCAAAGTTTATTGAAGATACTATTAAGAAGTTTGGTTTGGAATCTGCACATTCAGCAACTACTCCTTGTCTTGCGAGTTCCATGAAAAACACTTCTGATGGTGGTGGCCTGCTTGTTACAAATCAACCATATGCTAATTTGGTTGGATGTCTTCAAGTTGTTGGTTTGAACACTCGTCCTGACATTTTGTTTATTGCTAACTTTCTCGGGCAACACCTTGCATGTCCTTCTCTTAAGCATTGGTCTTTAGCAAAGCGCGTGTTGAAATACTTGAAAGGCACTATAGATTATGGTTTGGTTTATCAACGACAATTCACATCCGACTCCATTCCATCTCTTTCTCTTTTGGGTTACATAGATGCAGATTGGGCCAGCTCACATTTATCTATGCGATCTACTAGTGGCAATTGTTTCTTCATTAATGGTTGTCTTATTTCTTGGACCAGCAAGAAACAACGTTGTGTTGCAGTTTCTACAACCGAATCTGAATATGTTGCGGCATCACTTGCAGCTCGTGAACTCATTTGGCTTCGACAAGTGTTGACAGATATCGGCCATTCTCCTCTTTCTAGTACACCCTTGCGGTGTGATAATCAGAGTGCTATTAGTCTTGCAAAAGACTATGTCCAACATAACAAGTCAAAACATATTGCTATGCATTACCATTATGTTCGATACGAAGTACGCAAAGGCACTATCATGATTGAACATTGTCCAAGTGACCAGATGATTGCAGATATTCTTACCAAAGGTCTCAATGAGTCACGCTTCATTCTCTTGCGCTCAGAGCTTGGAGTTGCCTCGGGCTCACTCTTTCTAGATTAGGCTCTTTACTCTTATGGTAGCTTTGTACATATATCGTTGTAATCTTCTAGACACCATGCACTTTGCACATTCCACAATTGCTCACTATGACCTCTTGGTCCTTTTGTATATTTGTATATAGATGCACAATGCACTTTCACATCATTACTTCTGGTTCATATTTTCACATTTGTATAGGGGCTTGGGTTTTTCCCTTGTACTCCCCAAGGGTTTTTTCATCCATAGCTAGAGACCCTTGTTTGAGTGGGGGTGTTGGAGCTCTATATATGGCTCACTCTACCTAACTTGGTCTCACCTATATATATGTATCTTGTCCTCAATATGAATCAGTCTTTGGGAGCGTACATGATGTGTCTCTTGTCTCGTCTCTTTCTCTCTACATTTCAACAGGGGTTAGGCTGGACTGATGGATCCCTAAAATGAGACTCAATTCTAATATGGTACGATAGATGAATTAAATCCCACATAAAAATTGTTCTAATAATGGAAAAGAATCAACGGCTATGCCTCTCAATGAGAAAAAAATTGTTGGTGTCTATGATCCAAGTGCAAGTCTTTTCCTTGATCTAACTATGGGACTTACGGGCTCGATCAGATCAGTTCTGTTAGTTAAGGCTTTTGACTGCGTTAGAGTAAATTTATCCTGGAGCAATTGCCTGTGCTTTTCGGGCGAGGGAAGTTTTCTCGGCTTAGGTTTTGGAAGAACCGATGCATTAGTCTCTTGTCCGGATATCCATGGGTGAGGCCCCGAGTGAGGGACCCTACCCCGCGCAAGAAGTTCTACTTGTGATGATATTCGTAAGTGGAATGACGATAATGACTTCAATAAATCACTATGAGTTTAGTGGATTATGCTGACAGATTGCTACTGTTAACACTTGATCCAGTGGATCAAGTTAAGGGATGACAAATTAAAAACCTGTATAATTGAAATTCCCATGGAGGAATGTTCAGATGGAAATTTTGGTCTAATGGACCACTATTGTGTTAAGGATATGAATGATATGATCTGAAAGAATTGTTATCTGATGATGAGTTCTATATAAGAGATCTTCATCCCATGATTTTTTTGGGTTCACCAGACTATAGGAACCTCAGAATCAGTTGGATCTTAAGAAAAAGAGTTATCCTCTAGTTTGAGAGATGAGGACATCTCGCGTTTTTTAAGTGGGGTAGGATGTAAGATTCCTCCCTCCAACTTTTGAGGTGTGCAGGTGTAAGAATCTCCCCTTCTAGTCTTATAATTATTCCCCTCTTTGAAATAAAAGAAAGATCCTGTTTAACCCTGTTTTGGCTTGGAGAGAGAAAATGTCTAAGGGGAGTTAACTCAAAATTGATAGATTTTTGGATATAAAAATCCTCCTAGTGTTTAAAATGGTTTCTGCTAAAACAAAAATTCAAAAAGAACTTTCCAATGTGCAACTGGAATTAATTGAAAATAGGTATAAAGGACCTTAGCCTAAGGGTCCAGATTTTCAAAAAAAAAAGATTATTGTCCAATTAAGGTTCCTATGGACTAATAATATTATTCCAAATGTAGGGAGGAGATAAATTGAAGATAAAATAAAAACCCCCCAAAAATGAGTAAATGCTCCCATAAGATGAAGAGTGGACTAAGGACCAAATAAAAGAATTAAGAAAACTGAATTTTGACACAGTGTGGGGACCTCCCCTCATGAAGTAGGCACCTTTTTCTCATCATTACCATCAATTCTTAATCAATAAAATGAGACATTTTCATCTCTCCTCTTTCAAAACTAGATCCAAAAAGTAAGCTTAACTAACCCACATATGGTCAAAAATTGACCAAACTGATCTGGAAAATTGTAGAATCAGTTTGCTTGGTTAAAGGCTCACTTTTTTCTATAAATAGAAGCCTCACCCTTTGTAAAAGCTTAATGGTGTTTTATGCACTGTTACTCTACTCCTGTCTCTTGAGCCATCTACATTGCATTTTTTAATAATTCAATTGTTTTTGGCCTAATCCTCTCCAAAGTGAATTGGTGGCCACTATTGCTTCAAACAATAATAGAACCCTCAACCCCTCAAGCTATAGGAGTGCTTACAAGCTCCATGTAAGCGAATTTATGGTTTTCTTGATTTTTATGAACTGCAGACGATTGAATTAAATTCAAATGCTATGCCTTTGATGAAAAGGCCATCCCTTGCTCTTGTTTACATTGCAACCCTTCTTAATCGTAGAAAGATTAACTAAGTGACTAATTAAACTCTTCTTATTGTTTACTCTCTTGAATTTAGAAAATTGTATAGATTAGACTTCTATAATTCTAAATTGGGTTAATTAAGTTAATTGTAGAAAGATAAAAATGAGAAATGGTCAGCCTTACAAAGGAGGTTATGGTAAAATTTTCTAAAATTTTGTGAAAAAGAAAGATTGTCTTTATGTTATTCCAAAAGAGTAATTCCCACCATTTTTGCATCTTAAAGAAATATTCTAATTACTCCATGTACATATTCACCTATGAATATGCATGGATATCACTGATATTAATTATTAAAATTGATTTCTATGCATAGAAAGATGTATAATGGAATTTTATTTATTACAAAAGTGTTATTCTTATAAAATTTATTTTCTATGCATAGAAAGATGCATAATGGAATTTTTTTAATTACAAAAGTGTTATTCTTATTAAATTTGATTTCTATGCATAGAAAGATGCATAATGGAATTTCTTTTAATTACAAAAGTGTCATTCTTTTTAAATTTGATTTCCATGCATAGAAAGATGCATAATGGAGTTTTTTTTATTACAAAAGTGTTATTCTTATTAAATTTGATTTCTATGCATAGAAAGATGCATAATGGAATTTTTTTAAGTACAAAAATGTTATTCTTATTGAATTTGATTTCTATGAATAGAAAGATGCATAATGGAATTTTTTTAATTACAAAAGTGTTATTCTTATTAAATTCGATTTCTATGCATAGAAAGATGCATAATGGATTTTTTTAATTACAAAAGTGTTATTCTTATTAAATTTGATTTCTATGCATAGAAAGATGCATAAAGGAAATGTTTTATTATAAAAGTGTTATTCCTATGAAATATGATTTTATGCATCAATAGAGGCATAAAAGGATTTTTTTATGAAAGTGTTATTCCCATTGAAGTTGATTTTTATGCATAAATAGATGCATAAAGAATTTTTATAGAATTCTCTGAAATTCTATGTTTAAATTCTATGAGTATTTGATAAATGAATTATTAAATACTCTAAGAAAGAAATTTCTATCGTTTAATATTCTCACGGATTATAAAAAGAAAATTCAAGAAATATATCAAGATCAAAATATTCAAAAAAATGATTAATTTATTCCTCATTGGAATTCGTAACTAATTTAGAAATGAGTTAAGATAATATTCAAAGAAAGAAATTCACTAAATTAGTAACTCAATCATCAAACCTTTTCGAGAAAGATAGTTCAAGAAAAATCTTATCCGACTCAAACCTTGAATCACACTATGATCAATACAAAACTCTTTCGTCAGTTTCGAGGAAAGAAGGTGTGACCAGTTTAGAAAAATACACTCAAAACTCCCACCAAATCTGAAACTAAGTTTGATACTGTGGGATCCCTCTGTCCCCTCCGCGCATCGAATTCCCAATAGCTGGCAGCGGAAGCAGTCCCCTCCGCGCATCGAATTCCCAATAGCTGGCAGCGGAAGCAGTCCCCTCATGTGCGGGGCAGGGTTTCTCACTCACGGCCTCGCCCACGAATGTCCGGGCACGAGACTAGGCTGGTGGTTACTCCGAAAACCAAAACCGAGAAAATTTCCCATGCCCGGAAAGCGGGGACGATTCCACCTTTTTGATTTTTTTCTTAACAAGTTTTCTAACGAGATCAAAATCTAAACTATCCTCCACCTGAATAAACCAGATAGAAGGAAACTATCACTGATATAATTTGATTATCTGAGCAATTCAACGCTTTTTTCCTAATCAAGATTAGGCACAGCCATTGATCCACTCAATCGAGAAATTTATCAGGGCATTAACTATCTACTCGAAGCCTAGCATAATCCTAAGATTTTTTAGTTTGATTATTAAAACTCCATGATTCCAGCCTGACCCCATCCGGCCCATGGGTTAGCCACCACCCTACCACTGGAATCGATGGAACCAAACAAGTACTCACCCACCCATAATTGAAATGTCTTTCTTAACTTTAGCTTTAGAAAATAGATACGCACACACTCCTCTTTAAAACTTTAATAAAAACAATCCATTGACAAACAATTTACTGGTGGTTACACATGTCATACTTCAAAATTTTCATTGAGTCTTTGTTTCTCACAAAACAGTATCACTCTGGACTCTCTGTTAAGACCAGCGAGTCAACAATGAGATCCAGTGATAGATTACAATAACATTGGTCTGTCATACAATATCTTCCTCGACATACGAATGGGTGTCCTCGGCACCGCGAGCCCATGCATCACCTGGTCAAAACCCTCAAGATCCTCCTTAGGTGTCTTTGCACTTCACTCAGGGACCGCTTCGTTGGCCCTTGTCCATCGTACCGGAAGTGCACCATTTTAACCATAGCGAGGCTGGCCAAGACCTCGGCAGGCTTTGCCGCGCGAGCTGTCCCTCGAATACTCCCCACCAGCTGTTGCAACCGAACTGCCCTTAGATAAACACATATGCCAAATGCTCCCTCCAATATTTTGGCATAAGAAAGTCCTTTAAGAAAACAGGGTTTCTATGCAAGTTTTTAGATTTGATTTTTGTTTGAGAACCATGAATAATCTTAAATCCGTATCTCAATACTTCTAGATCCAGGTAACTTAGTTTTAGATTCGGTGGGGGATTTGAGTACATTTTTTTCCTGAACTGGGCACATCGTCATTGGTTGAATTTGACGAAGGAATTAGGTCTTGGTCAATAGTCTGAATCAGAGTTTGGGTGGTCTAGAAAGGTTCTTCTTAAACTCTCTCTCTCGAAGGTACTATTTCAATTTCTCTTTTTCTAAATTTTGTTCGACTAATATTTGCTTACAAGTTTCTAAAACATGGATTTCTTAAAAGGAATAAAATAATCATTTATCTCGATCTCCGACTTTGATAGTTTTTTGATACTACGGTAATTGCAAGCAAGGAGGCTTTTCTGCTGAGTGCATCTGCTACCACATTTTCTTTGCCTGGGCGGTACTTGATTTCAAAATCAAATTCCTGCAGGGTCTGCATCCACCTTCTTTGGCGCATGTTGAGGTCCTGAGTAAAGATCCACTTTAAGCTCTGATGATCTATCATCAAAGTGAATCTTTTTCCCAGTAGGTAATATCTCCACAACTTTAAGGCATAGACTACTGAAAGTAATTCTAGGTCGTGGACAACATAATTCCTCTGTTGCGTTCTCAGTTTTCGGGATTCATAAGCTACGGCATGACCTTCCTGCATGAGTGCACCTCCCAGGGCAAAACCACTTGCATCAGTTACTACCTCAAAGGGTAGAGAGAAATCTGGTAGATTCAGAATGGGATTGGTTACCAAGGTGGTCTTGAGCTTTTCAAAAGCACTCTGGCACTTGGCAGACCATTGAAATGGGGTATTCTTTTTGCAAAGGTTAGTCAAGGGGGAAGCTATGAGAGCATACTTTGGTATAAAAATCCTATACCAACCAGTCAATCCCAAGAATCCTCTGACTTCTTTCACTATCTTTGGCTCCGTCCAATCTATGACTGCTTCCATCTTTGGATACCAAAAATCCCAAGTATTCAACGTGGTCAGCAGAGAAAGTGCATTTTCTCTTTTTGGCAAAGAGTTGATGCTTCCTTAGAATCTCAAGTACTTTTTGGACATGAGTCTCATGGTCAGCTGCATTCCTTGAGTAAATCAGAATGTCATCAAAGAAAACTAGAACAAAATCATCCAAGTATTCTCTGAGGATGTCCTGCATTAGGCGATTGAATGTAGCTGGGGCATTAGTTAATCCAAATGGCATGATAGTAAATTCATAATGCCCATAGCGAGCATTGATGGCTGTTTTCGGTATATCTTGATCATTGATCCTGATCTGGTAGTACCCGGATTTGAGATCTATCTTTGTGAAGATTTGGGCTCCATTTAGCCTGTCCAAAAGCTCATCAATTCTTGGGATAGGATACTTATTTCTTAACTGTCAGCAGCTGATTTCGACCTCTATAGTCCACACGGAGTCTAAGCGTTCTATCTTTCTTTTTCTGAAAGAGAATTGGCACTCCCCAAGGTGAAACATTGGGTCTTACAAACCCTTGTTCTAATAGCTATCTAAGCTGTTCCTCCTTGAGTTTGATGTCTTCAGGAACTAGCATTTTGTATGTGCGCAGGGCTACTGGCTGAGCTTCAGGGGTTAATTCTATCACATGATCTACTTCCCGAATTGGAGGCATTTTAGTTAGCTCTGCTGGGAATAGATCATCAAATTCACTTAACCATTTTGGTTCTTTATTAAGCTTTGAGTCTACTGAGTTCATTTTGACAACATAAATTTGCTGCTTCTTCCTAAGTCCTTTCAGTAACCTGGAGGCTTTTACTAATTGAAGGTTTGGGGATCTGAAAACTCCAGTTCCTTGAACTTTGTTCCCGTGAAGGTCATGGAAGGAAATGGTTCCATTGTGACAGTGTATATCACCTTGATTTTTGTGGAGCCAATCCATTCCAAGTATCCCATCAAAAACTCCTAGAGGTAAGACTTGACAGTCGGTCACATTACCATCGAGTTTGATCTGGATAAGATTTGTCTCATGGTGGTGAGTGAAAAGAGTCTTCCACTGGCCAATTCAACTTGCATAGGTTTCCCTGATTTCTATTCTAAGACTAGCTTACACAAGCATCCAGGGGAAATGAATGAATGAGAACTTCCTGAATCAATCAAAAGCTTAAAAGGCTTACCTTGATACTCTCCTGGAGTATGGATGACGGCTGCTGGTTAGGCCCTTGATTTTCAATTGCAGCATAGATCTGCCCTTTTTCCTCTTCTACTACATCTAAAATTGTGATTGCTCTGGCTGCTGCAATTTGAGGCAGAACTCTTTCTCTTTGGTTGCCCCAGTTCTGGGAAGGAGTTCTGAGATTACTTTGGACAGAGGCAGATGGAGCTGGAGTTCTTTTGGGGTTTCTCTGGCTTGGGCAAGACGGACCCTGATTAGACTGGTATGAAGGGGTTGGTCTCTGAACTCGGGGTCCTTGACTTCCCTGTCCCCTTGACATGCCAGGAGTCGGGCAGTCTTTCAGTTGGTGACCGAAACCCTGGCATCCAAAACATCGGTTTTCATTTCTGAGCTCATCCCTCTGATTTCTTGAAAGAGGTGGGGCCTGAGAAAGTATTCTGGGGGAAGGGTCTTCCTTCACTTCGGAATCTTCCTGCATCCTCATTCTGATTCGGGCCTTGTTGCCTCTTTGGGGGTGGAAAGTTTGAAGTACTTCCCTGGGCTTGGAATCTTTTAAAGTTAGAGGGTGCAGACTTTGGCAAGACCTTTACTACAAACTCTTTGGCAAAATCTTTTGCCATTCTTACTGCTTCAGCCATGGACACTGGCTTGGCATTTTTGACCAGTGTGTCCAAGGGTTCATTCATTCCCCGAATGAACCTGGCCATGAGTTGTTCTTCATCTAGAGGTGGTGAATATTTGAGTAGAAGAGCAAAGGCCTGGTGATATTCCTCGATGGTTTTGCTCTCCTGCTTTAGTTCTAAAAATTCGTTCATTTTGGTTTCCAAAAATCCAGGAGGACAAAATCTCTTTCTTAGATAGGTTTTCACATCATTCTAGGACTGAGTATTTCTTTCCAGACGGTTGGTGTCATAGTGGTTCCTCCATGCTACCTTGGCTGTTTCCACTATTTTCAATCGAGCAAGAGCCATTTTGCTCCGCTCATTGTAGCCTGTGACGTCAAAATACTCTTCCATGGCTTCCACCCATTTCTCCACAACCTCGCCCAGGTTCTCCCCTTCTCCTTTGAAGGGTCTTGGCTAAGTCCTATGAAGAGCCTTGCGAACATCAGGGTCAAGCTCGTCATCTTCAGAGACAGGGTCTGGCTGATGGCCACGGTTTTCTCGTCTCATGATTCTGCCAAAAAATTATATATTATTAAATTTTTATTTTGATATTATCCACGAGATCCTAAGACTTAAGAGGTTTGGAAAACAATTTCTTAAACAAGATAATGATCTTATTAGAGATCTATGACATATGTCCGATAACAGATTTTTCTTTATTAGATCATCCGCTATAAACAATCATTTATACAACAAGAAGTTTTTCTCTGGAAAACATTTCTTTATCTATATAAAAGTTGCAATATGTACATAGAGCAGCTCGGCTCCAGAATCACCGCCTCAGTCGTAATCCCATAAAGAAGCAAAACTACGAAGAAGACATACCATGGTATACATGATTCATTACACAAAGAGGTGCTCTAATTCTATTTCTGGAGATAAAGCAGCTAAGGAGTCTAAAAAATCGGCATGAAGTTCTGAAGGTCCTGGGTGAATGATCACAGAGTAGAACGTGCTGAACAAGCCCTAGTCTTATCAGAATCATGGCCAAGGAAATATTTTACCTGAGCCTTTTTTACCTGAGCCTCTGACGTTGGCTAGTACTGATGTAAATACACCGTCCCCCAGAGAACCACATATGCCAACGTCGCTCAAGAGGATCAGGAAAGTAAAGACTCTCAAAATGGCGAGCGAGTCTCACTCTGCTCATTCGGGTCATAGTAGAGTTGATGGGGTGATCAAATGCAGAAGCTATCATATCCTTACTCTGAGAGAGTCCAAGAATTCTAGATAGGTTTGGGGTGGCCATCTATAAATTTCCAATTCAATTTATAAGTTTTCAATTTTTGAAGTTTATTCACATAGTATTAACAAGTGAAAAACATTTCTTTCCCAAATTTCTATAAAAAAAAAGTCTAGGCAATTTTGGCTCTAATACCAACTGTGAGATCCCTCTGCCCCCTCTACGCATCGAATTCTCGATAGCTAGCAGCGGAAGCAACCCCCTCATGCGCGGGGCAAGGTTCTCACTCGGGGCCTTGCCCACGAATGTCCGGGCACGAGACTAGGCTCGTGGTCACCCCAAAAACCGAAACCGGGAAAATTCTCCATGCCCGGAAAGCGGGGATGATTCCACCTTTTTGAATTTTTTCTTAACGAGTTTTCTAACGAGATCAAAATCTAAACTATCCTCCACCTGAATAAACGAGATAGAAGGAAACTATCACTGATATAATTTGATCATCTAAGCAATTCAACGCTTTTTTCCTAATCAAGATTAGGCACAGCCGTTGATCCACTCAATCGAGAAATTTATCAGGGCATTAACTATCTACTCGAAGCCTAGCGTAATCCTAAGATTTTTCAGTTTGATTATTAAAACTCCATGATTCCAACCTAACCCTATCCGGCCCATGGGTTAGCCACCACCCTACCACTGGAATCGGTGGAACCAAACAAGTACTCACCCACCCATAATTAAAATGCCTTTCTTAACTTTAGCTTTAGAAAATAGATACGCACACACTCCTCTTTAAAACTTTAATAAAAACAATCCATTAACAAACAATTTATTGGTTCCACATGTCATACTTCAAAATTTCCATTGAGTCTTTGTTTCTCACAAAACAGTATCACTCTAGACTCTCCGTTTTGAGACCAGCGAGTCAACAACGAGATCCAGTGAAAGATTACAATAACATTGGTTTGTCATACAATATCTTCCTCGACATACGAATGGGTGTCCTTGGCACCGCGAGTCCATGCATCACCTGGTCAGAACCCTCCAGGATCCTCCTTAGGTGTCCTGGCACTTCACTCAGGGACCGCTTCATCGGCCCTCATCCATCGTACCGGAAGCGCACCATTTTAACCATACCGAGGCTGGTCAAGACCTCGGCAGGCTTTTCCATATGAGCTGTCCCTCGAAAACTCCCCGCCAGCTGGAACCGAGCTTTCCTTAGATAAACATATATGCCAAATGCTCCCTCCAACATTCTGGCGTAAGACAATCCTTTAAGAAAACAGGGTTTCTATGCAAGTTTTCAGTTTTGATTTTTGTTTGAAAACCATGAATAATCTTAAATCCGTATCTCAATACTTCTAGATCCAGGTCTGAATTCCAAACAGAATTCCTCAAATTCTGTTAACTTGATCCTCAGATCAAAATCAAAAGTCTTAACTTAGTTTCAGATTCGATGGGGGATTTGAGTACATTTTTTCCTGAACTGGGCACATCGTCATTGGTTGAATTTGACGAAGGAATTAGGTCTTGGTCAATAGTCTGAATCAGAGTTTGGGTGGTCTAGAAAGGTTCTTCTTAAACTGTCTCTCGAGGAATCACCCATGCTTTCCGGGCTAGGGAAGTTTTTCCAGGTTCGTTTTGGAAGAACCGAAGGATTAGTCTCTTGTCCGGATATCCGTGGTGGGTGAGGCCCCTAGTGAGGGACCCTGCCTCGCGCAAGAAGTGCTACTTTTGCTGCTAGCACCCTTGAATTCATTGTGTGGAGGAGACAGGGATCCTACAGCTAGTATCAGAGCAAATTGGCTAAAGTGGATCAAGCGAGAAACCAGAAATGTCAAAAATCTATGAAGTAGTAGTAAAAGGTCGTAATTGTGTGATGAAATTCATACAAATTGATATTCAAAATGAAGATTCATAAATAGGCAATTGAGTCTTCAAATGGAAGTACCACAATTGTATGGAATCCCTGACTTGCTTGAGGCCTAGACATGATGATATTTACCTTAAAATTCCAAGGACCGTGACTACCTGTACATACCGAGGGTATAACTGCAGCTCTTTACTGGCAGTATATACAAGTAAATCTAAGACCTTGAAATTATAAACAAAAATGCTATCCAGATGATGAATTCGAATGTGGTTGATATGATTTTAAAATTCTGGTTGAGAATTGATGAGTTGATTTAGATTCTGATTGAAAAATGATGATTCTTGAATTTTGGTTGAAAAGCGATAAGCTGAGCAAAACCACAATGAGAATGAATGGGACGAGTCCCTATGATGATGTTCGTAAGTGGAATGACGATAATGACTTTAGCAAATCACTATAAGATTAGTGGATTATGGTGACAGATTGCTACTGTTAACACTTGACCCAATGGATCAAGTTAAGGGATGACAAATTAAAAACCTGTATAATTGAAATTCCCATGGAGGAATGTTCAGACGAAAATTTCGGTCTAATGGACCATTATTGTGTTAAGGAAATGAATGATATGATTTGAAAGAATTGTTATCTGATGATGAGTTCTATATAAGGGATCTTCATCCCAGGATTCTGTTGGGTTCACCAGACTATAAGGAACCCGAGAATCAGTTGAATCTTAAGGGAAAGAGTTGTCCTCTAGTTGGCGAGATGAGGACATCTCACGTTTTTTAAGTGGGGTAGGATATAAGATTCCTCCCTCCAACTTTTGAGGTGTGTAGGTGCAAGAACCTCCCCTTCTGATCTTATAATTATTCCCCTCTCTGAAATAAAAGAGAGATCCTAGTTTACCCTGTTTTGGCTTGGAGAGAGAAAATGTGTAGAGAGAGGTAATTCAAAATTGAGATATTTTTTGATTTAAAAATCCTCCTAGTATCCAAAATGGTTTCCTCTCAAAGAAAATTTCAAAAAGAACTCTCCAATGTGCAATTGGAATTAATTGAAAATAGGTATAAAGGACTTTAGCCTAAGGATCAAGATTTTCTTAAATTTTTGGATTGTGGTCCAATTAAGGTTCCTATGGACGAATAAGATTAATCCAAATGTAGGGAGGAGATAAATTGAAGAATAAAACAAAAACCCCCCAAAAATGAGTAAATGCTCACATGAGATGAAGAGTGGACTAAGGACTAAAGAAAAGAAAAGAAAAAAATTGAATTTTGGCACCTCAGTCTGGGGATCTCCCCTCATGAAGTAGGCGCCTTTCTCTCATCATTAGCCTCAAATTTTAATCAGTAAAATGAGATATTTTCATCTCTCCTCTCTCCTATTTCAAAACTAGATCCAAAAAGTAAGCTTAACTGACCCAAAAATGGTCAAAAATTGACCAAACTAATCTGAAAAATTCTAGAATAAGTTTGCTTGGTTTGAGGCTCACTTTTTCCTATAAATAGAAGCCTCCCCCTTTGTAAAAGCTTAATGGTGTTTTATGCACTGTTACTCTACTCCTGTCCTGAGCCATCTACATTGAATTTTTTAATAATTCAATTATTTTTGGCCTAATCCTCTCCAAAGTGAATTGGTGGCCACTATTGCTTCAAACAATAGTAGAACCCTCAATCCCTCAAGCCAAAGGAGAGCTTACAAGCTCCATGTAAGCTATTAAAATTGATTTCTATGCATAGAAAGATGCATAATGGAATTTTTTTAATTACAAAAGTGTTATTCTTATTAAATTTGATTTCTATGCATAGAAAGATGCATAATGGAATTTTCTTTATTTACAAAAGCGTTATTCTTATTAAATTTGATTTCTATGCATAGAAAGATGCACAATGGAATTTGTTTTATTAAAAAAGTGTTATTCTTCTAAAATTTGATTTCTATGCATAGAAAGATGCATAATGGATTTTTTTTAATTACAAAAGTGTTATTCTTATTAAATTTGATCTCTATGCATAGAAAGATCCATAATGGTATTTTTTTAATTACAAAAGTGTTATTCTTATTAACATTGATTTCAATGCGTTGATTTTTATGCATAAATAGATGCATAAAGAATTTCTATAGAATTCTCTTAAATTCTATGTTTAAATTCTATGAGTATTTGATAAATGAATAATTAAATACTCTAAGAGAGAATTTTCTATCGTTTTGAGATGAAGTGGGAATGTGTCAGTATGGATTTTGTTTACTGGACTACCGTCAGTGTAATTAGGTTATAACTCCATTTTTGTGGTAGTTGACAGACTAACCAAGTTTGCCCATCTGATTCCAATAAAAGAAACCTACACTACAGTGGATGTTGCTAGAGTCTTCCTCAAGGAGATTTTGAGGTTGCATGGCTTACCCCGAAGGATAGTGAGCGATAGAGATCCTAAGTTCACGTCAAGGTTCTCAACTGCATTCTTCGAAGCAGTGGAAACTTTCTTAGATCTTAGTAAAGCCTATCACCCCGAGACAGATGGCTAGACTGAAAGAGTAAACCAAGTAATAGAAGATATCCTTTGGTCATGCTATGGCAGAAAACCCAAGAAGTGGTTAAGTTACTTACATCTAGTTGAGTTTTCTTATAATGCCTCTTATCATTGAAGTATCGGGATGAGCCCTTTCAAAGCTCTGTACGGACAAGATTGCCTCACACCATTGACTTGGTCCGACCCATTGATCCGGGGTCGAGATGTCCAGACAAATGCTAGATGATATGGAGCAGCAAATGCAGTCAATCCGCAAAGATATTAAGGCTGCCCACCAGGATAAACAAAAGCTATATGATGCTGATAAGAAAAGAACAAAGAGAGTGTTTGAAGAATCAGATATGGTCTTCATTCGTGTATGACCCAAGAGAAGTTCTTTATCTCTAAAGAAGTATAAAAAGCTATCTCCTAGATACTGTGGACCATACGCCATTACTAAGAAAGTAGAAGATCTAGCCTATGAACTTCTTCTACCTCCCCATCTCAAGGTACATAATGTGTTCCATGTCAGTTTACTTAAAAATTATGTACCCAGCGAGAGTCATGTGCTAGATGATGACAGTTGACTTCTACGACTCAAGGACAGATGGAACTCTAACCCAAAGAAATCCTAGATGTTCAGGAGAGGGCTCTCAGGAACAGATTCCTTAGAGAATTTTTGGTCAAGTGAAAGTTTTACCCTTTAGAGGACACCACTTGGGAAAAAGATCAACTGGTAAAGGATTACCTCCACTTTGCGAGATGAGGACATCTCATATTTTTCAAGTGGGAGAGGATGTAAGAGTCCTCCTTGGCCCCTAAAGATGTATAAGTTCTCATCTCAGTCTCTTGTGATCACACCCTTTTTTAGAATACAAGAAAACATTGTTTTTCCTTGTTTTTGGCCTAGAGAGAGAAAATATTCTAGAGAGAGATAATATAATTTTGAGATATTTTTGGATATAAAGTTATCCTTTAAATTTAAGATGAATTCTCGTGAAACGAAAGTTTAAAAAGAGTTTGCCAATATGCATTAGAAATTAATTGAATAAATGCATTGGACACCTTAGCCTAAGGGTACCCATTTTCAAAAAATTATGGATTAAGGTCCAAAGAGTGTTCTAATGGACCAATGGGATTAATCCAAGTGATTTAATAGGAAAAATGCAAGAATAAAAGAAAATCCACCAAAAATGAGTAAATTCTCAAATAAGATGAAGAGTTGTCTAGTATTGGGACCTAATAGTATAAAAATGGAAATTTTGACACCTCAGGACGATGAGTGGAGCTCATGAAGGAGGCTTCTAGAATCCTCATCATTTCCCCAATTTTTAATTCAAAAAAATAAGATATTTCATCTCTCCTCTCTCCTCTTTCAAACTAGATCAAAAAAGTGGGCATAACTAGTCTAAAACTTGTCCAAATTGGATCAAACTGAAGCTCGAAGCCTCTAGATCCCAGTTGGACTTGGTTGGTGGCCTCCCTCACCTATAAATAGAACCCCATTCCCTTGTATTTTCATCTTAGTGTATTTATAGGTTAGTGTAATTTTTATTTTAGTGTAATTCCATTATCCCTCTACCTTGCCTCTACATTGTGAAGCTTGGTCACTAATCCTCCTCCTCTCTTGAAGATTACCCTCTTCTTCTTGGTGGCCAAGCCTGTTCTTTGAGGGCTAAACTTCTCCTTAATGAATCAAGCCAAAAACCAAGGGTAAGCCTAAAATAATGATGTTTTACTCTCTTCTTGGATGGTAATCTTTTTCCCAACCTCTCTACACGCTTGGGAAGCATTCTAAATCATGGTTTCTTCTTAAAACCATGCCCTTATTTCTAAAATCAATATGGCCAAAATTGGGCAAATGTTTTAAGATGTTGGACAATTGTTTTTGGAAAAATCCCCAAAAAAATATCCAATTAGTGAAGATTAAGCCTTATTTTGTTCCTTGCTATGGTGAAACCTTTGCACCCACATGTCATATGACTACCATGCAGACAGTTATTGCATTTGCACATAAAGGTTGGAATGTATGTCACTTGGATGTCGAAACTGCTTTCTTGAATGGAGACTTGCATGAGGAGGTCTATGTATCTCAGCCTTGTGGTTTTGTTTAGAAAATTCAAGAATCCAAAGTATGAAGATTGAAGAAAGCTTTATATGGCCTTAAGCACGCTCTTAGAGTAAGGTATAAAATGATACATGCATACTATAAGATTTCTCCCTCTAGCATTTGAGGTGTACAGGTGTAAGAACCTCCCCTTCTGATCTTGAGATTATTCCCCTCTCTAAAATAGAAGAAAGATCTTGTTTTACCCTGTTTTGGCCTCGAGAGAGAAAATGTCTAGAGAGAGGTAATCCAAAATTGAGATATTTTTGGACATAAAAATCCTCCTAGTGTCTAAAATGGTTTCCCCTAAAACAAAAATTCAAGAAGAACTTTCCAATGTGCATTTGGAATTAACTAAAAATATGTATAAAGGACTTTAGCCTAAGGGTCAAGATTTCCTGAAAATTTTTGGATTACCTATATGGGCCAATAGGATCAATCCAAGTGTGGGGAGGAGATAAATCCAATGAATAAAAGAAAATACCCAAAAATGAGTAAATTCCCACATAAGATGAAGAGTTGACTAAGTACAAGGTTTATTAGTTAAAAACTAGGAGATATTACTAAAAAATGAGAAATTTTGGTATAATGATACATTTTTGACACCTTGGTAAGGAAAAGGGGGGACTTCAAGGAGGCTCCTATTTCACACGTGGTGGAGTTTTTAACTCAAAAAAATTGTGATATTTTTATCTCTCCTCTCTCATGGATCAAACCATATCAAAAGGGAGCCAAACTAGGTCCAAATTGTGATATTTTTATCTCTCCTCTCCTGGATCAAACCATATCAAAAGGGAGCCAAACTAGGTCCAAATCTTGTCCAAATTCAGCCAAATTGAACCTAAAAATTTCTAGAACCTAGTTGGACTTGGTTAGAGGCCTCCCTCACCTATAAATAGATCCTTAGTATTTTGTAAAAAAATCTATGAACTATACCATGCCATTATTATACTAAAATATTGATATTTTTTATTATCCCTTAAAAATCCTCTACTTTTGGAGAGAGTGGAGCCTCTCTCTCTCTTTAACCATCCTTGGAGCTTTCCTTCAACACACTAACCAATTAATTGGTTGGGGGATTCTTCTAAGATAGAGAATCAAGCAAAAACACGAGGTAAAGTGTAATTTTATGGTTTTTCTCTACTATTCTCAATGTTTTCACTTATCAACCCCTCTCAAGTTTGAGAAATTTCTAAATTAAGTGTTTATAATGTAAATCAAGCTTTTTCTAAGAGTTGTAATGAATAATTAAGAAAGATTTACATTTATGCTTAATTAGGATGCTTTTTATGTTTATCTCTCTCCCCCCCAAAGAATGGTCATTCCTATGACAAATTCTCTATTCAATTGATGCTTCTCATGGAGAATTTCTCAATTCACAAATCAAATTCTAGGCTTGTGAAGCTAGAGGTTACGAAAATGGTTTTTTATACTTATATGCTAGTAAATTATGGTAATATTATGAGTTAAATCCATAAATTGGATTTAAGGTTAAAAGATAGGTATACTATCATAATTGCCTTACTAAGTCTTATTCTTTTCAAAAATATTGAAATTTATCAGTAATAGCAGCAGAGCGGAGCTATGGCAAAATTTTTAAGAAACTGGTACATAATTTATTCTTATGAATAACGTGAAAAGAGGACTTCCTACCATATTCTAGGATTGAATATCCTAGGCTAAAAGAATGCTTTTCATCACATTCAATAGAAAACTAATTTTTAAGATTTATGTATAATTAAATAATTAAGAAAAGAGAAAATTATGGTAATTCTATTTAAATGATAAAAGAGAAATTCCCATGACATTTGGAATTCAATCATTTAAATAGGAAGAGTGGAATTCTTAGCGGCAACAATTCTCATTCTTTTTTTTAGGGGCTATTTTTAGAATGGAAAAAAAACCCATAAACATTAGCTTCTTCATCTCCTATAAAGAGCAAATTTTCTAGCATTACTAACATCATGTAGATGGCTCACAAAACTAACTTCACAAAATTTAGCAAAAATAGAACCATAAAATCTAGTCAATGTGACTTCGTGCATGTCATCCCAAACATGCTTTTTTTAGTAGCCAATTCTAGTAGTACTCAACGAGTCAGGAGCATTCTCAGCAAGTCTCATGGGGTTTTACACCCCAATAGAGTGCTCAAAACTATGGTTTGAGCGATAATTTAGAAGTTCTCTTTTTTTTAAGGCTCAAATATGCAATAATAGACATGGAAAAGCAAAAAAACGGGAAAGGAAAAAGCAAAGGAGGGAGAGAAAGAGGAGAAGAAGAAGACAAAGTTTCAAGAGATTAAGAACTATCTTAAATTCAATTTTCTAGTTGTTAAAAAACAAATATTTCAATCCTTGAAAAATTGGGATCCCAAAATGTATGTCTAAGCTTTAAACAATGGGATTTAGAAAGAAGTTTATGGGTATTTCTCTATAAAGTAGACATTTTATTATCAACCTAGATTAGGTGACACTTTTGCTAAGAAAGATTGAAGCTATTTTTTGGAATTAAATAGTTTACATAAAAAAGTTTTAGAAAAGTGTGAAATTTTTTATGTTTTGTGCTACCAAAACATCAAAAGTGTGATGTTTTGGGCTACGAAAAGTGTGTTTGTGGCATGTCTTCAGTAATTTCTTAGGTAGTTTGGACTTTGTAATCTCAACTATGGAGACTTTGGATTTTGATATCCAAAATCTTGAGAATTGAGCTACCAAAGACCAAACTTTCAAGAGTTTCCATTTTGAAATCCCATTAAAATCCCTAAAAAAGCAAGGAAGAGAGGAAATAGTGAGTCATGAAAAATGCTCTCAATTCGAGGTAAAGTGTTGAAGATTTCTCCTAAAATTAGTAAAACGTCCATAATTTGTCCCCTTCTTTTGTCCAATAATCCCTCGTTGCCAATGCCTTTCTTTTGGATGATAAGATTCTATGCTGAAAATTTGTAAAGAAGTTGTAGATAAAGTCTGTGACAACAATGACCATGCCAAGTATTGAGAGTTTTATGCTTATAACCATAATATTGGACATCTATTTGTCTCTAAAGTATCACTAAATAGATCTCTTGTTTTTTCTTGCTTTTAGGATATTTTGTGGAAAAATGTTGCCAATATTTGTAGTATTTTTGAATACAAATGATGATGACCATGCCAAGTATCTTGAGTTTTACACTTATAGCCACAAAATTGTACATCGCTTATCTCTAAAGTATCACTAAGTAGACCACTTTTTTTTTCTTGATTTTTAGAATTTCTTTGGTAAATTTTTAGCCTATACTATTTTAAATTTTGTAATATTTTTCTAGCAAGAAATTGTTTAAAATTACAATTTAATACTCAAAGAGAAAACATTGAACCTCACTGTTTTGCAAACATTTCCCCCTAACACATGCCTCTCTCCCCCTAACACATGCCTCTCTCCCCATGCTCTTCATTTTGGGAGTACTAGAAAGATCTAGGTTCTAAAATGCAACTCCTCCATTCCTTGTTGAGAGTGTAAACTCTAAATTGTATATTTTAGAATCCACAAAGCGGCCTCCTCGACCATGCTCCTCCCCTCTTGTCCTCCATTTTGGGGAGGTAGATAGCTATTCGGATTCCATAATTAAAATTTTATTGAAGGCCAATAAAAATTTCAGTTTTGGAATCCAAAAAGACACTTTTCTCCTTCTCCACCCTTACACCCTTCCATCACCTCCCATTTATGGGAGGCTTCCTCCCATAACTGGGAGGTTTCCTCCCAGTTATGAGTGCAAATGTGAGGAGACTGGCTTTTGGGATACTAGAATCCAACTTTCCAAAAAAATTAGACCGTGGAATCCCATTTTTAAAAAGTTTAGATTATGGAATCCAACTTGCCGGGAGGGGGGGTGTGGTGTGGGGAGCACCCATGACAAGCGAGTGGGGGGGGTGCCCATGGAGCGTGTGGGTAGGACCCATGGGAGATAACCGAGCGAGCGCCCATGGGGAATGAGTGAACGGGAGCTTTAGGTCGAGGATAGGTGGGTAGGTGCCGGTGGAGAAGATCAGGCAAGCGCCCATAGTTTTGGTTGGGCGAGTGGGTGGCAAGCACCCATAGTCGCAGCGGTTGGGCGAGCAGGCGGGTGACCGTTGTGGAGGACGGGCAGGCATGCAAGCATCCTTCGAGACGATCGAGCGGGCATCCATGCCAATGAGCGATCGAGCAGGCAGGCGCCCGTGGGGACAATCGAGTAGGCGCCCATGGTGGGAGTCGAGCAACGACCACCATGGGCAAGCAGGCAACTGTGGGGACGATTGAGTGAGCGCCCATGGTGGCAATCAAGCAACCACCCGTGATGGGCGGGCAAGCGGACCATGTGGGGATGGTCACCACACGAGCAACTGACCGTGGTGGGTGGGCAGGCGATCAGGCGACGCCAGGCGCCCATGGTGCCGATCGGGCAAGCGCTCGGACAAGTGGACAGTTGTTATGTGCACATTATATGTGCATATACTAGGAGGCTAACCCACATTAGGCTTATGAGCATGGGAGCAGGGGAACAAGCTCTAGTGGAGCATGGGTTAGGACTAACCTTAAGGGTTAAGGTTAGGGTCAGGCATCCAAGGGTCATACATGGGAAATGGAGAGTCAAGAGTCACTTGAGGGCCCTCCTATATAATAGGGGCATGGGGCACACTCAAGGGATGTTCTCTTGTGTAGAGGATTGTATCTACATTCTTGCCATTTCATTATAGAGCTGAGTGCTATTGTGTTGGAGTCATACCTCTTGGTGGTATGGGACACCAAGGTTAAGGTATATGGTACTCCATTATATTTCATGTGTGCAACCCTTGGGCTCGGGGGTGGTAGAGTTTATGCCTGATTTATGCATGTTGATTATCTAGAGAGATCTTAGGGTTTTAACAGTGGTATCAGAGCAATCTCTAGTTAATTGTTGTTGTTTTTTCTTTCTTATTCCGATTTTTTGCATTTGTTTTAAAGTAAATTTTTATATTTACTAAATAAAAATGTTATTTTATTGGTTTCTTTTGGCGATTTTGCACGTGGATCGTCGATATGGTGATTGGAATGCATGTTACTACGACTCAATGGATGAATGGACGTTGCGGGGGAATTCCGTGAGTTTAATGCTATTTTTTTTAATTTTTTGTGGTTTAAAATAAGCATTAATGAAAATTTCTACCAAATGCCACATATTTTATTGTGGATATCTTTGGTAGAATAGACTCCCTAAATTTTTAAAATTTTTAAGAATTTCTTCCTAATTTTTTTTTAAAAAAATTGAGCATTTTTATAGTTAAAAATGCATTTTGCGAGTTTTCCGTAGGTATGTTTTTGATTTTCTGCCAATTTTTTGCTGAAAGTAGTGTGGGGTAGTCAATTGATGCATTGGGTTCTCTCCCGTATGCGTAAAGTTCTTCTCTTTTCCAAAATCTAAATTTTTTTCTTCTACTTCTCTCTCGTGCGTGTGAACGCATTTTAATAGGATGATTTAATTAAATATTAATCATAATTAAACTTAATTATGATTAATACAAGATTAATTAGTCCTTAATCATACATCTCTAAATCTCTAACAGAGAAGAGAAGGGGAGGGTGGAGAGAGAAGGTATTGGAGAAGGTGGAGACAAGAGAAGAGTGAAGAGAGAATCATCTCTCTTCCTCTCTCATTTCGGCGCACAGGCGGGGACGCGGCCGAGGGGGGGGGGCGGCGTTGCAGCTGCCGCCAGCAAAAAAGGTGGAGAGAGAAGGTATTGGAGAAGGAGAGGGTGGAGAGAGAAGGTATTGGAGAAGGTGGAGAGGAGAGAAGAGTGAAGAGAGAATAATCTCTCTTCCTCTCTCATTTCGGACGCGGGGGGGCGGCGTTGCAGCTGGCTGCCAGCAAAAAACGATCCCCCCCTTAAAAAATTCCATAAGCTTTTAACTAAAGCTTATTAATGTAATTTTTTTAATGAGTTTTGTTATTTACAAAAAAAAAGCTTATTAATGTAATTTTTTTAATGAGTTTTGTTATTTACAAAAAAAAAAGCTTTTGAAATTGTTTTGGAAAAAGCCTAAAAATTAGAAAAAATTTGAAATCTGAGAAAAATGATTCTTTGAAAATTTTTGGAAATTTTTTTCTTGGTGCCTTTTGGCATTTCATCTTCTGGGGAAACCTTTTAGCTTTCCGCTTTCCCAAAACCTTTTGGCTTTCCGAATTCTGGAAAATCTTTTGACCTTTTGGATTCCGGAAACTTTTGACATTTCATATTCCCTTTTTTTTGTCTTTTCATTTTCCTGAAACTGTTGTCTTTCCCTAGTCCGGGAAAACCATTGGAATTTTGAAATTTTTTTGACCATTCCTATTTTAAATGCGTTTGGGGTAAATTAAAATTTTTCCTAAAAACTAGTGAAAAATTAGACAAAGGTTATTTTAATTTTTTGGAATATTTGGGATTGGTGATTGGCATATGGTATGTCCATTCGGGCACCCGCGCCGTGACCAGTCAAATTCTTTTAAAAATCTAGTTTTTTGCCTAGAAAATTAAGAAATCCATTAAAACTTTTAAAATTTCATTGGATTTGAGAATGGGCAAAATTGGAAATTTCGTGGACGATGGGATTCTCATGAGAAATTAGGAATATTCTAGAAATTATTTTTAAAAACCCTAAAAATTGGTATTTTTAAATATAAATGATATTTTGGCAAAATTATTTGCTTTTTTTTGAAAAATTATAGGTTTGGAGTGCAATAAGATGGGTTTTGATGGTTTTGAAAATTAACATATTTTGAGGCCCTAGAAAATTAGAAAAAATTAGGAAAAAATCATGGTAATTCTTTTTTCTCGAGAATTCTTATTTTCGAGGGATATTTGGTGTTATAGTATGCTTTTTATGTACTCACACTAAACAAATGCGGGTTATTCGCGTATTATTAATGCGAGCATGCCTTGTATTATTACTTTATTTGTTTGGATTAATTCTAGATGATGTTTTCATGATTTTTTAGTCAATATCTAGCCACCAAATGCTAATTGAAGCATTTTTCTTATGTGCAATTGTTTCTAGTGAATTTATTTGCTAGAACTTTTGGTCAAGAGAGGTCAAGATAAAGGTGGAGAAAAGTTTAATCCAGATTCATAGAGAACTTTTTTACCATAGCTCACATTGACTTTTCGGTCAATGACAATGTCGATGACATGAGTAATCATCCCAGCTCTAGAAGGGAAGATCTTGAATTCCATGAAGAAGAAGAGGAGGTGGTAGCAAAGAGCGAATCTTTGGAGGTGACACATTGTCTCGAGGCTACGATAACAAAGTGCCATGATGAGATGGAATCACTTAAGATGCAGATTTTAACTCTGGAGAAAGATCTTCTAGCCACCTCATCTACAATTACCAAAGCAGTTGCTCCGTCTTTTGCACCAAAGGTGTATGGCGGAGAGAAGAAGTAGAAGACACAAGAATGTGTGGATGCCTGGCTTAACAGGTGGAATACACACTTTGCTTTTCACCCTTTCATTGATGCGCATAAACTGCAAATGGCACAGTTTGATGCAAACATTGTTTCTTTAGATGTTTGGGAAAGTAGAGTATTAAGTTCCATTAAAAGCGAGTTTTAGGATGTATTTCCTGATGAATTGCCTCACGGATTACCTCCTAAATGAGAGGTGGACCATAACATAGAGCTAGTACCAGGGGCAAATCTTGTTAGTATTCCTCCATATCAGCTTAGCCAATCTGAGGAGGATGAGGTAGCCAAACAACTAGCTGAATATTCGAGGATGGGTCAAATCAGACCAAGTAAGTCTCCTGGGGTGCACGAGTTCTCCTAGAACCTTAAGAAAAAGGATCAAGGTACCTGGAGGATGTGTATTGATTATAAACATCTTAACAAGGTTACAATTAAAAATAGATACCCATTACCTAGATCAAATGATCTTACTGATAGGTTGCATGGAACTAAGTATTTTACAAAGCTTGACTTGCAAACTGGTTATCATCAGATCCGTATAGCAAAGGAATATGTTCCTAAAATTGCTTTTAGGACAAGATATGGCCATTATGAATTTTTAGTGTTACCCTTTGGTCTCACTAATGCACCAACAATCCAACAGATGATGAATGATATATTTTGAGATCTGTTAGGAAAATGTGTGGTAGTTTTCTTAGATGATATTTTGATATACAGCAAAACTTTGGATGACTCGCATGAGAGTCATCTTAAAGAGGTTCTAGGAAGGCTCAGGAAGAAAAAATTGTATTGTAAATTATCTAAGTGTGATTTCTTTAAAAAGGAATTGTTATACTTAGGATATAAGATTCTCTCAAAATGGCTTGAGTATAGATTTGGATCGGATCCAAAAGGTTTTGGAATGGTCAGTTCCGCGTACCGTCAAACAGCTAAGATCTTTCTTGGGTTTTGTGGTATTTCTTTGAAAATCTGTTAAAGATTATTCAAAGTTGACTATACCTTTTACCGATCTTCTTAAAGATAAAAATAAAAAGTCCAATTCTCCAATTGGTTGGAATGATAAGCTACAGGAGGCTTTCAAAATTTTGAAAAATAAAGTTGGAGATGCTCGTGTTAGCTTTGCTAGATCCTAGCAAACCTTACATTGTTGAGACTGATGCTAGTGATTTTGCAATAGGCGCGGCTTTATTCCAGGATGGGAAGCCTGTGGCCTTCGAGAGTAAGAAACTCAATGATGTACAAACTAGGTACCCAGTTCAGGAGAAAGAGTTGTATGCAATCATTCATGCTTTAAAGCCATGGAGATAGTATCTTTACGGGTCTTAGTTTATGGTCTTGATAGATCATCAATCTTTAGAGTATATTTGTTATCAACCACAATTAAAAGGTAGAAAAGCCAGATGGGCTGAGTTGATGTAGGATTTCAATTTTATGATTAAATACAGGAAGGGTAGCTTAAATCGCATTCTTGATGCATTGAGTCAAATTGGTGAAGTTAATGAACTTTGCTTCACTGAGATTACTTCTAACTTGTACGATTCACTCAGGGAAAAATGTACCACAGATATTTTCTTTGGAAAATATTAGAATTTGGCAAAATCAGGGTCCGACTCTGAAGTAGATCACAACCTGGTGAAAGGAAAAGCCAACCAATTTTTTCTTCGGAATGGTCTTGTATTCCGAAATGATATGGTTTGCGTGCCGGATGTGCCGAAAATTAAGTTAAGGATCCTATTTGAGTACCATGACGCACCATCGGCAGGACATCCTGGCATACAGCATACCTTGGCTTTAGTTAGAAGGACATTTTATTGGCCAAAAATGAAAGATTTTATTCAGAGTTATGTGGTCCGATGTCATCAATGTTAGATAAACGCCTTAAATCTTTTGGGTTATTACATCCTTTGGATATTCCATCTAGAAAGTCGGAAAGTATTTCCATGGATTTCATCACGGGACTTCCACATACCAGCACAGCAGGGGGTCACGATGCCATTTGGGTAGTCGTGGGATAGATTGACAAAGATGGTTAGGTTTTTATCCACAAAAACAGCAGTTAAAGTTTTGGAATTGGCTTATCAATTTTCCGAGCAACTGTTTAGACTATATGGTCTACCTTCTGATATTGTGAGCGGTCGGGACTCTAAGTTCACGACTAATTTTTTGGCAAGAAGTTTTCAAGAAATTGGAAACAACTTTAAGTATGAGTTCCTCTAATCATCCGCAGCAGCAGTAAGCCTGATGGGCAAATAGAGCAGGTGAATCAGGTTGTAGAGAATATGCTTCGTGCATATGTCTCTGGAAAAGCATCAAATTGGGAAAAGTATCTTCCACTAATGGAATTTGCCTATAAAAGTTCTAAATATACGGCTACAGGTTTTAGTCCGTTCATGCTTATGTATGGGTATCAACCCAGGGCACCTATTGGTGTTAGTCTTAAAGACATTAAGCTTGATGCATCGAGGGATTTTATATGCAAGAAATGGTGATCGAAGTTCAGGATTCTATCAGGGGTGCTCAGGATAGAGCACAATTTTATGCAGCTTCCTATGCTTGGTGTGTAGTTAGTTTATATGATTGAGTGATTCTAAGAGTATTTATGCTTGAGGAATATGTGTGGTGATGGATAGAGGATGCTCATCTCGGTCTTTTAAACCAAGAGCATTGGTTTATTTAAAAGTTCCTAATAAAGACTCTCAGACTTTATCAACGAAAAAATGCTCAAAATTATCTCCTAGATATTGTGGTCCATTTCGAGTTTTACGTCAAATTGGCACGTTGCGTATGAACTAAAACTGCCTCCACATGTTAGAGTTCATCCAGTCTTTCATGTCAGTAGATTGAAAGAGCAGCTGGGAGGTGAGGATAACACAGTTACTCCTCAAGAACTCGTTGAAGTCGAAGATTTATCTTATGTTCCACATGAACGTGAAAAGGTACTTGAATTCAGGGAAAGGAAACTTCGTAGTCGACTAATCCCTGAGGTTAAATTTTGTGGAAAGATAGGAAAATAGAGGATTCCACTTGGGAATCCTCTATTTTCACTTGGGAATCGGTTGAGAATGCTCAACGCAGATTTTGCAAAGAGTGCAATGTTCCACTTGGGAATCGGTTGAGAATGCTCAACGCAGATTTTGCAAAGAGTGCAATGTTTTGAGAGAGTGGAAGTATGTTATGTGCACATTATATACTAGGAGGCTAACCCACATTAGGCTTGTGAGCATGGGAGCATGGGAACAAGCTCTAATGGAGCATGGGTTAGGATTAACCTTAAGGGTTAAGGTTAGGGTCAGGCATCCAAGGGTCATACATGGGAAATGGAGAGTCAAGAGTCACTTGAGGGTCCTCCTATATATAATAGGGGCATGGGGCACACTCAAGGGATGTTCTCGTGTAGAGGATTGTATCTACATTCTTGCCATTTCACTATAGAGCTGAGTGCTGTTGTATTGGAGTCATACCTCTCTTGGTGATATGGGACACCAAGGTTAAGGTATGTGGTACTCCATTATATTTCATGTGTGCAACCCTTGGTACTCCATTATATTTCATGTGGTGGTTGGGTGTGGTAGAGTTTATGCCTGATCTATGCATGTTGATTATCTAGAGACATCTTAGGGTTTTAACAATAGTGGGCCTCCGGGCACGTGTGGGAGATAACGAGGAGCGAGCGCTCGTAGTGGATGACGGGGCAGGTGAGAATGCACACATGGGAGGTGATAGGTGCCCATGGGAGGTCGTTGAACTGGTGAGGCACTTGTGGGGGTGAGCAGGCAAGCCCCACAGGCACAAGCATGCTCTCATTCATGGGTGGTAGGTAGGCGGGCATGCGAGCAAGCGCCTATGGGAGTCCACTGGATTGACGTTCATAGGAGGGACGAGATCCCTCCAATGGGCAAGTGTCCATGGAAGGACTATCGGGAAATCAATGGGGGATAGGCGAGCACGTATGGGAGGGATTGGCGATCACATATTTGTTTTTTTTTGCAAGAGGAGGTATAGGCAAATAAATAAGGACTCAATGCATGAGTACTCGAGTACAAAAGGGGGCTAGGTGTCCAGGAGAATTTTGGGTGAGGGGCTAAAAATGAAAAAGATTTAAGAATTGTCCTAAAATGTAGTGTTATGGCATTTTATTTTTTATCAAAAGCATCAAATTTGGTTACAATTTTTTGATTTAGTTTTTATGTCTTAATTTACCCAAAATTTAACAACATTGGAATGCATGGATTTTTACATGTTACTAAATCATTCAAAACATTACAAAAAGAAAGTGTTAAAAAATAATTTTTATTGTTTGTATATTTTTCTATTTATATTAGTTTTTTGTAATATTTTCACAATAAAAATATAATTTTACTAATAATATTCAAAAAACTAGACGATGCAAATTATGCTATTTTTTATAACTATGTTTTCTTGGATGTCGAGCCACACTTTAAAAACCACAAAGAATAGTGCTTTTTAAAAAAATTTACCAAATCGATAAAAATAAACGTTTTTTTCCAAAACGTCCTAAAAAGTGGACTTTTTGCAAAATGGAATTGTCTTGTCATTTGTGCAATTTACTTGTCATTTTTCATGCCTTGTTACAAACAATCTTGTCGATAAGTTTTGCCTTCTTAGTACTCTCATCAGATTCGGGCTCCAACTAAAGTTTTCTTTTCCTCTTCTCCCTTTGTTCCCTTCTCCTACCTACTTCCCATGCCCTTATGACCTCCCTTTGAGGTGAGATAAATGATAAGAGTGAGGCAGCAATGCCAGTCCTCCTTGTCGTATGCATGTGACACCTAACCTAATCAAAATTAGGATCAATATGTACCCCTTCTAGACCTTGCAAAGCTGAATGTCAGGTGTCAATACCCACTCCAACTTCAAGCTCCTATATTGCTTGTATCCTTGAACCCATGGAGAGAAAAACTTCCTCAAAACCTTCCTCTTGTAATACTAGCATGTATGTGTGTGGCATCTATATATGTTGCCTGTGTGTGTGTGTGTGTGTGTGTGTGTGTGTGTGTGTGTGAGAGAGAGAGAGAGAGAGAGAGAGAGATAAGGGGTCCACGGGAATGGTTGTAGCAAAGACGGGTGGGGGAGTGAACAACCCACGCCCCCAAAGATTTATTTAAAATACTAGCATGTACCTTTCATTTAAAATTGAATTCACGTGGGTGTGTGTGTGTGTGTGTGTGTGTGTGTGTGTGTGTGTGTGTGAGAGAGAGAGAGAGAGAGAGCTCGAGAGAGAGAGAGAAGGGGTCCCTGATGGTGAGTTTAACGACACATGTCCCCAAACATTTATTTAAAATTGAAGCTTTACCTTTCATTATTAATTTTGGCTCTAAGGCTCTAAAATGGCCAAAGCTTTATGTGCCCTTAATCACTCTTGTCTCGCAGACACTGTTTTTTTAACACCACTTCTTGCTTTTACCCTTATGCTTATCATTTTCTTAATCACATTTAATCTCTTATTCAAGCTAGTCGTTATATTTAAGCCATGTCGCTAATCACTCCATTCAAGAAACCATGATTCTAACATGGTATCAAAGCTTAGATCCTCATGTATTAACCTATCATTTACACTAATCATGTTGATTAGTGCTAAGAAGTTTTTAATCATTTACTTTTTTGAATGAGAACTTAGATCCTCATTATGCTTGCATTAACCTCATTTCATCATTTATATTAATCATGATTATGGTAATCACTTTTTAATCTTTAGGTCATTCCCCTCTTGTTTTCCACATCCAATCTTCAATGGAGTGTTGATTGTTTCTTCTACACACAAGCTTTTTTGACAAGCCTTCTCCCTAGCTCAAGGGCCTAGCTATGTAACCTAGCAATGGTTCAAATCATCGTGCTGCTTAGATCCTCATTATGCTTGCATTAACTTGAGTTCATCATTTATATTAATCATGATTAGTGGTAATCACTTTTTAACCATATAGGTCATTTCCCTCTTCTTTTCCACATCCCACGTTTAATGGAGTGTTGATTTCTTCTTCTACATACAAACATTTTTGGCAAGCCTTTACTTGGGCCTTCTCCTTAGCTCAAGGGCCTAGATATACAACCTATCAATGGTTCAAATCATCATTCTTGTTAGGCTTGTTATGCCAAGCCACCATTACCATTTTATTAGTAGAGAAATCAAGAATTAGGAGAAAACACAATGTCGGCCTCATCTTTGTAAACTAATCTAATTCCCTAGAGCCTTGAGCATGGCAAATACATCTACAGCCTTAGATTTTAAAGAAAATGATGCGTTCTACCTTATCCATGTTTTTGCACTCTCACAAAGAGCTATTCTAGTGAAACATAGATTAAGCGTTAAATATTTTGCTTAATAAGTCTTTAAAGGCTTTAATCTTATCTATATACATTGGTCTAATTGCTCCTTAAAGATATTTTGGAGTAGATTTATAGAAGGCTTTTAAATTAGTGCTCCAAATGGGCTTTATTTTTAGCTCTCCAAAATAATAAGTTACTAACTAATTAGTAACTAATTGTGACTTAATCTCTAAAGTTTGAGCTGAGTATTGTTAGTAAAGCAATGACTTTTTCCTATGCATCATCAAATTCTAAATATATTAAGCCAAGGAAGAAAGTCAAGAATTCCAAAACCAAACCGAAACCTCATTATTACACTCATGTAAAGATTACATTTTTTTCTGAATTCCTTTTATCTCACATGCACTTGTATGGTCAAGAGGGCTTTTAAGAAACTCTTCAAATATTGATTGTAAGGGTTTAAACACTACCCTTAAGTTGGTAAGCTTAGCAGCAAGACCTACCCAAATCATGGCAAACTCATACAAGCTTGATAAATTTGAACACTTGGTTTCCACAATTGGCAAACCAAGATAAACTTTACCCTAATAAGGAAGGGGCCATCAAGGGTTACAAATGAAAAGGAAAACATGCTTGATACTAGAGGTGAAAAAGGCAATATGGGTTAGTAAAGCTAAGAGAGCATTGTAAATCATTGCTTTTGGGACTTAGCGATACATACATCCATCATATAGATGGAAAGGGTACTTCTCATGATGCATGTGACACTGTTAAAATTATGGTGGATAGATCAAAGAGCCATTAATAATTTAGATTAACATAGATTTCATTACTAGAAATTAACTAGTTACATAGGCTTATATAGCCTTTAAGGAGGTGCATTGCTGACATCATTGATGATGTGCACATAGATCTCGGGGGGTTCACTATAAGTAAACACTCCGTATCACGTGCGTTCAAGGCCTATTTTAAAAATCCCATATCTGTGATTTTTTTAACATACCCCTTTTCTAATCAACCTCTGAATACCCCCTTTAAATGGTATCCTTATGTATGTAAAAAATGTGTAAAAAAGGGATTTTAAACCTCCCTTCTGTTGAACCCATGTGCTATGCTTACATATTTAATAGTGAGCCCCCCAAGACATAGATACTTTTCCAATGACTTCTTCATGAGCCCTTGACATGTGGATGGACATGTGGAGTGATGCTGCACACTTTGACTCTAGCTTAGGCTAACATTTTAACCTATGCACATTTGATTTATGGCTAAGGAACAAGTTGGGCTTATATTTATAACACCCTCCTTAAGCCAAACATTAGGGGAAATTTAAACTCAAATTGGTCCCTTTAAATATTACTACACATTCTCTCTCCAAAAATGGGCTCATGGTAAATTTAATCAACTCATATCTCCAAAGTTAATGACTTCACCAAATGGTAAATCATCTTAAGAGCACTTAGAGCACTTTAGGGTGCAACTTTGACCCAAAGAAATTGAACCACTTCACTTCCTATAGCTCCAATAATCCTCTACCAACCGTCATCTAAACAGAGAAATAGCGTTGTTTTGGGAAAACGAGAATGTCGGACCATATATGCACAAAATGAGACATATCAACACTAGGATGGTCATCATAACCAACATTGTCAGTAGTAACTACTAGGACTAGCAGCATTACCATCATCAAAGTCATTGATATTTTGTTAAGCCTCCGGAGGGTATTGAAATAATACACAGAAATACTCATGTATGTGACATTGAGGCTAACTTAGGGAAATAGGTTATGAGGTCAAAAGATGATTAAGAACTTACCTTCTCTCATAATCTCCCTATATTTGAGCCCATTACAAAGACCACTCTTTGCCTAGATTTGAGTGCAATCAAGATTCTCCACCCACACAAGCTTCCCACAAGTTTCTCTATCTAGGACCATATTAGAGAGTTTGGGAAAATTCCAATTTTCATTTTGCAAGATCCAAAAATGGAGGGAATGGTTAACTCTTTTATGATTTTTTCAATACCCCCTCATTTGACATATCATTGAAAAGCTCTTGAAGGGTAGGTTCCAAATCCACATTCTCCCATAACTTTGGAATTGGTATGCTCAAGATACACCAAAAAGTAGATTGAAAAGAAAATTCCCAAAGTAACGGGATTTTCCCAAAGTAACGGGATTTTTCCAAACTCCCTTATCATATTTGGAGGGTTGAATAGACTATATTATCCCCTTGCGAATATTGAATACTATCATGACAAGACTCCATGAATGCTCCCCCCATGAATGACCATCATGATCATCAATCATCCATAGTCACATCACGAACATCATCATCATCATCCTCGGTGGAATGATATGGATCAAGCCCATACTTGCACGCATACAACTCCTCCCAAAAGTGCTAGTATGTCCAAAGGGTCCTAAATCTACCAATGACATCTAAGTAAGCACCATAGCTCGTCATCTGATCCCATACAAAGGAATATAAGGATGCATACATGTACATAGCCCTGCGCTCATCAAAATAACATGATAATGATGCCTCCTCATTTGACCTAAACATCTGATAATCATGATATGCATATAGCTCACCCACATGGCATACATACATAATGTTGCACCTCGGCACCATACAAACATCCGAAATGCCCAAAGTATGAGGCGTGTGTCAAAACAAACACCAATAAGGCCTAAGTTGTATACATGAACTCACAAAATCTCCCAAATGTGTGACATAAGCCTACAATGTGCTAACGCGCGTGATCAAATCTATAAAAGTATAAATACTGTAACAAACGCTAGCAATGTCAAAGTGTGCGTGAATCAAGGCTAACAATGCACAAAACGGGCATCGTGCATGAACAAGCCCAAACAATGCATCAACATATGTGGCACACCTCGCATGGGTGAATAATCACCAAGAAAACTCAAGGCGTATCAATAAAACCCGACACGCACATCACATGTAATCACCTCGAACATTGTGAACAGCCAAAATAATGTGAATCCTCCCACAATACACAAAGCGTATGAAAAAAGCTCACAACTCACCAATGTCCGTGAATAATCTCCCACACCACACTAAGTTGCATGTGAAAAGTACCCAAAAGTGCAAATATCCTCCAAGAAAACTCACAGCTCTATAAAGGATAATAATGGACATAAAAGGCCTTGAGAAAAAGGTGGAATGTGGAATGCTTGGATGCTCAAATGGCCCAAATGTGGGAAAATGTGAAGAGGGAAAAGATTTTAACACTCTCCTCCTTTCTCAAGCGTGAGCTGACAATCAGACTTCTCCGCTCTCTCACGCTGGTGGCTGTAGTTTTTGTCCTCTTCCTTCTCACTGTGGCATTCGCATTGTGGGGGGGCGACCACCTGCGCTTGAGTTGGTTGAGCCCTCCAATGCAATGAAGCTTGTTTTGTTGAAATTGTTCATTAGCTATGGAGCTGTAGAACACCGCTACTGAGAGCTATGTTGCGGATGGCTACTGAGAGCTGCGCTGCAACTTGTCGCGAAGGGAGCTGAAGCTATGCTTGGACGTCTGTTGCGCCACGTTAGCTATGCTTGAACATCTGTTGCGCTACATCTGCTTGCGGCCCTACTCAAAGAAAAAGCCAGAAGCCCTGGCATGAACGCAGCGCTGGGAATGGCTGGAACGTCTGTTGATCCTCATGAAAAGCCACACTGTGATCTGGCTAAGCCTATTAGGCGATGAAGCCCTAAGGAATATTACAAGCTACACTGTTCTTACTGAGTTACTCTCTTCATTTGTTGTGAGGTGAACTACTCACTATCTCCTATGCATGCATGTAGCAGATCTTCAAATGGAGGTGTCCTTGGAGCTCCTAATGATGATGCCATGGAGAACCTAATTTTGGCAATGCCACGGAGCATCTACTGAACTGATTTTATTTGGCACAATGCGATGATCTGAGAACTTTGAAAACAATGAAGCCTGACCATGATTCTCTTGTGAATGTTGAAACATGTTTAGATCTCTGCTCTTGTGCTGAGCCTTAGAGGGGCGATGAAATGCTTTAGTTGGTTGCTTGCAGTTAGTTCGGCTTCCATGAAAGCTTTGATGCCATGAACTTGTGTAAGAATCTTCTCATTCAAAACAAAAACTTTGTAGATCTTAAGTTCTACTTGCATCAAGTTTAGTGGCTACTGTTAGCCATAATCAGGCATAACAAGGCTCTTGCACTGCTGAGCCTTCACTTTAGCCTCTACTTCAATGAATGAAATGTGTTCCTTTTTGTGATGATGGGCTGAGCCTTCTCAAGTCAAAGATAAAGCCTTAAACAACTACTATGGTGTAATCAACATATTGAGTACCTCACTTGTTTGTTGTTTTCCTTTGATAAGAGTCTTTGCCATCCTAATTGATTTATGGCTTGAACTAGAGAAAATAGGGCTAGGTTTTCCTGCACACTGAGCCCAATAAGGTGGTGATCTGAGAAACCTTATGCTCTTGTTCGATGATGTGGTCATGCCTTCAAGACAACACTATCCATGTAGCTCTTAATTTACTGTTGCTAAAACTGAGTTGGCTTGTTGTGATGTATTACCTAGCTAGCAAATTGCACTTCAATTATCTCCTTCAACACTAATGCTTAGTCAACCATTACTGTAGAAGTATCTGTTGTGAGCTATGAAATGGCCTAAAACTCTGAAATGACGTGCAAAAGTCTTGCATTGGGTAAATCATAGCACTTGTAACAAAAGAACTGTACTTGCATCATATGAATGTAGTGATTCCTTTACTACATATTCTACTTGTATTGGTGCTTAGTAGATTGCTCACTTATCTTGTACACGATGATGTTCTACAGAACTAGAAACTCAAGGCTCTATGATTCCAAGGTCCAAGCTATCAACTGTTTGCCTTTAATAATCTATAAATAAGATCTTCACACTCAAGAAGCCTTGTATGCAAGTTAGGAGAACCCTGTGGTGTATGGGGTATACTAGCTCATACCAGTGGACTGGGTTCAATTCCCAATAGAGCCATACTTGCAAACACAATTGTTAGCAAGCTAAGTTCTTGCTTTTCTGCACTTGAAATGGTTAAAGTTGCACATTTTTGCATCAATCATTCATCAACATGTTCTCTGCATTACACCGATGTCGAAATATGTCAATAGAACATTTTTACACATCAATCATTCATCAACATGTTCTCTGCATAACACCGATGTCGAAATATGTCAATAGAACAGCATGTGATACATTTCTTGATGAAAATGTACTAAAATGTTGTAATCCAAATATGTGTACTTGCAAACTCAACACTTTTCTTGTTGTCTTTACTTGCAATACATCAAGATTTGTGTAGATTTCTACTACTCTAATAGATTTGTAATCTTTTTGAACTGGTCACATCTTCTTTCCTCAAAACTGACGAAAGAGTTTGGTCTTGGGCCTAGTTTCTTTAGGGTTCGAGTCTGATAACGTTCTTCCTGGACTATCTTTCTCAAAAAGGGGGTGATATTTCAGTTACTATTTTACTGAATTTCATTCATGAGTATTCACTTAACTGATTTCTAAATTAATCAAGAATTTTGATGAGGGATTAATCATTTATCTAAAATTCCGACTTTGATAGATTTTTTAAATTTTTTCTTTACAATCCAAGTGAATATAAAATGAAAGAAATTTCTCTATTAGAGTAGTTACTTATTCATTTATCAAATACTCGTAGAAACTAAACATAGAATTAAAGAGAATCTAATTTTGATATAAAAATTCTTTATGCATAAAATCCAAGTTCAATGGAAATAACACTTTTATATAAAAGAAAATCTATTTATGCATAAAATCAATTTAATAGGAATAACACTTTTTAAAAAAAAGAATTTCTAACTTTTTTGTAAAAAAAAGTGACAAGATTGGAAAAATTTTGATTAAGAATCACCTACTGTTGGTATTTTGCACACAAGATTTGATTTCAACACAATAAACTTTGCATAATTTGTAAACTTCTCTATTATGCATTGTAGATCTACAACAAACAGAATAGTACTCTACACTATAATCTTCAATTCTACACTAATCTTAAAACATATCTTTCACTTTTCTTCAACTCTGCACTTAAATCTACACAATAACTATATTTTGCAATTGTATTCTGTAAACTTTCTTGAAACTACATCAAGATTCTATACATTTTTTTGAAACTACACTAAATTTTGGCATTACAACCTTCTTCTTACAATATTTCTTCAAGAAGATTTGGCAATTTAGGGTTTTAATCTTGAAGAAATAAGGGCTCTAAGGATTAATCTTTGAAAAATAATGCTCCCTAAGTAAGATAATGCAAAAAATCACTCAATATTGGTTGCTGAAATTTTGTAAATCCTAATTTTGAAAATCAAAAAAATTTTAAGAAATCAAGATCAAGAAGATGAATCACTTTAAGAAATAGCAAAGTAAAGTGAATTAGGGTTTTGAACATAGTGATTAATACAAATTTAAAAATAATTAATATAAATTTCATTGTTAATCTTCTCAAATGAAGAAATTAGCAAATCTGAAAACTATGTAAAAATCAATTCTGAAAATGATTAACACTAATCATGATCAAGAAAATATATTTTCAAAAATTAGATTAACAGTAATCCAAAAATAATTATCATTAATCATAATCAAGAAAATGCATTCTAAAAACGGGATTAAGAACAATCCAAAAATAATTAATCTCCTAACCAAAGCGTCAAGATCTAAGCCAAGAGCTCTGATAGCAAATGCTTAGAGATGGAAAAGGCGAGAATGCATGTGAGAAGGTCACCTATGCAAATATGGTTGCATCAAAGGAAAAGGAGCATGTGATGTTGTCACTTATGTGAGGTCCCACTGTCCCCTTCGCACACCGGATTCCCGATTGATAGCAGCAGCGGAAGTAACTTCCTCTTGCGTGGGGCAGGGTTTCCCACTCGGGGCCTCGCCCTCGAATGTCCGGACATGAGACTAATCAGGTGGTCATTCCGAAACTAAAACCGGGAAAATTTTCCTTGCCCGAAAAATGGGGACCATTCCACCTTTTTTATTTTCTTAACGAATTTTCTAACGAGGTCAAGAGACTAAACTATCCTTCACCTAAATAAACCAGATAGAAGGAAAACTATTACAGACTTAACTTGAAGAAATCAATGCTTTTTTCCTAACTAAAATCAGGCATAGCCATTGATCTATTCATTTGAGAAGTCTTTAGATTTTTATTTAACTACTTGTGTTCTAAGCGTATTCCTATTTTTCAATTTCATTATTAAAACAACACTGATTCTAGGCTATCCGGCCCATGGGTTAACCACCACCCAATCATTGAAATCGGTAGAACCAGACAATTACTCACCCACCCATAATTGAATGCCTTTCTTAACTTTTGCTTTCGAATACAGACATGCACACACTCCTCTTTAAAACTTAACTTTATAAAACAATCCATTGACATTGGTTTACAGATGTCATAACTCAAAATTTCCATCCAATCCTTGTTTTACAAAAAAAAATAGTATCACTCTGGACTCTCCGTTGAGACCAACTGGTCAGCAACGAGATCCAGTAATAGATTACAATAATCATTAGTCCATCATACAATCTTCCACGACATATGCATGGGTTTCCTAGGCACCGCGAGCACGTGCTATGCCTGGTCAGAATCCTCCAGGATCCTCCTTAGGTGTCCTGGCACGTCATTCAGGGACCGCTTCGTCGGTCCTCATCCATCGTACCGAAAGCATACCATTTTAACTGTACCAGGGGTTGGTGCTTTGTTGCATGTGTTGTCCTTTAAACACTCCCCGCCAGCTGTTCCAACCAAATTTTTCTCAGAAAAAAGCATACCAAATGCTTCCTCCAGCATTCTCGCGTAAGACAGTCCTTTAAGAAAATAGGGTTTCTATGCAACTCTTCAGTTTGATTTTCTTTTGAATACAATGAGTATATCTTAAATCAGTATCTCCAAAACTTCATAATCGTAATACTGAATTTCAAAACAGAATTCCTTGAATTCTGTAACTTTGATCCTCAGATCAATTTGAAGAGTCTTAACTTAGTTTCAAATTTGGTGTGGGAGATTTGAGTGTATTTTCGTGAACTGGTCACATCTTCTTTTCTCGATACTGACGAAAGAGTTTGGTCTTGGGCAAAGTCTAATTCAGGATTCGAGTCTGATAAGGTTCTTCCTGAATTATCTTTCTCAAAAAGGGGGTGATATTTCAGTTACTATTTTACTGAATTTCATTCATTGAATATTCACTTAACTGATTTCTAAATTAATCACAATTTTCGATGAGGGATTAATCATTTATCTGAAATTTCAACTTCTATAGATTTTCTAAATTTTCTCTTTACAATCCGAGTGAATATAAAACGAAAGAAACTCCTCTCTTAGAGTATTTACTTATTCATTTATCAAATACTCGTAGAAATTAAACATAGAATTAAAGAGAATCAAATTTTGATATAAAAACTCTTTATGCATCTATTTATGCATAAAATCCAACTTCAATGAAAATAGCACTTTTATATAAAAGAAAATTCTTTTATGCATCTATTTATGCATAAAATCAATTTAATAGGAATAACACTTTTAAAATAAAAAGAATTTCTTTATGCATCTTTTTATGCATAGAAATTAAATTTAATGAAAACAACACTTTTAATAAAAAAATTTCCAATATGCATCTTTCTATGCATAGAATTTAAATTCCATGGAAACAACACTTTTATAATAAAAACATTTTCCAATATGCATCTTTCTATGCATAGAATTTAAATTCAATAGAAACAACTTTTTTATAATAAAAAAATTTTCAACATGCATCTTTCTATGCATAGAATTTAAATTCAATGAAAACAACACTTTTATAATAAAACAATTTCCAATATGCATCTTTCTATGCATAGAATTTAAATTCAATGAAAACAACACTTTTATAATTAAAAAAAATCTCAATATGCATCTTTTCTATGCATAAAAATTAATTTTAATAATTAATATCAATGATATCCATGCATATTCATAGGTGAATATGTACATGGAGTAAATAAAAATATTTCTTTTAGAATGAACAAATGGTAGGAATTACTCTTTTAGATTAACATAAAAATAAACTTTATTTTCCACAAAATTCAAGAAAATTTTACCATAACCTCCTTTGTATGGCTAACCATTTCTCAATTTTTAACATTGTATTTTCAATTTAAAATTAACCCCAATTTGAAGTAAAGTACTCTAATCTACTCAATTTTCACTTTCTAGTGAGAGTAAACAATAAGAAAAGTTTAATCAATTTATTTGTTACTCATTCTAGGATAAAGAAGGGCTGAATTCTTAAGGAAGAGAAGGGGGTAGCCTTTTCATCAAGGCATGACATCAGGATTCACTTTAATCAACTTTTTTTTTAAAGCAAGGAAATCAGAAAACCATAGATTTGAAATTAAAAAGTAGAAATTTTAGCTTACATGGAGTTTTGTAAGCTTTCCTTTGGCTTGAGGGATTGAGGGTTCTACTCTTGTTTGGATCAAGAGTGGCCACCAATTTCTTTGGAGAGGATTTAGTCAAAAACAATTGAATTATCAAGAGAATTCAATGTAATTGGCTCTAGGTAGGAGTAGAGTAATAGTGCATAAACATTATTATTCTTTTACAAAGGGGAAGGCTTCTATTTATAGGAAAAAGTGAGCCTCAATCCAAGCAAACTGATTCTAGAATTTTTCAGATCAGTTTGGTCAATTTTTGACCATTTTTGGGTCAGTTCAGCTTACTTTTTGGAACTAGACTTGAAATAGGACAGAGGAGAGATGAAATATCTCACTTAATTGATTTAAAATTGGGAAGCAGTGATGAGAAAAAAGGTGCCTCCTTTATGAGGGAGAATCCCCACTCCGAGGTGTCAATTTTTTTTTAAAATGTTTCCTTTGGTCTTTAGTCCACTCTTCATCTTATGTGAGTATTTACTCATTTTTGGGGCGGGGTTTCTTTATTTCTTCAATTTATCTCCTCCCTACATTTGGATTAATCTTATTGGTCCCTCAGAACCTTAATCCAAAATTTTCAAAAAAATTGGACCCTTAGGCTAAGGTCTTTTGAGCAGATTATAATTTATTTCTAATGCACCTTAGGAAACTCTTTTTAAACTTCTATTTTGGGGGAATTTATTTTAATAAGAAAGGATATTTTTCCATCCAAAGATATCTAAAAAATAAGAAAGGATATCTTTCCATCCAAAGACATCTAAAAACTGAGTTACCTTTCTCTAGAACATTTTCTCTCTCTAGGCCAAAACAGGTAAAAACAAGATCTTTTATTATTCAGAAAAGGGGATTGATTATAGGGGAAGAAACTGGACATCTTGAGGGGCTGGGGAGAAATCTTACATTCTCTCCCACTTGAAAAACGTGAGATGTCCTCATCTCGCAAACTGGGGGTAATCCTGCATCAATTCAGTTTCTTTCTCCCAGGTGGTGTCATCAAAAGGATAGAACTTCCATTTGACTAATAATTCTCTTAGAATTCTGTTCCTGAGAACCTTCTCTCGAACATCAAGGATTTCTTCAAGTTGGAGTTCCATCAGCCCTTGGGTTGAAGAAGTTAAGAGTTCATCATTGAGCACATGATTCCGGCTTGGTACACATACTTCTTAAGTAGACTGATATGAAATACATTATGTACTTTGAGATGAGGAGGCAGAAGAAGTTCATAGGCTAGGTCACCTACTTTCTTTGTAATCAGATATGGCCCACAGTATCTGGGGGATAACTTCTTGTACTTCCCAAGAGATAGAGAACTTCTTTTGGGGCATACTCGAATGAAGACCATATCTGCTTCTTTGAATTTTCCGTCTGACCTCTTCTTATCTGCATACTGCTTCTGTCTATCTTGGGCAGCTTTTATATCTTTGCGGATTGACTGCATCTGTTGCTCCATGTCGTCAAGCATCTGTCTGGACATCTCGACCCTAATCAATGGGTCGGACCAAGTTAATGTGGTTAGGCAGTCTTGTCCATACAGAGCTTTGAAAGGGCTTATCCTGATGCTTCGGTGATAAGAGGCATTGTAGGCAAATTGTAGGCAAACTCGACTAGGTGCAGATAGCTTAGCCACTTCTTAGGTTTCGTACCAAAGCATGACCGAAGTATATCTTGGTTTACTTGGTTCAGCCTTTCTGTTTGACCATCGGTCTCAGGGTGGTAAGCTGTGCTGAGATCAAAGAAAGTTCCTACTGCTTCCAAAAATGCAGTCCAGAATCTTGACGTGAACTTGGGATCTCGATCACTTACTATTCTCCTAGGAGGTAGGCCATGCAATCTGAAGATTTCCTTGAGTAACACTCTGGCCACATGCACTGTGGTGTAGGTTTCTTTTACTGGAATCAGATGGGAAACTTTTGTTAGTCTATCAACTACCACAAACATGGAGTTGTAACCTAATTGCACTGAAGGTAGTCTAGTAATAAAATCCATACTGATACATTCCCACTTCATCTGGGGGATGTTTAATGGATGTAACTTCCCAGGCATTTTTACTCTCTCTACTTTGACTTTCTGACAAATCAGGCATTGACGTATGTGATTAAGTACATCCTTTTTTAGTCCAGGCCAAAAGAAGCTTTTCTTTATAGACATGTAAGTCTTGATGAAACCTAGATGTCCTACAGTAAGTCTCTCATGGGCTTCATTCAAACTTTGACCCTTGGTTCCCTCATCATTGGGAATGCATAGCCTGCTATTATAATACATAATTCCATCATCCAGGCCTTGTACCCTTGAGCTCAGTTTAACTCCTGAGGAGTTTTGCTTTCCTGCATAAATAGGGTAGCAATAGGACCAAAGAATCTATCCTAGCATGATCTTCTCTCTTGCTTCATTAATCAATGGATTTGACACCACTATGATTGCAAGCAAGGAGGCTTTTCTGCTGAGGTCATCTGCTACCACATTTTCTTTGCCTAGGCGGTACTTGATTTCAAAATCAAATTCCTGTAGGGTCTACATCCACCTTCTTTGGTGCATGTTGAGATCCTTCTGAGTGAAGATCCACTTTAAGCTATGATGATCTATCATCAAAGTGAATCTTTGACCCAGTAGGTAATGTCTCCACAACTTCAACGCATATACTATACTGAAAGTAGCTCCAGGTCATTGGACAGCGTAATTTCTCTCATGCGTTTTGAGTTTTGGGGATTCATAGGCCACTGCATGACCTTCCTGCATGAGTGCACCTCCCAGGGAAAAACCACTAGTATCAGTGTTACTACCTCAAAGTAGGGTAGAGAGAAATCTGGCAATTTCAGAACGAGATTGGTTACCAAGGTAGTCTTTAGCTTATCAAAAGCACTCTGACACCTGGAAAACCATTGGAACGGGATATTCTTCTTGCGAAGATTAGTCAAGGGGGAAGCTATGAGAGCATACTTAGGTATAAAAATTCTATACCAACCAGGTAATCCCAAGAATCCCCTGACTTCTTTCACTGTCTTTGGTTTGGGCCAATCTATGACTGCTTGGAATTTTACGGAGTCTGGAGAAATTCCGTCTTTGGATACCAGAAAGCCCAACTAATCAACATGGTCATGATAGAGAAAGTGCATTTGCTCTTTTTTGCAAAGAGTTGGTACTTCCTTAGAATCTCAAGAACTTTTCGGACATGAGCTTCATGGTCAACTGCATTCTTTGAGTAAATCAGAATATCATCAAAGAAAACAAGAACAAAATCATCCAAGTAGACACAAAAGAAGCTTTTCTTTACAGACATGTAGGTCTTGATGAAACCTAGATCTCCTGCATAAGGCTGTCATGGGCTTCATCCAGAATTTGACCCTTAGTTCCCTTATCATTGGGAATGCATAGCCTGCTTTCTATTATAATACATAATTCCATCATCCAGGCTGCTGTACCCTTGAGCTCGGCTTAACTCCTGAGGAGTTTTGCTTTCCTGCATAAATAGGGTAGCAATAGAGCCAAAGAATCTATCCTGCATGATCTTCTCTCTTGCTTCATTAATCAATGGATTTGACACCACTATGATTACAAGCAAGGAGGCTTTTCTGCTGAGGGCATCTGCTACCACATTTTCTTTGCTTGGGTAGTACTTGATTTCAAAATCAAATTCTTACAGGGTCTGCATCCACCTTCTTTGGTGCATGTTGAGATCCTTCTGAGTGAATATCCATTGTAAGCTCTGATGATCTATCATCAAGGTGAATCTTTGACCCAGTAGGTAATGTCTCCACAACAACTTCAAGGCATATACTACTGAAAGTAGCTCCAGGTCGTCGACAACATAATTTCTCTCATGCCTTCTGAGTTTTCGGGATTCATAGGCCACTGCATGACCTTCTTGCATGAGTGCACCTCCTCATTAGGACCTCAATGGAAGGCTTCTTGGGCCCTTTTATTTGGCAGTTTAAGGGAGTCAAACCTTTTCTCTTAAGAAGAAACATTTTCTAATTAGAAGCTTTAAAACGGCTACTTTATTCGAATTTGAATTTTGGGGGGAAAATGGAATTTAAAATCTAGCGGATAAAACCATATCATGTAACATATCTATGGAAAGCTCTTGATGCGTAGATCACGGATTCGTAATCTCCGCTCAAATGAGAGCTTGTATGTAGAAGTTATGGAGGTCCGAAAATTGTAAAATTTCCCCCCCTCCCCTTTTTGGGGGAAAAAGTGCACCCTTTGACCACTCTTACACCTCTCTTAAAAACCCAACATTTCAGTCCACATGGCAACCCCCCATTTGGCTATTCCTTAATCACCTTGATTAGGCTAGGGCAAATTAAAGGGCCCAAGAAGACCCCATTCACTTCCTAATGAGGGAAAAACCAGTGGCATCACTTACTACCTTAAAAGGTAGAGAGAAATCTGGCAATTTCAGAACGAGATTGGTTACCAAGGCAGTCTTCACTTTATCAAAAGCGCTCTGACACCTGGCAGACCATTGGAACGGGATATTCTTCTTGAGAAGATTAGTCACGGGGGAAGCTATAAGAGCATACTTAGGTATAAAAATTCTATACCAACTAGTCAATCCCAAGAATCCCCTAACTTCTTTCACTGTCTTTTGTTTGCGCCAATCTATGACTACTTGGACTTTTTCAGAGTCTGGAGAAATTCCGTCTTTCGATACCAGAAAGCCCAAGTATTCAACATGGTCGACAAAGAAAGTGCATTTTCTCTTTTTTGCAAAGAGTTAGTGCTTCCTTAGAATCTCAAGAACTTTTCGGACGTAAGCTTCATGGTGAGCTACATTCTTTGAGTAAATCAAAATATCATCAAATAAAACAAGAACAAAATCATCCAAGTATTCTCTTAGAATGTCCTGCATTAGGTGATTGAATGTATGGGGAATTTGTCAATCCAAATGGCATGACTATAAATTCATAGTGCCCATATCGAGTATTGATGGGACTGTCTTTGGGATATCTTGCTCATTAATCCTGATCTGGTAATACCCTGATTTGAGATCTATCTTTATGAAGATCTGGGCTCCACTTAGCCTATCAAGAAACTCATCAGTTCTGGAAATAGGATACTTATTCTTAACTATCGTCAGTGATTGAGACCTCTATAATACACAGAGTCTTAGCGTTCCATCTCTCTTTTTCTAAAAGAGTACTGGCGCTCCCCAAGGTGAAACAGTGGGAAACCCTTGTTCTACCAGTTGCCTAAGCTGTTCCTTGAGTTCAATGGCTTCAGGTACTGGCATTCTATACGTGTGATGGGCTATTGGCTAAGCTCCAGGGGTCAATTCTATCACATGATCTACTTCCCGAATTGGAGGCATCTCTGTTACCTCTACTAGGAATAAATCATCATACTCACTTAACCATTCTAGTTCTTTAGCCTTTAACTTTGTGTCTACCGGATTCATTTTGACAACGTAAATGAGCTGCTTCTTTCTAAGTCCTTTCAATAACTTACAAGATTTTACTAATTGCAGACCTGGGGATCCTGAATGTCCAGTTCCTTGAACTTTGTTTCCGTGAAGGTCACGGAAGGAAATGGTTCCATTGTGAGAGTGAATGTCAGCTTGATTTTTGTGGAGCCAATCCATTCCAAGGATCCCATCGAAAACTCCCAAAGGTAGGACTCTGAACTAACAGTCAGTTATATTTCCATCTAGATTAAACTGAATACGATCTGTCTCATGGTGGTGAGTGAAAAGGATCTTCCCCCTGGCCAATTCAACTTGCATAGGTTTCCCTGATTTTTTTTCTAAGACCAACTTACGCAAGCATCTAGGGGAAATAAATGAATGAGTACTGCCTGAATCAATCAAAAGTTTAAATGACACCCTTATACTTAGCTGGAGTATGGATGACAGATAATTGACGATTTAGCCCTTGGTTTTCAATTGCAGCATGAATCTGACCTCTTTTCTCTTCCACTGCTTCTACTATTGTAACTGCTCTAGGTGCTGCATATTGGGGCGGAACTCTTTCTCTTTGGTTACCCCAGTTCTGGGAGGGAGTTCTGAGATTACTCTGAACAAAAGTAGATGGTTGAGCTGGATTCCTCCTAGGATTTCCCTCATTTTGATGAGACAGACCCTCATTTGACTGATAGGAAGGAGCTGGTCTCTGCATTCTAGGTCCTTGACTTCCCTGTTCTCTTGGCATGGCAGGAGTCGGGCAATCTTTAAGCTGGTGACTGAAAGCTTGACATCCAAGACATCTATTCTCACTTCTAAGCTCATCCCTCTGAGTCCTTGAAAAAGGTGGGGCTTCTATGAAAGTGCTCTCAGAGGGAAGGGTATTCCTTCACTTCTGAATCTACCAGCATCTTGATTCTAATTGGGGCCTTGCTGCCTCTTTGTGGGGAGGAAAGTTTAAAGCACTACTTGGGGTTTGGAACCTTTTAAAGTTTGAGGTTGCAGGTTTTTGTGGGACCTTAACAACAAATGCCTTGCCAAAGTCCTTTGCCATTCTGATAGCTTCTGTCCCATTGAGACTGGTTTGGCACGGCTGGTTCATTCCTCGAATGAATCTGGCCATCAGCTGCTCTTTATCTAAAAGTGGAGATTATTTGAGGAGAAGGGCAAATGCCTGATGGTATTCTTCAATTGTCTGGCTATCCTGCTTCAATTCTAAGAACTCATTCATTTTGGTTTCCAAGAAATGCGGAGGGGACAGAACCTCTTCCTGAGGTATGCTTTAAGATCTGACCAAGTCTGGGTATTTCGGTCGAGACGATTTATCTCACAATGGTTCCTCCATGCGACCCTGCCCGTTTCCATAATTTTTAATCTGGTGAGAGCCATCTTCCTCCTCTCATTATAATCGGTTACATCAAAGTACTCTTCCATTGCCTCAATCCATTTTTCCACTGTTTCGCCTAACTGTTCTCCTTCACTTTTAAATGGACCAGGTTGGGATTGATGCAAGGCATTACGAAGGTCCGGATCTAACTCTTCATCATCGGTAAGAGGATCCAGCTGTAGGCAATTTCTGCTCCTGTTTCTTAAGTTTACAATAGTGCTCTGATACCATCTGTGAGGTTCCACTGTCCCCTCTGCACATCGGATTCACGATTGATAGCAGCGGAAGTAACTTCCTCTTGCGAGGGGCAAGGTTTCCCACTCGAGGCCTCGCCCTCGAATGTCTGGACACGAGACTAATCAGGTGGTCATTCCGAGACTGAAATCGAAAAAATTTTCCTTGCCCGAAAAACGGGGACGATTCCACCTTTTTTATTTTCTTAATAACGAATTTTCTAACGGGGTCAAGAGACTAAACTATCCTTCACCTAAATAAACTAGATAGAAGGAAAACTATTACAACATTAACTTTAAGAAATTAATGCTTTTTTCCTAGCTCAAATCAGGCACAACCGTTGATCTACTCATTTGAGAAGTCTTCATATTTTTATTTAACTACTTGTGTTCTAAGCGTATTCCTATTTTTCAATTTCATTATTAAAACTCCACTGATTCCAGCCTATGCCACCCCCACTGAAATTGGTAGAACTAGACAATTACTCACCCACCCATCATTAAATGTCTTTCATAACTTTTGCTTTCGAATACAGATACGCACACACTCCTCTTTAAAACTTAAGTTATAAAACAATCCATTGACAAACAATTATTGGTTATAGATGTCATAACTCAAAATTTCCATCCAATCCTTGTTTCTCAAAAAAAAAACAATATCACTCTGGACTCTCTATTGAGACCAACTGGTCAACGAGATCCAGTAAAACAGATTACAATATTCATTGGTCCATCATATAATCTTCCACACGACATATGCATGGGTGTCCTAGGCACGATGAACCCATGCATCACCTGGTCAAAACCCTCCAGGATCCTCCTTAGGTGTCTTGGCACTTCACTCAAGGATCGCTTCGTCAGCCCTCATCCATCGTACCGGAAGCGCACCATTTTAACCGTATCGAGGCTGGTCAAGACCAGGCTTTGCTGCATGAGCTGTCCTTTGAACACTCCCCGTCGCCTCGAGCTATTGTGCGACCGAACTTCCCTTGGAAAAACACATACCAAATGCTCCCTCCAGCATTCTCGCATAAGAGAGTCCTTTAAGAAAACAGGGTTTCTATGCAAGTCTTCAGTTTGATTTTCTTTTAAATACAATGAGTATATCTTAAATCAGTATCCCCAAAACTTCATAATCGTAATATTGAATTTCAAAACAGAATTCCTCGAACTCTGTAACCTTGATCCTCAGATCAATTCGAAGGGTCTTCAGTTAGTTTCAGATTTATCTGAAATTTTGACTTTGATAGATTTTTTGAATTTTCTCTTTACAATCCAAGTGAATATAAAATGAAAGAAATTTCTCTCTTAGACTATTTACTTATTCATTTATCAAATACTCGTAGAAATTAATCATAGAATTAAAGAGAATCTAATTTTGATAAAAAAATTCCTTATGCATCTATTTATGCATAATATCCAACTTCATATAAAAGAAAATCCTTTTATGCATCTATTTATGCATAAAATCAATTTAATAGGAATAATATTTTTTTTTAAAAGAATTTCTTTTTGCATCTTTTTATGCATAGGAATTAAATTTAATGAAAACAACACTTTCATAATAAAAAAAATTTCAATATGCATCTTTCTATGCATAGAATTTAAATTCAATGGAAACAACACTTTTATAATTAAAAAAATTCCAATATACATCTTTCTATGCATAGAATTTAAATTCAATGAAAACAACACTTTTATAATTTAAAAAAATCCAATATGCATCTTTCTATGCATAGAACTTAAATTCAATGAGAACAACACTTTTATAATAAAACAATTTCCAATATGCATCTTTCTATGCATAGAATTTAAATTCAATGAAAACAACACTTTTATAATTTAAAAAAATTCCAATATGCATCTTTCTATGCATAGAAATCAATTAATTTCAATAATTAATATCAATGATATCCATGCATATTCATAGGTTAATATATACATGGAGTAAATAAAAATATTTCTTTTAGAATGCACAAACGGTGGGAATTACTCTTTTAGAATAACATAAAAATAAACTTTATTTTTCACAAAATTCAAGAAAATTTTGCCATAACCTCCTTTGTATGGCTGACCATTTCTCAATTTTTAACATTCTATTTTCAATTTAAAATTAACCCCAATTTGAAGTAAATTAGTACTCTAATCTACTCAATTTTCACTTTCTAGTGAGAGTAAACAATAAGAAAAGTTTAATCAATTTATTTGTTACTCATTCTAGGAGCGATAAAGAAAGGCTGAATTCTTAAGGAAGAGAAGGGGGTAGCCTTTTCATCAAGGCATGACATCAGGATTCACGTTAATCAACTATATAAAAAAAAGCAAGAAAATCAAAAAACCATAGATTTTAAATTAAAAAGTAGAAACTTTAGCTTACATGGAGTTTTGTAAGCTTTCCTTTAGCTTGAGGGATTGAGGGTTCTACTCTTGTTTGGATCAAGAGTGGCCACCAATTTATTTGGAGAGGATTTAGTCAAAAACAATTGAATTTTCAAGAAAAGTTTGCCATAACCTCCTTTGTATGGCTGACCATTTCTCAATTTTTAACATTCTATTTTCAATTTAAAATTAACCCCAATTTGAAGTAAAGTACTCTAATCTACTCAATTTTCACTTTCTAGTGAGAGTAAACAATAAGAAAAGTTTAATCAATTTATTTGTTACTCATTCTAGGAGCGATAAAGAAAGGCTGAATTCTTAAGGAAGAGAAGGGGGTAGCCTTTTCATCAAGGCATGACATCAGGATTCACGTTAATCAACTATATAAAAAAAGCAAGAAAATCAAAAAACCATAGATTTTAAATTAAAAAGTAGAAACTTTAGCTTACATGGAGTTTTGCAAGCTTTCCTTTAGCTTGAGGGATTGAGGGTTCTACTCTTTTTTGGATCAAGAGTGGCCACCAATTTATTTGGAGAGAATTTAGTCAAAAACAATTGAATTATCAAGAGAATTCAATGTAATTGGCTGTGGGTAGGAGTAGAGTAACAGTGCATAAACATTATTAAGCTTTTACAAAGGGGAAGGCTCCTATTTAAAGGAAAAAGTGAGCCTCAAACCAAGCAAACTGATTCTAGAATTTTTTAGATCAATTTGGTCAATTTTTGACCATTTTTTGGGTGAGTTCAGCTTACTTTTTGGAACTAGACTTGAAATAGCAGAGAGGAGAGATAAAATAGCAGAGAGGAGAGATGAAATATCTCACTTAATTGATTTAGAGAAGCAATGATGAGAAAAAAGGTGCCTCCTTCATGAGGGGGAATTCCCACTCTGAGGTGTCAAATTTTTTTTTTAAATGTTTCCTTTGGTCCTTAGTACACTCTTCATCTTATGTGAGTATTTACTCATTTTTGGGGGGGTTTTTCTTTATATCTTCAATTTATCTCCTCCCTAGATTTGGATTAATCTTATTGGTCCCTCAGAACCTTAATCCAAAATCTAGACCCTTAGGCTAAGGTCTTTTGAGCATATTATAATTTATTTCTAATGCACCTTAGGAAATTCTTTTTAAACCTCTATTTTGGGAAAATTTATTTTAATAAAAAAGGATATTTTTTCATCCAAAGATATCTAAAAAATAAGAAAGGATATTTTTCCATCCAAAGATATCTAAAAGCCGAGTTACCTCTCTCGAGAACATTTTCTCTCTCTAGGCCAAAACAGGTAGAAACAAGATCTTTTATTATTCTGAAAAAGGGAATTGATTACAAGGGAAGAAATTGGACATCTTGAGGGGCTGGGGAGGAATCTTACATTCTCTCCCACTTGAAAAATGCGAAATGTCCTCCTCTCGCAAACTGGGGGTAATCCCGCATCAATTCAGTTTCTTTCTCCCAGGTAGCGTCTTCAAAAGGATAGAACAATAATTCTCTTAGAATTTTGTTTCTGAGAACCTTCTCTCGAACATCAAGGATTTCTTCAAGTTGGAGTTCCATCAGCCCTTGGGTTGAAGAAGTTAAGAGTTCATCCCTAAGGACATGATTCGGGCTTGGTACATACTTCTTAAGTAGGTTGACATGAAATACATTATATACTTTGAGATGAGGAGGCAAAAGAAGTTCATAGGCTAAGTCACCTACTTTCTTTGTAATCAGATATGGCCCATAGTATCTAGGGGATAACTGCTTGTACTTCCCAAGAGGTAGAGAACTTCTTGTGGGACGTACTCGAATGAAGACCATATCTCCTTCTTAGAATTTTCCGTCTGACCTCTTCTTATCTACATACTGCTTCTGGCTATCCTTTGCAGCTTTTATATCTTTGCGGATTGGCTGCATCTGCTGCTCCATGTCGTCAAGCATCTGTCTAGACATCTCGACTCTAATCAATGGGTCGGACCAACTTAATGGTGTTAGGCAATCTTGTCCATACAGAGCTTTGAAAGGGCTCATCTCGATGCTTCTGTGATAAGAGGCATTGTAGGCAAACTCGACTAGGTGTAGATAGCTTAGCCACTTCTTTGGTTCTAGCATAACTGAAGTATATCTTGGATTACTTGGTTCAACCTTTTTGTTTGACCATCGGTCTCGGGGTGGTAAGCTATGCTGAGATCTGTCACATCAAAGTGAATCTTTGACCCAGTAGGTAATGTCTCCACAACTTCAAGGCATATACTACTGAAAGTAGCTCCAAGTCATGGACAGCGTAATTTCTCTCATTCATTCTGAGTTTTCGGGATTCATAGGCCACTACATAACCTTCCTGCATGAGTGCACCTCCCAAGGAAAAACCACTGGCATCAACTACTACCTCAAAGGGTAGAGAGAAATCTGGCAATTTGAGAACGAGATTGATTATCAAGGCACTCTTCAGCTTATCAAAAGCTCTCTGACACCTGGCAGACCATTGGAACGGGATATTCTTCTTGAGAAGATTAGTCAGGGGGGAAGCTATGAGAGCATACTTAGGTATAAAAATTCTATTAGCCTATGCAGAAGCTCATTAGTTCTAGAAATAGGATACTTATTCTTAACTGTCAGAGCTAATTGAGACCTTTGTAATCCACACAGAGTCTTAGCATTCCATCTTTCTTTTTCTGAAAGAGAACTAGCGCTCCCCAAGGTGAAATAGTGGGTCTTACAAACCCTTGTTCTAACAGCTGCCTAAGCTGTTCCTTGAGTTCAATGGCTTCAGGGACTGGCATTCTATACGTGCGCTGGGCCATTGCCTGAGCTCCGAGAGTCAATTCTATCACATAATCTACTTCCTGAATTGGAGGCATCTCTGTTAGCTCTACTAGGAATAAATCATCATACTCACTTAACCATTCTAGCTCTTTAGCCTTTAACTTTGTGTCTACCGATTCATTTTGACAACGTAAATGAGTTGCTTCGTTCTAAGTCCTTTCAATAACTTAAAAGCTTTTACTAATTGCAGACCTGGGGATCCTAAATGTCCGATTCCTTGAACTTTGTTTCCGTGAAGGTCACAGAAGGAAATGGTTCCATTGTGATAGTGAATGTCAGCTTGATTTTTGTGGAGCCAATCCATTCCAAGGATCCCATCGAAAACTCCCAAAGGTAGGACTCTGAATTGATAGTCAGTTATATTCCCATCTAGATTAAACTGAATACGATCTGTCTCATGGGGGTGAGTGAGAAGGATCTTCCCACTGGCCAATTCAACTTGCATAGGTTTCCCTAATTTTTTTTCTAAGACCAACTTACGCAAGCATCCAGGGGAAATAAATGAATGAGTACTGCCTGAATCAATCAAAAGTTTGAATGACTTACCCTTATACTCAGCTGGATTATGGTTGACAGAGAATTGACAACTTGGCCCTTGGTTTTCAATTGCAGCATAAATCTGACCTCTTTCCTCTTCCACTACTTCTACTATTGTAACTGCTCTAGGTGCTGCCAGATTGGGGCAGAACTCTTTCTCTTTAGTTACCCGAGTTCTAGGAGGGAGTTCTGAGATTACTCTGAATAGAAAAAGATGGTTGAGCTGGATTCCTCTTGGAATTGCCCTGATTTTGATGAGACGGACCCTGATTTAACTGATAGGAGGGAGCTGGTCTTTGCATTCTAGGTCCTTGACTTCCCTGTCCTCTTGACATGGCAAGAATCGGGCAGTCTTTAAGCTGGTGACCAAAACCCTCTTTAAGCTCATCCCTCTTAGTTCTTGAAAAGGTGGGGCTCCTAAGAAAGTGTTCTAAGAGGGAAGGGTCTTCCTTCACTTTTGAATCTACCAGCATCTTGATTCTGATTGGGGTCTTGTTGCCTCTTTGGGGGGGAGGAAAGTTTGAAGCACTTCCCGGGTTTGAAAACTTTTAAAGTTTGAGGGTGCAGGCTTTCGTGGGACCTTAACAACAAATGCCTTGCCAAAGTCCTATGCCATTCTCACAGCTTCCGCCCCATTGAGACTCCTTTGGCATTTTCCACTAAAGTGTCCAATGGCTCGTTCATTCGTCGAATGAAACTGGCCACCATCAGCAGCTCTTTCATCCAAAAGTGGAGAGTATTTGAGGAGAAGGGCAAATGCCTCATGATATTCTTCAATTGTCCGACTATCCTACTTCAATTCCAAGAACTCATTCATTTTGGTTTCCAGGAAGCCCGGAGGACATAACCTCTTCCTGAGGTATGCTTTAAGATCTGACCAGGTCTGGGTATTTCGGTCGAGACGATTTGTCTTCGCAATGGTTCCTCCATGCGACCCTGGCCGTTTCCATAATTTTTAATCTGGCGAGAGCCATCTTGCTCCTCTCATTATAACCGATTACATCAAAGTACTCTTCCATTGCCTCAATCCATTTTTCCACTGTTTCTCCTAACTGTTCCCCTTCACCCTTAAATGGACCAAGTTGGGATCGGTGTAGGGCTTTACCAACGCCCGGATCTAACTCTTCATCATTGGTAAGAGGATCCTGCTGCTGTAGGCAAATTTTGCTGTTGTTTCTTAAGTTTACAAAACAGTGCTCTGATACCAGCTGTGAGGTCCCACTATCCCCTCTGTGCACCGGATTCACGATTGATAGTAGGGGCAGGGTTTCCCACTCGGGGCCTCGCCCTCGAATGTCTCAACATGAGACTAATCATGTGGTGATTTCGAAACAAAAACCAGGTAAAATTTTCCTTGTCCAGAAAACTGGGACGATTCCACCTTTTTTATTTTCTTAACGAATTTTCTAACGGGGTCAAGAGACTAAACTATCCTTCACCTAAATAAACCAAATAGAAGGAAAACTATTACAGACTTAACTTGAAGAAATCAACGCTTTTTTCCTAACTGAAATCAGGCACAGCTGGTTATCTATTCATTTGAGAAGTCTTCAGATTTTTATTTAACTACTCTTGTTCTAAGAGTATTCCTATTTTTCAATTTCATTATTAAAACTCCACTGATTCCAGCCTATCTGACCCATGGGTTAGCTACCACCCAACCACTGAAATTGGTAGAGCCAGACAATTACTCACCCATCCATAATTGAATGTCTTTCATAACTTTTGCTTTCGAATAACAATACACACACACACTCCTCTTTAAAACTTAACTTATAAAACAATCCATTGAAGACAAACAATTATTGGTTACAGATGTCATAACTCAAAATTTCCATCCAATCCTTGTTTCTAAAAAAAACAATATCACTTTTAACTCTCCGTTAAAACCAGCTGGTCAACGAGATCTAGTAACAGATTACAATAATCATTGGTCCATTATACAATATTCCATGACATAAGCATGGGTGTCCTAGGCACCGCCAGGAGCTTGTGCATCGCCTGGTCAGAACCTTCCAGGATCCTCCTTAGGTGTCCTAGCACTTCACTCAAGGATCGCTTCGTCAGCCCTCTTCCATCATACCAGAAGTGCACCATTTTAACCGTATCGAGGCTGACCAGGCTTTACCGCATGAGCTGTCCTTTGAACACTCCCCACTGCCAGCTATTTTGCAACCAAACTTTCCTTAGAAAAACACATACCAAATGCTCCCTCCAGCATTCTGGCATAAGACAATCCTTTAAGAAAATAGGGTTTCTATGCAAGTCTTCAGTTTGCTTTTCTTTTGAATACAATGAGTATATCTTAAATCAGTATCCCCAAAACTTCATAATCGTAATACTAAATTCCAAAATAGAATTCCTCAAATTCGGTAACCTTCATCCTCAGATCAATTCGAAGGGTCTTAACTTAGTTTCAGATTTGGTGGGAGATTTGAGTGTATTTTCCTGACTGGTCACATCTTCTTTCCTCAAAACTGACAAAAGGGTTTGGTCTTGGGCATAGTTTATTCAGGGTTCGACTGATAAGGTTCTTCCTGAACTATCTTTCTCAAAAAAGGGGTGATATTTCAGTTACTATTTTCTTGAATTTCATTCATTGAGTATTCACTTAACTGATTAAAAAATCAATCAAGCATTCCGATGAGGGATTAATCATTTATCTCAAATTTTGACTTTGATAGATTTTTTGAATTTTCTCTTTACAATCCAAGTGAATATAAAACGAAAGAAATTTATCTCTTAGAGTACTTACTTATTCATTTATCAAATACTCGTAGAAATTAAACATAGAATTAAAGAGAATCTAATTTTGATATAAAAATTCTTTATGCATCTATTTATGCATAAAATCCAACTTAATTGGAAATAACACTTTTATATAAAAGAAAATCCTTTTATGCATCTTTTTATGCATAGAAATTAAATTTAATGAAAACAACACTTTAATAATAATAAAAATTCCAATATGCATCTTTCTATGCATAGAATTTAAATTCAATGAAAACAACACTTTTATAATAATAAAATTTTAAATATGCATCTTTCTATGCATAGAATTTAAATTCCATGGAAACAACACTTTTATAATAAAAAAAATTTCAATATGCATCTTTATATGCATAGAATTTAAATTCAATGAAAACAACACTTTTATAATAAAAAAATTTCCAATATGCATCTTTCTATGCATAGAACTTAAATTCAATGAAAACAACACTTTTATAATAAAAAAATTTCCAATATGCATCTTTCTATGCATAGAATTTAAATTCAATGAAAACAACACTTTTATAATTAAAAAAAATTCCAATACGCATCTTTCTATGCATAGAAATTAATTTTAAATAATTAATATCAATGATATCCATGCATATTCATAGATGAATATGTACATGGAGTAAATAAAAATATTTCTTTTAGAATGCACAAACGGTGGGAATTACTCTTTTAGAATAACATAAAATAAACTTTATTTTTCACAAAATTCAAAAAAAAATTAGCATAACCTCCTTTGTATGGCTGACCATTTCTCAATTTTTAACATTCTATTTTCAATTTAAAATTAACCCCAATTTGAAGTAAAGTACTCTAATCTACTCAATTTTCACTTTCTAGTGAGTAAACAATAAGAAAAGTTTAATCAATTTATTTGTTACTCATTCTAGGATAAAGAAGGGCTGAATTCTTAAGGAAGAGAAGGGGGTAGCCTTTTCATCAAGGCATGACATCAAGATTCACTTTAATCAACTATATTAAAAAAAAGCAAGGAAATCAGAAAACCATAGATTTGAAATTAAAAAGTAGAAAATTTAGCTTACATGGAGTTTTGTAAGATTTTCTTTTGCTTGATTGATTGAGGGTTCTACTCTTGAGTGGCCACCAATTTATTTGGAGAGGATTTAGTCAAAAACAATTGAATTATCAAGAGAATTCAATGTAATTGGCTCTGGGTAGGAGTCTCTAGAGTAACAGTGCATAAACATTATTAAGCTTTTACAAAGGGGGAGGCTTCTATTTATAGGAAAAAGTGAGCCTCAAACCAAGCAAACTGATTCTAGAATTTTTCAGATCAGTTTGGTCAATTTTGACCATTTTTTGGTCAGTTCAACTTACTTTTTGGAACTAGACTTGAAATAGGAGAGAGGAGAGATGAAATATCTCACTTAATTGATTTAAAATGGAAGAAATGATGAGAAAAAAGGTGCCTCTTTCATGAGGGGAAATCCCCACTCTGAGGTGTCAAAATTTTATTTTTTAAATGTTTCCTTTGGTCCTTAGTCCACTCTTCATCTTACGTGAGTATTTACTCATTTTTGGGAGGGGTTTCTTTATTTCTTCAATTTATCTCCTCCATACATTTGGATTAATCTTATTGGTCCCTCACAACCTTAATCCAAAATTTTAAAAAAATCTGGACCCTTAGGCTAAGGTCTTTTGAGCATACTATAATTTATTTCTAATGCACCTTAAGAAATTCTTTTTAAACCTCTATTTCGGGGAAATTTATTTTAATAAGAATATTTTTCCATCCAAAGATATCTTTAAAAAAAAGAAAGGATATTTTTCCATCCAAAGATATCTAAAAACCGAGTTACCTCTCTCTAGAGTATTTTCTCTCTCTAAGCCAAAAACAGGTAAAAACAAGATCTTTTATTATTCTGAAAAAGGGGATTGATTACAGGGGAAGAAATTGGACATCTTGAGGGATTGGGGAGGAATCTTACATTCTCTCTCACTTGAAAAATGCGAGATGTTTTCATCTCGCAAACTGGGGGTAATCCCGCATCAATTTGGTTTCTTTCTCCCAGGTGGCGTCTTTAAAAGGATAGAATAATAAAAAAATTTCCAATATGCATCTTTGTATGCATAGAATTTAAATTCAATGAAAACAACACTTTTATAATAAAGAAATTTCCAATATGCATCTTTCTCTATGCATAGAACTTAAATTCAATGAAAACAACATTTTTATAATAAAAAAATTTCCAATATGCATCTTTCTATGCATAGAATTTAAATTCAATGAAAACAACACTTTTATAATTAGAAAAAATTCCAATATGCATCTTTCTATGCATAGAAATTAATTTCAAATAATTAATATCAATGATATCCATGCATATTCATAGGTGAATATGTACATGGAGTAAATAAAAATATTTTTTTTAGAATGCACAAACAGTGGGAATTACTCTTTTAGAATAACATAAAAATAAAATTTATTTTCCACAAAATTCAAAAAAAATAGCATAACCTCCTTTGTATAGCTGACCATTTCTCAATTTTTAACATTCTATTTTCAATTTAAAATTAACCCCAATTTGAAGTAAAGTACTCTAATCTACTCAATTTTCACTTTCTAGTGAGTAAACAATAAGAAAAGTTTAATCAATTTATTTGTTACTCATTCTAGGATAAAGAAAGGCTGAATTCTTAAGGAAGAGAAGGGGGTAGCCTTTTTATCAAGGCATGACATCAAGATTCACTTTAATCAACTATATAACAAAAGCAAGGAAATCAGAAAACCATAGATTTGAAATTAAAAAGTAAAAATTTTAGCTTACATGGAGTTTTGTAAGCTTTCCTTTTGCTTGAGGGATTGAGAGTTCTACTCTTGTTTGGATCAAGAGTGGCCACCAATTTAGTTGGAGAGGATTTAGTCAAAACAATTGAATTATCAAGAGAATTCAATGTAATTGTCTCTGGGTAGAAGTCTCTAGAGTAACAATGCATAAACATTATTAAGCTTTTACAAAGGGGGAGGCTTCTATTTATAGGAAAAAGTGAGCCTCAAACCAAGAAAACTGATTCTAGAATTTTCCAGATTAGTTTGGTCAATTTTTGACCATTTTTTGTTCAGTTCAGCTTACTTTTTGGAACTAGGCTTGAAATAGGAGAGAGTGAGAGATGAAATATCTCACTTAATTGATTTAAAATTGGGAAGAAATGATGAGAAAAAAGGTGCCTCCTTCATGGGGGGAATCCCCACTCTGAGGTGTCAAAATTTCTTTTTTTTAATGTTTCCTTTGGTCTTTAGTCCACTCTTCATCTTATATGAGTATTTACTCATTTTTGGGGGGGAGGGGGGGTTTCTTTATTTCTTCAATTTATCTCCTCCCTACATTTGGATTAATCTTATTGGTCCCTCACAACCTTAATCCAAAATTTTCAAAAAATCTGGACCCTTAGGCTAAGGTCTTTCGAGCATATTATAATTTATTTCTAATGGACCTTAGGAAATTCTTTTTAAACCTCTATTTCGGGGGAAGTTATTTTAATAAGAAAGGATATTTTTTCATCCAAAGATATCTAAAAAATAAGAAAGGTTATTTTTCCATCCAAAGATATCTAAAAACCGAGTTATCTCTCTCTAGAATATTTTCTCTCTCTAGGCCAAAACAGATAGAAACAAGATCTTTTATTATTAGGAAAAGGGGATTGATTATAGGGGAAGAAACTGGACATCTTGAGGGGCTGGGGAGGAATCTTACATTCTCTCCCACTTGAAAAATGCGAGATGTCCTCATTTCGCAAACAGGGGGTAATCCCGCATCAGTTTAATTTCTTTCTCCCAGGTGGCATCTTCAAAAGGATAGAACTTCCATTTGACTGATAATTCTCTTAGAATTATGTTCCTGAGAATCTTCTCTCGAACATCAAGGATTTCTTCAAGTTGGAGTTCCATCAGCCCTTGAATTAAAGAAGTTAAGAGTTCATCTCATTAAGCACATGATTCCAGCTTGGTACATACTTCTTAAGTAGGCTAACATGAAATACATTATGTACTTTGAGATGAGGAGGCAGAAGAAGTTCATAGGCTAAGTCACCTACTTTCTTTGTAATCAGATATGGGCCACAATATCTAGGGGATAACTTCTTGTACTTCCCAAGAGATAGAGAACTTCTTTTGGGGCGTACTCAAATGAAGACCATATTTTCTTCTTTGAATTTTTTGTTCTGTCCTCTTGACATGGCAAGAGTCGGGCAGTCTTTAAGCTGGTAACCGAAACCCTGACATCCAAAACATCTATTCTCACTTCTAAGCTCATGCCTCTGAGTCCTTGAAAAAGGTGGGGCTCCTGTTCTGGGAAGGGTCTTCCTTCACTTCTGAATCTACCAGCATGTTGATTCTAATTGGGGCCTTGCTGCCTCTTTGGGGAAGGAAAGTTTGAAGCACTTCCCGAGGTTTGGAACCTTTTAGAGTTTGAGGGTGCGGGCTTTGCTACTAATGACACCGCAATCTTGTGTATTCCTCTTTTCATCAATTCTTTGTGTTCGAAAATGTTTGCCTTCACACCATATAGCATTGAACATAGTGCACTGGACCAAAATAGAAGCAATATTTGTGTAAGCAATGTGAATAAATAATAAAAGCAAATCACTTACAACTAATGCAAAACATTAGTTCTATGTACCTTTAACATGCATCCTCGTGCATACTCCCATTCTTCCGCCGTGATATGCAGCCCCTCGTCGCTCTCTGCTCTCTCCATTTCCTCATGCAACCAATCAACATGGATATCATTCGGAAGTGTTGCTAGATGCTTAGGGTACGCCTTACGAGAGCCATGTTGCCTCCGAGAAAGAGAGCTCTTTCTGCTTGCCTTTTTGTCTTTGCATCCTCATATCTTGTAACCCATCTGCTCGTCACATCACTATTAAGGATGCAAGTGAAATTGAGATCATCAATCAATGTTCTGTCAATTACTTTACTCTTTCCTTTTCCTTGAGGCACAATAGAGGTCATCCTCAAGTCCTCTTCATTGCTCCATAGTCGTGGCAAAGAGCTGTCCACCTGACCAAGAAATTCTGAAATATATACAAGAGACTCTTGTATCAACCAACCCTTGGCCATGCTTCCTTCAGGCCTTGCACTTTGCCTCATAAAGTCTTTTAAGGTCTTCATGAAGCGCTCTAGGAAGAACATCCAACGTGCATGCACAGTACCACTAAATGCACAATGAGATATAGTTGACTTGTGAGAATGGTTCGCGGAAAAGTCTCCTCTACCAAACAAACCACCTCCACTGCCATAACACGCGCATCATCCAACGTGGCTGGATCAATTGCTTTGGAACTAACATATCTGAAAAAATAAATAAATAGTACGTTATAGCTCATGCACGTTCATTTTGCAAGGTATAATGAAGGGTGATCTGACATGGGTTTTACATACCTCACAAGCTCGCCCATCTTATAAATACATTTTTTCAAACTCTTATTTGCACAATGGTTGATGCTAGTAGGTAGTATGAACTACGCACATAAGAGCACATGTATGTATGAACTGCGCACATAAGAGCACATGTATGTATGGTTTATGGCATTACAAAATTTAATTTCAACGTACAAGACTTGGAAAACACTTATTTAAAGCATCTTGTGCCAATCGTGGGACTTCAACCCATATAGTTGCTCAACGCCTCTTTTCTTTGTGGTTGTAAAGACTCCCTTCAATGATCTCATGCATCCAATGGGAGTACCCAAATTGGTGATGGCCTGCTTTACATGCTTCTCCTCTTTCTTTGATATAATCCATGGTGCAGGCGGAAGACGAACGTGCCCACCCCGGAGCCAAGCTTTACGCATACATCCTGCGACCCGCAAGTCCTCACGTACGCTAACATTGTCTCGTTTACCAATAATATGTTCCCAAATACCAGATCCCACATTCTTGAAGATGTGCATGGGATCAAGAAGATGGTTGATCTTAAGATGGGTCCAATATGGTAGCCGAAAAAAATGGAGTACCTACATAAGGGATTGTTCTATGTGACCTTTAATCCAATTAGAGACTACACAAAACAAGATTGAAAAAACATTACTATACCTGTTCATGCCATCAGGAGGAAGAATATTTGTAGACTCCCAAATACGCTTCCAATCTTTTGCACGAAGTGTTTGTGGAGGAATGTTACTCTTACTAGCAACATATTTAGGATGATCTGAGGGGAGAAATCGACGATGATTATCAAATATGGTCTTACACAAACCGTCAGCATACTCATGTACTAAAACAAAGGGCCACAAACAGGACATGCATGTTTATCCGATGTTTTCAAACCTGTTAAAATATAAATAAAAGTTAGAATAATAAAGTCAATATGTATAATTAATATATATAGCCAATAGTATTAGAGTAGGGAGGTAATTAGAATTCTTACCAAAACAATCGCTGTATCCTGGAAAGTCATGCATTGTCCACATCAACACTGCTTTTAAGTCGAAGTGTCGAGAGGAGGGAGGCCTACTAATGTCCACCACTGCAACACCTCTCCATAGTTCCTCCAACTCATCAATCAACGGTTCAAGATAAACATCCATATGCTTGACTTTATGTTTCCCTGGAATTAGAAGGGATAACATAAGATGTCCCTTCTTGATCGCCATTGATGGTGGAAGGTTGTAATTCACCAACACAACTGGCCACACATTGTATGCGGTGCTTTTGAAACCAAATGGATTCACTCCATCCATAGCTAGGGCAAGTCTCAAGTTTCAGGGCTCTGTTTTAAAGCTGGGCCACTCATCTTCAATATGTCTGCGAGAATTCTCCACATGCCATCATCCGATCGATGTGAGGAATGCCATGACATGAGCTCTGCTATGGATTTGCACTTGAACATGTGTTTGATGCGAGGAATTATAGGAAAGTGTCGCAAGACTTTACGAGGTACATCAAAACTCTTCATATCTGTTCTATACCTTGCTTCACCACAAGTGGGACAATGTCGAGTCATTGACGCATGCATGTATGCGATCATAATCCAATCCTCCAAGAGATGTCACATAGCGCCTCGCTGTGTCTCTTGAGGTGGGTAGTCTATTTCCCTTTGGAAGCATGTTTGATAATAGCCTGCATCCAATATCATCAATTATAATTAGTCTTAAATCTTAAACCTTAAACCACTAATTCAAATTTGTAAGTTAGAATGCTTACTTCAATAATGCGTCAAGACTTGCATTGCTCCATCCATAAACTGTTTGTATATTGAGTAGTTCAAGTGAAGCATGTAAAATAGAGAATGTGCACCCTTCAAAAACCGGTGTCGATGAAGCCTTGTAAAGATGCTCTTGTTCCATATCATCGTCGTCCATACCTTTGGGATCATCCTTAAAAAGATTCTGCACCATATCATCAAGAACTTCCTCTTCCACAACTTCGTGGGGTGCAGGGCTATTGTCATCCCTTTCCCACTCATCTCTGACAATAGATCCTGAAGCTCCAGTATCATCTCGTCGACGCTTTGCGTGCTCTCGTCGCGCGTAGGGCACCATGTTAGGGTGTGGTACTGCATCCTGCTTCAATTAGAGTTTAAAATATTACAACTCTATTAATTTAATTTGGATACCTTGAGTCATTTGAATACCATCAATTTACATCTACTCACCTCGAAACCTGTTTGATTCCATTCTCCATACATGGAGATGTGATTCAAGGTAATTCGACGTGCTCGTACAATGCATCCTTGACATCGATTACACATACATTTGATCCGTTGTCCCAACCACACATCGCGATTACGATGACGCATTGTCTCATCTTCCCCAGAACTGCTTGAGGAGGTTGATGACATCCTATGTACAAACCAGAAAACACAAAATCATAATATGCTTTTAATTAATGTATAAAAATCGCGTGTATTAACGTGGCTATTTTCTAAAAATTGCGTGTATTAACGCGGCTATTTCCTAAAAATTGCGTCTATTAACGTAGGTAATTCTTACAAAACGCGTGTATAAACACAGCTAAATTATCATACACGCGTTTATAAATGCGACGATCTGTTTAAACTAAAAATAGCCCGCCTTCCCCAAATATAGATTTTGAACTAACAATACTGTTCTTTTTCGTTTTCGCCTCTTCCAACAGAAACAAAACCTAAGTGCAAAGAGGGAGAAGAGAAGGAGCACACACGGAAGGAAGCCGACCAAGAAAGAAGACTCACTTTTTCAGAGGTGAGTCAGTTTGTCCTTTGCCTTGCCTCCTTCCTCAGATTTGTTTATGCTATTTTCTCTTTGCTTTTTGGGTTTGTCTCCGTCCTTTTGCTTCTGTGCACACGATTTTGGGTGAACAATTCTGACAGGGACGACAGTGGGCCTTTTATAAGGACACATTGTCGGAGGTCAGTCCCTTTCAAAAAAAAAATTTGCGCAGGTCGCGTGTAGAAACGCGTGTAAAAGCGCGTGTATCCTGTCTGCACAGTCTGTTCACGCAAATATACACGTGTTTCTGGACGAGTGTATACACGCGTTTTTTGACGGGTGTATACACGAGACTGCGTTTCTGGACGGGTGTATACATGAGACTGCGTTTCTGGACGGGTGTATGCACGAGACTGCGTTTCCTGTTTCTATGGTTTGCAGGCTGATAGGTGACTTGAATGATGATATTTGTGTGAGTCAAGCGACAGCCCATGATATACATGAGGATTATTTTTGTAGATTCTTTATGGATATTCCAAGTTCTTCATCCGATCCATTTGCGTACTACTGATGGAGATGCTAAATCATTTTGGGCGCCATCCTGGTCCAGTTGAGCTTACAGAGTACATGTATGCCCATCCCCCTCCTTCCATGCCTGGTGTCTATACCCCTACAGCGAGTATCCAGGGCACTCCAGTGCCGTCTATGCCTACGAGTCCGACGAGACGGCATGCAGCTTCTCCTCTTCCACGTCCACCGAGGAGACATACCTCGTCCCAGACACAATCACGCACACCCTCACAGCCACCATCACGTGCTCCCTTAGAGCCACCGTCACATCAGGGCTCACAGCCACCATCACGTAGACAATCCCCCAATCGTGACTCCACCCGCAACAGTAGGAAGAGTGGGAGTGGAGGATGCGGCGGGTGCTTTGGTGGGGGAGGTGGGGGAGGTAGTCGGGCATGCGGTGAGAGAGGAGATAGAGGGAGAAGAGTTAGAGGAGACAGTTCGGAAGAGGAGGAGATGAGAGAGGTGGAGACTCGGGGGGGTCACTCGTATAAATATGTAAGTGTCACGTGGGTTCAACAGGACATTTTAAATATTTAAAACTTACAGAAACATATTTACAGAGGGGATTTATTTATTGTATTTTAAAAAAAATTACAGATTTTAATAGGAAAGGATACATTATATTCACTAAAAAATTCACAGATAACGGACTTTTTAAATAGGCCTTGAACGCACGTGATATAGAGGATTTACATATAGTGACCCCCTTGAGGGTGGAGAGAGTGATCTGCTATGACGTGACAGATAGGGGGGAGATAGTGATGGATGCGAGGGGGAGGGAGGTAATGGAGTACATGCGTGGGGTAGTATCAAACTTGTATAGAAATTGTTTTATTAAATTTAAAGATCAAAATAGCCGATTAGTTGGGGAGGTGATAGAGGCTGTACATAGTCGGTACCCCAATCCCCCACATGCTACATTCTCGGATGTATGGGGAAGGACGCGAATAAGGGAGATCTTAAGAAATAAAATATCTCACCTTAAAAAACTCGCGTACGATGACTGGCTAAATGTAGCTACGGGTGGCTATCCTGCCGAGAAACCTGCCACCACTGCGCACAAACGCGAGTGGAAGGAGGCAAAGAAACGAGTAGAGGGTGGCGTGAAGAGCAGGCAGCATGTGGAGGCACGACGGATCCAGATGGAGACCATTGGATCTTCGCATTTCGGATCTGGCGGCATCAAGTCATGCACTACTACATGTTAGCCTAATACCGGCGCTTATACCGACATCATTCAACGGGGTCTAAAAAAGCCCCATCATCGGTATAAACATCGGTATACGCACCGGAACCACGATGTCGGTATAAGCGTCGGGTAACAATACCGGCGCCTATACCGGTGTCTATATCGACGCCTCACCGGCACTAATACTGACGGCTATTCTGGCGTCTATACCGAGGTGTATACCGGGCGCTATACCGACGTTCACCGGCATCTATACCGACGCCAGTACCGACAGATATACCAATGAATATATCGGTGTACATACCGGGGAATATACCGACACTGTACCAGAAATTTTTTTTGGGCAGAATAGTGTTGCATGGCTATTGCCTGGCTGCCTGCAATGAACAGGATCAACAACAGCAAACAAACAGCACCATTCTGTCTAAAATAGAGCACAAAAACAACCGTGCTCGTTTTTTTATTTTCCAGATCGATAAACAAGAAATTAAATTAAACATTAATACTCAAGAATGTTTTGAATATATACCATTAGTTTGAAGGTCATCTTACATCATGGTAATGCCTCCCAATTGACGGTCTCTCCTTCTTCTTCAAGCATCTCAAATAAGGCCACAAGGCCATGTTTGTGAGCGTACTTCTCCTCTCGCCTACTTGGTGGGCGATTCATGGCCAACTCCTACACAAACTATTAACAATTATAACTTTTAGAAATCAACATTTAGCCCACATACATACATTTACATAAATAAAATGTTGGAATTAGGGTTGCAGGAATGCACACACAACTTCAAGAAGATGAGGAAGCTTGAGCACAACACAGTAGTGTATTATGAGTGCCAAAAATGAAAGATTACAAGCCCTAGAAGATAATGGGCGTATATACAATGCACGGGGGAAAAAACCTCTCAGTGAGGGAAAAAGTGCCCCGGCGGTCCTAAGTGTGTTCACACACATCACTACTATAATATGGTAACAAATCCCCCCTGGAGTGATGCGGTGAACAAGAGCTAGCACTCATGTATAGGGAAGTGTCTAGCTATGTGGACGAATCCACAAAAGGGAGTAAGCCCAAAGCTTTGCGAAAAGCTTCGAACTTCTCACGAGGCAGAGCCTTTGTGAAAAGGTCTGCAAGGTTATCCTGTGTTGGCACATAAGCCAAACTGATCTCTCCTGCAGAGAGTCTCTCCCTGACATAATGGTAGTGCACCTCAATGTGCTTCGTACGAGCATGGAACACTGGGTTCCGCGCAACTGCCAATGCGCTCTGACTATCAGTGAAGATGGTGGTGGCAGATGGCTGCCCAACACCCAAATCAGCCATAAGGCGTCTGAGCCACACACACTCAACCGTAACTGTGAAAGCTGCCCTGTACTCAGCTTCACAACTAGAAGTGGCCACAGTAGGCTGCTTCTTGCTCAACCATGATATGCATGAGCTTCCAAGCATGAAGCAAAAACCACTCGTGGACACGCGTGTGTCATAACAACCAGCCCAGTCAGAATCTGAAAAAGCATGTAAATCTGGCGGCAATGATCCCCCCTTGGGATAAAACAACCCAAGATGCCGAGTACCACTCAAATAGCGAAAGATACGCTTCACTGCCTGCCAATGCTTAATGCCTGGGCTATGCATAAATCTGCTCACCTGTGAGACTGCAAACTGAATGTCTGGCCTCGTAATGCATACATAAATGAGGCAACCAACAGCTGTCTGATAGAGTGTGACATCAAAGTGATCTCCAGCATCATGAAGACTCAACTTCAAACCTGTCTCCATTGGAGTAGCAATAGGCTTGCAGTCTTCAAGGCCAAATCTCCGCAACAATGTTTCAATATACTTTGTTTGACACAAAGCAATACCTCCATCACACTGCTTAAATTGTATCCCCAAGTAATGATGCAAATGCCCCAAATCTGACATCTCAAAAGAGGCATTCAAATCAGCCTTAAAATCAGCAATATGACTCTCATTTGGTCCTGTGAGCAGCATGTCATCGACATAGAGAGCAATGATTAGATGTACACCATCCACACGTTTAGCATACAAAGTGCTTTCTGTTGGACTATTCTGAAACCCATGTGCAGTCAAATATGCATGTATTTTTTCATACCAAGCTCGTGGAGCTTGCTTTAAACCATATAAAGCCTTTTTTAACCTGCACACTTTGTTTTCCTGCCCTCTTTGAACAAAACCACGAGGCTGCGATACATACACCTCCTCATGCAAATCTCCATTTAAGAACGCAGTCTTTATGTCCAGCTGATGTACATTCCAACCATTATGAGCTGCTAATGCACAGATGCTACGAACAGTGGTCATACGACATGTGGGAGCAAAAGTCTCATCAAAATCAATGCCCTTCTCTTGAGCATAACCTTTTGCAACAAGCCTAGCCTTATGGCGATCCACTGTGCCATCAGGCTTACGCTTCAATTTGTATACCCACTTAGTGCCAATGGCCTTCTTGCCAGGGGGCAAGTCACATAAAGACCATGTACCATTCTTCATAATAGCATCGTATTCTGCTTGCATAGCAGCCATCCAATTTTCTGAACTTTGTGCCTCATCAAATGAAACAGGCTCACTTTCATCGCACATACTAGAAACAGCCAATGCATAACAATCTGACGCATAAGAGGCACCATGAGAGCCAGAACGAGTGCGACTAGTCAAAGGGGCATCCAACTTGCTGTCACGCAAAGTCTGCACCAGCCATCTAGGCATATTCCTAGAGCCCTCAATCTCTTGTCTCTCATCGTCAAGTGCATCATGCACATCTGCATCAGATATAGGCTGATCTGTGCCATCATTTAAAACCTGCATAGGCTGAAAAACTGCCTCATGAGGTATTGCACTTGACTGTGCACCACTGAAAAGAGGCAACAATGTATCATAGACATCACGTGAGCTGATATCTGTCTCCTTAGTACATGAAACCAAGGGCTGAACTGCATCTTCCACAAATACAACATCACGGCTAACCAAAATACGCTTTGTCTGTGGATGATACAAACGATAGCCTTTGCTCTCAGCACTATATCCAACAAAAATACATTTGACAGCTTTGTCATCCAATTTTCTGCGATGTTGCACAGGCACTAATGCATATGCCAGGCAACCAAAAACACGTAAGTGGCCAACAGATGGCTTGCGGCTATGCCAAGCCTCATATGGAGTGACAACCTGTAATGCTTTGGTGGGACACCTGTTTAGTACATAAGTGGCACACATGACAGCCTCAAGCCAAAAACCATGTGGTAGACTTTGACTCTTAACCATACATCTTGCCATTTCCATGAGAGACCTGTTTTTTCTCTCAGCCACACCATTTTGCTGTGGTGTATACGGCACTGTACATTGGTGTTTTATCCCACGCTCAGCCAGAAATGCATTAAATTCTGAAGACATATACTCCCCCCCTCGATCTGAACGGAGGGTGCCCATCTTACTTTCTGACACATTTTCAGCCATAACCAAAAACTGTTTGAAGCACAAAAACACTTCGGACTTTGCCTTCAAAGGATATACCCATGCATGCCTGGTAAAATCATCAATGAAAGTCACGAAGTAAAGGTAGTTTCCAAATGATGGAGTTTGCATGGGACCACAAACATCACTGTGAACAAGCTGCAATCTGCGTTCAGCTCTCACTGATCCATCTTTGGGAAAGGAAGCACGCTGCATTTTACCCAATATGCAGCCCTCACAAACATGCTTGACAGGTGCCTCAAGCTTAGGCAAAGAAGACACCATTTCAGATTTCTGCAGGCGCAGCAAACTTGCAAAATTCAGATGACCAAAACGTGCATGCCACAGTTTTGCATTTGAAATAGCCTGCGTATCCATAATAGCACATGCTGAATCCTCTACACATTTGCCATTCATATTGAGCTTATACAGCCCTCGACATAGTGAACCAGATGCTACAATGATGTCACCACAAGAGAGATCATGAACAGTACATCTGTCATCCACAAATTTTATAACCAAACCTGTTTTGGCAAATGCGGAGACTGACAGCAGATTCTTTTTGATCCCTGGCACATACAATGCATCAAAAAGTGTAAAGGTGTTGCCATTTGCAACATTCAGCACAATCTGTCCAACTCCTTTAACGGGATAAGAGGAGTTATTGGCACAAGTGACAGTATTCCCTGTGGGAGCAGACTCAAGGAAAGTGAATAAACTGCGCTGCGAGGTGATATGCTTAGTGGCACCACTGTCAAAGTACCATACATCTGAATCTACTGCAGACATACATGTGTCATGCAAAGATGGGTCATAACTGCACTGCGCATTGAATGCCCATTCTGTATCTAGCACAACATTAGCAGATTCATTGTTAGAAGGAGAGGCATCTGCAACAGCCATACCAGCCTCTTTCTTCTTAGCCTCTTTCGCAGCCAGCTTAGGACACGCTTTGATGACATGATCATTTCCCTTACAGTACTTGCAAAATGTCTTCTGTTTGTCACCCTTCTTCTCATCTTTGTCTTCCTTCTTTGGTTGCGCAGCATTTGCAGATTTCTGCTTACTAGAAGAGAAGCCTGCTTTACCTTTCCCGCTTCTCTGACTAGCAACGAAAGCTTGATCTGCGACACGCATAATATTCCTGTTTTGCCTTGACTGGTCTTCTTGCAGCAAAACAGAAACTAACTCCTCAAATGATAAGGCATTGGGATTGCCTTTCATCATCAAGCGAAGAGTGGAAGCAAAACCCTGATAAGAATCTGGTAGACCATTCAAAACAGTCTGCACAAGTGAACTGTCTGACAGGATTTCATCTGCAGAAATGAGCTGCTCTTTGAAATCCTTGATCTTTGTCAAAAAGCTATCCATAGAATCACCTTCATTCATATGCTCACTCTCCAACTGTTTTCGGAGATAAGCAACACGAGCCTCATTTCTTGCCTGATACAATGTGGCAAGTACATCCCAAGCATCCTTAGAAGTCCTGCAGGAGCGAATATGTGGGATAATGGTACGTTTGACAGACAGCGCAATCAAGGCATGAGCCTGCGCATCTCTACCATCCCAACGAATCTGCTCTGCTGAAAGTGGTGGTTCTCGAACAGCTGCTACAGCACTTGTGCCTGCACCATCATCAACAGTACCTGTTTCTGATGTATTTGCAGCATTCCCAGCCACAATAGGACGTGCATCAATACCCTGCACAATGTTCCATAACCCCTTTGCTACCAATACATGTCGCATCATATATGCCCACAATGGATAGTTGGTGCCATCCAACTTATCCTCAGCAGCCAACATGCGGAATACATCATTGTTGTCAGCCATGGCCAATGACTGTACTACTAGATGTAAATGCTGTCTGTAAGAGGTAAACCTGTATAAAATCGACCTGTGCTATGTAGCACAGCCCAAAACAGACGAATGGGCACCTGTCCTGCAGATTTTAATTTTGACAAAAAATCTGCACAGTAGGACGATTTTGCCTGTGCAGTACTTGGAATGCAAAAACGGAGGGCGAAATGACCTCAGATCAAAATTCTGAAACGACCAAGCCCTACGGGCTCTCCCACGGCATATACTAACCTGCAGACGCTCGTGAAACCTCGTCACAATCGGAGGAGATGAAGCGGCAGGTGCCGGTGATGCTGCCCGGGAGGAGGAAGCCTGCTCTGATACCAATTGTTGGAATTAGGGTTGCAGGAATGCACACACAACTTCAAGAAGATGAGGAAGCTTGAGCACAACACAGTAGTGTATTATGAGTGCCAAAAATGAAAGATTACAAGCCCTAGAAGATAATGGGCGTATATACAATGCACGGGGGAAAAAACCTCTCAGTGAGGGAAAAAGTGCCCCGGCGGTCCTAAGTGTGTTCACACACATCACTACTATAATATGGTAACATAAAATTGCTACAAATACTTACGAATTCATGGCGCATGGTTTCGTAACCACCACTCCCAAGATGAGAAGCCCCTACTGTTTGGAGTCTTGCCCTTGTCGCCTCTCTTTGTTGTTGAAACCTCTTTGGTGTCTCTGTGAGCTCCTGAGCAATGGCTGCCCACTTCCTGTCATCTAGCCAAACAGGTTTCTCTTTCCCCTCTCTAAATGCATCCCTCGCCTCTGACCTACGATGCCCCATCAAAATGCGAGCTGTATACTGTATCCACTCATTAGAGATGACATTCATAGGGTCAGATGGCTGAAACTCTTGCTTTATCTTTGTATTTATATAATTTTTCTTTCCCTTATCTTGCTGATCCCATTTAGTCATGACAGAGTCGTGAAACTGTATAGTGCACAATTGTCAAATGCGTGTCTTCATTGCCTTCCCTGCACTATTTATTATTGGTGCCCCATCCCTAATTGTGTATATCTTGTTGTTGTCATGGTCATGTGCACCCCAGGGAGTGGAAGGTGACCCTATGGGTGTGCTATCAACAGATGAGAGCGAAGGACAACGCTCACGTAGTGGTGGTGTCACAGCATCTGTGGCACTACCACCACAACAACCTCCCCCTGAAGACCTACTACGTGAGCGCCGTCTATGTGAAGAGGTGGTAGATCGAGCAGTAAGAGGAGTGGAAGGCTGTGTGGTATGAGGTGTGGGAGCTGCTGTCGTACCCACGGCGGGTGTGGGAACTGGCGTCGGGAAGCCAGATGGTGAGGCAGATGTTCCAGCTCCAGAACCCCAATAACTCTGAGCCATGGCTCTCTGCTCTGGAGTCATGGACGAAAGAAAACCATATAACTGCTGGGGACTCATGCCCTGCGGTGTAGGATTAAATGAGAAATCAGGACTGTAGTCGTAGGGCGATGAGTCACCCATGGCCTGTTGGACAAAAAACCATATGACAAACTTGTGCGAAATGAAAATTACACGGTAAAAAATGAAAGAACCATATGACAAACATTAACAATGATAAGCAACATTGGTAAAACTATATCAACTTGCTCCTACAATAGTCATTATGATGGTAAACATTAACAATGGTAAACAATGAAAGGACCTTCAATGTCATAAAATCAGTACAAATATGTCATAACTATTTGCATAATCATTAAGATACATCATTTTAAAAATCATTATCTATTCTATCATCCTCATTAAGATCAGTAGCCCCAAAGAGATCTATGTCTATGTACATTTCACCATCCTCATCATTAAAAGTTCCTTGATGAAGGATGTCTTCATCATCTATGTCTTCTTCCTCAACATGTTTTTCAGCTTCCTTGGTTTGCACCTCTTCATTTGGATCTTGCTCTAGTTGCTCCTCTTCATTTGCTTGCTCCTCTTCATTGTTGATATCGACTTGTTCTTGCTGCTCTCCACCACCTTGTGCATCCACATCACCTTGTTGTAGCTCAAATTCTTCAAAACTTTGCTTACTGCGGGGGGCGACTTGAACCACAAATAGCCAGCGTGGATCTTTTGGATCCGCTTTAAAGACAACCTGCTCACAATGCTCTGGGCGCACAAAAGTATCTTGCTGATCGGTCCATACCTTTGTGGAGTCCACTTGGATGAGGCCACTCTTGTCTCTACGTACAGTTGCATGTGGCCCATTCGTGATTACCTTGAACCACTTCACATCAAAGATAAACAACTCAAAACTTTTGAAGCCAACCTTTAATATATCTTGAATGGTTCCAAAGTAATCAAGCATTCCAATAATTGTGTTATCATCACTTGCACTTGCACGACTTTCTTGAACAAACTGTGCTGTGACACCACAATCAAAGGTTGCTCTTCTTTCGTCTATTTGTTCTACTCGAAAATGACGTCCATGTGACCAAAATGCCCCATATTTGTGATACTACAAATAGCACATAAAGATTGTTGATGGAGAATCAAACACTGAGATATGTAGAGAAAAAAAAGAGAGACATGTAGAACTTAAACACTTACATGCTAATCGCATCCTTTTGTAAGCTCCTCCTCCTCCTCTGTTATAGTTAAACCAGCACGTTTGGCTTCTAAAATTGTAGCTTCTAGCCATCTACCTGTGGGAAAGTCCGGAAGAGCTTGCATACCTTCTGGATATGGGAGATTTCTTGTAGTGCGATTCCTTCTGAAACTTAAACGATCTTATACTCGCTGTCGCTTGAGAGCTTCATATGTCTGGTTGCCACATTCCTCCCATTTGATCTTCCAATCGCTTGCCTTCAATGCACTTGGAGGAGGTCTTCCTAGATTACCATCCCGCAATTCATGATTTTCTGGAAGATACCTAACATGTCCTTGGTAGACATTCTTTCATAATGCTGTTGAGTATCTTGAATCAAGTCAAGGACCACATACAGGACATGCATTGTAAGGCGATATAGACAAACCTGAGCATTTTCCATAGCCAGGCCAATCATGCATTGTCCACATGAGAATACCTTGCACAGTTGTAAGTCTTTGGCCACTCTGCTGCTTTGACATGTCCTTCACTTCAATTCCGTTCCACTAGGTGCGTAACTCATCAATAATTTTGCAAGCGCTCCATTGGAAATATGCCAGCGTCAGGAACATGCTGGTTGCAAATCCTTCGTTTTTAAAAGATTTGGTACTTCCATCGCATGCATGGACACGCTATTCTCTCTTCAAGATTGAGAGGCTCCATCTAGCAGGATAACATGTATATGCAGCTCATTAAATACAAATCATTATGCATTACACAAAGCATTATGTAAACCATAAAACAGGGCTTCTTTCCCCCAGTCGTGAGGGAGATTTTAAAAAATAACATTTAAAGCGTCAAACGGGCTTCTTTTCCCCAGCCGTTGAGGGAGACTTTAAAAATATTAAAAAAAGCGTCAAACGGGCTTCTTTTCCCCAGCCGTTGAGGGAGATTTTAAAAATAACTTATACATTAGCTTATCTTCTCTCCATACAAAATTAAGAAGGTAATTAGAACAAGGATGGAGAGAGAAGCTATCTCTATTCATAAATAGCTATTTATAAAGGTCTTATGCAAAAATCTATATGCATAGATTCTGTAAATAGAGCCTACACATTGAGCTCTATGCATAGAAGCCTATACCTAAAGCTGAACGCATAGAGTCTTATGCATAAAGCCTATGCATAATGATCTATACATAAGCTTGTGTGTAATGCTCTATACGTAAGTCTTATGCAAGCTTTATGAATAAGGTTTATGCAATCGTATGCATAGTAAGGCTTGCAAGCCTTAAGTATAAACTTGCATGATAAGGCTACAAGACTTATGCATAAGCTCTATGCATAAGCCAACTGCATAAGATCTATGCATAAGTCTTATGCATAAGCTCTATGCATAAGCCATATGCATAAGCTCTATGCATAAGTCTTATGCATATGCTCTATGCATAAGCCATATGCATAAGTCTTATGCATAAGCTCTATGCATAAGTCTTATGCATAAGCTCTATGCAAGACTTATGCATAAGCTCTATGCATAAGCCATATGCATAAGTCTTATGCATAAGCTCTATGCTATAAGCCTTATGCACTATGCTAACCCTTAATCCCGTCACCCCCAATGGTGTAATAAACATGATCTTGTTTTACATGGATAAGAGATCTTACCTTGATAACATATATAAACTCTATGAATAAAGAGAATACCTTATGCATAGAAAAATAGAGCATAAGAAATATATGTTATATGTATAAGAGAGTATAAACATTCAAAAAGCTTATGCTCTCCATCCATGCAAGGCACTCTACATCAAAAAAAGCTTTATGCATAAAAACATAACGCATGTGAAGCCTTATGCATAAAGCTCATCCATAAGATTTATACATAAAACATTATGTATTAAGCTTTATGCATAGATCTTAATTCATGCATTCAGCTAGATTCATATAGCTCTATGCATAAACTCTATGTATAGAGCTTGCATAAGCTTACAAGCCCTATGTATAGAGCTTTCATAATCTTACAACCTCTATGTATAAAGCCTATACATAGAGCATATGCATTGAGCTTTTACAAGAAGGCTATGCATAGAGCTTTCAACAAGAAGGCTATGCAAGCTCTATGTACAATGTCCATGCAAGCTTTCAAGAAACCTATGCATAGAGATTTTAAAAGCTTGCAAACTCTATGCATAAAGCCTATGCATAGAGCTTATGCGTAGAGATTTCACAAGCTCGCAAGCTCTATGAATAGAGCTTATGCATAAAGCTTGCAAGAAGGCTATGCATAGAGATTGCAAGCTTATGATAGGCTTTATGCATAGATCTTGAATTAATCCTATGTATAAGCTTACAAGAACCCCAAACTAACCCTAAACCATAAAACAGGGATGCAATAATACGTAGAAAAAAGCATAAACAAGGAAAATCGAAAGAGGATCTACCTCTTTTTTGCGAAGCTGAAGGAGAGGATTGGTGAAAGATTGGTGAAAGAGCTGCAAAACAAAATATTAAACAAAATAATTAGTAAATTAAACACAAGAATAAGAACCAATAAAAAACCCTAAAATCTCTATGCATGCATTAGGAGATCTATGCATACATAGAGAGCTCTCAACATGCATAGAGAGCCAAAAAAACACAAAACCCTAAACGTCCTATATCCTAAATTAAAAAGTAAAAGCAAGAACATATTAGTAAAAGTGGAGAAGGAGAAGAGGAGAAAAGAAGAAAGAAGGAGAAAAGAGGAGAGAGGAGAAAAGAGGAGAAGGAGAGAAAAGAGACGTTGCATACCTTCTCTGCAATGCTGCGGAAAACAGAGAAAGTACGCTCCCGGCTGTAAAAAACTTACGAGCGTCGGTATATGCTTCGGAATATGCGTCGGTATATGCTTCAAAATATGCGTCAGTATATGCTTCAGAATAAGCATCGGTATGTGCTTTGGTATGCGCGTAGGTATATGAAAATTTCAAATTACCCCGCCCGACTTGTCTCCTCCAAGATTACGACGGGCATACCGACGTTCGACATTTGCGTCGGTATTTTAACGTCGGTATGCCCTCAAGCTCTAGTAGTGATGGGAGGCAGAGTTCATAAGTATCTTGCCACTTTATTTGATTGTTTACTTAATTCATTGATTCTATGATTGTTTTAATCTTACAAATTGTGTTGATTATGATACAGCGACGGGTTACAGGAAGGAAACCCACAACCTAGATACTACGTATGCTCGCCGGCATAGCAGACGTGACACGTGGGCCATCTTCAGAGCCGAGGGATGTATTACGGACGCACAATTTGAGATAGCCATGAGACCATACGGTCGACAGGTACTTGAAAATTCTAAACGAATGATTTTGGTTTATTGAATTACATATATATATACTTATATACTATATATTACTTGAACAGGCACAAGCTGCTGATGATCCACCCGCCGCCACTGCAGAGAGTGGACGTGAGCACTACTCATCGGACATTCCGATCGATGTGAGCTCATCTGAGCATGGAGGGAGCATCGAGTCATCATCTGGGTCTGAGTAGTACTCAGACTTATAGTATCACATTCCATATTGAGGATGTGGTTGTATATATTTTTTTGTAAACTGAAGCCATGGGCTACTTTGAGATATAGACTCCCTTGTATATATGTGTGAAATTTTGATAGTAATATTGAATTGTGAATCGATAGTATTACATTCATGTCTGTCTTGAATCGTGTATTGGCAATGTATGCATTCATGTCGTTCTTGTCTTAATCTTCCTCGTGGATGGTCTAATGCACCAAAAAAAAAAGTCTAGAGAGTGTAAGTGGGTGCTGGAATGCTGGAACAGCATTTAGGCACCAAATAGCACTCTCTGGGTTTTTTTTTTGCTCTCTGTTCGCGTGTATAAACGCGTCAGAACTGCTAATAGTCGCGTGTATATACGCGGATAATCTGTAAAGCACGCGTGTATAAACGCGTCAAATCTGAGAAATACGCGTGTATAAGCGCATCTAAATTAACAAAACGCGTGTATAGATGCTTGTATCAACGCGTCTAACTGCATCTGAACTGACAGAACGCGTGTATACGCCCGTGTATGAGCGCGTTCGTGAAGTCCTATACACGCGTTTTTACACGCATGTCTCTGGCCACGATGATACATGCGCTGATACACGGGCTCGCTACTTTTTTTCACAAGTCATTTTTAGCAGCTAGGAGTGCGTGTATGAGCCCGATCCCTTGTAGCGTTTCCTCTTCCACTACTTCTACTATTGTAACTACTCTGGGTGCTACAGATTAGGGCGAAACTCTTTCTCTTTGGTTACCCCAGTTCAGGAGGGAGTTCTGAGATTACTCTAAACATAGAGAGATGACTAAGCTGGATTCCTCCTGGGATTGCCCTGATTTTGACAAGACGGACCCCCTGATTTGACTGATAAGAAGGAGCTGGTCTTTGCATTCTAGGTCCTTGATTTCACTGTCCTCTTGACATGGCAGGAGTCGGGTAGTCTTTAAGCTGGTGACCGAAACCCTGACATCCAAAACATCTATTCTCACTTCTAAGCTCATCCCTTTGAGTCCTTGAAAAAGGTGGGACTCCTGTTCTGGGAAGGGTCTTCCTTCACTTCTGAATCTACCAGCATGTTGATTCTGATTGGGGCCTTGCTGTCTCTTTGGGGGGGAGGAAAGTTTGAAGCACTTCCGAGGGTTTGGAACCTTTTAAAGTTTGAGGGTGCAGGCTTTGACGGGTTCTTGGCAACAAATGACTTAGCAAAGTCCTTTCCCATTCTGACATCTTCCGCCATTGAGACTGGTTTGGCATTTTTCACTAAAGTGTCCAATGGCTCGTTCATTCCTTGAATGAGTCTGGCCATCAGTTGCTCTTCATCCAGAAGTGGAGAATATTTGAGGAGAAGGGCAAATGCCTAATGATATTCTCCAATTGTCCGGCTATCCTGCTTTAATTCCAAGAACTCATCATTTTGGTTTCCAAGAAGCCCGGAGGACAAAACCTCTTCCTAAGGTATGCCTTAAGATGTGACCAGGTCTGGGTATTTCGGTCGAGACGGTTTGTCTTGCAATGGTTCCTCCATGCGACCCTCGCCGTTTCCACAATTTTTAATCTGGCAAGAGCCATCTTGCTCCTCTCATTATAACCGGTTACATCAAAGTACTCTTCCATTGCCTCAATCTAATTTTTCACTGTTTCTCCTAACTGTTCCCCTTCACCCTTAAATGGACCAGGTTGGGATCGGTGCAGGGCTTAACGAATGTCCGGATCTAACTCTTCATCATCGGTAAGAGGATCCGGGTGCCTAGCACGGGCCGTGCGCCTCATGATTCTAACAAAATGAGATTTTTGTCAACTTAACTTTGTCATCAAATTTGTGACTGTTTAATTTTTTTGAGATTTATCTCTTAAACAATGAAATATTCCATCATAATTCTTGAAAACAAGATTCACTTTGATAATTTTGTTAACCAATATTCACAACCACAAAATCAATTTGGAATCTTTTGCAAAACATCATTTATTATCAAAAGTTTTTGATATATACATAGAGCGTCTCGGCGCCAAAAGTCATTGCCTCAATCGCATACGCATAAAAAGGCGATACTGCAATGGAGACATGCTATGATATACACGATTCATCACTAATAAGGGTGCTGTAATTCTACTTCTAGGCATAAAGCAGCTTAGAAGTGTAAAAATTCGATAAGAATTTCTAAAATTTCGGGCCGAATGATTAAAGAGTTGGACATAAAATGAATAACTCCTAGCCTTATCAAGATCATGGCTAGTGAGATATTCTGCCTGAGTCTTTGAAGCTAATTGGTATTGACGTTAATACATCGCCCTCCAGAGAACCACATGTGGTGACGCCGCTCTACAGGATCAGGGAAGGATAGATCATTAAAGTGATGAGCGAGCCTCACTCTGCTTTCTCGGGTTTGGAGCAGAGTTGTGATGAGATTTTCGAAGGCAAAGGCGATCATATCCTGACTCTGGGAATGCTAGATAGATTTGGGGTATCTATCTAAAAATCCAATTCAATTTTTGAGTTTTCAATTTAAGAATTCATCTCAAACATAATCTTAGCAAGTGAAAACATTTTTTTCACAAATTTACTTTAAAATTTTAGGCAATTTCTACTGGTGTTTCATAAGTTTACAACAGCGCTTTGATACCAGCTGTGAGGTCCCACTTCCCCCTCCGCGCACCATTCCCGATTGATAGGAGCGAAAGTAACTTCCTCTTGCGAGGGGCAGGGTTTCCCACTCGGGGCCTCGCCCTTGAATGCGCGGATGACAAGAGACTAATTAGGTGGTCATTCCAAAACTGAAACCGAGAAAATTTTCCTTGCCCGAAAAACGGGGACGGTTCCAGCTTTTTGATTTTCTTAACGAATTTTCTAACGGGGTCAAGAGACTAAACTATCCTTCACTTAAATAACCAGATAGAAGGAAAACTATTACAGACTTAACTTGAAGAAATCAATGCTTTTTTACTAACTGAAATCAGGCACAGTCGTTGATCTATTCATTTGAAAAGTCTTCAAGTTTTTATTTAACTACTCGTGTTCTAAGCGTATTTCTATTTTTCAATTTCATTATTAAAACTCCACTGATTCCAACCTACCCCATCCGGCCCACAGCCCATGGGTTAGCCACCACCCATGAAATCGGTAGAACCAGACAATTACTCACGCATCCATAATTGAATGTCTTTCTTAACTTTTGCTTTGGAATACAAATACGCACACACTCCTCTTTAAAACTTAACTTATAAAAACAATCCATTGACAAACAATTATTGGTTACAGAAGTCATAACTCAAAATTTCCATCCAATCCTTGTTTCTCAAAAAAAACAATATCACTCTGGACTCTCTGTTGAGACCAGTTGGTCAGCCAACGAGATCGAGTAACAGATTACAATAATCATTGGTCCATCATACAATCTTCCACGACATACGCATGGGTGTCCTCCTAGGCACTGCGATCTCGCGCATCGCCTGGTCAAAACCCTCCAGGATCCTCTTTAAGTGTCTTGGCACTTCACTCAGGGACCGCTTCCTCAGCCCTCATCCATCGTACCGAGGAAAGCGCACCATTTTAACCGTACCGAGGCTGGTCAAGACCTAGCCAGGCTTTGCCGTGTGAGCTGTCCTTTGAACACTCCCCGCCAGCTATTGCAAACAACTTCCCTTAGAAAAACACATACCAAATGCTCCCTCCAACATTCTAGCGTAAGACAGTCCTTTAAGAAAACAGGGTTTCTATGCAAGTCTTCAGTTTGATTTTCTTTTGAATACAATGAGTATATCTTAAATCAGTATCCCCAAAACTTCCTAATCGTAATACTGAATTTCAAAACAGAATTCCTCGAATTCTATTACCTTGATCCTCAGATCAATTCGAAGAGTCTTAGCTTAGTTTCAGATTTGGTGGGAGATTTAAGTGTATTTTCTTGAACTGGTCACATCTTCTTTCCTCGAAACTAACGAAAGAGTTGGTCTTGGGCATAGTCTAATTCTTCAGGGTTCGAGTCTGATAAGGTTCTTCCTAATCTATCTTTCTCAAAAAGGGGGGTGATATTTTAGTTACTATTTTATTGAATTTCAGTCATTGAATATTCACTTAACTGATTTCTAGATTAATCACAAATTTCGATGAGGGATTACTCATTTATCTGAAATTTTGACTTCGATAGATTTTTTAAATTTTCTCTTTACAATCCAAGTGAATATAAAACAAAAAAAAAAAAATCTCTCTTGGAGTATTTACTTATTCATTTATCAAATACTCATAGAAATTAAACATAGAATTAAATAAAATCTAATTTTGATATAAAAATTCTTTATGTATCTATTTATGCATAAAATCCAACTTCAATGGAAATAACACTTTTATATAAAAGAAAATCCTTTTATGCATCAATTTATGCATAAAATCAATTTAATAGGAATAACAGTTTTAAAATAAAAAGAATTTTTTTATGCATCTTTTTATGCATAGAAATTAAATTTAATGAAAACAACACTTTAACAATAAAAAAATTTCCAATGTGCATCTTTCTATGCATAGAATTTAAATTCAATAGAAACAACACTTTTATAATAAAAAAATTTCCAATATGCATCTTTCTATGCATAGAATTTAAATTCAATGAAAACAACACTTTTATAATACAAAAATTTCCAATATGCATCTCTCTATGCATAGAATTTAAATTCAATGATAACAACACTTTTATAATAAAACAATTTCCAATATACATCTTTCTATGCATAGAATTTAAATTCAATGTAACAATACTTTTATAATAAAAAAAAATTCCAATATGCATCTTTCTAGGCATAGAATTTAAATTCAATGAAAACATCACTTTTATAATTAAAAAAAATTCCAATATGCATCTTTCTATGCATAGAAATTAATTTCAATAATTAATATCAATGATATCCATGCATATTATTAGGTGATTATGTACATGGAGTAAATAAAAGTATTTCTTTTAGAATGCACAAACGGTGGAAATTACTCTTTTAGAATAACCTAAAAATAAACTTTATTTTCCACAAAAATCAAGAAAATTTTACCATAACCTCCTTTGTATGGCTGACCATTTCTTTATTTTTCACATTCTATTTTTAATTCAAAATTAACCCCAATTTGAAGTAAAGTACTCTAATCTACTCAATTTACACTTTCTAGTGAGTAAACAATAAGAAAAGTTTAATCAATTTATTTGTTACTCATTCTAGGATAAAGAAAGGCTGAATTCTTAAGGAAGAGAATGGGGTAGCCTTTTCATCAAGGCATAACATCAGCATTCACTTTAATCAACTATATAAAAAAGCCAAGGAAATCAAAAAACCATAGATTGAAATTAAAAAGTAGAAATTTTAGCTTACATGGAGTTTTGTAAGCTTTCCTTTGGCTTGAGGGATTGAGGGTTCTACTCTTGTTTGGATCAAGAGTGCCACCAATTTCTTTGGAGAGGATTTAGTCAAAAACAATTGAATTATCAAGAGAATTCAATGTAATTGGCTCTGGGTAGGAGTAGAGTAACAATGCATAAACATTATTAAGCTTTTACAAAGGGGGAGGCTTCTATTTATATAAAAAGTGAGCCTCAAACCAAGCAAAGTGATTCTAGAATTTTCCAGATTAGTTTGGTCAATTTTTGACCATTTTTAGGGACTCAGTTCAGCTTACTTTTTGGAACTAGACTTGAATTAGGAGAGAGGAGAGATGAAATATCTCACTTCATTGATTCAAAATATCTCACTTAATTGATTTAAAATTGGGAAGCAATGATGAGAAAAAAGGTGCCTCCTTCATGAGGGGGAATCCCCACTCTGAGGTGTCAAAATTTTATTTTTTTAATGTTTCCTTTGGTCCTTAGTCCACTCTTCATCTTATGTGAGTATTTACTCATTTTTTTGGGGGGGGTTTCTTTATTTCTTCAATTTATCTCCTCCCTACATTTGGATTAATCTTATTGCTCCCTCAGAACCTTAATCCAAAATTTTCAAAAAATCTGGACCCTTAGGCTAAGGTCTAGTGAGCAGAATATAATTTATTTCTAATGCACCTTAGGAAATTCTTTTTAAACTTCTATTCCGGGAAAATTTATTTTAATAAGAAAGGATATTTTTCCATCCAAAGATATCTAAAAAATAAGAAAGGATATTTTTCCATCCAAAGATATCTAAAAACTGAGTTATCTCTCTCTAGAACATTTTCTCTCTCTAGGCCAAAACAAGTAGAAACAAGATCTTTTATTATTCTGAAAAGGGGATTGATTACAGGGGAAGAAACTGGACATCTTGAGGGGCTGGGGAGGAATCTTACATTGTCTCCCACTTGAAAAACGCGAGATGTTCTCATCTCTCAAACTGGGGGTAATCTCGCATCAGTTCAGTTTCTTTCTCTCCTAGGTGGCGTCTTGAAAAAGATAGAACTTCCATTGACTAATAATTCTCTTAGAATTCTGTTCCTGAGAACCTTCTCTCGAACATCAAGGATTTCTTTAGGTTGGAGTTCCATCAGCCCTTGGGTTGAAGAAGTTAAGAGTTCATCATTAAGGACATGATTCGGGCTTGGTACATACTTCTTAAGTAGGATGACATGAAATACATTATGTACTTTAAGATGAGGAGGCAGAAGAAGTTCATAGGCTAAGTCACCTACTTTCTTTGTAATCAGATATGGCCCATAGTATCTGGTGCAAAACTTCTTGTACTTCCCAAGAGATAGAGAACTTCTTTTGGGGCCTACTCGAATGAAGACCATATTTTCTTCTTCGAATTTTTTGTCTGACCCCTTCTTATCTGCATACTGATTCTATCTATCCTGGGCAGCTTTTATATCTTTACAGATTGACTACATCTACTGCTCCATGTTGTCAAGCATCTGTCTAAACATCTCGACCCTAATCAATGGGTCAGACCAAGTTAATGGTGTTAGTAGGCAGTCTTGTCCATATAGAGCTTTGAAAGGGCTCATCATGATGCTTCGGTGATAAGAGGCATTGTAGGCCAACTCAACTAGGTGCAGATAGCTTAGCTACTTCTTGGGTTCCCTGCCACCACAGCATGATCGAAGTATATCTTTGATTACTTGGTTCACCCTTTCTGTTTGACCATCGGTCTCGGGGTGGCAAGCTATGCTAAGATCCAAGAAAAATCCTACTGCTTCAAAAAATGTAGTCCAGAATCTTAACGTGAACTTGGGATCTTGATCACTTACTATTCTCCTAGGTAGGCCATGCAATCTAAAGATTTCCTTGAAGAACACTCTGGCCACATCCGCTGTAGTGTAGGTTTCTTTTACTAGAATCAGATGGGCAACTTTGGTTAGTCTATCAACTTGATTTCAAAATCAAATTCCTGCAGGGTCTACATCCACCTTCTTTGGCACATGTTGAGATCCTTCTGAGTGAAGATCCACTTTAAGCTCTGATAATCTATCATCAAAGTGAATCTTTAACCCAGTAGGTAATGTCTCCACAACCTCAAGGCATATTCTATTGAAAGTAGCTCCAGGTCGTGGTGGACAGTATAATTTCTCTCATGCGCTCTGAGTTTTTGGGATTCATAGGCCACTGCATGACCTTCCTGCATGCACCTCTGGCATCAGCTACTACCTCAAAGGAGGGTAGAGAGCAATCTGGCAATTTCAGAATGGGATTGGTTACCAAGTCTGTCTTAAGCTTATCAAAAGCGCTCTGACAACTGGTAAACAATTGGAATGAGATATTCTTCTTGAGAAGATCAGTCAGGGGGGAAGCTATAAAAGCATACTTAGTGTGAGGTGGAAAAAAGAAAGAAATCACTGCCTCTATAGCTCTTCCACCTCCCAAACTTGGAAACACACACACGAACGGGGGCACCACCAGCCACCGGCTGGAACACTTCTCACACTTCACCACCCAACCCACGCCAGTAAGACAGCATAAAACAGGGGCACCATAGACCAAGCAAACACCCAGCAATTTATATTTCAAGAAAAAACATTATACAAGCTTCTCCCAACACAGAAGCCTTACTCACACAGCTTACAAACACTCAAGCTTGTCCTCATTGCCGAGGATACACCACATCCCCAATCACCACATGATCCACTCGCCTGCCTGCTGTACCAATCACATCAGAATGAACCCGGCCACTCACTCTCTTCAGAAGGCGCCCCACTAGCTAACCCTCAAGTCTCTGCAACCCATCACTTCTGCATGTGTCGTCAGCAACAGCTCGACCATCATCTCTCTCTCTCTCTCTCTGTGCTGATCCTCTGTCAGCCTCACCCTCGAACACTTCCTCAGCAATGCTACCGGCCCCACCAGCTCAGTAGCAACACGTCATCTCTCTGTGCTTCACTTGGCACCCTACTCTCTGTCCTTCTCTGACTAACCGAACCAAGGCCACACCACCTCAGTCCGTCCACTAGTCGCGAGCCCTCCTGGGCATCCAGCCTCTCTTACGTTCACCAGCCACCAAGCGGCTTCCACCATTCACCTGCCCTTCACCAGCTGCATCCACTTCACTCACACTCGAGCTACCTGCTCTTGCTGTCCACGAAACTCCAAGAGCCAACAGCTTCATGGCTCCTTCCACTTCCGGCTTCAGCTCTCACTCCGTAGACTGACCAAGCTCTCCCTAGTCCCTTCAGGACTGTCGCCAGCCTAAACCTTTAACTTCATCTCTACGCCACCCACTGCTATCACCAGCTTCCTCTGGTCTCTCACCACGCCACATCACCCTTCACACGTTGCTTCAGCTCCTCTGCAAAATCACCCAGGGCGACCCTCAACAAGGCGGCAACTCCAGTCACTCTACGCAGTTCACCAGCTTCTAACGACCTCTAGCACCTGTAGGCTGCCTACGTCTTCACGCCAGCTGCCTGCAGCATCTGTGCCTTTCCCTTGTGCTGTCGCTACACATGCCCAAGCTTACCACCCCTCTACTACTTTTGACGCCAGCAGCTTCTCGGCGGCCTCCACACGCCTATCCACTAGCCAAAACCTGCAGCCCTGGCGGTCCTTACAGTTCAGCCCACGCTTTCACACCAGCTGCGCCGCCAGCATCTCTAGCCGCTCCAATCTTTGCCAGCTTCCGTCTCTTTCCCACAGGCAGCGCCCCAGCGCTTCTTTGGCTCTGTCCTGCAGCTATGCCAGAGAGCACCTCGACCACCCTCTGCTCTGCCACTTCTCTGCGCTCCTCAACTGCGCTCCACTGGTCCCCCAGTCGTCACAAGGCGGCCCACAGAAGGCGTTGCTCACACCAGCCACCTGTCTTCTGTACCAACCCTTCCACTTAACGCCAGTAGCTGCGCTGCTCTCCTCTGGTCTTTGCAGCGCTAGCAAGGCCTTCTCACCTGGACCCGGGCTCTCCTTTCCGAAGCGGCCAACTCGAATCACCAGCCCGGCTTTCTTTTTTGAACAAGGCGGCTAAGCTCCTTTCTTCATGCCTCTGTCTGCTCTGCAGTGTCCCTCCAGGCAACTACTTATTACCACACCTTTCTCTCTCTGTCAGCAGAGCTGTGCTGCTCCACACGGGAGGCCTCAGCTACCAGTTGCAGCCCATCAGCCCTTCTACACCAGCTGCGCTCACCAGGGCGCCTGCCTTCGCTGCAATTCAATCAGAGCCCCCACTTTTCAAAACAGCGGCCTCCACTTTTACCTGCAGCTCGTGCATCACCTGCCACTTCCATGCTCACCAAGCTTCTGGACTCCTTCGCTGGCAGCCACTCAAGCCTCCACGTTCACCTACAGCTGGCCACGTTATTTATCATATTATTATTCTTTATTTTCCCTAAGGCCTAAAGATGGCCACCCTCACACCTTCATTTCACACCTATGCTCCAAGATACATCGGCCACATCAATAATTGCTCCCATGCTTTCACACAATCAAACAAAACCTGCTAGTGCCCACTCATTTCTTTGGGACACGCACACATACATAGCCATCGAGCAGCTGAAACCATATCCAGCCAACCTCTCACCGGACAGGCCTGCAAAACAAGCCCAAAACCAACAGCCTCCACCCAGAGCATCTGGCAACGCCCTCAAAACCAAACTCTTCACACATGCCACGCACACTTATGTACACAAGCCCAACCCCCCCATCTACTAGAGCATTCATGCTCAGCAACAAAAGCATACCCCCCCATCTACTAGAGCATTCATGCTCAGCAACAAAAGCATAAAGTCCGATAGCTATCCACCACGATCAAAAGGAAACAGCAACTCACCATCCCATTTGCCGACATCTATGAAACACCATGGTTGCATCACTGCATACCAGACATCCACCATATTCACCACAACATCATCCACTTCACCCACAACAAACCTCCTCATCTTCAAAACCTGTGGCAATACAACATTAGGCATCCAATGCATCAACACCAGTGAAGGCCAGGTTTCAGCATCTTGACCTTTCTGCACACTAAAATCCACATCCTTTCCAGCAGTGTCCACCAGCACTTCCAGCTCTTGCACTTCAGGCATCTCTTCACAACCATACAGCTCAAGTGGTTCAGAACCCTTATCATCCATGCACTTTTCCTTAAGCATTTCAACAACATGCAAAGAAGCCATTGTTACACTCTCAACCATATCTGCGTCCATCTCCATCTCTGACTCATGTTCATCAAGGCTAGCAACTTCCCATATATCATCCTCAAGCACAATACTCACCTCACAACGCTCTTCATCAGCCAAATCTACATGCATACCTTCTTGAATGTTGCCAACCCCCTTGGTATCATTGTCCAAAGACTCCTGAGCACCTAATGCATCAAATGGGAAAACATCCATACCATCCATCGCAGGTACCAGACCACCATCAAGCTGTCCAAGAAAATCCATAACAATAGGATCTTCCTCCACGCTCTCCACATCCGCATCACAAACCATCTTCACTTCATCACAGTCTCTACCCCATCCTCCTCCCTTGTAGAATCTGACAAAGAATCATCTTCAAAGCATCCTGTATCCAACTCCTCTTCCTTCTTACCATCAGCAGCCAATCCCAAGGCATCATCCTCTTTGCTTCCCTGTGCATGCATATCATCCAGATCCAAATGAAAATGATCTTTAATAGAGCATTCCAAATCACTGTCATGAACAGCCACGACGTCCAAATCCAAAGAAGAATCCACTCGCAACTTCTTATCTTCACTTTGCTCCTTCACCTGCTTCTCATCCACCTGCACGTGCTTTCAAGACTTTGGAAAAAAATCAGAAGGCACATAAAACATCCCCCTTTGCACCTGTATAGGCCTTTGAGGCTCCTGTCTAATCAAACTTTGCATAGGACTCTTATCCACCTCAACCAATTTCACATGCATATCCCTTGCAGACACAACACCTTGCAGACACAACACCTTCACATGCATATCCCTTGCAGACACAACACCTTCATACGGATAAATACCCATCTCCATCTGCTTAAAAACCTTGCCTTCCTTTTTCCTAGCAACCCTAATAGCATCATTAAATGACTTGGGATTCTTTAACTCAACCCTGACCTTCAAATGGGGTAACAAACCATCAATAAACAAGCTTTTCAAATGGGGTAACAAACCATCAATAAAGAAGCTTTTCAAATGGGGTAACAAACCATCAATAAACAAGCTTTTCTTTAAAAACATAGGAGGAACTTCTTGCTTCAATGTCATACACCACTTACCCCACAAACATGTAAATACTTGCACGAAATCATCCAGTGATTGCCCATGTATCTGCTTCAAGATGCTCAACTCCTGCCAAAGCACACTAGAATCCTCCACTTGCTGAAAACGCTCCAACAGGCCTTCTTTCAACCTGTCTAAGGTCAAGACACCAGCATCCTGTGCTTCAAAACCTTTAAGCCAGCTTCGGGCATCTCCCTTCAAGAAAATCTTTATCAGCTTCAAAACCTGCTCTTCATCTGTCACATGATTGCTAATGCATGCCAACTCCATCTGCTCCAAAAAGTCACACACATCTTCACCTTTCCTGCCATGAAATTCAGGATAAGACCACATCCTGAAAACCTGTAACAATCCCAAAGCTCTCCTCAGTGGAACACATGCCCTTCTAGGCAAGAACAACACCTAAGTTATCCTCTGTGGAGGCAACAGAAAGATGTGAGGTGAAAAAAAGAAAGAAAACACTGCCTCTATAGCTCTTCCACCTCCCAAACTTGGAAACACACACACAAACAGGGGCAACACCAGCCACCGGCAGCGGCTGGAACACTTCTCACACTTCACCACCCAACCCATGCCAGTAAGATAGCATAAAACAGGGGCACCATAGACCAAGCAAACACCCAGCAATTTGTATTTCCAGAAAAAACATTATACAAGCTTCTCCCGACATAGAAGCCTTACTCACACAGCTTACAAACACTCAGGCCTGTCTTACTATCGAGGATACACCACATCCCCAATCACCACATGATCCACTCGCCTGCCTGTTGTACCAATCACATCAGAATGAACCCGGCCACTCACTCTCTTCAGAAGGTGCCCCACGAGCTAACCCTCAAGTCTCTACAGCCCATCACATGCATCGTCAGCAGCAGCAGCTGGACCATCATCTCTCTCTCTCTCTCTCTTTGTGATGATCCTCTGTCAACCTCACCCTCGAACACTTCCTCTGCAATGCTACCGGCCCCACCAGCTCATTAGCAACACCTCATCTCTCTCTGCTTCACTCGCACCCTGCTCTCTGTCCTTCTCTGACTAACCGAACCAAGGCCACACCACCTCGGTAGCAACACCTCATCTCTCTCTGCTTCACTCGGCACCCTGCTCTCTGTCCTTCTCTGACTAACCGAACCAAGGCCACACCACCTCAGTCCGTCCACTAGTCCTGGGCATCCAGCCTCTCTTACATTCACCAGCCACCAAGCGGCTTCCACCATTCACCTGCCCTTCAGCAGGGCAATTGCACCCCACTTCACTCACACTCGAGATACCTGCTCTTGCTGTCTACGAAACTCCAAAAGCTAACAGCTTCATGGCTCCTTCCACTTCCGGCTTCAGCTCTCACTCCGCAGACTGACCAAGCTCTCCCTAGTCCCTTCACGACTGTCGCCAGTCTAAACCTTTAACTTCATCTCTGCGCCACCCACTGCTATCACCAGCTCCCTCTGGTCTCTCGCCACGCCACATCACCCTTCACACGTTGCTTCAGCTCCTCTGCAAAATCACCTAGGGCGACCCTCTAAAAGGCGGCAACTCCAGTCACTCTACGTTGTTCACCAGCTAATGACCTCCAGCACCTAATGCAAAAACATCCACATCATTCTCACCCATAGCAAACCTCCTCATCTTCAAAACCTGTGGCATTACAACATTAGGCATCCAATTCATCAACACCAGTGAAGGCCAGGTTTCAGCATCTTGACATTTCTGCACACTAAAATCCACATCCTTTCAGGCATCTCTTCACAACCATATAGCTCAACTGGTTCAGAACCCTTGTCATCCATGCACTTTGCCTTAAGCATTTCAGCAACACGCAATGAAGCCATTGTTACACTCTCAACCATATCTGCATCCATCTCCATCTCTGACTCCTGTTCATCAAGGCTAGCAACTTCCCATATATCATCCTCAAGCACAATACTCACCTCACAACGCTCTTCATCAGCCAAATCTACATGCATACCTTCTTGAATGTTGCCAACCCCCTTGGTATCATTGTCCAAAGACTCCTGAGCACCTAATGCATCAAATGGGAAAACATCCATACCATTCATCGCAGGTACCAGACCACCATCAAGCTGTCCAAGAAAATCCATAACAATAGGATCTTCCTCCACGCTCTCCACATCCGCATCACAAACCATCTTCACTTCATCACAGTCTCTACCCCATCCTCCTCCCTTGTAGAATCTGACAAAGAATCATCTTCAAAGCATCCTGTATCCAGCTCCTCTTCCTTCTTACCATCAGCAGCCAATCCCAAGGCATCATCCTCTTTGCTTCCTTGTGCATGCATATCATCCAGATCCAAATGAAAATGATCTTCAATAGAGCATTCAAAATCACTGTCATGAACAGCCACAACGTCCAAATCCAAAGAAGAATCCACTGGCAACTTCTTATCTTCACTTTGCTCCTTCACCTGCTTCTCATCCACCTACACATGCTTTAAAGACTTTGGAAAAAAATCAGAAGGCACATAAAACATCCCCCTTTGCACCTGTATAGGCCTTTGAACACCATATTAGAGAATTTGGGAATCTCCCAATTCCCATTTTTGAATACTAAAAAAGGGGGACATGGATAACATGTTTGTAAGTTTGTCAAAGCCCTATCATGTGACCCTATCATTGGAAAGCGCTTGAAAAATGGGATCTAAAGAGCCATAAACCACTCATTTTGGATTAATGGTGTTCAAGTTATGGAAAATCCAAAGTTTTGACCACATGTCCCAAACTTGTGGGAAATTCCCATATTCCCCAATATGGTGTTTTTGAGGCTCCTGTCTAATCAAACTTTGCATAGGACTCTTATCCACCTCAACCAATTTCACATGCATATCCCTTGTAGACACAACACCTTCATATGGATAAATACCCATCTCCATCTACTTCAAAACCTTGCCTTCCTTTTTCCTAGCAACCCTAACAGCATCATCAAATGACTTGGGATTCTTTAACTCAACCCTGACCTTCAAATGGGGTAACAAACCATCAATAAACAAGCTTTTCTTTAAAAACATAGGAGGAACTTCCTGCTTCAATGTCATACACCACGGGCATCTCCCTTCAAGAAAATCTTTATCAGCTTCAAAACCTACTTTTCATCTGTCACATGATTGCTCCAAAAAGTCACACACATCTTCACCTTTCTTGCCATCATGAAATTCAGGATAAGACCACATCCTGAAAACCTGTAACAATCCCAGAGCTCTCCTTAGTGGAACACACGCTGTCGTGCCATGGCACGTCTATGATGTGAAACTGTGCATGTGAGTTCATCAAATATACATCCAGATGCATGAGGTTATGTGCCTGTTGGATTTGACATTCACTCTCACAGCTAGAAGTTTTGTACTTTCCTGGCTACTCCGCACACCTCACGACAACGCCCTTCTAGGCAAAGAACAACACCTGAGTTATCCTCAGTGGGGGCACCAGAAGGATGTGAGGTGAAAAAAGAAAGAAAACACTGCCTCTATAGCTCTTCCACCTCCCAAACTTGGAAACACACACACAAACGAGGGCACCACCAGCCACCGGCTGGAACACTTCTCACACTTCAACACCCAACCCACGCCAGTAAGATAGCATAAAACAGGGGCACAATAGACCAAGCAAACACCCAGCAATTTATATTTCAAGAAAAAACATTATACAAGCTTCTCCCGACACAGAAGCCTTTCTCACACAGCTTACAAACACTCAAGCCTGTTCACTGCTGAGGATACACCACATCCCCAATCACCACATGATCCACTCGCCTGCCTGCTGTACCAATCACATCAGAATGAACCGGGCCACTCACTCTCTTCAGAAGGCGCCCCACCAGCTAACCCTCAAGTCTCTGCACCGAATCACTTCTGCATGTGTCATCAGTAGCAGCTCGACCATCATCTCTCTCTCTCTCTGTCCTGATCCTCTGTCAGCCTCACCCTCGAACACTTCCTTTGCAATGCTACCGGCCCCACCAACTTAGTAGCAACACCTCATCTCTCTCTGTTTCACTCGGCACCCTGCTCTCGGTCCTTCTCTGACTAACCGAACCAAGGCCACACCACCTTAGTCCGTCCACTAGTCGCGAGCCCTCCTAGGCATCTAGCCTCTCTTACGTTCACCAGCCACCAAGCGGCTTCCACCATTGACCTGCCCTTCAGCAGCTGCACCCACTTCACTCACACTCGAGCTACCTGCTCTTGCTGTCCACGAAACTCCAAAAGCCAACAGCTTCATGGCTCCTTCCACTTCCGGCTTCAGCTCTCACTCCGCAGACTGACCAAGCTCTCCCCTAGTCCCTTCACGACTGCGCCACCCACTGCTATCACCAGCTCCCTCTGGTCTCTCACCATGCCACATCACCCTTCACACGTTGCTTCATCTCCTCTACAAAATCACCCAGGGCAACCCTCAACAAGGCGGCAACTCTAGTCACTCTACGCAGTTCACCAGCTAACGACCTCCACAGCACCTGCAAGCTGCCTACGTCTTCACGCCAGCACCTACAGGCTGCCTACGTCTTCACGCCAGCTACTGTAGCATCTGCGCCTTTCCCTTGCTCTGTCGCTACACACGCCCAAGCTTACCACCCCTCTACTACTTTTGACACCAGCAGCTTCTCGGCGGCCTCCACACGCCTGTCCACCAGCCAAAACCTGCAGCCCTCGTGGTCCTTACACTTCATCCCACGCTTTAACACCAGCTGCGCCAGCATCTCTAGCTACTCCAATCTTCGCCAGCTTCCGTCTCTTTCCCACAGGTAGCGCCCCCAGCGCTTCTTTGGCTCTATCCTGTAGCTACGCCAGAGAGCACCTCGACCACCCTCTGCTCTACCACTTCTCTGTGCTCCTCAACTGTGCTCCACAGGTCCCCCAGTCGTCACAAGGCAGCCCACAAAAGGCGTTGCTCACACCAACCACCTGTCTTCTGTACCAACCCTTCCACTTAACGCCAACAGCTGCGCTGCTCTCCTCTGGTCCCCCAGTCGTCACAAGGCAGCCCACAAAAGGCGTTGCTCACACCAACCACCTGTCTTCTGTACCAACCCTTCCACTTAACGCCAACAGCTGCGCTGCTCTCCTCTGGTCTTTGCAGTGCTAGCAAGGCCTTCTCACCTGGACCCGGGCTCTCCTTTCCGAAGCGGCCAACTCGAATCACCAGCCCGACTTTCGTTTTCGAACAAGGCGGCTAAGCTCCTTTCTTCATGCCTCTGTCTGCTGCAGTGTCCCTCCAGGCAACTACTCACCACACCTTTCTCTCTCTATCCCAGCAGCTGCGCTGCTCTTCACACGGGAGGCCTCAGCTACCAGTTGCAGCCCGTCAGCCCTTCTACGCCAGTTGCGCTCACCAGGGTGCCTACCTTCACTGCAATTCAATCAGAGCCCCCACTTTTCAAAACGGTGGCCTCCACTTTTACCTGCAGCTCGCGCATCACCCGCCACTTCCACGCTCACCAAGCTTCCACCCACCACTTCCACGCTCACCAATGGTTCCATTGTGACAGTGAATGTCAGCTTGATTTTTGTGGAGCCAATCCATTCCAAGGATCCCGTCAAAAACTCCCAAAGGTAGGACTCTGAATTGACAGTCAGTTATATTCCCATCTAGAATAAAGTGAATACGATCTTTCTCATGGTGAGTGAAAAGGATCTTCCCACTGGCCAATTCAACTTGCATAGGTTTCCCTGATTTCTATTCTAAGACTAACTTACGAAGCATATAGGGGAAATAAATGAATGAATACTGCCTGAATCAATAAAAAGTTTGAATGACTTACTCTTATACTCAGCTGGAGTATGGATGACAGAGAATTGACGATTTGGCCCTTGGTTTTCAATTGCAGCATAAATCTGGCCTGTTTCCTCTTCCACTACTTCTACTATTGTAACTACTCTGGGTGCTACAGATTGGGGCAGAACTCTTTCTCTTTGGTTACCCGAGTTCTGGGAAGGAGTTCTGAGATTACTTTGAACAGAGGCAGATGACTGAGCTGGATTCCTCCTGGGATTGCCCTCATTTTGAGATGGACCCTGATTTGATTGATAGGAAGGAGCTGGTCTCTGTATTCTAGTTCCTTGACTTCCGTGTCCTCTTGACATGGCAGGAGTCGGGCAGTCTTTAAAGTGGTGACCGGAACCCTGACATCCAAAACATCTATTCTCACTTCTAAGCTCATCCCTCTGCATCCTTGGAAAAGGTGGGGCTCCTAAGAAAGTGTTTTAGAGGGTGAAGGGTCTTCTTTATTCTGATTGGGGCCTTGTTGCCTCTTTGGGGGGAGGAAAGTTTGAAGCACTTCGCGGGGTTTGGAACCTTTTAAAGTTTGAGGGTGCAAGCTTTGGTGGGACCTTGACAACAAATGCCTTGGCGAAGTCCTTTGCCATTCTGACAGCTTCTGCCATTGAGACTGGTTTGGCATTTTTCACTAAAGTGTCCAATGGCTCGTTCATTCCTCGAATGAATCTGGCCATCAGCAGCTGCACTTCATCTAAAAGTGGAGAATATTTGAGGAGAAGGGCAAATGCCTGATAGTATTCTTCAATTGTCCGGCTATCCTGCTTCCATTCCAAGAACTCATTCATTTTGGTTTCCAAGAAGCCCGAAGGACAGAACGTCTTCCTGAGGTATGCTTTAAGATCTGACTAGGTCTCGGTATTTTGGTCGAGACGGTTTGTCTTGCAATGGTTCCTCCATGCGACCCTGGCCGTTTCCATAATTTTTAATCTAGCGAGAGCCATCTTGCTCCTCTCTTTATAACATCAAAGTACTCTTCCATTGCCTCAATCTATTTCTCCACTATTTCTCCTAACTCTTCCCCTTCACCCTTAAATGGACCAGGTTGGAATTGGTGCAAGGCTTTACGAATGTCTGGATCTAACTCTTCATCATCGTCGATAAGAGGATCCGGCTACCTATCACGGGCCGCATGCCTCAGGATTCTGACAAAACAAGATTTTTGTCAACTTAAATTAACTTTGTGATCAGATTTATGACTATTTAATTTTTTTGAGATTTATCTCTTAAACAATTAAATATTCCATCATAATTCTTGAAAACAAGATTCACTCTGATAATTTTGTTAACCAATATTCACAAACCATGAAATCAATTTGAAATCTTTTGCAAAACATCATTTATGATCAAAAGTTTTTTATATATACATAGAGCGTCTCGGCTCCACAAGTCACTGCCTCAATCGCATATGCATAAAAAGGCAATACTGCGATGGAGATATGCTATGATATACACGATTCATCACTGATAAGGGTGTTGTAATTCTACTTCTAGGAATAAAAAGGCTTCGAAGTGTAAAAATTTGGCAAGAATTTCTAGAATTCCGGGGCGAATGATTAAAGAGTTGGGCATAATGAATAACTCCTAGTCTTATCAAGATCATGGCTAGTGAGATATTCTGCCTAAGTCTTTGAAGCTGATTGGTATTGACGTTAATATATCGCCCTCCACAGAACCAAATGTGCTGATGTCACTCTACTGGATAAGGGAAGTATAGATCCTCAAAGTGGCGAGCGAGCCTCACTCTGCTTTCTTGGGTTGTAGCAGAGTTGCGATGAGATTTTCAAAGGTAAAGGCGATCATATCCTGACTCTGGAAATGCTAGACAGATTTGGGGTATCCATCTAAAAATCCAATTCAATTTATGAGTTTTCAATTTAAGAATTCATCTCAAACATAATCTTAGCAAGTGAAAATATTTTTTTCACGTAGATTTAGTTTAAAATTTTAGGCAATTTCTGCTACTATTTCATAAGTTTACAAGAGCTCTCTGATGCCATCTGTAAGGTCCCACTGCCCCCTCTGCGCACGGATTCCCGATTGATAGCAGGGAAAGTAACTTCCTCTTGCGAGGGGCAGAGTTTCCCACATGGGGCCTCACCCTCGAATGTCCGGACACAAGACTAATCAAGTGGTCATTCCGAAACCAAAACCAAGAAAATTTTCCTTGCCAGAAAAACAGGGATGATTCCACCTTTTTTATTTTCTTAACGAATTTTCCAACGGGGTCAAGAGACTAAACTATCCTTCACCTGAATAAACGAGATAGAAGGAAAACTATTACAGACTTAACTTGAAGAAATCAACGCTTTTATTCTAACTGAAATCAGGCACAGCTCTTGATCTATTCATTTGAGAAGTCGTCAGATTTTTGTTTAACTACTCATGTTCTAAGCGTATTCCTATTTTTCAATTTCATTATTAAAACTCCACTGATTCCAGCCTAACCCCATCCGGCCCATGGGTTAGCCACCACCGAACAACTGAAATAGGTAGAACCAGACAATTACTCACCCACCCATAATTGAATGTCTTTCTTAACTTTTGCTTTTGAATGCAGATATGCACACTCTTCTTTAAAACTTAACTTATAAAACAATCCATTGACAAACAATTATTGGTTATAGATGTCATAACTCAAAATTTCCATCCAATCCTTGTTTCTCCAAAAAAAAGAATATCACTCTAGACTCTCTGTTTTGAAACCAGCTCGTCAGCAAACGAGATCCAGTAACAGATTACAATAATCATTGGTCCATCATACAATCTTTCACGACATACGCATGGGTGTCCTAGGCACCGCGAGCCCATGCATCGCCTAGTCAGAATCCTCGAGGATCCTCCTTAGGTGTCCTGGCACTTCTCTGAGGGACCGCTTTGTCGGCCCTCGTCCATCGTATCGAAAGCGCACCATTTTAACCGTACCAAGGCCTGGGCAGGCTTTGCTCCATGAGCTATCCTTTGAAAACTCTCCGTGTGCCAGCTGTTGCAAACAACCAAACTTCTCTTAGAAAAACACATACCAAATGCTCCCTCCAACATTCTGGCATAAGACAGTCCTTTAAGAAAACAAGATTTCTATGCAAGTCTTGAGTTTGATTTTCTTTTGAATACAATGAGTATATCTTAAATCAGTATCCCCAAAACTTCATGATCGTAATACTGAATTTCAAAACAGAATTCCTCGAATTGTGTAACCTTGATCCTCAGATCAATTCAAAGGGTCTTAACTTAGTTTCAAATTTGGTGGGAGATTTGAGTGTATTTTCCTGAACTGGTCACATCTTCTTTCCTCGAAACTAATGAAAGAGTTTGGTCTTGGCAATAGTCTGATTCAGGGTTCAAGTCCTCTGATAAGGTTTTTCCTGAACTATCTTTCTCAAAAAGGGGGGTGATATTTCAGTTACTATTTTACTGAATTTCATTCATTGAATATTCATTCAATTGATTTCTAAATTAATCATGAATTTCGATGAGGGATTAATCATTTATCTGAAATTTTGACTTCGATAGATTTTCTGAATTTTCTCTTTACAATCCAAGTGAATATAAAACGAAATGAATTTCTCTCTTAGAGTATTTACTTAATCATTTATCAAATACTCATAGAAATGAAACATAGAATTAAAGAGAAACTAATTTTGATATAAAAATTCTTTATGCATAAAATCCAACTTCAATGGAAATAACACTTTTATATAAAAGAAAATCCTTTTATGCATCAATTTATGCATAAAATCAATTTAATAGGAATAACACTTTTAAAAAAAAGAATTTGCATCTTTTTATGCATAGAAATTAAATTTAATGAAAACAACACTTTTATAATTAAAAAAATTCCAATATGCATCTTTTTATGCATAGAATTTAAATTTAATGGAAACACCACTTTTATAATAATAAAAATTCCAATAAGCATCTTTCTATGCATAGAATTCAAATTCAATGGAAACAACACTTTTATAATAAAAAAATTTCCAATATGCATCTTTCTATGCATAAATTTAAATTCAATGAAAACAACACTTTTATAATAAAAAAAATTCCAAAATGTGTCTTTTTATGCGTAGAATTTAAATTCAATGAAAACAACACTTTTATAATTAAAAAAAATTCCAATATGCATCTTTCTATGCATAGAAATGAATTTCAATAATTAATATCAATGATATCCATGCATATTCATAGGTGATTATGTACATGGAGCAAATCAAAATATTTCTTTTAGAATGCACAAACGGTGGGAGTTACTCTTTTAGAATAACATAAAAATAAACTTTTTTTTTCACAAAAATCAAGAAAATTTTGCCATAACCTCCTTTGTATGGCTGACCATTTCTCAATTTTTAACATTCTATTTTCAATTTAAAATTAACCCCAATTTGAAGTAAAGTACTCTAATCTACTCAATTTTCACTTTCTAGTGAGTAAACAATAAGAAAAGTTTAATCAATTTATTTATTACTCATTCTAGGATAAAGAAAGGCTGAATTCTTAAGGAAGAGAATGGGGTAGCCTTTTCATCAAGGCATAACATCAGGATTCACTTTAATCAACTATAAAAAAATGTAAGGAAATCAAAAAACCATAGATTTGAAATTAAAAAGTTGAAATTTTAGCTTAGATGGATTTTTGTAAGCCTTCCTTTGGCTTGAGGGATTGAGGGTTCTACTCTTGTTCGGACCAAGAGTGGCTACCGATTTCTTTGGAGAGGATTTAGTCAAAAACAATTGAATTATCAAGAGAATTCAATGTGATTGGCTCTAGGTAGGAGTAGACTAGCAGTGCATAACCATTACTAAGAATTTACAAAGGGGGAGGCTTCTATTTATAGGAAAAAGTGAGCCTCAAACCAAGCAAACCAATTCTAGAATTTTCTAGATGAGTTTGGTTATTTTTTGACCATTTTTGGGTCAGTTCAGCTTACTTTTTGGAACTAGACTTGAAATAGGAGAGAGGGAGATGAAATATCTCACTTAATTGATTTAAAATTAGGAAGCAATGATGAGAAAAAAGGCACCTCCTTCATGAGGGGGAATCCCCACTCTTTGGTGTCAAAATTTCATTTTCTTAATGTTTCCTTTGGTCCTTAGTCCACTCTTCATCTTATGTGAGTATTTACTCATTTTTTGGGGGGGGTTTCTTTATTTCTTCAATTTATCTCCTCCCTACATTTGGATTAATCTTATTGGTCCCTCAGAACCTTAATCCAAAATTTTTTAAAAATCTGGACCCTTAGGCTAAGGTCTTTTGAGCAGATTATAATTTATTTCTAATGCACCTTAGGAAATTCTTTTTAAACTTCTATTTCGGGAGATTTTATTTTAACAAGAAAGGATATTTTTTCATCCAAAGATATCTAAAAAATAAGAAAGGATATTTTTCCATCCAAAGATATCTAAAAACTAAGTTATCTCTCTCTAGAATATTTTCTCTCTCTAGGCCAAAACAGGTAGAAACAAGATCTTTTATTATTCTGAAAAGGGGATTGATTATAGGGGAAGAAATTGGACATCTTGAGGGGCTGGGAAGGAATCTTACAACTAATGCAAAGGTAACACCTCCTAAAGCGAAAGCAGTACCACTCGTTTTCAATGACATGTATGAAATAATGTGCATGATGAGGGCAATGTTGGAGAGTGTCAATGATAAGCAATCCCAATTTCAAAACCACCTCATTAAATTGCAAAATCAACTTCTCAACACTTTGAAAAGCAAGATAGCTTTGTTGAGAAGTGAGTCAAGGCATGGCGTGGTCCACCCACCTTATCAAGATACAAGGATGCATAGTCATGATGGGACACGCCTTTGCAAGGTGCTTATATCAATCAAATTCCTAGCAATGGAATGCAACAATAACAATATATTTAGTAAAGGGGGAGGGGCGACCAATGACCAACTCGAATGCATAGCTCTCATAGGGCAGGCCAGGAAGCCAACCATACCCGACACACTTGCTAAAGAGCTAGAAAACAATATTTCTAAGGAAGAGATTGGGTACAATTGAGAAGGTGGATAATGTATACAATTATACATATAAGATAATTTCATTCTAGGCATGTATCTAGTATGCCTTGTGTACTATTTCATAAGAAACAGTACGCATGATATCTAGTATGCCTTGTGTATTGTTTCATAAGATACATTGAAGAATGTAAATTTATTAAGGTCAATAATGCATTGCATGGCATGGCATGGTATCTGGATGTTATTACATGTGCATGTCATTGCATGGTACTTCTTTCCCTTTGCATAGTGTTGCATGTTAGTTGCATAGTGTTGCATGCCTTTGCATGTTATTGTATGTCATTTAAAGCCTTTTCATGTGACCTTATATCATTTCATGCGAGTACAATTGAGAAGGTGGATAATGTATACAATTATACATACAAGATAATTTCATTCTAGGCATGATATCTAGTATGCCTTGTGTACTATTTCATAAGAAACAGTACACATGATATCTAGTATGCCTTGCGTATTGTTTCATAAGATACATTGAAGAATGTAAATTTATTAAGGTCAATAATTTTTTAATTATCATTGAGATCATGGCGTAATTATTTGACAAGAAGAGGGAGAGAGAGAGAGAGAGAGAGAGAGAGAGAGAGAGAGAGAGAGAGAGAGAGAGAGAGCAAGAGGGAGTGAGAGAGAAGAACATGATGCCATTAAATCCTTAGGACTAAAAATACCGGTTTCAATTACAAACAAAACCAAGTTCATTCACATACAACGTCAAAATACAACTCTTCTATCATAACTGGTATTCAAATCATGTGACAAAAAACTCAAAATTTCATTTAACTAATCAAAACAATAACAAACCAAAAATTTGACATGGAAATTAATACAAAAGACAAGGTAATCTATAGTTGAGACCACTTTATTCCATTAAAGTTCTTACATCATCCTCTCCGGCTAAAGACAACTATGTACTTATAAGGGCTATTGCAATCAAGCATTGTTCCTACATCTATGCACTTTTTTGGGCTACTCTATTCTTTAACTCCTCTTGTTAGGGGCTGCTCCATCTCTTTACAGTAATATAACTGTTACTCCGCTAAGTGCCGATAGCACTTCCAATATTCAAATTCCACATGTACAAATCACCAAAATCAATAGGCTCATCCGCCAGCATCTTGCTCCAAAGATTACGGGGCATATGTCATGATTCTAAGATGTTATGTTGTATCTCTGCTCGTTTTGTTGCACAAATCTTTGCAAACCCTATCGAGGGTTTCCTTCAAAGTATAGCTCGACCCATTAGAAGAAGCCATTAGATATCAACAAAGGTTAGTTTTGCTGATGGTGAGGGTTGTAAGGAAGAAAATGATGGTGAGGGAGAGAAATATAATGAGAGGGAGAGGGAGGTAATAAAATTTGGAAGTAAGGATTAGAATAAGAGACGGGGGTAGATACATAAAGCTAAAAGAAAAAATGTACTTTTCATGGCTATCTACTAAATTTAGAAAAGTAGATGCATGGTTTTTCCCTAAATTTAAAAAAGTAGATGCATGGTGTCGGAAATTTTGGACACAGAAGCACCTGCCTCCATAGCTGTCCACTCCAACAGCCTTGGAAAACACCAACACGAGAACGGGGGCACCACCAGCCAACGGTTGGAACACTTCTCTCACGGCTCACCACACCACCCACACCAAAAAGACAGCACAAAACAGGGGCACCACAATCAAAGTAAACATCCAGCAATTAAATTCCCAGTCAACACTTCATACAAGCTTCTCCCGACATAGAAGCCTTACTCACACAACTTTACAAACATGATGGCTTGGATTTACTACCAAGGAAATTCAACCACGGCCTCACTGCCTCTAGAATTACAACCTTGCGTCTGACGACCAAGCCTCTTCAACCACACGACCCATCAACACTTCTCTACACTACACTCTCTCTCCTGATGGCAACCATACACGAAACGACCAGCCACCAGTAGCGTCCGTGGTTGCGCCAACCACACCAGAAAGAACCCGGCCACTCTCTCTTCAGAGGGCACCCCACCAGCAACCCTCAACTTCTCTGCAGCCCATCACTTCTGTGTGTGTCACCAACACTCTCTGAAACGGCTACCTCTGTTGCCTTCGCTTGCGTCAGTCACCGCCGGCTACCCAAAAACCCAACCAACATCACCTCTCTTGCGCATCCGGCTACGCTAACCACACACAAAAAAAACGGCCACTGCTCTGTCTACTCGCTAACCACCGCCGGTGACCCCCACTTGTCTCTGCAACCGCCAGCTTCTCACTCTCTTCGTGGCGATCCTCAACTGGCCACCAGTATCTCTTCCTTTGTGCTTTCAGCCACACCGTCCACCAACCTTGTCGGCGTCTTCTGGTTGCCGCCAGCACCACAGCAACCCTCAACTCTTCCTTTGCGCCCCTGCGCTACTAGCTTCAGAGGCGGCCTCCCAGCAAGAGCACCTCTCTCATTCCTCTGCTCTGTGGCTGCTCTCCTGCGCTCCCCAGTCCTATCACGTCCATCTTCTCCCTCGATGATGTGCTACCAGTCCCACCGCAGCTCAACACCAGCTCTTCGCCTGAGAATCCCCCACTCGTTGCCCGCAGCCACGCTGTCCTCTTCGATCAGCTTCCGTCTCCTTACGCCTCCGCGCTCACTCTCGAGAGCCCTCTCTCCTTCTACAAGGCGGCAGCTCCCTTCGTGTTTGTCTCTGCAGAATGACCAGAGCCCTCCTCACCCGAGAGGCCTGTTCCTTTTACCTTACGACCCCACTCCACTCTTTGCCAACCTTCCAGATCATGTGCTGGTGAATATGTTGGCAAATAAGCAAGCCTCCATGTGGCTTTTTCATTGTTGGCCACATGGATGGTTATATATTTTTTTTATTTTAGAGTCTGGAAAATGGCCACCATGCTTAGAGCCTTCCATTTCACACCAAATTCAAGGCAACCTTGGCCGCATCAATATTTAATTGCTCTCCATGCTTCCATGCACACCTTCAAATATGACCTTCCAGTGCCCATTGTACTTGGGACGCGTACACAACCAGAGCGGCCGAACAGCTGATATCACCTCAGCAAACCACACTCCGGACAAACCTGCACAATCCCAAAACAAAACCATCCACCTTGTACATCTCTCAAGGCATTCAGGGCCAAACCTTTATACATGCCATGCATCCCATATGTACACAAGCCCAAAACACCTCTCAAAAAAATGCCTGACACATGGCTATCCACTTAATTTAGAAAAGTAGATGAATGGAATGAGCATATTCACGCCATTGCTTGACATACAACCATATTAATTGTGCTGTTGAAACATTAGAAAACAAAAAGTAAATAGTCCTTGCTAGAGAATTGATACAAAGTACATTTTATTATTGCAACATGACGGATCTTTTCAAAACTAGAGTACAAGGAAGACATCATTACAAAATGAGGTCCTTTTCACATTGTTCTCCTGTTGCTCTGATGAAATTCTCATTAGGTCCTTCTTTTTTAGAGTGGGTTAATGTATAAACATATTATATGGTTTGTATCATCTAACCCAAAGATATGCAAATATACAAATAAAGGTGCTTGCATACACAATATGGTCGTTCACACCTACCCTAATTTGAAAATCAGGACATGCACATGATGGATTCTTTCCTATAGTCACGGTATTTTTCATTGCATACTAGTGATTCCTCAGTCTCAATTAAAAACACTTCCATATACCTGACCTTAATTACCAGATGCTCAAATACCGTAGCTATGCTTTAAATTGTCAAATCTATTCTCTTAGCTGCCATATCTGATATGCCACTTCTGTACCTTGTTGACTGATGGCCTACATCATTTTCTTCCCGACGTAGTCCCTTTTGCAACACAAACCCACCAGCCTCCAATGCTCGGATCTCATCCTAGTCAAGTTTGTACCTCGTTCACTGGCCAAACAACCAGGGGTCTGGCAGGTGATTGAGAGATGGTGTTACATACTCTCCAAGTACGATCCACGCTGTTGTTAAAAAACCACATGAACTAACACCTTTGCTCCCCATACCATTCTCTCAAACCATAGAAACAAGGAGCTCGAACACCTTACCCCATAGTTCTTGATGCTATTTTTCCACTTATCATCTTGCCCACCTAACCATCCTTGGAAAGTTACCTTGTTGTGTAGAGATGTTCAACATATAGCCACATTAAGTCGTGTATGTCACTCTCCACAATTTCCTACACCTCTGCTTTGGTTGTCTCTCCCTCTGCATTGTGTTGACCACCTTTTATAGCTAAAGGAATAGTAGGTGGAAAGTTTAATCTCCTACCTTGTTTCTTATGTTGCTGGTTTTCTATGGCATACCTTCCTCAAGATTTATAACTATGGGTTTTTGACGTTGGCTAATGGTAATGTTATCACCAAAAAAAGTTCATTTGCATGTGCATTGGTGTGCCACTCATTGCTTCCCCCACCAATCTGCTAGTGCTTGAAGGACTTAAAGATGCTATGGCTTTCTCCATCAACTTTGTTATTAAAGGGCATTCTCTGTGATATTTACTTGCATGAATGCATGCTTCTTTGTGGATTGCAAGAGGTCATTAGCGAGGTCTCAAATACTTGCATCATATAAAGAGATGGTTCCCTTGAAACCCTCTCCTGCTAACCAACTTGCATGTTTCATTCCTGCTAACCAACTTGCATGATTCATTTCTGCTAGATTGGTGTATGCAACACACTAGCATCGTAAAACAGGAGATGAAGTTAATTGCAAGCTTCAACCACATTCCATAACCAAAAGATTAACTTACCAATTCAAATTCCAAATGCAAGCTATTATTTTCGAAAACCAAAAAAGTAATACTTACTCCTACAAGATGTTTCCTCCAATGGGGATATCTAGTATGCCACCAACTAAGCCAATAATCCATTACTAGTAAGTTTTCTCATCAGCAACTTTACCATTCATCCACCACGATCTAATGTGTTTATATTTTAAAAGTGCCTCTTCTTCACTCAATGCACAACGCCAATGACAACATAGTCACTTGTGCTCTTCCTGAAAAATCCTAACTACATATTGTACTGTATGGATGTTCAAGCTTTGCTCCCAATGAAAAAGACACGAATGCTCAAGACATTCCAATATATTCTCTAGTCCATTATTATAGACTATCTTAACTACCCTCTAGTTGGCTCCAGCCTCATCAGCTCCATGAAGCCAAAAACCTCTGGTTTGGAAAAGCCTTTTTGGACCACCACATTGTTAATCATTTCCCAGAAAAGTACTTGTGCCACTATGTCCTTCTCTTTCATTTCTCAAGTTGCAATTGTCATGAGCTCTTGCAAGCTGCATGCCATCATACAATAGGTAGAAAACTATAGAAAACAAGATCAAATTTATTAAGAACTTTTCAAGACCAAACTATACCTTGGATCCTAACATGGGTAGCCATTGTTGTCCATACTTGCACACGCCTGACATGATCAACACAAACCCAAGCCCTTCTCAAATCACCATCTCTTGTTTAACACATACGGTTCACAAGATCCAAACCCAATGCAAGCCCTGTGGTTCGCATTTTAAACACGTAACACCGCTCTGACTCCTCTAAAGCTTGCCCAAGAAAACAACTACCATGGAAGAACTCAAAAGAACATTGTCTCTTCAATTCTAGGATACTTGACTCTACTCCTTGCACTGAACCATTGATCCTAGAAGTACATACCATCCTCCTAAATCTACAATAGAATTGGATAACTTAACAAACTATGTAAACTTAAGTTCACAAGAATCACCAAGCAATTAAAATCAATATGGAATTAACATTACCTTTGGCATTGAACTAGGTAATGCATGTCTTCCAATAATAGTGACAACTCCATGATGCTAATATTTGATTCATTCTTTGTATGCTTCTTTTTGACAACTACATCCAATACAAGTTGTTTGGTGATATCAATTTGTATCTTCCTTGGACCACTACCCACCTCTGAAATTGCCTCTTGCACAAGTTCTCTTATCTTTTGCAATGCTTGCCTTGATGTGCCCCTTTGCACCTCATGCAAATGTTCCCCTTGATGTATCATCAATCTCGTCATATGTGGGTCAGCGGGCATACAATAGTACACCGTAGAGCCACACATTCTTCTACATATAGGTTTGTTCTTGCACAGTAGAAACAAGCTAGTGATCCATGTTCATCCATCTTGTTAAGCTCAGCAAGGCAAGCTTCTATGTGAGTTTGCCTATTATGTGAAAAATTACCAAGTTTCAATAAATACTCTTATTAATCAAAGTTTACTGAAATTGAGCCAAGATAAATACTCTTATTAATCAAAGTTTACTGAAATTGAGCCAAGATAAATACTCCTATTAATCAAAGTTTACTGAAATTGAGCCAAGATAATAAGCTTACCAATCCATGATGTCATATTTGGTGTGCCATTCATAGTTTTGATTTCACACAAGGCATAAGTGCGCTCAAATAAACCTCCACAGGAACTCTTTCGTACAACTCAGGACTCTTTCGTACACCCAAGAAACTTCACGTGACTCCTCGCAGTAGGTTTCATCCAACAATTGAAAAGATGCAAGGGAGAAGGGAGCTTGATGTCTTTTAAGCACACACACACTCTCACAAACCCTAGAAGAGAACACACAAGGTGAAAGGCTGAAAATTTGATCTTCTTCTTCTTCAACAAAAGAGGTCTACTAAAGAGATAAAGTGACTAACACACATGCTAGAGTATATACAAGCGGTTCATAATGTGAACATGCTAAAGTGGAGTGGGTAGGTGTGGACTAGTCAGTGTAGTCTAGCTGTAGAATCTCTGGCAAAGATATGTTGATGCCAGCTACCAGACCCAGTGATGTAAATGTCAAACGGTCACACAGGTGCCTTGTGAGTGTCAGCTCATGTTGAGCTTGACATCTCAACACTCCCCCTCAAGCTCAACTCCTACTCATGAAATCCAAGAATATCTCAAAATATGCAGAGCTTCTCAGCTCCCAAGGCCTTTGAGAAGATGTCAGCGACCTAATCCTGTGTGCTAACATAGGCCAAGTCGATGTCACCTACCAAGACACTCTCCCTGATGAAGTGGTAGTGTACCTCAATATGTTTTTTTCGCACATGGAAAATTGGGTTCTTGGCCAACTGTATATTGCTAAGATTGTCACAATATATGATATCCTTTCTATCCACATGCACAACCCCAAATCAACAAGTAGCTTGCATAACCAACCTACCTGACACGCTACCACCGCAACTCCTCTGTACTCTACCTCTGTACTCGAGAAGTCAATTGTTGGCTTCTTCTTATTTCTCCATGTCACAACACCACTCCCTAATGAAAGCATAAATCCACTGGTAGATCTCTTGTCTGAGATGCTACCTGCCCAATCTACATCTGTGTACCCATGTAGCTTCAATGGTACACCTGCTGCATAAAACAATGCATAATCAACAATGGCCCTCAAATACCGAAGTGTGCATCAAACACTATCAAGATGTGGTTTGTGTGGAATCTACATAAACTGGCTCTTTAAGCCAAGAGTGTAACTCAAATCTGGTCTGTTAATCGTGACATAGATCAAACTCCCCACAATATTTCTGTATAGTAGGATCCTCCAACACATAACCTGCATCCGCAGCAGTGCGCTAATGGCACCGAGATTGGCTTACAACCAGCCATCCCATACTTGGACAACATGTTCAATACATAATATCTTTGTGATAGCCAAATGGCCTCAATGCCCAAGATATTATGTATTGAACATGTTGTCCAAGTATGGGATGGCTTACAACCAGCCATCCCATACTTGGACAACATGTTCAATACATAATATCTTTGTGATAGCCAAATGGCCTCAATGCCCAAGATATTATGTATTGAACATGTTGTCCAAGTATGGGATGGCTTACAACCAGCCATCCCATACTTGGACAACATGTTCAATACATAATATCTTTGTGATAGCCAAATGGCCTCAATGCCCAAAAATAGTGCAGATCTCCCAAATACTTCATGTCAAACTTCCTTTTGAGATAACTTTTCAAAAGCTCAATCTCTTCCAAGTTGTCACACCCAAAAATAAGATCATCTACATAGATGGTAATGATCACAATACCCTTATCACTCTTGCGCACATACAAAGAGTGATATGCATCTCCCATATAAAACCCAATAGTGACAAGATACTCATAGTAATCCTTTCATGCCATGCTCGTGGAGCTTGCTTCAGCCCATACAAGGCCTTACAAAGCTCACATACATACTCTTGGTGACCTGTATCCTCAAAATAGGTGGTTGATCCATATACACTTCTTCTTGCAAGCTATCATGTTCTTGCTTCATTCCTTGTGTTGGAGAGGCTCAAGATTCACATACATACAGTAACTCAAAAGCCACATTGCCATAATAGATTTGAGGAATCTCTTCTACTTTCCCAATATGTGTGCTTGCTAAAATAACATTCTATGAAGAACACCAGCATGATATTCATCAGACAATAAGTATTTAACCACACTCTTGTAAAGTGGTGTACCTATGGGAGAATCTTCTATATTGTAAGATCAATAATGGTCAACTTCTTTTGGGGTGCTTGTTGCAGTGTTGCTTGACTCTCCTATTATTGAAACAACAAGGTATTATGTTGTTATATCTTTATCAAAGATATAACATGGTTCCTCTCCAGCGAGTCTAGTTGATTAGATAGATATAAGATGATCTACACCATCATCTTGTGATTTGATTGCAAAAACTTTCAATCCACAATGAGGACATAATATTACATCAAAATCATCAGCTTTAGCAATATAAAAATGACCCTATACAGTTCTAACAATAGGATCACTCTCCAAACCTCCTACAAAAATGTGAAAAGAAGTGTTCTCCATGGCAAGAAAAGCTCTCAGAAAACCAGCTCACAACCACACAACAAACTAATGAGAACAAATTCATAATCTAAACACTAATTTTATACATATTAGAAAAAAATAAAAAATCATTTTTAAAAAGTAATCATTATTCTGACAAGCATAAAAACATTCTTCAATCATTATACAGACTGTCATTAATATTTTGACAAACATAAAAATATTCTTTGATCCCATTTAGTGATTATTCCATAGCTAACTTCCATTTAATGATTATTCCTTTTTATGATTCCATCCCTTTTTATTTCAAGTAAAGAGTACATGCCCTTGTATATTTTTTAAGCCATTGATTTTAACCCGAAGTGACATGTCCCTCCCCCCAATTATAGTTCTTAATTAATCCATTTTAATCCCTTGTATCTTTGTATAGTACTTAATCCATTCATTTTAATCCCAAGTAAAGAGTATAGACCCAATGTGTAGTTTTTAAGTATCTATTACAAGTCTAATTTTTTACATTGCTAAGAGTAATTTTATGCTACTGAATAGAGGTAATTAAATGAAAGTGAAGATAAAAAGAGAGTAGGCCAATAACACACCCAATGAAGAGGATGACTTAAAGTGGAATGATGAGAATAGGTGCTTAGATTTAGGAGTATCTCTAACACTTCTCCACTTGGTCCAAGACAAAATGTGTGACTGGGGGGGTGTGCCACCCTCACCCTAACTAAGGGCCCTCACCAAGGGAGATAGCAAGGGCTCTCACTAAGGAAAATAGTTGCCCTTAGTGAGGGCATAAGTAAGTAAGGGCCCTCACTCGAGGGCCCTAACTAAGGGCGATGATTTCCCTTAGTGAGGGTGAGGGGTGGCACACCCCCCCAACTAAGGGTAGCCTTGCCCTCACTAAGTGCGACGGTCGCCCTTAGTGGGGTGAGGGGTGGCACCCCCCCCCAAATAAGGGCGACCTTAGCCTTGCCCTCACTAAGTGCGACAGTCGCCCTTAGTGGGGTGGCACCCCCCCACGACCTTAGCCCTTGACGTCACTAAGGGTGACGGTTGCCCTTAGTGAGGGTGAGGGGCGGCACACCCTCCTTCCCCCACTAAAGGGGCAACCATGGGCTACCGTCGCCCTTAGTTGGTGTTGGGTTTCCCACCCCCCACTAAGGGCAACCGTCGCCCTTAGTTGGTAGGGCGCCTCACTAAGGGCAACTGTCGCCCTTAGTTGGTAGGGCGCCTCACTAAGGGTGACAGTCACCCTTAGTGAGGGTGAGGGGTGGCACACCCCCCACTAAGGGCAATCATCGCCCTTAGTTATAGTGCTAGGTGTTGCAAACCCCACTAAGGGCGACCATTGCCCTTAGTTGGTGCTGGGAAACCCCCACTAAGGGCGACTGTCACCCTTAGTGGGGGGTGAACAATATCTTGCCCTCCCCCCTAAAATGCGAATGCATCTCCTCCCCCTTAAACATGAATGCCTCATGCTAAAACGTGAATGTCCCCCCCTTAAATGTGAACGTCTCTCCCTCCTCCTTAAATGCCAAATGCCAAACACTCCCCTCCCCCCTTAAATGCAAACGCGTCTCCTCCCCTTAAACATGAATGCTTCATGCTAAAACATGAATGCCTCATGCTAAAACGTGAATGTCCCCCCCTTAAATGTGAACGTCTCTCCCTCCTCCTTAAATGCCAAATGCCAAACACTCCCCCCTTAAATGCAAATGCGTCTTCCCCCCTTAAATGCGAATGCCTCATGCTTTATCTCTCCCTCCTCCTTGAATGCCAAATGCTCCTCTCTCAACTAAAAATGACAACCTCTCTCTCTGTCTCTCTCTCTCTCTCTCTCTCTCTCAGAGACTCTCTCCCTCTCTCTCACGGATCTCTCTCTCTCTCTCTCTCTCTCTCTCTCTCTCTCTCACTGACCAACCCTTCCTTCAGTGTCTGTGTCTCTTTATCTTTTTCCTCTCTCTCTCTCTCTCTCTCTCTCTCTCTCTCTCTCTCTCTCTCTCCCTCTCTCTCTCTCTCTCTCTCTCTCTCTCTCTCTCTCTATCTATCTATCTATCTACTCCTTTTCCTCTCCTCTCCTTTCTCTTTTCTTCGTTGTTTCTTCCCTCTCCTCTCTTCTTCTTCAAAACCCTAATTTTTTTTATTTATCTTTTTTCTCTCTATTTATATCTATCCCTCTATTTATATCTCCTCTATTTATATCTATTGCTTTTTTGCTCTATTTTTATCTTTTTCCATGTTTATATCATCTCTTCTATTTTTTATATCTTTTAGGACTCTTTCTCCCTTGTTCAATCTCCTTCCAAGTGATTGTATTCGACAATCTATTTCTTCTCTCTTGTACTAGTTTATCATCCTCTTTTTTACATGGCGTCTCCTCAATTCCAAGGAGGGAAACGAGTGTCCTTGATGTTCAATGGTACCAAGGTAGCTATAGGGACCATTTTGCATGTAGACCCCCTATGGATACTGTCCATGGAATTGGTTTGCCACTTGGTCATGTTGGTGTGTCGATATAGAAGATGTTGAAGTGGGAGAAGTACCTCTTCCTTTTTCCCTCGAAGATGGTGATATCGACAAGTTAAATCAAACCAAAGGATACATTATTGTGTGGCCAGTCAGAGATTGCGCAAGTGTTATTTTATCTCTCTCCACCTTTCCAATTATGGACTTTTTTAGTGGTTTTTTTAGAGCAATCTGTCTCGTATATATCGATGTGTTTAGATTATTGCAAACACATCAAAGGAAACCTTGCATCCAAAGCGTGCAAAATGTGTAAAGAGCACACCTGCCAGACGAGCAAGCCAAGAAGTGACAAGTACGAAGAAGAGGAAAAAAGTGCAAGAGGAAGATAATGATGATTGGACTCCTCCTCAAAGGAATCCAGGTCAAGTTGCTAAGTCTTCGAAGAAAGGTTCTTCTTCAAAATCCATTAAAGAAACTAAGGAAGTAGGAGAGGTGGACAAGGGAATTGAAAAAGAAGGCGAGAATGAAGAGGGTTTCATTGTGACTTACTTGCAATTACAACTCCTACAAGACCGTCTTAACAGAGTGAAGGTAATTGTTATCCACTTTTTATCAAATCTTACATAAGGTACTTTTTGGATTACCAAACATAACGTGTGTGTGTGTGTGTGTGTGTGTACATTGAAACTCACTTGCAATTACAACTCCTACAAGACCGTCTTAACAGAGTGAAGATAATTGTTATCCACTTTTTATCAAATCTTACATAAGGTACTTTTTGGATTACCAAACATAACATGTGTGTGTGTGTGTGTGTGTGTGTGTGTGTGTGTACATTACAAGTGGTGAAATCCACTCCTTTGCCACCTATTTCCTTGTGTAAACTTGTGCCTAACCCCTCTATATGAAAAGTTCAGTTTAGGTACAAGAAGATGGCAAGGGAATTGTATACAAATTCCCTTGTGCAGACTTGTGCCTAACCCTTCTATACGAAGAGTGTAGTTTAGGTACAAGAAGCTCGCAAGGTACAAGAAGATGGCAAGGGAATTCTATACTGTAAGATCCATGTCCCCACCGCGCAACGGATTCGGAGTGCTAGCAACGGAAGTAGCACATCTTGCGTGGAGCAAGGTCCCACACTCGGGGCCTCGCCCATGGATATCTAGACAGGTGACTAATTCCTCGATTCTTCCAAACCGAACTCGAAAAAACTTCTCTTGTCCGAAAAGCACGGGCGATTCCACCAGGATAACTTTTCCCTAACGTAGTCAAAAGCCTTAACTAACTAAGCTCATCTGACCGAACCCGTGAGTCCTATAGTCAAATCAGGGAAAAAGACTGTACTTGGATCATAGAGACCAACGCTTTTTTCGTCATTGAGAGGCACAGCCGTTGATTCTTTTCCATAGAACAATTTTTGTCCAGGATTTACTTCATCTATCGAACTAAACAGAAATTGAGTCTCGATTTACAGATCCATCACTCCAGCCTAACCCCATCCAGTCCCATGGATTAGCCAACCACCCAACCACTGTAGTGATGGGATCCAATTAGGAATTTGGTTAGGTTTTGTCCCGGGTACCAGGGAAAAGAGTTCCAGGCCCATATGCATCTTATCACATCCTATCACATCTCATACGCATCTTATTAGGCATAAAGATAACTTTAGTAAGAATAACACTTTTATAATAATCCTCTTATGTATTTTACTATGCATAAATTCTAATTTAATGAGAATAATACTCTCGAAATAAAAATAAATCTTTTATACATCTTTCTATACATAAATCATTTATGATGAAAATCATTTATGATGAAAATCATTCTTTTAATATAAAAGAATTTCTTTTATGCATCTAATTTATGCATAAAATCCTTTATGATAAAAATCACACTTTTAATATAAAAAAATTCTTTTCTGCATCTTCTTATGCATAAAAATCAATTATGATGAAAATCACACTTTTATAAATAAATATTTCTAGTATACATTTTTCTATGTCTAGAATGAAAATAACCCTTAAAGAATACGCATACGATGGGGATTACTCTTTTTAACATAAAATTTAATTACTAGAAATCCTCTTTTTCTTAATTCATCGATTATGCATAACATAAACATCAATTTCTCCATGATTACAATGAAATTCTTTCAATTAATCTAGGATGATAATTCCTAGAATATGGTAGGAAGTCCTCTTTTCATGCTTTGAATGAAATTATTTTATGTGTAATTTTTACAGAAATTTTACCATAGCTCCGCTGCTATGACTGATAAATCTCAATTATTTTAAAGGATAAAGCTTATCATTATTTGAATGATTAGAATGATCCCTAATTGGATCATTAACCCATAATGGATTGAATCATCAATATTCATGAAATACATAAACTAAAAGTATAGAAAAAAGCCATTAATTTGGTCTCAAGCATAGATTAATCTTGGATTAAGGAAAAGCTTTATGAAAAGCTTCATTTGGATTGAGAATAGGTCATGAGAATGACCATTCTTTGAGTGAGAGAGAGAGAAATTACATAAAAACCATTAAAATTAAGCATAAATGAAAATTTATGTAATTCTTTACTACCATTCATCAATTAACTTCAATAGAATTCAAAAACCATTCCAATTAAGCTTCTCAAGCTTGAGAGGGGTTGAGAAGAGAGAAACATTGAGAATTTATAGAAAAGATCAAAATTCACCATTTACCTTACAAATTGCTTGATTCTTTGTTAACGGTAGAGGCCCCCAACCAATCAATTGGTTTGGTGTGCTGATGGAGTCACCAATGGAGATTGAAGAAAGAGGGAAGCTCCAATTTCTTCAATTTGGAGAGAATTTTAGAGAATAGTAAAAATTAGCATTATTTCAGCATAATTTTGGCATAGTATAATTCTCCTATTTTTTTACAAAGACTCAGGTTCTATTTATAGGAGAGGGAGGCTCTAACCAAGACCAACTGATTTCTAGAATTTTCCAGATTTCAGTTTGGTTGAATTTGGACTAGATTTGGACCTAGTTTGGTTCCTTTTTTATTCGGTTTTGATTCGGTTTGATCCAAGAGAGAGGAGAGATAAAAATATCACATTATTTTTTAGTTTAAAACTCATTCAAGCATGTGAAGTATGCACCTCCTTGAAGGTACTCCCCTTCCTTACATATGTGTCAAAATGGAATGATTATACCCAAAATATCTCATTTTTTTAGTAATACTCATAGTTTTTTACTAATAACCCTTGTACATAGTCAACTCTTCATCTTAGCATTTACTCATTTTTGGGTAATGTCTTTTACAAATTGGATTTATCTCCTCCCCACACATGGATTGATCTTATTGGCCCATAGGAACCTTAATTTAAAATTTCGAAAAAATCTTGACTCTCAGGATAATGCCTCTTGAGCAGATTATACTTGATTTCTAATGCACCTTCTGGAAATCTTTTTGAACTTCTGTTTAAGGGGAACTTATATTAATAGGATGAGAATTTTTTCTATCAAAAATATTCAAAATCTAAATAATCTCTCTCTAGAATATTTTCTCTCTCTAAGCCAAAACAGGTAGAAACAAGATCTTTGGTATTTCTGAAGAGGGATTTGACTACTAGACATCCTGAGAGGCTGGGGAGGAATCTTACATTCTACCTCACTGAAAAAATACGAGATGTCCTCATCTCACAAAACTAGAGGAGAATTCTTTTTCTTAAGATCCAACTGATTATGGGTTCCTTATATTTTGGTGAAGCCAAATAGAATCCTAGGATAAAGATCCCTTATACAAAACTCAATATTAAATAACAATTCACTCAGATCATAACATTCAATTCCTTATCATAATAATGGTCCATTAGACCGAAATTTCTATCTGAACAGTCCTTCATGGAAATTTTTCATTTATGCAGATTTTAATTTGACCTCCTTTAACTTCATCCACTGGGTCAAGTGTTAACAGCAGCAATCTGCCAGCACAATCCACTAATCTCATAGTGATTTGCTGGAGTTATTAACGTCATTCCAGTTATGAACATCATCACAGGGACTCGTCCCATTCATCCTCATTGTGGTTTTGCTCAGCTTATTACATTTCAACCAAATTTCAAGAATCATCATTTTTCAATCAGAATCCAAATCAATTCATCAGGTCACAACCAGAATTTAAAAATCATATCAACCACATTCGAATTCATCATCTGGATAGCATTAATGTTTATAATTTCAAGTCTTAGATTTACTCGTATATACTGCCAGTAAAGAGCTACAGTTATACCCTCAGTATATACAAGTAGTCATGGTTCTTGGAACTATAAGGTAAATACCATCATGTCTAGGCCTCAAGCAAGTCAGGGATTCCATATAATTGTGGTACTTCCATCTGAAGACCCAATTACCAATTTACGAATTTTAGTTTGAATATCAAATTGTATGATTTTTATCACACAATTACAACCTTTTAGTGCTTCTTGATAAATTTTTGACATATTTGGCTTCTCGGTTGATCCTCATTAGCCAAATTGGCTTTGATACCAATTGTAAGATCTCTGTCCCCACCGCGCAACGGATTTGGAGTGCTAGCAGCAGAAGTAGCACATCTTGCATGGGGCAAGGTCCCACACTCGAGGCCTCGCCCATGGATATCTGGACAGGTCACTAATTCCTCTATTCTTCCAAACTGAACTCGAAAAAACTTCTCGTGTCCGGAAAGCACGGGCAATAACTTTTCCCTAACGTAGTCAAAAGCCTTAACTAACTAAGCTCATCTGACCGAACCCGTAAGTCCTATAGTCAGATCAGGGAAAAAGACTGTACTTGGATCATAGAGACCAACGCTTTTTTCCTTATTGAGAGGCACAGCCGTTGATTCTTTTCCATAGAACAATTTTTGTCCAGGATTTACTTCATCTATCGAACTAAACAGAAATTGAGTCTCGATTTACGGATCCATCAGACCAGACTACCCCATCCAGTCCCATGGGTTAGCCAACCGCCCAACCACTGTAGTAATGGATCCAATTAGGAATTTGGTTAGGTTTTGTCCCGGGTACCAGGGAAAAGAGTTCCAGGCCCCCTAGCTGGCCGGAAGTTCATGCAAACATAAAACTAGTAACACCACTTACACACCCAATACGAAATTACCTTTTTCTCAGCATCAGCTAACTTTAAAACAATCCTTTAATGAAACCATTATGTCACTGATGACAATCCTCAAAATCTCTGGTTGAATCCATGTTTCCAATCATTCATTCATTGGTGTACTTATGGCATCATTGGCAACCAGAACGCTCACCACCTGTTCACTCACGGGCCTTTTCAATAGTTCCTAGCTCATAGTACCCGGCAATATTTTCACATATAAAAATCACTCACGTGCCTTTTCAATAGTTCCTAGCTCATAGTACCCGGCAATATTTTCACATATAAAAATTAAGATGGAATCCTCGTTGAAGATGAGCAAGATCAATCAACAGATCCATATAAGAGAGCCATGGACTCATCCGTTGAGGACCAGCAAGGTCAATCAACCAGATCCTAAAGGTGAGAGGAATCTATTAATGAGAGAATCAAGGGTAGCATGAGTGAATATGGGGGTGTGGAAAGATTCTAGGAAAAGGTGCCCCCAGGGGAGGTGGTACACAAATCAAGGAGAAATTAGTGGGATCTTTTGTTCATGTTCATGTCCCCACCTTCTTTAGGTATTTGTGGAACATTTACCTCTTGATGTGCCCCTTCATTGGTGTTGCCACTAATTTCTTCTTGCGTAGCTCCTTGAGTAACCTGGTTTGCTTCTTGTCTTGCTTTCGATGTGCCCACTTCATACTTAAGAGCTTCCTTATAGTTCCCCTTGTTGAGTTTGGCCTTCGACATCATCTCAATGGCTCAAAAGACTTTTGGAAGGGTTCCCAAACTCCAAATTGAATGGTCTTTGGCTCTATAGAGACGTATTTCAATGCTCTATCCAGTTATGTATTTGCCTTTGACTTGGTCAATCCTATATTATTCTCTATTTTGACTTTTTTTTTGAAAAGTCAACTTCAATACAAATGTGACCAAATCTTGATCAAATGGAAACCAATTTTGGAAATCTTTAGCTTGATGGGATGCTTTAAGCAAGACCTACGCATCTATATCAATGCCTTGACCAAATTTGATTGACAATAATACTCTATTTTGACCCCCTTTGAGCAGTTAACTATTGCTGTTTGACCAAGTCAATGGTTCTAAAATCAAGAGTCCTTTGGTTTGTTAGGGAGCTAATGGCATGAACATTGCCCCACATGCTCAAATCTTCAACTTAATTATCTGTTTTTGATTGGGCAGCACCACATTTGCCTTGCAGGGAGACTTGCCGATTGGAGAAGTAAACGGAGTCAGAATGGATGTAGCCCTTAGAGATTAGAATGAAGCTATATAAACCCCTTGAAAATATCCCCAACCCTCTTGGACTGAATTCGGGTTTAGCAACGCAACAAAAAATTGTCAAGATTATCTCCAATTGCTATCCACACTTTCCCTTTGCATTGGTAATGTCTCGCACCCATTCAAAGGCATGTACCACATCAATTTGCATATTTGGGAATCTAAATCTAACACAGTTCCTTGCATATGTGCTTTTTGTAAAAGAATTGACAGCATCTCCTTTGTATTTGCAACGAAATCTCAATATAAATTCAATTGAATTTCACTTGTAATACTATATGCATTGCTTGCCAAATCTTTGCCCATCAAAATGCATCCATTGAGAATACTTGGATGTTGATGTAGCGTGTTGAAGCTTTCCAATGTCTCAGCCAAGCTCTTCCAAACCCTTACTCAAGTTTGAAATCTGAGAGCAAGGGCTTGGGCCAAGTCTTCACCATAGTACCTAATCCCCAACTATACCACTTTACCATGGCACTCATGGCACGGTGAGTTCAAGAAACACTCTCCTTGGCCTCTCCTCCTTATTGCCAATGTTCCCTCACCACATATCTTGCTTTCTAGTTATGTGAGAATTTAAATGAAAGCTTAGAAATGGATGAGCATAAGATCACTTACAAATGGATAAGAGTAAAGATCACTTACAAATGGCATTTATAGATGCATGCCATATCATTATAACTCATAAGCATAAGCTTTCAATGTGTCCGCTACTAAATCTTTCACTAAAGGCTCAAGGAAACATATGAAATCCAACCATATGAGTCATAGCATATATCCCATGCACCATTATGCATACAATGTGCCATAATGAATCTCCAAATTCACCACAATGCAATCAATCTTGACTATGTAGAGCCATTGTTACCAAAAGAGTCACCAATTTGATGTAGACTCAAAATCAAGGCATCATAGTAGGCATGTATGGCTATGGTAAAAAGTCCTTAATGCATCAAGAAACACCATGGAAGCTCCATAACGCTGATTCGTTGATCAAAAGGGATCAAGAATGTGCCCAATGATGCTAATATGGTGAAAGGTCAAGCTTATTGCCAATGAGAATACCAATTCAAAACAAGGAGAAAACATGAAATTTCAGCCCATAGGCAATCAAGCACTCACCATTCGTTAACCAAGCCTTGAAGAAGGGAAACAAACACTTGATTGAAGCTTTTGGAGAGCCATTACCATAATTGCTAAGCATCACAAGCTCCCTTTTGCATCCACTTACAAAGAAATGAACATAGTCAGCCCTGGGCCTTACAACTTATTGATGATCTTGATGGAAAACCATTGGACTTGCAAATGTAATTCAATGGTAAATAATGGCAAATCTCTTCCATAGTTGAAATCTCTATTCCTTGTTGCCCTAATCCAACTAAATATAAGAGCATGGGTAGAGTATAAGTGTATTGGCAGAGCAGGTGCATTTGGTACTCTACTAGTTTTGTGCTTATTCTCTTCTTCACACACCAAACCCTACAACAATCGCCACCCTAAAAGGAGAACACAAGCACAGGTGTCCATGGATTCATATTTTTTTTTTAAATCTTTTTTTTTTGGGGTCCAAGCACTCCAAAAGTTGATCCACCGCCTCACATTTTGGTTCAAAACGTTACCAAATCTTGTCCAAATGCTCTCAAAACTCAAAGAAATGCAGGAATTAACATTATCACCATCCATTCTATGCAATCTCATGCAAAATTTTCCAAGAAAGTTCTAAGAAAAATCATCAAAGATCAAATCAATCAAGGAATCTAAGAATTTCTCAACACTTCTATTGATCAGAACATCCATACTTTAAGCATTTCCATGTTATGATTAATATTTCCAAATTTTTTTTGGAAGAAATTCAAGAACATTAGTGAACTTCAAGAACATCAAGAAAACTCAAGAAAATACTAGAAATGGATCAAAAGCATAGCTCTGATACCAATGAAAGACAGGAACATCTAGATTAGCCTTGGATTAGCTTAGATTTGGTTGATTTGCCTAGGTTTAGAGAGAAGAGAGAGTAATTGATTTGCCTAGGTTTAGAGAGAAGAGAGAGTAATTGACTCATATATTGATGATTATCAAAAGGTTCCTATGACATTGGCCCATATTCACTTATATACTAGGCCATCCTTTCACACTACACTTATTAATGTCCATGGGCATGCCCAAACCTAGTCTTAACCCTTGGCCCCTTTCACATACCCTTCATCCCTTGGCCTTGGGTCCAAATTGACTTTGGTCCATTTTTACTTTGTTACAAACATACTCCTTTAGCATGCTCAGAAACCACTTACAAAAGAGGTATAAATCATTTTCTATATTAACTAAAAAACAAAGTGTCCCAATAGTGAATAGAAAAAAGTATCTAGACCAAAAACATCATTATAGACAAAAAAAATCATGACCTAATTTTGGAGAAATAATAGGGTATATTTGAGATGATATTTCACACATCTTTTCATTTCATACAATTGTATACTAATAAGATCATTCTCCATCTATGTGTATTAGAGAAAAATGTAAGATGTGTTGCGATATCAAGCTCAAATAGTGTAGACATGGATGACATGCTAGGGTGATAGCTTTGTATTTATGCCACTAGTACGGTTTGGCAAGATTATGGGGTGATATGTCACCATTGGTTTATAGGCTATGTGACAACCACTTTGGTTTACTAGATTTATGGCGTAGCTATAGCACTAACTCATATACTCAGGTTCACACTATGGACCAACCTTGTATCTTTTAGTAATAGAGTAGTTTCCCATATAGTATGTACTCTTATCTTTATGTTATGTTGTAGAGAAGAGAAGAGAATAGAAGAGAATTCAGCCATCCATCTCACTTATGTACTTATCGACTCTTGTGTGTGTGTGTGTGTTTGCTTACAAAGGAGCTCAAGCTCATCCTCTCCCCCACATTCTTCTCATCGTATTTGAGCATTAGTTCACGAGAAGAGAACTCAAGAGGCAAGCTAGAGGGCAAGCAAAGGAAGCACTACATAGGTAAGGGTAAGTCTAACTTTTTTCCTTTGACTTGGAAGCATTGCCAAGGTAGCTTCTAGTCACAAGATAAATAAGTAGGAACAACATTAAGGTACATTGTCACATATACAATAGTAAGGAGCACTCTCACATCTTAAGTCTCCCTTTGCGGTGAAGTAGAGGGGCATTATATTGAGTTTAAGGCTATCTTGGGCCTCATTTTGGCTCTGTAACTTTTTCATAGGCACTTTGTGGAAGTGTCAATTTTGATTGTGTGTGTGCCTAATTTTTGGTTTGATGCAAAGTTGTGACAAAAATTTGGTTACAGGTTATTCTATGTAGAGAGCTTGAGATTTGTTAGGTAGTTGTCAGATGTATGTTTATATAACTCGTTCATATAGAGTTATTGTATAACACTTTTACAGTACACTCACTTAATAAGCCTAGGCCCCAAAGCTTAACATATGAACCTGTCCATGATCTCATGGCCTCCACCACATTACAAACCATAGGGATATTAACATAGGGATTGTGTTAGGAAGTATTATAGAGATTATGATAAGATTATAAATGAGAGATTAAGTTAGAAATTTTGATATAGATTATATATGTGATGGGTTAAAGATAACCAAATTAAACAAGTGTTTCTATGAGTAAATAGAAGTTGATTGGTGCAAGATTCATGTGGAGTAAGGTATTCTAGGAGATAATGCTAAGGTTATGCATCTTGCTGTCATAGGCTAGATTGCATAAAGGATTGATCCCCTTACATTTTTCCATGACAATCTATGAAGTACCATATTATGGGAATATGGAATAAGGAATTCGTAAGGTATTTTTAAGGATAATAAAGAATGGTTTCATATCATATGAGAGTGTATATGGATGCATGAACTTAGGATATCCTATAAATAGAACCTGAGTCTCTGTAAAAAAATATGAGAATTATACTATGCCAAAATTATGCTGAAATAATGCTAATTTTTACTATTTTTACTATTCGCTAAAATTCTCTCCAAATTGAAGAAATTGGAGCTTCCCTCTTTCTTCAATCTCCATTGGTGACTCCATCAGCACACCAAACCAATTGATTGGTTGGGGGCCACTACCGTGAACAAAGAATTAAGCAATTTGTAAGGTAAATGGTGAATTTTGATCTTTTCTATAAATTCTCAATGTTTCTCTCTTCTCAATCCCTCTCAAGCTTGAGAAGCTTAATTGGAATTGTTTTTTAATTCTATTGAAGTTAATTGATGAATGGTAGTAAAGAATTACATAAATTTCTATTTATGCTTAATTTTAATGGTTTTTATGTAATTTCTCTCTCTCACTCAAAGAATGGTCATTCTCATGACCTATTCTCAATCCAAATGAAGCTTTTCATAAAGCTTTTCCTTAATCCAAGGTTAATCTATGCTTGAGGCCAAATTAATGGCTTTTTTCTATACTTTTAGTTTATGTATTTCATGAATATTGATGATTCAATCCATTATGGATTAATGATCCAATTAGGGATCATTCTAATCATTCTAATAATGATAAGCTTTATCCTTTAAAATAATTGAGATTTATCAATCATAGCAGCGGAGCTATGGTAAAATTTTTGTAAAAATTACACATAAAATAATTTCATTCAAAGCATGAAAAGAGGACTTCCTACCATATTCTAGGAATTATCATCCTAGATTAATTGAAAGAATTTCATTGTAATCATGGAAAAATTAATTTTTATGTTATGCATAATTGATGAATTAAGAAAAAGAGGATTTCTAGTAATTAAATTTTATGTTAAAAAGAGTAATCCCCATCGTATGAGTATTCTTAAAGGGTTATTTTCATTCTAGACGTAGAAAAATGTATACTAGAAATATTTATTTATAAAAGTGTGATTTTCATCATAATTGATTTTTATGCATAAGAAGATGCAGAAAAGAATTTTTTTATATTAAAAGTGTGATTTTCATCATAAAGGATTTTATGCATTAATTAGATGCATAAAAGAAATTCTTTTATATTAAAAGAATGATTTTCATCATAAATGATTTGTATGCATAAACATATGCATAAAAGATTTTTTTATATTAAAAGTGAGCTTTTCATCATAAATGGATTTTATACACAAAATAGATGCATAAGAGAAATTCTCTTATTCTAAAAGTGTAATTCCTACTAAATTGGATTTATGCATGGAAAGACGCATAAATAAATTATTTTAACCCAAAAGTGTTATTCTCATCAATATTGATTTTATGCATAGAAAGATGCATAAAGAATTTTTTTTTAATTCAAAAGAGTTATTCTTATCAATTTTGATTTTATGCATAGATAGATGCATAAAAGATTTATTTTTATTCTAAAAAGTGTTAAATTCATTAAGATGGAAATTTATGTATAGAAAGATGTATAAAAGATTTATTTTTATTTTAAGAGTATTATTCTCATTAAATTAGAATTTATGCATAGTAAAATACATAAAAGGATTATTATAAAAGTGTTATTCCTACTAAAGTTATCTTTATGCCTAATAAGATGTGTATGAGATGTGATAGGATGTGATAATATGCGTATGAGATGTGATAGGATGTGATAAGATGCATATGAAGATCTGATAAGATGTGTATGAGATGTGATAGGATGTGATAAGAGGTGTATAAGAAGTGATAGGATGTGATAAGATGTGTATGAGATGTGATAGGTTGTGATAAGATGCGTATGGGAAGTGATAGGATGTGATAAGATGTGTATGAGAAGTGATAGGATGTGATAAGATGCGTATGAGATGTGATGGGATGTGATAAGATGTGTATGAGATGTGATAGGATGTGACAAGAGGTGTATGAGATGTGATAGGATGTGATAAGATGCATATGGGATGAGTTAGGATGTGATAAGATGCGTATGGGATGAGGTAAGAAGTGTATCTGATGGGATAAGATGTATATGGGTTGTTATAGGACGAGAATGGATGTGATGTAAAAGAATAGATGTGATGGGATAAGATGTATATGGGTTGTTATAGGACGAGAATGGATGTGATGTAAAAGAATAGATGTGAAGGTGTATGTGGTTATAGGAATGGGAATGTAGAAGTGGATGTATGAATGTAGATGTGGGTGTATGAATGTAAATATGGAATGTGGATAAGGATATGGATGTAAGAATGTGGATGTATGTAAATGTGAATGTGGATTTGTGAATGTGGATATGGATGTGGGTGTGGATGTATGAATATAGATGTGGATGTATGGATGTGGATATGGATGTGTATGTATGAATGTAGATGTGAATGTGGATGTAGATGTGAAAATGGATGTATGGATGTAGATGTGGATGTGGATGTATGGATGTGGAGGTGGATGTATGAATATGAATGTGGATGTATAGATGTAGATGTGAATGTGGATGTGTGAATGTGGATATGGATGTGGATGTATGAATGTGAACGCGGATGTGAATGTATGATATAGATGTATGGATGTGGATATAGATGTGGATGTATGGATGTAGATGTGAATGTGGATATGGATGTGGATATGGATGTATGGATGTGGATGTATGAATGTGAACGCGGATGTGAATGTATGATATAGATGTATGGATGTGGATATGGATGTGGATGTATGGATGTAGATGTGAATGTGGATGTAGATGTGAAAATGGATGTATAGATGTAGATGTGGATGTGGATATGGATGTATGAATATGGATGTGTATGTATGGAAATGGATGTATGAATGTAGATGTGGATGTATGAATGTAGATATGGAATGTGGATAAGGATATGGATGTGGATATGGATGTAAGAATGTGGATGTATGTGAATGTCAATGTGGATGTGTGAATGTGGATATGGATGTGGATATGGATGTATGGATGTGGATGTATGAATGTGAACGCAGATGTGAATGTATGATATAGATGTATGGATATGGATATGGATGTGGATGTATAGATGTAGATGTGAATGTGGAAGTATGAATGTGGATGTGGATGTGGATGTATGAATGTGGATGTGAAAATGGACGTATGGATGTAGATGTGAATGTGGATGTGTATGTGGAATAATGAATGCAAAAATGTATGTGAATGGATATGAAGTCGATATGAGCGAATGGATGAGAGGAGATGTCATGTGAATCAGAATGTGAATGAATAATATAAGATGTGAACGAATGAGATGTAATGAGAAATGGATGTGATGAGACGTAATGTAAATTAAGAAAGATAGGAATGGATGTTATGTGAAGTGAATGAATCTGATGTGATGGGATGGAAAATGATGTATTTGGTCAAGAATGGATACACATATGATTTGGAATTGGGTTAAGTAATATGGATTGATGTGGAACAATCTGGAAAGACGTGAGTTCATTATAGAAACTGTATTTATGACCTGTTTGTAAATGACTGTTTTATGTGAAGAATGTTGGGGAGACATTTTGACCGTCTTGAGATTAAGGTCGTGGAGACCTAACTGATAAAGTTGCAACTGCTGTGAGACGGAGAGTCAATGGAGGACGTCTCGCGTAGCAAAGTCGGCCGAGGTCTTGACCAGCCTCAGTTCGATTTAAATGGTGAGCTTCCGGTACGGTGCTCGGGCTCTGGGTCACCGAAGATACCCACACGTGCGTCGTGGAAGATATTAGAACAAGGAGTAAGAGTTGTTTTCTGTTTTCACTGCTACCCACTTAATTACAAACTCCCTTTTACAGTCTCTTGCTAAAGGACTTGTTCCCACACACACCCATTCACTTGCATATTTCAACTCCTCCCCTCAAGTGAATAACTCTAGCACACTTGGACCCTATACCAAGTTTCCCTGTTACTTTTGGTAGCCCACAACCAGTGCGTCAAGTCCCTAACTTATAGTCCTTGAGACACTCTCTCTATGTGTCCAAGGCTACAAGTGCCTGTGACCTTGACTAACGTGCTCACACATACATCTACCACATGGCCTACATCATCGGTGGCTGAGAGGTGGTTTTACTCTATTGGGACAGGTTACATTGGATTGTGGGATTTCTCTCTCAAAAAAGATGTTCTCACTCCTCTACCTTAGGAGCCTCCATGAAGTTTTCCAATGTCGATCCTTCTTCATTTGGTTTGCTGTAGCAGTCTCTAGCCATGTGTCCTGGCTTCCCACAGTTGTGGCAAGTGAAGGTCCTTCCTCCTCCCCTGTCTCTTCCTCGTCCTCGACCTCATACAAGGCCTCCTCGGGTGTAGAATGCTTTCTCCTCTCCAGTTGTTGGGTCCAATCCTTTCTTCTCTTTGACCTTGTTCTCTTGCTCTATTAGAGCTCCTTCTATCTCATGCAGCTTCAAATCTGGTACATTCTTTAAGGTTGCCACAATGTTCTCATACTCTCCCTTGTCCACACTCTTTAGAAGCAATGCTAGTGCCTCGTCATCTCTACCTTCTTCCCAATGGCTGTCAGTTGTTGCTTAATGCTTTTGTATTTGTTCAAGAGGTTCACTTTCCTTCATGTCAAGTTTGTAGAACTGCATTAGCAGATTTATCTTTGAATTCTTTGCTTGAGTGCCAAATAATTTGTTAAGTTCATCCCATGCATCTTTAGCTCAGCGTTGAATTCCTGCAATGTGGTGAATGATTTCATCATTTAAGCTAAGTGCAATGAGTCCTAGTGCTTTCTCATTCCTTCTCTTCCACTCATTCTCCCCAATCTCCTCTGCATTCATCTCGTCCCTCAACTATCCCCCACAGATTCTTCCTCTCATGAGCACATACATGGTCTTTGTTTGCCATGTGTGCCTCAATATAACATAGCCTTAGCCTCCCTGAGTGTGCCCCATGCCCCTATTATATAGGAGGGCCCTCAGGAGGGCTCTCAAGTGACTCTTGACTCTCCATTTCCCATGTGTAACCCTTGGATGCCTGACCCTAACCTTAACCCTTAAGGTTAGTCCTAACCCATGCTCCACTAGAGCTTGTTCCCATGCTCCCATGCTCACAAGCCTAATGTGGGTTAGCCTCCTAGTATATGCACACATAATGTGCATATAACATTCATATATGACACCATCATTAAAAGTTATGGCAGTTTGAAAAGGACTATTTTTGGACACTTTATAAGAGTTTTGCCACCTTGTAGGTTACTCTAAAGATGTATTCTTGACTATTTAAAGAGCTACTATTGGTGTGTTTCATATTATTATGCATTTTGAGGTGGATCTTCATGAAGGAAAAATCAAGGCAAATTCATATTCTTCTCCATCAAACATAATTCTTTTTTATAAAGATTTGTGTAAACAAGAATGTGATTGAGATTCTTACCATTTTGGTTATTCTTTGTTAACACATTGATTTGAGTGTGATAGTGCTTCAGCACATCTCAAAGACAAGAGGCCCGGTTAAAAGCACTTGGTTTTGTGAACCTAGTATTCCAATGCCTAGAAGCCTATTTTCCATGCTACTCTTTCATTCTTTTTGTATTATGCTACATCTATGCATTGTAACTACAACAACCCTATCTAATGAGAAGCAAGATGTTTTGCAAGTGCAATCTTCAGTTTTGCATTGTCCAGAATTATCTTTTGTGCATGTTCTCTAACTTATGTTTAACCTTGCAGGCTTGAGTAGTTTGTCACATTCTTTCTTTAATGATTGACGGTGATTCTTTATTTCTTATGTAGAAATACGTGCAATGCACAAGTCTAGTTCCTTATGTCAAGGGAATTTGCACAAAACCAATCAGTAGAGGTAGTTGAAAAACTAGAAATCAAGTTACAACTTCTCTTACTGACAAATTTGTATAGGAGTATAGAGTCTAGGCTTAATAGAGTGTTGCCTTCTTGTCCTACTATCCATCTGGATGCAACATACACATTTTCAGGGTTGGGTTGGGTTGGTTCAAAAGGGGGTTATCACTCCCTTGGTACATGAATGACTCTATTTCACTCCCAAAGCATGTTGAGCAGAGAGCCTTGATTCTAGATAAATGGGGTGCTCATGTACACCCATAATTGGAGAAGCACAACAAAGAACTTCCTAGCTAGACAACACTAGAGCAGTACCGAATGACATACACACACTTTGTGCGAAAGGAAATAGAAAAGTTTTTGACATGGGTTGTAGCTTTCTTTGAGGTGTATGTATGGAGTTGTGCAATGCTTGAAAAAGTAAAGCGGTGTTTTCATGCCACAATCTCACAAGAGGACATGTTGATTTTAGGTTTTTATGGCCAAGAGATGTGTAAGAGTGCGGACTTTGATTTTGACGGTCGCAATAATCCGGTGTTCTTCAATGCTTTCAAGGACTTTTGGAGGGTTTTCCCAATGTACAATGAGGCAACGACCATATTGTTGATGACAGTCCATATACGAGTTCTTGCTTAACAAGAGAGGGACTTACAGAATACAACCAAAGTTCAGATCAATGTGTGAAAGTAGGTTAGAGCTTTTCCTCATGAGGCGAGAAAGCGAGTGGCTTTGGGAGTGGTTTCTAAATGACAATCAGTTGTATTATGCTAGTACATACGTGTTTAATGTAGAGGAGGATGAAGAATCACAAGAAGAGTTAAGCTTCATAATGGACAAGTTTTGACCAAGGGCACACTGTATGCTCCTATGAGTAAATGATGCACAGACAAGTAGCAGTGTTCGGAGGCACAAAGAAGGACGAGGAGTACATGGCAAAGAGGAGGTAGTAGGCCAAGGGAACAATATGGAAGGCATTGATGTGTAGCTTAAAAACATATTGTTATTATAGTTGTGCTCATGTATAGGTTGAAACATGGTGATACTTAGGTCTACATTACCACACGTCGATACTTATTCGGATACTTATGTATAGATTCCAATAAATTGTATAGGTTCCAACATCCATATACTTAGGCATATATACATTCAACCATGTTAATGCTTATATATAGATTCAACCATGTTAATGCTTATATATAGATTTGAATGGGCTGCTGACACTTATGCTTTTAATATTGAAGAGGTGGAACTTTAAACAGTTCTTAACTTTTTGCATCTTTCTTTTTTCTATACATAAGATCAATGGAAAGTTTTACAATTTCAATACACTTTAAATCTCTGATGTGCAATGCTTTATAGTTATGGTATAGTGCTTCAAATCTCTAACACAGTGCCTAAAAGCTCTAGTATAGTGCTTAAAAGGTCTGATATAATGCTTTATATCTCTACTTGAGTACTTTAAAGTACTAGTTTAAATCAATATACTGATCCAAGGCAGTGTAAGGAGGAATCTAAATACATGCAAGTCTAGCTAAGTCACTAACTTTAAAAAGTGCAGATTAGACCTATTTGATTGTTGATGATGTGCTGGTAAAGTGCTTGAAAGCGGGCTGATAATTGCTTCAAAGCAATTTGTGTAAGATTCTAAACAACTGTATGTTTTAAAATCATGTACATCCAAATTGACTAGAGAAAAGATAGAGCATTACACCAACAAGATAAAAAACCTTACACATTTTATTACATGATAAAAATGGTTGATGCACTACAATGGCTCTTTCCATACAATGTTAAGCTTCAAATGGCATGCTATTGTAAATGGCTTCATAAACTTCAGCTAATAGGATAAAAATTTTCATTTAACCTACCACCGGTTCCACAGGAAACTTAATGGCCCTCACCAAATGTGAGTACATGAGAGTAATGGGCTGGTCATCAAGTAGTCGATACTTATCTCGTTGCACACGCTCATAATAGTATGCCTTCATCATGTAAGAGTCAACCAATATGTAGTTTTCACACCCATCCTTTTGTGCCTTCATGCTTAACTCCTTTTCTCCTACACATTTCAGAATGTTAAAGTCTGTGCCTTCAGCATTGGTCTCCTGACAATTCACTGCAAAGTTATCCCTGACACAAAGATCATCATGATGACCCGCATATGTTGGACCATTAAAGCATCCAAATCCCTCATCTTTCAACCCGTCTTCTTCATCTTCCACCTATTCATCCTCATCATTATCCTCCACTCACACTATACTATAGTAATGCCAACTCTCCATGTGCTGTCGGTTGAGACATCTTCACCAGTGGCCTTGCATACAAAAATCACAAAAACATGACAACCTCTAGCATCTCAAAGATCAAGAGTTAGTTCGTTGAATACCCATTCACACACAATTAGAGAGCGTGTATGTGGGATAGGTTTGCAGTCCCACTTTGGTGATCTTTACTCCTCATTTACTTTGATTTTCTAGAAAACATAATTTTTTGACCAATCCACTGCATTCACGAGCTTCAAACCTGGTCCTAAGAAAAACTACCACATCAGCAGAACATTTTAGAATTGCATCATTTCAACTTGAGATGCTCTTAGTGAGTGCTCTCTTAACCACAACACCTACCCCATCATGTTCCCCTTTCCCATGACCTGAAGCAAAGAATCTCCAAGTCATCTTAATTCCTGTCAACCCAAAGAATCTACCCACAAAGTAGAATGGTCCCTTTGCTTTGAATTGCAAAGCCATCAAACCACACCCAATGGCTCTTATACAACTTGACTTTTCAGCCATGCATCATGCAAAAGAAAGCAATGTTGCACAAATAAAATATCATGCACCTTATCATTTGAGATATAGTAATGTGTGCTCTTCTTCACCTCACCTTCATTAGTGGGATAATAGCATATATGCACCAAAATAGTGACCTGGTTAGAATATCAATGCATGGACTGTATTTCATTTTGCTCCTTACATGAGTAATTAACAAAGTCTATGGTTGAAACAACAACATCACCTAGAAGTTGTGATATGCATGCCTTAAACTGCTCATCTTGCCACTTGTAAATGAAGTTATTGTCTAATGAAGAAGCTCAAGTGAGATTGGAGTAGGCTGATCATATCCCTACATTGCATCTTTATATGTATCAAATCTTTTCTCTTCGTTAACTTCCCATTATCATCTGTACATGTCTCAAAAAGACCTTAATAGGGAGAGCAACAAGTTATTCTCAACCATCTCTTGGTGGGGACAAAAAGGCAATTTGTGTACACCACATGAAGAACATGTTCCCATGAGACATTTATATTTATGAAACGTGAACCGATTTGGTTTTGGGCAAAGTATCGATTCCCCAATATCATTCACACTCCTGTATACATGTTGAGTTGAATTACAATGGTATGACTAAGCATGTCTCACACAAGTACATGTACAACCCACTCCATGCAGGCCAAATTATGTATTGGCCATGTGATTGAATGAATCTTGCAAAAAAATCATCTGCACATGTGTAAAATGCAACAACAGGTATACCTATCCTTTAACTTATGAACAAAGTATGACTTCAGGGCCTTGAAACCTTGTAGTGAGATTTCCCTTGATGGATACATATCTTGGAATCGTTGTGATAAAGCTGTGCAAACTGCCATGAACACAACAAAAAGTGGTCAATTCTACTTTAGTCAACACATGAATCTAGAGATAACAATTGCAAGTACATTGTAAGATTCCTCCCCAGCCTCTCAAAATGTCCAGCATATTCCCCTGTACTCAATCCCTCTTCAGAAATATAAAGACCTTGTTTCTAACTGTTTTAACCTAGAGAGAGAAAATATTCTAGAGAGAGAATATTCAGATTTTTAATATTTTTGGATAGAAGATTATCTCATCTTATTAAAATAAGTTCCCCTGAAACAGAAATTCAAAAAGAACTTTCCAATGTGCAATTAGAATTTATTGGAAATGGGTATAAAGGACCTTAGCCTAAGGGTCTAGATTTTCAGAAAATTTTGGATTATGGTCCAATTAAGGTTCCTATGGGCCAATAGCATCAATCCATGTGTAGGGAGGAGATAAATCCAATTTGTAAAAGAAGATACCCAAAAATGAGTAAATGCTTACATAAGATGAAGAGTTGAAAATGTACAAGGTTTATTAGTAAAAAACTATGAGCAATATTAAAAATATGAGATATTTTGGGTATCCAAAAATGAGTAAATGCTCACATAAGATGAAGAGTTGAAAATGTACAAGGTTTATTAGTAAAAAACTATGAGCAATATTAAAAATATGAGATATTTTAGGTATAATGATTCCATTTTGGCACATATGTAAGGAAGGAGAGTTCTTTAAAGGAGGTGCATATTTCACATAAGATGAAGAGTTGAAAATGTACAAGGTTTATTAGTAAAAAACTATGAGCAATATTAAAAATATGAGATATTTTGGGTATAATGATTCCATTTTGACACATATGTAAGGAAGGGGAGTTCTTTAAAGGACGTGCATATTTCACATGCTTGAATGAGTTTTAAACTCATAAAAATTGAGATATTTCATCTCTCCTCTCTCCTCATTCAAGTCTAGTTTCAAAACATTAGCTTAATTGAGATATTTCATCTCTCCTCTCTCCTCATTCAAGTCTAGTTCCAAAACGTTAGCTTAATTGAGATATTTCATCTCTCCTCTCTCCTCATAAAAAATGAGATATTTCATCTCTCCTCTCTCCTCATTCAAGTCTAGTTCTAAAAAGTTAGCTTAACTGACCTAAAAATGGTCAAAAAGTGACCAAACTGACTTGGAAAATTCTAGAAGTAGTTTGTTTAGTTAGGAGCTCAATTTTTCCTATAAATAGAAGCCTCCCCTTGTTGAAAATATATAGAGTCTTAAGCATTGTTACTCTACTCCACCTAAGCCAAGAACTCTTAATTCTTTAATAATTCACTAGTTTTTGACACTTCCCTCTTTCTTCAATCCCCATTGGTGGCTCCATCAACATACTAAACCAATTGATTGGCTGGGGGCCTCTACCGTGAACAAAGAATCAAGCAAATTGTAAGGTAAGTATGGTGAATTTTGATCTTTTCTATAATTTCTCAATGTTTCTCTCTTCTCAACCCCTCTCAAGTTGGAGAAGCTTAATTAGTATGGTTTTTGAATGCTGTTGAAGTTAATTGAGTAATGATAGTAAAGAATTACATAAATTTCCATTTATGTTTAATTCTAATGGTTTTTTCTCTCTCTCACTTAAGAAATGGTCATACTCATGACCCATTCTCAATCCAAATGAAGCTTTTCATAAAGCTTTTTCTTAATTTAAGATTAATCTATGCTTAAGAAAAAATTAATGGTTTTTTTATCTATGCTTTTAGTTTATGTATTCCATGATTATTTTTTATTCAATCCATTAAGGATTAATGATCCAATTAGGGATCATTCTAATCATTCCCTTAAAGATAACCTATCTTTTAAAATAATTGAGATTTATCAGTTATAGTAGCGGAGCTATGGTAAAATTTTATAAAAATTTACACATAAAATAATTTCATTCAAAGCATGAAAAGAGGATTTCCTACCATATTCTAAGAATTATCGTCCTAGATTAATTGAAAGAATTTCATTATAATCATGAAAAAATTGAATTTTTATATTATGCATAAAAGATAAATATTTTATTATAAAAGTATTACTTTTAGCATAATTGAATTTCATGCATAGAGGTATGCATAAAAGATAAATATTTTATTATAAAAGTGTTACTTTTAGCATAATTGAAATTCATGCATAGAGGTATACAGAAAAGACGAATATTCTATTATTTTAAGAAGGCATATGAGGTTATATGAATGGGAATGAGGAAATGGATGTATGTATGTGGATGTATGGATGTATGCATGTAGATGTGGATGTATGCATGTGGGTGTGTATGTATGGATGTATGTATGTGGATGTGGATGTATAAATAAGGATGTGAAAATGGATGTATGCATGGATGTGTATGAAGAATAATGAAGGTGAATGTGTATGAGAAATAATGTGTCGTTGATATGAATAAATGGATGAGAATGAGTACATATGAAGGGAATGTGGAATAAGTAATGTGGATTGAGGAGGGATAATGTGGAAAGACGGAATTCGATATAGAAACTGTATTTTGTGACTGTTTGTAAATGTTGTTTGTAAAGGACTATTTTATGTCAAGAATGCTGGGAAAGCATTTTGACCATCTTGTGATTAAGGTCGTGGAGACCTAACTGATAAAGTTGCAACTGCCGACGGAGAGTCAATGGAGGACGTCTCGCGTAGCAAGGTCGGCCGAGGTCTTGACCAGCCTCGGTGCGATTAAAATGGTGAGCTTCCGGTACAGTGGATGAGGGGCCAAGGAAGCGGCCTATGAGTGAAGCGCTAGGTCACCTGCGAAGGATCCTAGAGGTTGCTGACCATACGGTGCTCGGGCTCTGGGTCGCCTAGGATACTCATGCGTGCGTCGAGGAAGATATTGGAACAAGGAGTAAGAGTTGTTTTCTGAAACCGGGCATGGATCTGGTTGATTGACCTTGCTGGTCTTCAATGGATGAGTCCATGGCTCTTTATATGGATCTATTGGTTGATCTTGCTGATCTTCAATGAGAGTCCATCTTGATAAGTGATTATATTGCTGAGTATTATGGGCTAGGAACTATTGAAATGGCCCCTGAGTGGACAGGTGGTGAGCGTTCTAGTTGCCAATGATGCCATAGATACTCTGATGAAGGAATGATGGAAAATTAAGAATCAACCGGATAAATTGGAAGATGGTGATCAGTGATACTATGGTTTTATTGAAGGATTGTTTTAAAATTGGTTGAATCTGTGAAAAGGCAATTTCATATTGGGTGTGTAAGTGGTGTGACTAGTTTTATTTTGCATGAACTTCCGGCTAGGGGGCCTTGGAACTCTTTTCCTTGGTACCCGGGACAAAACCTAACCAAATTCCTAATTGGATCCCATCACTACAATGGTTGGGCGGTTGGCTAACCCATGGGATCAGATGGGGTTAGGCTGGACTGATGGATCCGTAAATCTAGACTCAACTTTTGTTATTACGATAGATAAAGTAAATCCCGGACAGTAATTGTTCTATGGATAGGAATCAACGGTTGTGCCTCTTGAATGGGGAAAAAAGCGTTGATCCCAATGATCCAAGTGCAAGTTTCTTCCTTGATCTGACCAAGTATCTTATAGATGCAATTGGATCAGCTTGATCAGAAATGATCTTGACTACGTTAGAGTAAAAAGTTATCCTGGTGGAATCGCCCGTGCTTTCCGAAAAAGAAAGTTTTTTTGGGTTCGGTTTTGTAACAATCGACGGATTAGTCTCTTATCTGGATATCCGTGGGCGAGGCCCCGAGTGTGGGACCCCTGTCCCGCACGAGAAGTGCTACTTCCGCTACTAGTACCTTGAATCCGTTGCTCGGTGGGAACAGGGATCTCACAGTTGGTATCAGAGCCTTTGGCTAATAACTGAGAAACCGAATTATGTCAAAAATTTATCAAGAAGCACAAAAAGGTTGTAATTGTGTGATATAATTCATACAATTTGATATTCAAACTGAAATTCGTAAATTGGTAATTGGGTCTTCAGATGGAAATACCACAATTATATAGAATTCCTGACTTGCTTGAGGCCTAGACATGATGGTATTTACCTTATAATTCCAAGGGCCATGACTACCGTATATACCGAGAGTATAATTGCAGCTCTTTACTGACAGTATATACGAGTAAATCTAAGACTTGAAATTATAAGTGTTAATGCTATCCAGATGATGATTTCGAATGTGGTTGATATGATTTTTAATTCTGTTTGAGAATTGATGAATTGATTTGGATTCTGATTGAAAATTCTGATTGAAAAATGATGATTTTTGAAATTAGTTGAAATATAATAATCTGAACAAAACCACAATGAGGATTAATGGGACGAGTCCCTATGATGATATTCATAACAAGAATGATGATAATGAATTCAGCAAATCACTATGAGATTAGTGGATTGTGTTGTCAGATTGCTACTGTTAACACTTGACTCGGTAGATCAAGTTAAGGGATGACAAATTGAGAACTTGCTTAACTGAAATTCCCATAGAGGAATGTTCAGAAGGGAATTTTTCGGTCTAATGGACCATTATCGTGTTAAAGATATGAATGATATGATTTGAATGAATTGTTATTTAATGATGAGTTCTATTTAAGGGATAATTATCCCCGTATTCTGTTGGGTTGACCAGAATATAAGGAACCCCAGAATAAATTGGATCTTAAGAAAAAGAGTTGTCCTCTACTTGGCGAGATGAGGACATCTCGCACTTTTCAAGTGGGGTAGAATGTAAGATTCTTCCCCCAGCCTTTGAGGTATACAGGAGTAAGAATATCCCTTTTTGATCTTATAATTATTCCCTCTCTAAAATAAAAGAAAGATTCTGTTTAAAAAAGGAAGACCCTTTCCCTAGAATACTTCTCAGGAGTCACACCTGTTTTAAGGATTCAGAACAATGAGTTCAGAAGTGAAAATCGGTGTTTTGGATACCAAGGTTTTGGTTTTCATTCGAGTACGGCCCAAAAGAAGTTCTTTATCTCTTGGGGAGTATAAGAAGTTATCCCCAGATATTGTGAGCCTTATATTTGAATTCAATGAAAGTAGGTGACTTAGCCTACAAGCTTCTTTTACCTCCTCATCTCAAAGTTCTTAATGTATTTCATAGAAATTTGTGCCAAACCCAAATCATGGAAAGACGGTAAAACTTCAATGACAAGATACCGTTGGCTTCTAAGTTACGCTAGCTCCTTCCTTTATATAAGTCGTAACTTTTACCTGTCGCTCACAGTAATCTTACTTCCATCAATCTCCCTTCTTCTTAATCTCCTTCATGGCTTGGCAACAGGAATTAGTTTTATCCATGATGATTTCTCACCTTCAAGATGCAAGCGAGTCTGTGAAGAAAGATTTTATAGAACAGTATGAGCGCTCACTTTTTCCTCACCTAGAAACTTCTGTAGCTCAGACCAAATGGCGGACCTATCAAGACATAACTAGGGTAACACCCTGGGGTCAGCAGCACTTTCGTAACAATGTCCGCTTGGCCATGGTTATTGAAGCTTTGGGTTTGGGTCCCCGATACTACTGCATCATGAGATCAAGGCATCTTGGGTTTTCTGAGCGGGTCTTCTTACTGGCATGTTTTCTTCCTCATCAGAAGATATGCCTTTACCCCGTTTTTGGCTTGCCTCTCAAAGGTCCTTTTGTTAGATCACCTCATACCACTGAGATAGGTGCGGCAATAACCAGCAGAATTATTCCCATAGATGAGTTACCTTATACTTGTGCAGCTTGTGAGTGTTGCTTCTGTGACCATATGATGGACGGGCTTATGGAAGTGTAAAGAGTTCTTCTATCTTTACTGTATAAGTTCCGAGAATGAATAAAGTTTAAATCTTGTTTTATTATCTTGAATCTTACTCTCTTTGAGACTTTTCTTGGTGGTTAATCTTGATTTAAATTTTTCTCTAAGTCTCATATTCGTGCATCTTGCGAAATTACCCCAGTTTGCGAGATGAGAACATCTCGTGTTTTTTAAGTGGGATAGAATGTAAGATTCCTCCCCAGCCTCTCAAAATGTCCAGCATATTCCCCTATAATCAATCCCTCTTCAAAAATATAAAGACCTTGTTTCTAACTGTTTTAACCTAGAGAGAGAAAATATTCTAGAGAGAGAATATTCACATTTTTAATATTTTTGGATAGAAGATTATCTCATCTTATTAAAATAAGTTCCCCTAAAACAGAAATTCAAAAAGAACTTTCCAATGTGCAATTAGAATTTATTGGAAATGGGTATTGTGACGTGAAAAATTGATATCTTTCATTGTCAATTTTGTGCATATTTTGATGGTTTCGCAATGGTAATAAGGTGGAAGCTTGTCCAAGAAGATTGCGGCGCCCACAATGGAATAACGGCGTGGTGATGCGGCGGCTTGGCGGCTACCCCGATAACAACATTCTATCTTCAAATATAATGGTTTTACTTGATTTAGGGTGCACACATTGTAAATGCCACAAGTATGCTTGATAAATACTTTGGTATGGTAGATAGACTAGTGATGTGGAAAATAAAAGTGGGCCTTCATGCTCACATGGATTTTTATTGTATTATTAATATGGTATTCACCATAAGGCTACAAGTTGGGGAGTGTGGAAGGCATGTGGAGGAGTGTGTGTAGGTGCATAATTGGGAAAGATTCTTCTAGAATGCCTACATGGAAGAGGAGAATTCCGCCATGTGGAAGTGGGATCTCCACCTACACGCCACTTAGGCTTGGCTATTATCTTATCATACTCTCAAAGTCAAAAAGTCTTCAATTTAATAATCAATAAAAGACTTAGCCTAAGAGGACAATTGATGGTGACATCTACCCTTATGTCACTGAAGGGTTGAAGATTTTTATGTTGTAATTTGTAACAATGGAAGAGAGGGTGATTCTCCACCTATAAAAGGAGCCCTCCTCTCCCTTTCAAATCAAGGAATGAGCCTCCTCAATTGAGCATTTTGTGTCATTGCCATTCTCTTATCTTTCAAACCCTTATTCAAACACTCTCTTTACATGTGAATATCTCATTTAGCATTAGCTCCTCATGCTTAACCCAATTTTGGACCTCTTTGATGATTCATGATAAGGGGGATAAGGAGTTATTATCTTGGTGGGCCTGTGACTTCTCAAGGTAGCCCTTGCCTTATTGCCGCCCTCCTTTGGAGGTACCAATGGTTTTAGCGGTAATGAGCATGTGGAAAGACTTTGGGGACCATAGGTAAATCTTTACGATTGTCCGCTGAGCAATGTTAACCCTTACCCTCTAGCTTGAATCATGAAGGAGATGAAAGGCAAGAGGCTATGTGAAAATTGAGGTTTCATGCAAAGAGAGAGAAGTGCAGTTTTTGTGATCCAATACCCAAATTTAAACCGGTAATTACTCATCACTCGGGTGTTGGTTTCTTAAATTGATCATATGGCTAGGAAGCTCTTTCTATGCTCTTTCCACTCATGTAATTAATTTCTTAATCCCTTACTTCATTGATGATTAGAATTTCTCCCAAAGTTGCTAATTTTTATAGAATTTTGGTAGTTTTATAGTCTTGCAGTAAAATGCTCATAACTTTTCGCTCGGTTGCCCGTTTTTGAAAGTTTTTATATAGGCGCGAAGCTCTCTTCAAGCTCTACGCATCTATATAATCCTCTCTTGCACAGCCTTTATGGATTTAAAACTGCAATTCTCTGTGTATCTCTGTTTTTATAGCTTTTTGGCCATTCTTTCTTCTTAATCATGATTAATTCCTCCTAATCCCTTATCAAAAGGCAAACCCCATGTGTCTTATCCTCTTGTAAGTGATTGCCATATTCATTTTCTTTAATATGTTCCGTCCAAATCGCCCAATTCGAACGGATGAACCTTACCAATATTCCCCGTATGTTTCCGTTCACATAATCCTGAGTCGGAAGATTTTCTTCCAACAAAGAATCGCCCTTTTGTTTGGAGCTGCAAGACTGGCAGAAATTCTTGCTTCTCCGGAGCCTTTCATCTTTCCTTCCATGAATTATGATCTCACCTTTGATGTGTATATCTTTATCCTAATCTAGGGAGAGAAAGGGAGGTGAGGAGGCTGTGAGGTTTCATACAAGTGTGTTGATTCTGAGAAGTGACCGAAGTCCAAACCCCAACTTCGTGTCACATCTTTTGGTGGAGGCGGCGGGCAGGTTTTACTTAGAATTATTCTATTTCAACCTCAAGGTCCCGCATGATTAAAGGAAAGTTGTTTTGAAACAAGTAAATTTTCCTTGTCACTACTCATCTTTTGGTGCAAGATGTTCAACATTCCGGTGTTCCGTGGATCGGAAGGAGAAGCATGCCGCTTGATGGGTTGGTCTATGAAGGAGAGGGCAGAAATACTTCCAGATTTCTTGGAGGGTATGGCCTTAACTTGGCATGAGGCTTTGCCAGAGGAGTCCAAGAATGATTGGGAAAGGTTGACCAAAGCAATGAAGGAGAGATTTGGGATAGTGGAGTCGCCAAATGCTTTACTATTGCAATTGGATCAAATTTTCCAAAAGGATGGAGAGTCAGTTTCTGCCTTTTCAGTGAGGTATGAAGCCTTATTTATCAAATATCAACAAGCTGCTTTACATGTTGTTGCTTCTTCTTCTTCACCTTCTATGGAAGATTCAAAGGGTTCTTTAGCAATGGAGCACCTTAAGATGAGCAAGTTTATCAGGGCTTTGGATCCCCGCTTGCATGGAAAAGTTCTTAGCAAAGATCCCACTAGTTTTAAAGAGGCCCTTCGTATTGCTTTGAAGAAGGAGGCCACTCTTCATATTGAGTCCACATTCCAATCTTCTCCAAGTGTGCCAACCCCACCACGAGTAGAGATAGCCTCAACATCTCAGGTACAAGCTCCATCCTTGGATCATAACATTGCACAACTTATGGCAGAATTTGCTGATTTAAAGTTACACTTAGTCAATGCAAGGCCACCTAGGGTTCCAAGAGCTGAGGATAAACCTAGGGATAGAAGTAGTGTCACATGCTATGAATGTCAAGAGAAGGGGCACTATCGTACTGAGTGTCCAAAGTTGAGGAAAAGTGAGGATAAAAGTTTAGCGCTTTTAGAGGAAACATGCTCAGAAGAAGAAGAGGAAACATTGATGCCATTAATGGCAAAAAGGGGTCGTAAAACTAGGAGTCAAGAAGAAGAAGAAGAAGATAAATCTGAAGAAGAGGAGAAAAATAAGAAGAAGAAGAAGTCATCTAGGAGAAAAATTGGACAATCTGATTTTCCTCTTGGACAAGGATCTCTTAGTTATGACCTCTTGACAGATCTTAAGGAGAAAACGGCACAAATCACATTTGGGCAGCTTTTGGCACTCTCTCCCAAGCTCAGAAAGGAATGGGGTAAGCTGGCTAGCACAAGGGAATCTAGGAAAAAGAAGAAGAGGGATAATGGGACTCCTATGGTTCAAAAAGTGGATATTGATGTAGGAGATGATGTGCCTGTGATTGATGTCATTATTGAGGGGCAAACAATTTCTAATGCATACATTGATGGAGGTGCATCAATCAATGTCATGAGTGAAAAAACAATGAAAGATGCTGATTTAAAATTGTCTTCTACCAACTCTCCCTATCGCATCAAACTTGCTGATAATACTAGGGTGAAAACCTTAGGAATTGTCAGGAATTTGGGAGTGGATGTATGTGGTATTTCTGTGCCTACAACTTTTCAGGTCATTCCTACAAAGCCTGATGCTAGGGCTTACCCATTGATATTGGGTAGGCCATGGCTTCGCCAAGTGAAGGCAATTCAAAAGTGGGAGACAGGTGATCTTATTCTACAAGGTGAGAATAAGAAGGTCCACTACAACATTAAGAGTCGTCGCAAGAAGGTGGTAAGAGGTGAACCTTCAACTTCTGAAAGTTCAGAGTCAGAGTCATCCGATGAAGAAGAGACAAGTGGTAGCTCGGAGGATTCCATCTCAGAAGGAGAGGTGGAGGGAGTTGCATTTGGTCTTTCCCTAGGAAGGGATCGAGGGGATGCTGAAGACAATGGAGCCTTGGAAGGGGAAGCTTCTTCAACCATGTGCAAGAAAGGAGATGTGGACCTCACTAGTCTTCACCAACAAAATGAACTTCTTCTTGACGAGTCCATAGCAGGTACTGAAAGGGAGGATTACTTAAAAATGTTGGATAGATTTCCTAACCTTTTTGCAAATAGCTACTCACAAGTATGCCAAGTTACCTTAGTAGAGCACAAGATTGATCTCAAACCCCAAAGTAAGCCAGTGGTGCAGCGGCTAAGGCGTTTGGGAGTAGTGCAAGCAGAGGTGCTTAAGAAGGAGGTAACAAATTTGCTTGAAGCTGGATTTATTTTTCCAGTAGAGAATTCAGAATGGATTTCCCCTGTTGTAGTCACTCCCAAAAAGGGTGGAAAATGGCGTGTGTGTGTGGACTTTCGCCCTCTGAATGCATGCACAAAGAGGGATTATTATCCTCTACCCTTCCAGGATGAGATTTTGGATCAAGTTGCAGGTCATGAGTTGTATTCAGTGTGTGATGGATACTCTGGATACTTTCAAATCCGGATTTGTGAAGAAGATCAAAGGAAAACCTCATTTATCACCCCTTGGGGAGTGTATGCCTATAGGGTGATGCCATTTGGCTTGACCAATGCACCAGCAACTTTTCAACGCTTCATGAGTCAGGTATTTGCACCTTACTTGGGGAAGTTTATAAGGGTCTTTCTGGATGATTTTTGCATTTATTCAAGCCGCATGGATCACTTGGAAAAGTTGAGGTTGGCCTTGCAAAGTATTGATGATGCAAAAGGGTGTCTTAATCCTGGAAAATGCCGCTTGGCACGAAGGAAGGTGGTTCTCTTGGGACATGTTATCTCAGAAGAAGGCATAGAGATGGATCCTGAGAAGGTGCAGGCAATTGTGGCTCTCCCACCACCTACCAATGTAAGGGAGGTAAGGAGGATTTTGGGTAAAACAAAGTATTACCAACGCTTTGTTGACATGTTCTCTGAAAAGATGTATCCTATAAATCTGTTAACAAAGAAGAATGTTTCTTTCCAATGGGGGCCCGATCAAATTCAATCTTTTTGTTTGCTCAAGGAATGCATGAGTCAAAGTCCAATTGTTCAGCCTCCTAGGTGGGGGGAGGACTTTTATGTGAACCCAAGTGTCTCATCACATTCAGTGGGTGCTATTCTCTTGCAAAAGGGAGAGCAAGGGCGTATGCAACCAGTGTATTATGCAAGCCGACAACTCACTGATACCGAGGAGAGGTATGGTGAAATGGAGAAAGGTGGTTTGTCTCTTGTTTTTGCAGTAAAGAAGTTCAGGTCATACTTGTTACCTCGCCCTTTTTCTTCCTCACATCTCAACCTTATTTACAATTCTTGGTCCGCAAGCCCAATCCTGCAGGAGGAAAGTTTGCAAAGTGGATTTGTGAGCTTCAAGAATTCTCTTTCACTTTTATCACAGAAAATACCACTAGGGCCTCTCTTGCAGATTTGCTTACCAGGAAGGAAGAGGAAGAAGGAACAGGAGCAAAGGAAGAGGTATATGAAGATTTGGAAACGCCACCAACTGCTTTCACTATGCACTTTGATGGAGCCTTTAGCCCTTCCAGGCAATGTGGGGCTGGGGGGATAGTTTTATTCGATCCAGAAGGAAAAGAGGTATGGGCCAAGGGTAGGGAATTTCCAAAGGCTATATCAAATAATGTGGCTGAGTACAATGCATTAATTTGGGGATTAGAAGATTGCATAAAAGATGGAATTGAAGAGGTAGAGGTTAAAGGGGATTCACAATTGGTCATCCGACAAATGAAAGGAGAGTATAAGGCAAGGAGTCCTAATCTCCAAGAATTGTATAAAAGGGCAATGAAGTTGAAAGAAGCTTTTGGGTTTTGTAAATTTGTGCATGTGAACAGGAAGGATAATCAAAAGGCTGATGAATGGGCTACTAAAACCTTGGCTTCTTTCAAAGAAGCTACTCTTGCATTAATGGATACAGGTTGGCCTGAGCTCCAAGACGTTCAATACTATTTAGATACAGGATACTTCCCTCCTGGATTGAATCCTCAACAGAAGCAAAGGCTTACCAGGAAAGCTCATCCTTACACAATTCTAGGGGATGTTCTTTACAAGCAAGGTAAGGATAAGATTCTTAGGAGGGTAGTGGGCCTAGAGGAGTCTAAAAGGATTATGGAATTATGTCATGAATGTTCAGGTCACTTTGCCTCAGCCAGCACAACTCGGAGGATCCTTAACACAGGGTATTATTGGCCTCGACTCAGCAAGGATGTCCATGAGTGGTGCAGAAGCTGTGAAGTATGCCAGGCATATGGGCATAAGCAATTGGTTCCCGGACCCTTAAACCCTATCCCAGCATATGGTCCATTTGAAAGGTGGGGATTAGATTTTGTGGGCCCACTTCCTCGTTCCTCACATGGGAAGTATTACATATTGGTGGCCACAGATTATGCAACAAGGTGGGCAGAAGCAAAGGCAATGGTCAATAATAAAGCAGTGGCTGTGGCATCCTTTCTCAGGGAATACATATGTGCCCGATTTGGGTGTCCATTAGAAATCCTTACGGATGGGGGGAGGTCTTTCAGGAATGACTTGATTGAAGCTTTGGTGCAGAAATTAAAAATAAAGCATGCTATGTCAACTCCCTATTATCCCCACAATGTAATGGTTTAGTAGAAAAAACTAATGGACTGCTTTGTGGATCTTTGTCTAAGCTAGTGGATACTATGAAGAGAAAGTGGGATGTGCATTTGCCAGAGGTCCTATGGGCCTATAGGACAACTCACAAACTCTCTCTTGGTTTCACACCTTTTCAGTTAGTTTATGGAATGGAGGCTATTTTGCCAATAGAATTGGAAATCACAAGCCTTCGCACATCTTTTGCACGCTTGAATAATGAAGAAGAAACACATGCCCAACGCTTAGCACAACTGGAGATCTTGGATGAGAGGCGACTTCAGGCACTTCAAAATTTGGAGGCTGCACAACAACGGCGCAAGGCAAGGCATGACACTCTCATGAAGAAGAAGAAGAAGCCAGAACTCAAGCAAGGAAGCTTAGTCATGAGGTATGATGGCCGTGTGGAGAAACGGCTAGACAAGAAGCTTCTTCGACGATGGGAAGGCCCCTTCAAGATAAAGCAAAAGTTCAAAAATAACACCTATCTTCTAGAGGATGCAAGTGGCCAGGAGGTTCCCGGACGTGCCAATGAGTACCGGCTAAAGATATTCTACCCTCGAGCACCATGGCCAGCAGACCCCCCAGACAAGCATGGAGGATCTGCTGGGGGGGGAAAGATGTGACGTGAAAAATTGATATCTTTCATTGTCAATTTTGTGCATATTTTGATGGTTTCGCAATGGTAATAAGGTGGAAGCTTGTCCAAGAAGATTGCGGCGCCCACAATGGAATAACGGCGTGGTGATGCGGCGGCTTGGCGGCTACCCCGATAACAACATTCTATCTTCAAATATAATGGTTTTACTTGATTTAGGGTGCACACATTGTAAATGCCACAAGTATGCTTGATAAATACTTTGGTATGGTAGATAGACTAGTGATGTGGAAAATAAAAGTGGGCCTTCATGCTCACATGGATTTTTATTGTATTATTAATATGGTATTCACCATAAGGCTACAAGTTAGGGAGTGTGGAAGGCATGTGGAGGAGTGTGTGTAGGTGCATAATTGGGAAAGATTCTTCTAGAATGCCTACATGGAAGAGGAGAATTCCACCATGTGGAAGTGGGATCTCCACCTACACGCCACTTAGGCTTGGCTATTATCTTATCATACTCTCAAAGTCAAAAAGTCTTCAATTTAATAATCAATAGAAGACTTAGCCTAAGAGGACAATTGATGGTGACATCTACCCTTATGTCACTGAAGGGTTGAAGATTTTTATGTTGTAATTTGTAACAATGGAAGAGAGGGTGATTCTCCACCTATAAAAGGAGCCCTCCTCTCCCTTTCAAATCAAGGAATGAGCCTCCTCAATTGAGCATTTTGTGTCATTGCCATTCTCTTATCTTTCAAACCCTTATTCAAACACTCTCTTTACATGTGAATATCTCATTTAGCATTAGCTCCTCATGCTTAACCCAATTTTGGACCTCTTTGATGATTCATGATAAGGGGGATAAGGAGTTATTATCTTGGTGGGCCTGTGACTTCTCAAGGTAGCCCTTGCCTTATTGCCGCCCTCCTTTGGAGGTACCAATGGTTTTAGTGGTAATGAGCATGTGGAAAGACTTTGGGGACCATAGGTAAATCTTTACGATTGTCCGCTGAGCAATGTTAACCCTTACTCTCTAGCTTGAATCATGAAGGAGATGAAAGGCAAGAGGCTATGTGAAAATTGAGGTTTCATGCAAAGAGAGAGAAGTGCAGTTTTTGTGATCCAATACCCAAATTTAAACCGGTAATTACTCATCACTCGGGTGTTGGTTTCTTAAATTGATCATATGGCTAGGAAGCTCTTTCTATGCTCTTTCCACTCATGTAATTAATTTCTTAATCCCTTACTTCATTGATGATTAGAATTTCTCCCAAAGTTGCTAATTTTTATAGAATTTTGGCAGTTTTATAGTCTTGCAGTAAAATGCTCATAACTTTTCGCTCGGTTGTCCGTTTTTGAAAGTTTTTATATAGGCGCGAAGCTCTCTTCAAGCTCTACGCATCTATATAATCCTCTCTTGCACAGCCTTTATGGATTTAAAACTGCAATTCTCTGTGTATCTCTGTTTTTATAGCTTTTTGGCCATTCTTTCTTCTTAATCATGATTAATTCCTCCTAATCCCTTATCAAAAGGCAAACCTCATGTGTCTTATCCTCTTGTAAGTGATTGCCATATTCATTTTCTTTAATATGTTCCGTCCAAATCGCCCAATTCGAACGGATGAACCTTACCAATATTCCCCGTATGTTTCCGTTCACATAATCCTGAGTCGGAAGATTTTCTTCCAACAAAGAATCGCCCTTTTGTTTGGAGCTGCAAGACTGGCAGAAATTCTTGCTTCTCCGGAGCCTTTCATCTTTCCTTCCATGAATTATGATCTCACCTTTGATGTGTATATCTTTATCCTAATCTAGGGAGAGAAAGGGAGGTGAGGAGGCTGTGAGGTTTCATACAAGTGTGTTTTGATCCAGTATAAAGGACCTTAGCCTAAGGGTCTAGATTTTCAGAAAATTTTGGATTATGGTCCAATTAAGGTTCCTATGGGCCAATAGTATCAATCCATGTCTAGGGAGGAGATAAATCCAATTTGTAAAAGAAGATACCCAAAAATGAGTAAATGTTCACATAAGATGAAGAGTTGAAAATGTACAAGGTTTATTAGTAAAAAACTATGAGCAATATTAAAAATATGAGATATTTTGGGTATCCAAAAATGAGTAAATGCTCACATAAGATGAAGAGTTGAAAATGTACAAGGTTTATTAGTAAAAAACTATGAGCAATATTAAAAATATGAGATATTTTGGGTATAATAATTCCATTTTGACACATATGTAAGGAAGGGGAGTTCTTTAAAGGAGGTGCATATTTCACATAAGATGAAATATGTGAAATAAGATAAAATATGTAAGGAAGGGGAGTTCTTTAAAGGAGGTGCATATTTCACATAAGATGAAGAGTTGAAAATGTACAAGGTTTATTAGTAAAAACTATGAGCAATATTAAAAATATGAGATATTTTGGGTATAATGATTCCATTTTGACACATATGTAAGGAAGGGGAGTTCTTTAAAAGGAGGTGCATATTTCACATGCTTGAATGAGTTTTAAACTTATAAAAATTGAGATATTTCATCTCTCCTCTCTCCTCATTCAAGTCTAGTTTCAAAAAGTTAGCTTAACTGACCTAAAAATGGTCAAAAAGTGACCAAACTGACTTGGAAAATTCTAGAATCAGTTTGTTTGGTTAGGAGCTCAATTTTTCCTATAAATAGAAGCCTCCCCTTGTTGAAAATATATAGAGTCTTAAGCATTGTTACTCTACTCCACCTAAGCCAAGAACTGTGAATTCTTTAATAATTCACTAGTTTTTGACACTTCCCTCTTTCTTCAATCCCCATTGGTGGCTCCATCAACATACTAAACCAATTGATTGGTTGGGGGCCTCTACCGTGAACAAAGAATCAAGCAAATTGTAAGGTAAGTATGGTGAATTTTGATCTTTTCTATAATTTCTTAATGTTTCTCTCTTCTCAACCCCTCTCAAGCTTGAGAAGCTTAATTGGTATGGTTTTTGAATGCTATTGAAGTTAATTGATTAATGATAGTAAAGAATTACATAAATTTCCATTTATGTTTAATTCTAATGGTTTTTTCTCTCTCTCACTTAAGAAATGGTCATACCCATGACCCATTCTCAATCCAAATGAAGCTTTTCATAAAGGTTTTCCTTAATTTAAGATTAATCTATGCTTAAGAATAAATTAATGGTTTTTTTATCTATGCTTTTAGTTTATGTATTCCATGATTATTTTTTATTCAATCCATTAAGGATTAATGATCCAATTAGGGATCATTCTAATCATTCCCTTAAAGATAACCTATCTTTTAAAATAATTGAGATTTATCAGTTATAGTAGCGGAGCTATGGTAAAATTTTATAAAAATTTACACATAAAATAATTTCATTCAAAGCATGAAAAGAGGATTTCCTACCATATTCTAAGAATTATCATCCTAGATTAATTGAAAGAATTTCATTGTAATCATGGAAAAATTAAATTTTTATACTATGCATAAAAGATAAATATTTTATTATAAAAGTATTACTTTTAGCATAATTGAATTTCATGCATAGAGGTATGCATAAAAGATAAATATTTTATTATAAAAGTGTTACTTTTAGCATAATTGAAATTCATGCATAGAGACATACATAAAAGATGAATATTTTATTATAAAAATGTTATTTTCATCATATTGAATTTCGTGCATAGAAATGAAAAAAATAAATAAATTAATATTTTATTATAAAAATATTACAAAAAATGATTATTTTATTGTAAAAGTGTTACTTTTATATCACAATTGAAATTCTTGCATAGAGGTATGCATAAAAGATGAGTTAAGATGTGTATGGGATGAGGTAAGAAGTGTATGTGACGGGATAAAATACTTATGGGATGAGTTAAGATGTGATAAGATGTGTATGGGATGAGATAAGAAGTGTATGTGATGGGATAAGATGTATATGAGATGAGTTAGGATGTGATAAGATGAGTTAGGATGTGATAAGATGTATATGAGATGAGTTAGGATGTGATAAGATGAGTTAGGATGTGATAAGGGGTGTATGAGATGTGATAAGATGTGATAAGATGCATATGAGATAAGTTAGGATGTGATAAGAAGAGTTAGGATGTGATAAGAAGAGTTAAGATGTGATAAGATGTGTATGGGATGAGATAAGAAGTGTATGTGATGAGATAAGATGAATATGGGTTGTGATAGGGTGAGAATGGATGTGATGAAAAAGAATAGATGAGAAGGCATATGGGGTTATATGAATGGGAATGAGGAAATGGATGTATGTATGTGGATGTATGGATGTATGCATGTAGATGTGGATGTATGCATGTGGGTGTGTATGTATGGATGTATGTATGTGGATGTGGATGTATAAATAAGGATGTGAAAATGGATGTATGCATGGATGTGTATGAAGAATAATGAAGGTGAATGTGTATGAGAAATAATGTGTCGTTGATATGAATAAATGGATGAGAATGAGTACATATGAAGGGAATGTGGAATAAGTAATGTGGATTGAGGAGGGATAATGTGGAAAGACGGAATTCGATATAGAAACTGTATTTTGTGACTGTTTGTAAATGTTGTTTGTAAAGGACTATTTTATGTCAAGAATGCTGGGAAAGCATTTTGACCATCTTGTGATTAAGGTCGTGGAGACCTAACTGATAAAGTTGCAACTGCCGACGGAGAGTCAATGGAGGACGTCTCGCGTAGCAAGGTCGGCCGAGGTCTTGACCAGCCTCGGTGCGATTAAAATGGTGAGCTTCCGGTACGGTGGATGAGGGGCCAAGGAAGCGGCCTATGAGTGAAGCGCTAGGTCACCTGCGAAGGATCCTAGAGGGTGCTGACCATACGGTGCTCGGGCTCTGGGTTGCCTAGGATACTCATGCGTGCGTCGAGGAAGATATTGGAACAAGGAGTAAGAGTTGTTTTCTGAAACCGGGCATGGATATGGTTGATTGACCTTGCTGGTCTTCAATGGATGAGTCCATGGCTCTTTATATGGATCTATTGGTTGATCTTGCTGATCTTCAATGAGAGTCCATCTTGATAAGTGATTATATTGCTGAGTATTATGGGCTAGGAACTATTGAAACGGCCCCTGAGTGGGAGCGTTCTAGTTGCCAATGATGCCATAGATACTCTGATGAAGGAATGATGGGAAATTAAGAATCAACCGGATAAATTGGAAGATGGTGATCAGTGATACTATGGTTTTATTAAAGGATTGTTTTAAAATTGGTTGAATCTGTGAAAAGGCAATTTTATATTGGGTGTGTAAGTGGTGTGACTAGTTTTATTTTGCATGAACTTCCGGCTAGGGGGCCTTGGAACTCTTTTCCTTGGTACCCGGGACAAAACCTAACCAAATTCCTAATTGGATCCCATCACTACAGTGGTTGGGTGGTTGGCTAACCCATGGGATCGGATGGGGTTAGGCTGGACTGATGGATCCATAAATCCAAACTCAACTTTTGTTATTATGATAGATAAAGTAAATCTCGGACAGTAATTGTTCTATGGATAGGAATCAACGGCTGTGCCTCTTGAATGGGGAAAAAAGCGTTGATCCCAATGATCCAAGTACAAGTTTCTTCCTTGATTTGACCAAGTATCTTATAGACGCAATTGGATCAGCTTGATTAGAAATGATCTTGACTATGTTAGAGTAAAAAGTTATCCTGGTGGAATCTCCCGTGCTTTCCGGAAAAGGAAGTTTTTTCGGGTTCGGTTTTGGAACAATCGACGGATTAGTCTCTTATCTGGATATCCATGGGTGAGGCCCCGAGTGTGGGACCCCTGTCCTGCACGAGAAGTGCTACTTCCGCTGCTAGTACCCCGAATCCGTTGCTCGGTGGGAACAGGGATCTCACACATTAGTGTTAGCTACACAATGCAGACAATCTGCTTTGAAAAATCTATATCTGTTTCAAAGCTCTAACAACTATCTTTAAAGCTCTAGGAAAGTAAAAAGCTATGTAGAACTACTTTAAAGCACTACAACTATACCCAACTCTCATTGCTTTAAAGTTTGGTCTAACCAATTCATTGCTTAAACAAGTGGTGTCAGAATGCTTTAAAGTTATTCCCTACAACCTGAGACATCTATGACAAAGGACTAAAGCTATGTCAAGGGCTTTCAAGGTGTCTTCAAAATTTTACATAAAGCTTTAAAGCTATGTCTCCATGATTAAAATCTTTTTCCATATCCATTTAGAGGAGAATCATATAGCTTTGAAGCCTCCAAAAATTCATCAAAACATGTCTTAATGCTTTAAATCTTTTCAAAGCATAGAAACAATGCTATAAATCCTTGTAATATCCTTAAAAGCTTTGTGACATCAATTTAAAGCTTTGTAAAACATACAACATTGCTTTAAAGCATTCGGAGTGTGCTTATAGGGGAAAGAGAAATGCATGAAAGCTCTCTAGAAATGCTTGAAACTAGCCTTAAGTTGGAAAAAGCAATGCTTCACAGCTTTGTTGGACTTTTATTGTGCATCAAGGGTCTTATACTGTGAAAAGACATGTCTGAAAGCTTTTAATCATTAAAGTTAAGGCTTTAAAGCTCTGTAAATTAGCTTTAAAGCAAGTTTTCACTACTATGAAGCAATGTTGTAGAGCTTAATGTTTTGCAATATGTATTGAAATATAAATCATTATAATTATGGTTTTATGAAAGTATATCTAAGGCTCAACAAGGAGGTGAATAGGATGCTCCACATATGCGCCCATCCCTATCGTGTGGCAACACACATGTCTTTTTTTGGGGGAAATGTGAGTCTTGGATGTCCAAAACTCAACAATAAGGTCCTAAATCTCCTCTTTAATTGCACTACCACATGGTGGCATGTGGCACATGGCTAAATATAAGATCCCTTAATCTTCTTGAGATAACCAAGAGACTACTGGATTGAACATTCCGTCTATGGATAGCAAGGACTTTTGAAGCTTCAGAGACATTCCCATCTTTGGTTCCACCAACTTGAGAATTAAGTAACATCATGATGATTGATTGCTTGAGGAAGAATTCATCATTTGTCCTTGGCACTTTCACTTGTGTAAGCGTGTGACGGATGTTAAATAGCATACGTGCTTCAACTTGTGATGATTCATCATGCAACTTTGGGAAGGGTGGATGGACAAGAAGTTTTGAAATATGCTTTTTCAACTATCCACATCCATCCCTACTATTTGTTCTTCAAAGAAAGCAGCAACCACCTTACAAATCTTGCATATTTTTATGCCTTGAAGTGACATATTGTCATCCTCATGCTCTGGCCTTGCACATGCCTTTTTGGTATGACATTCCTTTCTCTTCATCATAGCCCAATACTGTCGAATCAACTCTCGAGCACTATCCTTGTCACCTGAATTTGCACACTCTCTTCCACCATGAAAATCTTAATATATCCTTGAAACATAGAAAATCATGCATTTGGTCATTTTAAATGACACTAATACCTTGGCAACAAAAGAAGAAGTGATAAATATAGTGTAATGAGAGTGCTTACAAGCACTATGAAGTGCCGACAAATCCATCCTTGCTTAAGGACTAGTGACTGTTTTGAGAGTTGAGAAGATGAATTTTGGTCTCCCACCATGAAGACATTGTTTGAAGAGCCTGAAACAAGCCTTGTATAGAGCTAAGGAACACATTCATATGACACCAACATTAAAAGTTATGGCTATTTAAAAATGACTTTTTTGACACCTTAAAAAGAAAATGACTTTTTTGACACCTTAAAAAGAAAAGTTTGCCACCTTGTAGTTACCCTAAATATGGCTTCTTGATTATTCAAAGTGGATCACAATTGGTGTGTTTCCTATTATTGGTGCATAATTTTTGAGATGGATCGCATGAAGGAAAAAGAAAGGCAAATCGATCTTCTTCTTCATCAAACATAATTCTTCTTATTTACAAAAATTTGTATGATCAAGAATGATTCTTACCATTTTAGCTATTCTTTGTAAACACATTGTTTTTTTTAGTGTGAGTGTGTGTGAATGAGAGATCGTGAGATAGCTTGGGAGTGGTCAAGTGATTTAAGTTCTTCCATAAGCAATTGTTCCTCCTCCATACTCATTTTATCTGGATGTCTCTATATTTTTTCCGTTTTTAAGAATTGATAGAATAGAGGCTTCAAGAAGTGATTTTTATAATTTTTGTTATTTTTGAAATTTTTTTAATGTGGTTTTGTTAGAGCCTCATAAGATGTTTTCTAGTATAATTAAAATACTATTAATTATTCATGACAAATGATGGCTCAAAGGTATAAATGTAGTGTTGACTGGATATTGGCATGATCTTAGTATTTTCCTAATTTACTATATTGATATAGCAATTGATGATTCTTTTTAAAGGTCGTCTTAAAATCTATACAATCAAGTAAAGCTTGGATGGTTTACATTCACTCTTCACACTTAAACTTGTGTTACATAAAAATGATTATTTTTTTAATGATGTCTAATTAAAATTTTATTGAATATAAAACACTTTTCCATGCACACATGTGTTGAGATATGTGGTGCCAAAGAGCACAAGGAAAAAAGGTAGGGAATGATTCACATGAGCAAGAGAAGAAGTATGCACATTAGAAAAAAGAATAGACTAAGGGTCTAATGTCAAAGGTTGATTTGTATGGTCACTTTGTAAAAAGTGAAGTCAATGGTTAAAAGGTGACACATGGTAAGCACAAGGTTGCACATGTAGTGTGAGCATTAATGAACACATGGTTGGCACTAGACGGTGCACAAAAATCATGGATTGGAGTCCTTCCCAAGACTATAAATATGGGTGTATGAAACTTGATTATTGCAATGAGATTATGTAACATTATGTGAGTATACCATTTGGTTAACATCTTGTTTACTTTCTTAATCACCTTGTTATTTTCTCTTTAATCATGTCTTTGATCACTTGCTTTGAGCCTCCTTAGATCCACATTTGTAACATGGTATCAGAGCCTTGTTAGGCTAACTCGTTAGCAAGTAATTAGTCTATTTTTAGTCACAAATTGGTGATTAAGTAGATGCTAGTATTCCAGATCTCTGAGTAAGCTTAATGTTCTACAACACAATTGTTATGTGTGTGTGAAGCTCCCCTCAAGCAAGCCGACCAATCATAGAATAGCCAACTGGCAGGTAATATGCAAGTTCTTGCTGCGGTAACAAGGAGAGTGGCATTCATCATCATCGTGTCAACGCCAACACGTGCGTGATCCAAAGAAGAGGCTCACAAGTGTTATAGAGGAGTAGCAATAGGATGTGTTTCTTTTATATCTATTAGTCATTGTTCATCTTGAGTAGAGGAAAGGGATCGCCTTCTCTTGCAACATAAAAGACAACATCCTCTCTGTTGAGAGCATGCTGTGGTAGAGGGAGTCGAAGTGGACAATAGGAGCGATTTGTGAACAACGTCATATTAGTGGACACGAGCGTTGGGGAAAACTCAGAGAGGCAACCAAGTCGCAACAGTTGCAAGTATATCAAAGAAGAGGTCATGGGCATTGAAAGAAGATGTATTCAGAGCTGCAGCAACCAATCAATAGTAGGTAAGAGCTGCAGGCAACAACCAATCAGTAGGTAAGAGACAACAATTTAGCAAATAGTCTTGTAACACCTCTTCACAAACGAAAAGCAAACCTACACACACCTGATTGTTTCATGTGTGCATGTGTGCATGCTTATGTTAATGCATGTGTGCACACGCATCTACATATGTGTGTGTGAACTTATCAAAAGAGAAATATAACATCGAAGAATTACAAACATAAATGAATACTAAACCTCAAGTACAAAAGTGAAAAAGATCTCAAACATAAAGAACAACTCAATTATAAGATTATGAAAATATTCAAAAACCATATACCATTAAACCACACATGGATATCTACGTGATGATCATAATTGAAAGTGAAACTAAGTACCCACATTAGATAGCATCACCTCTAGTATAATTGAATTATTAGGAATGGAACCATGGATAAGATGTTTGAGATTCAATTTTGTGTCTCACACTAAGATTTATATGGTCATACAAGCCCAAATCATGATCCATGAAACATATTATATTCCATTACATGAAAGGGAAACCAACATACACCGGGCCTAGACAAGAACAATCAATTTTATGCGAAGGTGTACACATGTTACTATACACTTGAGAATGTAGATATCCATGCCTCCCTCCATGTTATCAAATCCTTGTGAGTAAAAGTTTACTATTCATAATCTAAAGATGGTAAATGTAGGTGATAAATAAATCATATTATAATTCTGTTTACAAATCTAGATAGATTGAACTTTTATTACAACTAAAAAGTCATATATGCACTATACCTTCACTTTCTACTATAACTATATTCTTATAATGTTATTCAATTTATATGTCTCTTTTGGATTTACTTGTAAAGTTCATTTTTCTAATTATCACTACTTTTCTTTTTTGTGGTCAATTTAAGGGCCATTGCACAAAAAAAGTATATATATAATAGTAATACTACTTCATGCATTCAACATTTTATTTTTACAAGAATTTTTATCATAGTATGTAGCTATATTTATAAAAATGCTAAAAATATTTTCCACAAGTATGCCTATTCAAAATTAAACTCAACAATACTTATGCATACATTCATTATCAATCTTTTTAGCACAAAATTGATATGTACATAAAGAGTAAATTATTGCAATCCAATCTTTCATGACAACAAATGATCAATCTTGTACATACAAATTGATCTTTTAATGATACTTTATAAATTCTTTCAAGGCAAGATATGATCAATCTTGTGCAGACAAATTGATCTTTCAATGATACTTATTGGTGTATGTTTACATACATAACTTTATCTTCTTGTTGTTCACATTAATAAACATGAAAATTGTTCCTTTTTATTATTTAGGGTTGTATATAGTACTAACATCTCTACTTCTTGTAAACATTATCCTTTAATTACTGGCCCATTAAAAATGTTATGATATAAATAACATCTCTACTTCTTGTAAACATTATTACTGGCCCATTAAAAATGTTGTGATATAAATAACAATGATAACTTTTAAAAGACTAATGAAAACAACAACAGCCTACAAACTTATTTGATATACATCCTACAAAATTATTTTATTTGAGGATCGATAAATGGTTTTGGCATCATCCTATAAACTTAATTAATTATACACACTAGAGATATATTGAACCATAAAGAGGAAAATGGCATGTAAGGCTTGATTATGAATTATTTAAGACCATATAGAGAAAAATGGCATGTAATGCTTGATTATAAAATATTCAAGACCTTTATTTCAATGAGTTGTACTGAAATTACAAATTTGTGGAATTTTAACACTTTTTTCTCACTAAAAATAAGGAAAGGTTTCGTAATGTAATCGCGTGAGTATGCCCTTATGACATTTTTATGCATGTTCAAGACATAATTAAAATTTTAATTTGATAACAAGTTCTGGACTTATTTTTGTGCCCTTATTACATTTATACATGTTTAAAACATAATTAAATTTGGATTTGAGTAACTTGATAACATTTTGTATGCATGTTCAAAACATATTAAAAACTTGATCTAAGTTAACTTGATAGCATTTTTTATGCATGTTCAAAACATAATTAAAATTTTGATTTAAGTTAACTTGATAACAAGTTATGGATTTGTGTTAAGTAAAATATTTGAAAGATTTGTACTTTTTCATGAAAACACCACCTTTCTACTTTGTACCCACCTTTCTTAGCTGCCTTGCATCCAAATTGGTGATCTAATGATACTCTAATACCTTATCCTTATAAACTTGCAAATCTAGTGCTATATCTTATTCTAATTGGCACAAGGGGCAAGCTAACATGTGCTGATAGGAATGGATTTTCTTTCATAACAATCATACTTTTGGAAAAGTAAAAGTAATACAAATGCATAGATTTGAGCATATCTTCTATAGGAATCATCTACCAAAGTGAAAATATCTTCATAGTACTCATCTACTTTCCAAAGTGAAAAGTCATTTCACATTTAGATTATTCTAAAATGAAAGTGATATGAAAAAAAAAGTGTTTTACAATTGATACCACCAAGAAGGCTTGTCTTATCAAAAGGAAATCCAAAGGCTGCACAAATTAATATAAGACCTTAAAAGATGGACAAGACCTTATGGAAGGGATCATGGATGTTTGAAAGTAATGTAATTGAAATGCTACAATCTCTTAGTCAAATGGAAGAGGTTTTGGGTCTCATACTTCTTATAATTAATTTTTTTTATTCCCCATAGCTAGACACTCTACAAGGTGGGAATATAATTTTCAAGATTTACAATGTGTCTTTGTGAGCTAGCATATTAGCCTACCACACTAAAAATTTGTACTTTTTATTAATCATGTAAAAACGTGAACAAAAGCTTCCTCTAATGAAGTGGTAATGATTTAGGGAGGTAACATCAGTACATTACCAAAATATAAATTGGGAATGTAGGGCTATGGAGGATTATGATTTAGGGAGGTAACATCAGTACATTACCAAAATATAAATTGGGAATGGAGGGCTATGGAGGATTATGATGTGCCTTCAAATAAAGGGATTGATTGTTGTAAATGAAAAAGTTATGATATTATTGAAATGTGATTTTTCTCTCTAGGTTACACTCATAGTGGTCACACGACCTCTCTCTCTCTCTCTCTCTCTCTCTCTCTCTCTCTCTCTCTCTCTCTCTCTCTCTCTCTCTCTCTCTCTCTCTCTCTCCATGCTAAGGGATCTGTAAGCTAACCTACAATGGTAGTGTAAACTTGGAACACTCATAAAATGCAAGATATTTTTCAAAAACATGGGTTAAACATAGTAGAAGCCAATCATAGAGATAAGTAGATTATATTACAATAAGTAGAAGACAATCATAGAGATAAGTAAATTATATTACACAATAAGCAAAGATATAAGAATGGTCATGTTCCATGCCTGCGCGCTCTCACAAACGGAGCTTAGATGGTTGTTCAAATTACTAAGGGTGAGGATGTAAGGTAAAGGGGTGAACACGGAGTGAGTGATTAAAAGATGAGCCTCATAGTGTGGCTCTATCAATGTTCTTGGTGAAAGTATGGAACGCTTTATTCTTTGTGATAGCCACACAACTTTGGTTGTTGCATTATAAATAGTTTTGGTTATTATTTCATTGATCCCATATCCTCCAGATACACTTGAGCCATAATGACTCACAAGATGCTAATCATGTAGCTGTCTCTATCAAAGAGAGGGCCATAATAGGATACTTCTTACTAATACAAGAAACAAACCTTGAACCAAGTATCCTATTAGTGAGTGTTTGGTTCTTAAATCTTGAGCCCAAAGTCACAAAACCCACAAAGGATGTTTCTTGTAATGTAGGCATTGTAGTGTAGTGGTGCCATAACCTAGTGTCCCATAGAAATAGCGGAGCACCCGTAATTCTTCTTTTTAGTGGTTATATCATGGCTAGTTGCAGAACTTACTTAAAATAGTAATAGCAAAGCAAATGTTTGTCCTAGCGTTACAGAAGAAAATGATACTCCCCCACAAGTCTCAGTACAAGGTCTCATCTACCAATGGTGAAGCATCCTCTAAAGAAAGCTTTAACCCGACCTCCATAAGTGTCACAATTACCTTAGACTAAGCCATGCCAAATACTTTAGTAAGCATAATTTTGTTGAGAGATGAAGATATTTATTGGCTCTTCCTAAATTTCAATGCCTAAGCAATAATGCACAATGAGACCAATATTTGTCGTCTCAAACTCTTGCCAAACCAATTTCCTTGGTTCGCAAAATCCTTGGTTTTAGAAATCTTTTCCTCGTGAGACTAACCATTAAGATTAAGTCTTGCATATAGGCACAATGACCTTATGTGTGTCCTTCAAAAAAAAAACATACAAGTTTGCATTTGAGAGAATTTAAATGACACTAATATTGGAAAAAAGGAATCAATTTTCTAGTACTAAGCTTGGGGAGCCCATTTGCACAATGACGTTGCACATGTCCTTTAAAAAACATACAAGTTTGCATTAAAAAGCTTTAAATGACACTAATTCCTTGAAAAAAGGGATCAATTTGCTATTACTAAGCTTGGGAAACCTATTTGAGGCCATTAAGAACCTTATGCAATCTACATACTTTAGCTTTTGAACAAATAATGGGGGCTCCTCCACATTTCTCCATTATAACTAAGGCTAATTTCACATCCATCTGCTACATATACATCAATGTTGAAGCCATGATAATAGTGGACATGCAATTTTTGGGGATAAAGGTATAAAAACATTTTACTTTGGCCACAAGTTAGGCCTTTTACTTGTGCAAAAACTTTGTCCACAAGTTGTGCCTTATACATCTCAATATTACCATTGGATTTGGAGTCCTTAGCCTTGTCTCAACTTGGGTCTTATACATCTCCACATTGTCATTTAGATTTGTACTTAGCCTTGTATACCCACTTGGTGCCGAGATGACCTTGCATTATGGAGTCCTATTAACAAGGTCCCAATGCGGGTAAAGGATGAAGTCATACTTTGACTACATGGTGAAGGAGGATCCTCTTGAACCTTATGAAAACAAGTGGGCCCCTACATTGTAAAAGAACTTGTGCTATAAGTGCATAATTGACTAATTTGCATGAGCTCTTATTTTTTGATCTAATATTTTAGACTTTTAAACATTAAATACATCCTAATGATGAATGGTATTGCTCAATCCAAAAGTTGTACCACTTAAAAATGACTTGTCCTTTTGTAGCACTATAGGCTCTTCCTACTCATTTAAGTTCATTAGATGCCACCTGATGAATGGTGGGTGGTGTTGCTTAATCCAAAAGTTGTACCACTTAGAAAATGACTTGTTCTTTTTAGCACTTCGGATTCTTCCTATTCATTTAATTTCATTTCATATGGTACTACCTTTTACTTGACATAAAAAAAAGGGCATATGTGGCTGAAGGTGGTTCTTGGATTACCCCCAACTCCCCACACACACACACCCACATACACCCACCCGCCAATGCTAGATGAAGATGAGGGAGGATCCTTCATAACCTATTTAGATCCCTCCTAAAACTAGAAATTTATGCATACTTGCACCTTCTTAGCCTTGGGGTCATAGATTTTATATGGTTTTGAATCTATTTCATTATTGTTAAAATAATAATTTTGGCCTTTTATTTCCTTTTTTTTCCTACTTGAAATAGGTACATGCATGTAGCAAACAAAACCCAAGATTAAAAATGAGAAACATAAGATTTCTTGCTCATTGAGTAGGCTTCTTATATGAAGTCTTGCCATCCGCTACCTTTGTTACACTTCTTTTGATGATGTAAGTTGTTATGTTCACTGTTTTCAACCAAAAATGAAATCAAACGAGCCCTCCCATTGAGCCACCCATCTGAGCACACTCTCAGCCATGTCAATAATTAATCTCCATAATTATGTGGTTCTTAAACTTTGAGAACTCTATTTTGTTGTAGAGTTGAACCATGGTAAGTTGTTGCTACATCCCATGCTCTTTGCAAAAAGCATTAAATGCCTTTGATGCAATCTTGCCTCCCCAAATTTTCCTTAAATTATTCACCTACATGCCTATTTTTGCTTTGCCATAGCAAGCCAATCTTTAAACTTTCCAAATTCATGTGAATTCTCCTTGAGAAATATTTTGAGTCATCAATCAAAGATAAGAAATAGAACCTCCCGATCTATTATTTTCATCTTCCCATGGAGGTATACACATGTATAAGCTTTAGAGAAGATATAAAATTACTATTAAACTTATATATGAATGATTGTCAATGCCATCATTCAAGCTTCACAGATTTTTGATATGTCAACTACTTAAGGAAGAGTGAACTTCTTCTATATCTATAAAAGAGTTTGAAGATTGATATGGCTAAAGTGCTCATGCCCCAAAACCTACTAGTTTCCCACTTTGTCTTAGGATACAAGTGGTAAAATTTCATACATGTTGCTTCTTCTAGATCCTTATCATATAATATTACCTTTAAATCAATGATATTGCCTCTTCTTTGTTAAAGAGAAACCACATGTCATGATCGATGATTGCAAAAATAAACAAAAGGTTCTAGCTTAAATTTGGTAAATAAAGAACATTTAGTACTTTGTAGAACCTTCTTTAGAAAGAAAAGGGATATTACCTATTCACATACATTTTTTAAATTTTTTACTACCACCTTAATGTTATCTCTAGCATTCTAAAGGGAGAAATATCAAACCTCATGTGCCAGCAAGATGCATCACTATCAACGATCCAAGTATCATCATACATGGACACATGAGCTTCTTTTACTTGTATGTCTTTTTTGGTGATGAAAAGCTCAAATTACATTGTGAAGGTAGTGTTGGCAAACTTGTTGTTATTGTTTACAGTTTCATTTTTAGCATTGGCTTGCTTATTCTTGATCTCTTTTATGCATACCCTTTCTTATTACAATAGTAGTATTTCACATTATTTTTATTAGATTTAGAAAATGATGCCAAGTCTTTACCTATCCCCTTTTGTATTGGAGGAGAAGGCAAAATCTCAACCATTGTGCACCTTCATTCTCAACTTCTCCTCCAACAAAGTGGAGCTAATTTTTTAAGAGTAAGAGATATGGGTCAAAATCTTTTGTTAAGGAATGTTACCAAGTTATTGTACTTGGAAGGCAACACCTTAACATACCATTTAGCTAAATCTTTAGTGGTGAAAATTATCCAACTTATTGCTATTTAGTCTCAAATATCCTCGATCCTTGGTACAATGTTGTCTCCCCTTCTCTAAGTTTCTCAACTTGAGGCTAGAACTCTCTAGATTCATCTTTCTTATTGGGTTGGTTGTCTTATACTATTCTCACAAATTATCCCAAATCCTAAAAGCAAGAAGTAGATGTTGTACGATGGTTATCACACTATCAAAAATGACACTTGTAAAATTACAAAATGTATCTACTTACATATGCATCAGAGCTACCAAAAGAGCAAGATCAAGTGGTATCACAACACGTTCTTGGCTACAGTTAGTATAATAACCCTTAGGTTGGTTCACAAAACCTTATCTTGCAAGTCATAAGAATCAAGGATTGACCTTAACTTTAGCTCCTAGAGGTTAGTGTAGTTTATGTCATCTAGCTTTGTATTCTATCATTAATGGTGGTGGGTAATGTTTATTAGACCCATTTCTCAAGCTCCATACAAGACATAAAGCTCTAATACTATAAGGTAACCTTCAATGGTTGTATAAACTTAGAACACTCATAAAAATGTGGGGTATTTCAAAAACATAACTTTAAGTACAATAGAAGACACAATGATAGAGAGATGATAGAGAGAAGTAGAGTACATTGCAATAAGCAAAGATAAAAGTATAGATGCATTTCGCATTTATGCACTCCCACAAAGGGAGCATAGATGGCTAAGAGTGTGGTTGTATGATAAAGAGGTAAACACAAAATGATGATTAATAAATTGTGTAGAGGCAAGCCTCATAGTGTATCTATATATGCCTAGAGATGTGGGTCACGGGCCATGACTAGACCCCATTAGTACAAAGTCATAAATGATGCCACCATCCACTATAGAATTGACCAATAAAGAGCTACTAGAAAATGCTATGTAGTTACCCCTACTAGAAAATAAAATATCAAGCGAACTCTATTATCTTTCTGGAAAAGGAAGGCTTATAAGTAAGTTACAAAATCATACAATATAGTTGCTATTGAATGCTTAAAAGTTAGTTACAAAAAAGTTACACTATAGCTACCATCTAGCTAGGCTAAAAACCTTCAGAAGTCAAGCATTGAAGTTAGTTTTTTCTAAGTTCCAATTTCAAAATTTGTTCATAGCTAAACGCAATGCTTGAGAAGTCAAGAATTGAACTTAGTTTTTTCAAGCATTGAACTTAGTTTTTTCTAAGCCCCAATCTCAAACTCTATGCATAAATATTCATAAGGCCCTAGACCCATTGCCCTTATGTTCACATCCTCTTGCAAATTCCATGAATTGAGCCTCAATCTTGCATTTTTGTTTATCCTTGCTCGTGCAAGGGCTGTTAGGAAACTTACTGTAGTGTCGATGACCCAACCTCCTAGTGCCGAAAGCTATAAGTCTTGCATATTTATTTCATTTTCATGCCGGAGTTATACGTGTTGCGTGGGATTTCGAACAATGCTAGGATGGTGGGCTATGTGGGTGGTGTCACCTCTCACACAATTCTAGGATGGTGGGCTATGTGGGTGGTGTCACCTCTCACACAATATGCTAACCTCACACACTCTCACAATAGAGAAGAGTATAAGAAGATGAAATCTATTACTTAAGCATCTAAGCAATACCCTTCTCACATACACTCAACCAAACACATCATACTAACCTCACACTCTCACAATAGAGAAAAGTAAAAGAATCAATAGATTGATCATCCAAGCAATACATCTCTCACATGCACTTAACTAGAGCACACAAGAGATTCACAACATAAGAGAGCAAGAGAATGGAATCTAATTTGGATAATGGAATAATGGGATTTTATCCTTTCTCAATAGCAAAATTGTGACAACGCTCGTAGGACACGCGGTGGAATTGCTTCTCAAAGAGTTGTGGAGCTTGGAGACCTCCTTGAGGGTTACGAGCTCAGCCATTGGGAAATATCCTCACGACAGTTGTGGTTCACCGTGTAATCTCTTTTGGATGTGTTTCAAGGAGGGTTAGGGTGAGCTTTAACATCGGGGAATGCTTGAGAAGTCAAGAATTGAACTTAGTTTTTTCAAGCGTTGAACTTAGTTTTTTCTAAGCCCCAATCTCAAACTCTATGCATAAATATTCATAAGGCCCTAGACCCATTGCACTTATGTTCACATCCTCTTGCAAATTCCATGAATTGAGCCTCAATCATGCATTTTTGTTTATCATTGCTCATGCAAGGGCTGTTAGGAAACTTACTGTAGTGTTGATGACCCAACCTCCTAGTGTCGAAAGCTATAAGTCTTGCATATTTATTTCATTTTCATGCCGGAGTTATACTTGTTGCGTGGGGTTTCGAACAATGCTAGGATGGTGGGCTATGTGGGTGGTGTCACCTCTCACACAACATGCTAACCTCACACACTCTCACAATAGAGAAGAGTAGACGAAGAAGAAATCTATTACTTAATCATCTAAGCAATACCTTTCTCACATACACTCAACCAAACACATCATACTAACCTCACTCTCACAATAGAGAAAAGTAAAAGAATCCATATATTGATCATCCAAGCAATACATCTCTCACATGCACTTAGCTAGAGCACACAAGAGATTCACAACATAAGAGAGCAAGAGAATGGAATCTACTTTAGATAATGGGATTTTATCCTTTCTCAATAGCAAAATTGTGATGACCACTTGTTTACATGTGCCCACCTAAGACTATCTTCTATGGTGGCCGTGGTTCAAAATTCATATTCATAGGCTCTTAGAATTAAGCATTAGATCCTACATACAATTATCTCTAATCTTTAAGCATTAGAACCCACATACAATTATCTCTTATCTTTAAGGATTAGAGCCCACATACAATTGTCTCTTATCTTTAAGCACTTAGTGTGGGAAAACACGAGAGTGTCGTTGCACTTACAAAAAAAGCCCATGTACTCTTGTCTCAAGAGCCCAGATACCCTTGTCTTACTTTTAAGCACTTAGTGCAGGAAAATACAAGAGTTATGCCATCACACTTATTGTGGGAAAATACAAGAGTTATACCATATACCATCACACACTTACAAAAATTTAGATCATCCCACTAAATAACAGGTAACATTGAATCAAGCTAAAATTTTTGAAGCTCTCAAGTTTATGCCACTACACTGTATTAAAGTTGTCACTCTAGCCTCATGTATTTAATATTTGACTTTAAATTCCTTTATTGAAATCTTGCAAAATGTGGATTACAATCTCTTCCCCATGCCCTAACATTAGAAAGAAAATAGAATAATTTTGATCTCTAACCCCCTTGTTTTCACCTATAATCACTTCTTTCATACACCTACAAATTATTATTATGACTCCAAGTGAGAAATTAAATAAGAAAAATTAAAGGGACTACCTTTTCAATCACTACTAGTAGGTGGACATCATTATTAAGAAGCTATTATGGTAGGAGGGACAATCACCATCATCAAGGTCGACCATAAATGACCATGTCATGAGCCTTCCTTAATTCATGGTTCCCTATCATCTTTGTCTACACCTCTAAACCTCAACCTCATTCACCAAGATTGCCTACACAAGCCTTGGAGAAATCAAGTGAGCATCTATCGAGAGAGAGAGAGAGAGAGAGAGAGAGAGAGAGAGAGAGAGAGAGAGAGAGAGAGAGAGAGGCAAAATATGGGCAAAAAATCTTGTGGGGGAGGGGGGTGTAAGGTGAGGAGGAGATGGTAGGGTAGTGGTGGGATAGGCCCACAAGATTTTCACCTACCACTAAGCCATTAACACCAAAGGAATAATTGCCACAACCATCAATAATAAGTGCCTAGTGCCATACAATCACCATCAATGCCACCAAAGTGCTTTTTAAACCTCAACCACCAATCTTTTATGTGTGTGTGTTAGAGAGAGAGAGAGAGAGAGAGAGAGAGAGAGAGAGAGAGAGAGAGAGAGATTGTGTGTGTATACATATTTTACTATAGCAAAGGAGGGGGAGGAGTATGGAAAGTTGAGTAAGAAATGATACATTAGAGGTGGCCCGGTGGGGTATTATTTTAACGTGGAAAATTTTGATGAGATGCGGCTACTAGTCACAACGCAATTTGCAACAAGGGAAAACTATCTCTTGCCTTCTCTTGCTAAATGGTTAAAAAAAACTGATAAATGATGTAAATACATAAGTGGCAAGTTAGACCATTGTTTGTATATTATATAGATAATATGAGAGCATATTATTTCCACAAAGGTGAAGATCATTCACATGCATCTTGTTTTATCATTTCAAAACAAGGGATAAGAGAGAAAGAAAAGGTGAAGATAATTCACATGCATCTTGTTTTATCATTTCAAAAGGGATAAGAGAGAAAAAAAAGTGGATGTTTCACAAGAAAATGTGTAGTTTTTCTCATACAAAAGAGGTAAAAATGTAAAGATGATGCAAAGGATGGCAGAGTGGGTCAAAGATAGAAAAGTGGTGGTGGGAAAGAGTCATTATATGGATGGATAGTTTTCCAAACTAAGCCATTACTACTAGAAGGACAATTTCCCCCTCCATCAAGTGTCACCATCATTGATGCCTACTATCATTTCTTCACCATCATTGATGCCTACTATCATTTCTTCACCATCAATGCACACCTTTTCTAGTATGTACCCTTAACCTCATTCTCCAAGCTTATAGAGCAAAATGACCATAAACAAAATTAGAGAGAGAGGGAGAGAGATAGTAAAAACATATAATAGAAGCCAAAATGACTTATGAGATCATGTACAAGCATATGAGATCATGTACAAGCATAAATATCTGGAAGGTCTTGAACAAAATAGATATTGTTGAGAATAACAAAAGAAAAGAAAATAGAAAAAGAGACCCCTTATTTAGGAACCTACTGAAGCTACAATGTCAGTGCATGCATCAATATTACGTCATTTTGAGACTCAATAGTTTTAGGCTTGTTTCAAGAATCTTTGATGAGGGCTCTTCCATCATGGACAATTATCTAGTTGTCTTGTTTGTGACCTTTACAAACTTTGATTACAACATTTTTAGTCTTATAAATGCGTTTAGATTTGTTTCAAAAATCTTTAATGAGAGATCTTCCATGATGGATAACTACCCATTTTTCTTCTTTGTGAACAACCCAAAATTTGGCCAATTTTGAACCTTCTACTTTCTTTGACTACTCAAGTTGTCTTATACATGAATTTTACATTCCATTTTTAGTCTAGCCTTGAGAATATATTCTTGCACATCTTAAAAAATATCATCCTCCTTCTACCATTATGCCCATGTGGATTTGAGGGCTAGCAACTCCCTCAATAAACTTTCCTTGTCTTTGACTATAAATTATTTTTTGATGTGCCTGAGCGTCTCTCTCAAATCTTCCTTGACCTTGATGTCAATTTCTTTTTTTTGGATCTTAATCTCCGAAGTTGCCTTTATCTCTAGTGTTCCTAGATGCACTTTCAGTATATAAAGCTAAACATTGAATAATGTGTTCTCTAGATGCAACTTGATGATTTTCTCCTCTAGGTTTGTTGTCTACTCGTTATGGCATGTTATGAGGGCCTCTTGGGTTCTGCAAAAAAATCAAATTATAACCTTATTTGGTTTCTTAATGGTCGATGATAAGTTTGTTCTATGCAACTAGTGTACCACAATGTGAACCCCCTTCATCTTTTGTAAAAGGGTGTAGAAATCTAGCCTTACAAGTTATAGTAGCTTAAGTAGTTGCACACTTATTCGAGAGATAAAAACACTCATGGATAGTGATAAGTAACCTACACTTATATAGCTCTCCATGGAAGGCCCAAGCTTGAGTAGAAGAAAATATTTGAGCCAACGCCATGTAGATTTGGGAGAGAGAGAGAGAGAGAGAGAGAGAGAGAGAGAGAGAGAGAGAGAGAGAGAGAGAGAGAGAGAGAGAGAGAGAGGATGGGGCTTCTTGTTTTTTTTCCTTATATAATTGGGGTTATGTCTTTTAGCATGGGGGAGCTGTCCGCCCAGGGTTGCGGGGGGGGGAGTGTGGGAGAGGTTTCATAGAGGATGGGAGGTTGGGTAGGATACGACAGAATAATGTTGTAGTATGCCACAAGGAGGTGGGATTGCTACTTTGCAACCAAAGTTTTCTACCACACTTGAGTTCCCTTATTACTATACGATAGAAGATGAAATGAGGAAAATACATGCAAGGATCTTTCCCATTGTGTTATAATATATATATATATATATATATATAATGTATGATTTCAATAAGAGAACATTTAACAACTCACTTACCTCATGGTTTTTATCATTTTAGAGAGAGAGAGAGAGAGGGAGAGAGAATCAAAGTTTTGTCAAGAAAAGGTGTAGGTTAACTAGTTTAAAAAAAGAGGGATAAAAACACAAAAATAAGGATATTTGACTACCCCTTATGTGTGCTTTTTGCAAGGAAGAACTTTAAGTAGCATCTTCATGCCTTGACCAATGTAAGAATTACAGGCAGTGAAGGGAAGGCATCAGAGGGATACTATGATTTGAGTTTTTTCCCAAGAGAGATTCATGCCATCATAATGGTATCCTTTACCTTATATCAAAGTTTTCACCAAGGTTGACAATCCAATCTGAAACATGTGCACCTAAAAGTACTTAAGAGATAGATGGGCCTTGAAATCATGCAAGAATATTAGATGTTTAGATGGCGAATCTAATGAATCCAACATATAAAGAGTTTCAATAAAGAAAACTTCTCATCATAGGGTGGCTCCAAAATCTTCACGCTAATATGCAAGGGAGAGGGATATTTGCATGGAAAAAATCTTCATGCTAATATGAAGGGTGAGGGATATTTACATGGAAACATCATGCTATACTCTTTGCATGGAAAAAATCTTCATGCTAATATGAAAGGGTGAGGAATATTTACATGGAAACATCATGCTATACTCTGAAAGAGGGTGAGGCATATTTGCATGGAAACACTTGGTAGAAACCAAGAATGGCAAGTGACTAGTTCTTAAGGCATAGAATTATTGAAGTATAAGCCACATAACTCCACTTCCATGCACTCAATGTGGCTTGCAAGTCTTAAGATTCACTATTTGACCATACTTGTTGAGATGGCAAATGGGGCTAAATGTATTATGGGGCATAGGATCTTGGAGTGCCATATAAAAGCCCCATGTTTGGTGTAGTTGCAACTTCAAATCATGTGGTGATGTTGTGGTGAGGAGAGTGACATTGCAAAATTTGTAACTTAAAATATTTGGGAATGTGCTTGCCATGTTTAACAATAAAAGTTTCTCTTTCTTAGTAAAAACCCTCCCATTTGGTTTTTCTCTTTGACTGGAGGTTGTAACTTAAAGTGATAAAATGTTGGAGGGGATGCCTCATCTTATCATCTAGCAAGGTTGATATTTCAACATAGCCAAATCAACTCGCATTGAAGTGGAAGTGGAATCTAGCTCGGAGTTGGAAAGGAAAGTAGCACAAAGGGATGCCGTTGCCTCCAAAGTTCTTTCCAAGGCATTGGTTGGATCTTTTTGGATGTAAAACTTTGCTTTTGGGGAATAATGCAAGGAATTGTTGAAGAGAGAGTGCTTGATAATGCATAAGACATGGTTCTCTTACATGAGCTTGAGCAAATCATGTACCAATATCATTTTAAAAAGATGGGCTAAGGTAGCTCAATTATTAGGCTAAGGTAGTCTCACTTTTTTTTAAAGGCTAAGGTAGTTTCACTTTAAAAAGTTTTAAGAAGCTAGGGAGTGTTTTCCACACCGACCTACGTGGGTGGCACTGTGGGGCCGGTCGGGGTCCACGTAAGCTCCATTATGATGAAAAACGTGAACAATTCACAAAACACACTTCTTTGCTTTATTCGTACAGCTAGCTTTTCAAAATAAAACAAGTGCCATGTTGAATGCTCTATTGTCACGTGTTGTGCATATATGGCACTACAAAAGATTTAATAAATAAAACCTCTCTTTTTAAATTTATTTTTCCTTTAGTATAAAGGGAAAAAAGGTTTTTTTTAATGAACTGAGAACCTCACTTTTTTAAATCTATATTGCCCGGCTCTTCACAATGTAAAGGGTGGAGGGGGAACTCTTATCCCTTCACTTTTTCTCGAGTTTCCTTTTCTAAATTAGAGAAAGAAACGCCTTTTTCATGAGCTCGTTCATAAGACTCTCTTTTTCTTAAACAAAAATTTTAAAAAAAACTTTTTTTTAATTTTTAAAGAAACTATTTGTTTTTCTCCTTTTTTTTGGGTGTGTTTTTTTGTAAAGAGTGTTGGAGCTATGATTATCCACCTACAAAGAATAAAGGGTATGTGTAAGGACTTGCAAAAGCAAAGATAAGGACCTTCCAAAGCTGGGCGCAATTTTGTAACCACCCACCTTTATTTATAGCCATGCCCTGGGATTCTTCAAAAGCATGTCAATTCATTAGTTTATGTGTCCTCTCCTCCTTACGAATCTATTCTTCTCTCTTATCACACATGATTCGCAATTCTAAGGTTCCGTCTTTTGATATTTCTCTCTCTCTCTCTCTCTCTCTCTCTCTCTCTCTCTCTCTAACATTAATATGGCCTTTGTTACCTTAGTCCCCCCCCTTCCTTTACACTCTCGCAGATAATCTAACCCCATTAATTCCTTAACTTTGTAGTTTTCACAAGCTTTCAATGCATAATCAAGTACTCTCCTTTGCTTTGCTTTCCATATAGAATTGGCCTTCATTCCTTTACTATTCTTACCTCTTTTAATCCAATTCTTATTACTTTAATCATGGCCCCTACCTTCAATTATTCCTCTGCATACCCCTTGCCTGATTATCCTCGTCAAGAACTGATAAAAGATGGTAAATTATCACATAATGAGGCTCATTATGAAGACGATTTGGCCCAAGATGGCTCTATTGACATGCAAGGAAACCGTGTGAGAAGGTCAAAGACGGGTGGTTGGAAGGCTTGTGGCTTCATAATAGGTAGTGATTCTAGTACCTTTATGCATTTTTCTAATCACAATGCCAAAATATATATATATATATATATGTATGTATGAGCTTTTTCTTAATTTTAATTGTTGTTTTTGCAGATCGTTTGTGTATTATTTACTAGCATGGTGCTGATAATCTAGAATAGACAGTGGCATGATTTCATGAAAAGAGCTGTGGCATTTACTGATGTTGATCATTTAGACTATACACCGCCATGATGATGAGATGAAAAGAGCTCCCCTACTCACTAAATCTAATGGGCCTAAACTGCCCACATTAGCTGTTTTAATTAAATTGGATTAGCAGGTTGATTACTAATGCCGTCCGTAGTACACCCTTTTTCTTAACCTGCATATATTCTTCCTTAACACAATTTACTCGCATAGTGATGAAGAAAGTTCGACGTTTCTCCCATTCTTGCAGCTAAAATCCTCGCACAAGTGAGGTGGATTAGCAAAGTTGTTAATAATGCATGCTTTTTTTTAATTAATCATATAATTCACAGGAGGATTAACAGAACTATTGATGTGAACATTAGTTGTGTTTCTTGTTTTGTTGGGAAAATGTAGTGGATGAGATAAGTGAGCGGCTAGCCTACTATGGGATTGCTTCCAACCTTATCACATACTTGACTACGGTGTTGCATGAGGGCACAGCTTCATCTGCAAGAAATGTGAACAATTGGATGGGGGTGACATATGTAGTGCCCTTGGTGGGTGCTTTTGTTGCGGATACCTTCACGGGAAGATATTGGAGCATTGCAGCCTTCTCCATAGTTTACATATTGGTAAGAGGAACACACACACAAAAGAGAGAATCAAAACTTTCCATATTCTGTCTAAAGCATTGATTGTTGCTGTGCTCTGCTGCTTCTTGTTGATTATGCAGGGACTGGTGTCTCTGACTCTCTCGGTCTCTATAAAGAGCTTGAGGCCGCCATCTCCATCTTCTTGTGGTGCAGCTGCACAAGTGGTATTGGGCAGCAACGCAGCAGCATGCCCACGAGCAAATTCAGCACAGTTGGGGGTGTTTTTCTTCTCACTCTACCTGATATCGCTGGGGACAGGGGGGTTGAAGCCATGCCTGGAGGCGTTTGGGGCAGACCAATTTGATGAAGAAGACACAAAAGAGAGGAGGAGGAAGAGCTCCTTTTTCAATGTATGGAACATGGGGCTATGCATGGGGGCCCTGACGGCCTTCAGTGCCTTGGTCTACATACAAGACAACAAGGGCTGGGGGCTGGGCTTTGGGATACCCACGGTGGCGATGGGCGTTGCTTTTCTGCTTTTCCTCGGAGGGACTCCTTTCTACAGGCACAAGAGGCCCGGGGGTAGCCCCCTCACGCGTGTGGCCCAAGTGCTGGTGGCCGCCCTTCGCAAGTGGCGGCGGCGTGTGAGCGTCCCCTCCGACCCGGCCCTCCTCCACCATGAGCCCCTCTCCGACGACGAAGAGTCTGATCTCCGCAGAGGTCGCCGCCTCCTCCACACCGCCTCGCTCTCGTGAGTCCAGATCTCTGTCTGTCGATCACCACCTTTTTCTCCTGCATTTTTTTCAGCCTTTACCGTAGCTTATAAAATCTTTGTTAAAACAATGTCTGTATGCACGAATATGTATGTGCGCACGTGATTTTGTATGCATGAATATGTATGTGCGCACGCAAGCACGTGAAAAATATTGAACAACCAAGGATCGTGAGAGTTTGAGCTCCAGCTTGAAAAATATTGAACAACCGAGTAAATCAATCCCTAGTTTTTTTTAGGCGATTGATGATGCAATGTTCACACAAAACTTGCAAACTAGTATATGCAACAAACAAACTTGTAATTCAAAGGAATTGGTAAATTCTCAACCAAAAACCTTCAAAATTCTAAGGCTCCAAATGTTCTGGTGCTGCTAGAGAAATGTTCACATTGATATACAAGGAATGGTAGTATAGGAATTTCCTTTCTTTGACATTTAAGTGTTGTGTTTTGATGCAGGTTTCTTGACAAAGCAGCTGTGGAGGAACCGGAAAGTGAAGCAACTAGCATTGATAATAATCATGGAGTAGAAATGGTGGCCAAAGTCAACCCATGGAAGCTATGCACCGTGACACAAGTAGAGGAGGTGAAGCTTTTGGTCCGAATAGTGCCCATATGGATGACCACCTTTGCATATGGCCTTGTATTTGTGCAGGTGACCACTTTCTTTACAAAGCAAGGTGCCACAATGGACAGGCACGTGGGAAAGCACTTCATCATTCCGGCAGCCTCCCTGCAAACCTTAACCGCTCTGGTGGCCATCGTATTGCTTCCTATCTATGACAGTGTATTTGTGCCCTTTACACGCCGTCTCACGAGCAACGAGCGTGGGATCAGCCTCTTGCAACGTGTGGGCTTTGGTCTCTTCATGTCCATCCTGTCTCTGGTCGTGGCCGCAATTATAGAACATAAAAGACTTGAAGCAGCTTCCCACCATGGCCTCCTTGACAACCCAAAAGCTACCATACCCCTAGGCATATCTTGGCTCCTCCCACAATATGCCTTGATAGGCATCTCTGATGTCTTTGCCACCGTTGGATTGCAAGAGTTTTTCTATGATCAAATGCCCGATGGATTAAGGAGCTTGGGAATGGCTCTCTACTTGTGTGCCAGTGGCATGGGTGGTTTTATCAGCAGCATTCTCATTACTCTTGTTGAGAATGTGACTAGCCATGGTGGCAAACATCCAGGATGGCTTGCCAATAACCTCAACAGATCTCACATAGACTACTTCTACTGGCTTCTTGTGGTTGTTAGTTCCATCAATCTCTTGGCCTTCATGATCATCTCCCAATTCTACACCTACAAAAAGGCCGAGAGCCCTAAATCCACCAAGGCCTCTTGCCCCACTAATCATGAGCTCAAAGTACACCACTATATTGAATCTGCATAAAGTCCATAAGCAAGGCCTTATTAGCTATGATAGTATAAGTCTTCATCTTGTAGGCCTAGGATTGATATTTATACTAGCCTAGAAATTCTTAGAGAGAGAGAACACAAGAATCCAACTTCATGAGCCACATTCCAATGGTGCTGCCACATTATAGAGAAAACATGACTCCAAAATCTATGTCTCTCTCGTTTTTGTATCATGCATAGTTTGGTATTGGTTTCCCCTTTCTTGCTTCCTTTCCCTTTTACTTTGTATGACCGATGGTCCTATGAGGTAGTTTTCCTCATAAGTCTTTTTTTATGAGTAGAGGGCTTCAAGTAATTCCCTATGTCTCAACAAAAATTATGCAAGTATTTCTTAAACATAGACTTCTTCTTCTTTTTTTGCAAAATTACGACTGGATAGCTATGCAGGCATGGCTTCCCTCTAACAATCATCAATTTAACCCAATATGCCACATTAATGGAGCCATGTAATATGAAGCTAAAATTTGTAAGCAGCATGGTTTAAAACCGCCTTAAATTTGGTGCGGTTTTAAAAAGATAATCAAGCAAGTTTTGTTTCAACTATGCTCTACAACAATGTTTGTAAAAAGGTGAGCAATAAGCTTTTTTTTTCACTCAATAAGCCATACAATGTCCATAAGAGATAATAAAAACCTGAGGATATAGTCAACTAACAAATGAGGATATAGTCAACCTGAGGATATTCTCAGCTTAAAACAAACTTGAGGATATAATCAACTTAAAAACAAGTAAAGTAAGAGAATCTAAAATTCAAGGCTAAACATGCTTCATAGGAGCATCTCCCACAATATTTCCTTTCCTAAATTATGAAAAGATGCAGGGGGGAAGAGAGCTTGAGCTCTTGCAAGCACACACACACACTCACAAAACCCTAATAGAGAACACACAAGGTGAGAGGCTGAAAATCTTCTTCTTCTTCACTCAACACTCAACACACCATATACAAGAATAAGAGTACACACAATATGAAAGGTACTCAACCAAATACATACACGGGTTCTCTATAGTGTGAACCCGACTAAATGAGCTGCAGCTATAACTATGCCAGTCTCTAGAATGGCTATCACACAGCCTGTCATCTCACTGGCCACATATCACCCAAGATCTCACCAACCATGCCAGTGCTGTAAGTGTGGGCCTATCCCCCAGGCGGGTCATCAGTGTCCACCGCCTCACTAGACGAGCTCGATATCTCAACACTCCCCCTCAAGCTCAACTCCATCTCATGTACACCAAGCGAAGCCCTGAATCTCCGGAGCTTCTCTGTACCCAATGCTTTGGTGAAGATGTCAGCTACCTGATCCTCTGTGCTGACATAAACAAGGTCAAGGTCTCCTACCAAGACCTTCTCTCTGACGAAGTGCTAGTGAACCTCTATGTGCTTCGTACGAGCATGAAAGACTGGGTTCCTGGCCAACTGTATACTGCTAATGTTGTCACAAAAAATGACAACTTGTCTATCCACCACTGATAGACCCAAATCTGCAAGTAGCTTCCTCAACCAAGCTACCTCACATGCTGCCATAGCAGCTCCTCTGTACTCGGCCTCTGTACTCGATAGAGCAACCGTAGGCTGCTTCTTGCTGCTCCAAGTCACAGCAGCACTCCCCAAAGAAAACATGAAGCCACTGGTAGATCTTCTATCTGAGATACTACCAGCCCAATCAGCATCTGTGTACCCATGTACACATATCTCTGTCCCAGTCTCATAGAATAGTCCACAATGCAAAGTAGACTTCACATACCTCAGTATGCGTCTCACTGCATCCAAATGCGGTTTTCGTGAAACCTGCATAAACTGACTCACCAACCCAACAGCATAGCTCAAATCTGGTCTGGTGATCATCATGTAGATCAAACTTCCTACTTTGCTCCTGTACATAGTAGGATCCTCCAAGATCTCTCCTGAATCTGCACTCAACTTGCCATTCTGATCCAATGGCACACAGAAATAGGCTTACAGCCTGTCATACCATACTTGGACAACATGTCCAAGCCATACTGTCTCTGCAGTAATCCAATACCATGTGGTGACCTAATCACCTCAATGCCCAAGAAATATCTGAGCTCCCCCAGATCCTTCATCTCGAACTTCTGTCTAAGCAAGATCTTTACATCAAAGATCTCTGCATCATGGTCCCCCGTAATGATCAAGTCATCTACATAGATGACAACAAGCACAACCCTCTATCACCATGTCTCACATACAATGAGAAATCTGCATTGGCTACACGAAAGCCAATAGTGACAAGATATTCAGAAATCTTGTCAGACCATGCTCTTGGTGCTTGCTATAAGCCATACAAGGCTTTCTTCAACCTGCAAACATGCTCGGGGTGACCCACATCCTCATAACCAGGTGGCTGCAACATATACACCTCTTCTTGCAAATCCCCATGCAAGAATGCATTCTTTACATCCATCTGATGTAAAGACCATTGCTTTGAAGCAGCCACTGCTATCACAACTCTCACCGTTGCCATCTTGGCAACTGGGCTGAAAGTTTTCTCATAATCAATGCTATATGTCTGCGCATATCCTTTGGCTACCAATCTAGCCTTGTACCTGTTTATGCTTCCATCACTGTTATGTTTAACTTTGTACACCCACTTGCATCCAATGGCTTTCTTGCCTTCAGGCAATTGCACTAAATCCCAAGTTTCATTTCCATATAGTGCATCCATCTCCTCATCCATAGCTTTCTCCCAACACACATTTCCAACAGCCTCATCAATGCATGTGGGCTCTACAACCTGCACAACCTTTGTCATATATGCATAGTGATGTGCCACATAACCATCATATGTAAATCTGTGCACAGGGTTCTTCACTCTCCCTGATCTTCGCAGCTTTTCATTCATGGCTTCCATAGCCTTCTTTACACCAGGTGTTCTCATAGCTGGGATCCCAAGCTCTTCATCAAGGCTCATATCTGAACCACTAGACTCTCCATCAACATGAGAATGCTCTGCAGAAATGTCAGGCATACCAAGGGACTCAACCACTTTCTCTTTTCCTTTACGTGATGTAGTAATCACATTTGCAGGGCTGGTATTATGACGCAGCCTGCCACTCCATGGTCTATCAATAGACCCACTAGATGAGGACTCTCCTGGTCCACTCAAAGACTGTGATTGCTGACCTGCATTCTGTGCAACCACACTTCCACTCACATCAGCCCCAACAGCTTCTTTTTCAGCAGCATACCAGCTGCTCATCTCATCAAAAACGACATCCCTGCTTACCCTCAACTCACGTGTAGCAGGGTTATAACATCTGTATCCCTTTTGCTCAAGGGAATATCCAATAAACACACATTTTTCAGCTTTTGGATCCAGCTTAGTTCTCAGCTCATCTGGCACATGCACATATGCAATGCATCCAAAGACTTTCAGATGAGACAAATCTGGTTTTCTGCCAGTAAACCTCTCCTCTGGAGTTACATCATGTATAGCTGCAGTTGGAGTCCTGTTCATGATATATACTGCTGTAGAAACAGCCTCAGTCCAATAGCAATGCGGCATATTCTTCTCTTCCATCAATGCTCGCACAATCTCCGCAATGTGCCTGTTTTTCCGCTCAGCAACACCATTTTGCTAAGGAGTATATCTGCATGTAAACTATCTCCGAATACCATTCTTCTTCAAAAATTCAGAGAACTCATTGGAGAAGTATTCTCCCCCTCCATCTGACCTTAGGCACTTGACATACTTCCCTGTTTGCTTTTCAACCAAAACTCTGAAATTTTGAAAGTGAGTGAACGCCTCACTCTTCTCTTTCATGAAATATACCCACACTTTCCTTGTGTGGTCATCAATGAAAGTCACATAATACCTGCAGGAGCAGCCTCCCATAGATATGGTCTTCGTAGGACCCCGTACATCTGAATGCACAACATCTAGTGCATTTCTGCTCACATATCTGTTACGTGGAAACACATGCTTTGTTTGCTTCCCAAATTGGCATGCTTCACAGATTTTATGCATACCTTCCACTTTAAATTTTGGCAGCCCTGTCATAATTCCTTTTGTCTACATAGACTTCAATCCATGCACATTCACATGTCCAATTCTTTTATGCCATATGTCTGTGTCTGCAACAATTCCTGAACCATTTGCAAACATCGCAGCACTCATTTCAGGCATGTCTACATTCAACGTAAACATTCTGCCCACTCTGTTGCCTTTTGCAACCAACCTGCACTTGTCTTTGAAATCTTCAACATAACACCCATCAGGGTTAAACCGAACCTGCAAACCCTGCTCAATCATCTGGCCAACTGAAACCAGATTCTTTGTTATGTTCGGTATATGAAGTACATCTGCAAGGTACTTCACTTTGCCATCCTGCATAGACAATGGCACATCTCCAACGTGGGCAATTGGATGAGCAGTGTCATTCCCTGTTTCCACAAAACTTGGTCTTTCCGGGTTTTTCATCTCCTTGAACCACTCCCCATGACTCGTCATGTGGTTCGAAGCGCCTGAATCCACATACCATACATTGTCTTTTTGTGCTGCATCAACATTTTCGGACATGGCATTCACGACATGCTACATAACAAACAGCCTTTCATTATCCTCATTATTTCTGCTTGAGGATGCATAGTTGTTTTGCTGCACTTTTCCATTTTGCATGTCAGCCTGCTTCTTATAGCATTCTGCCTGCACATGTCTAGGCTTACCACAATAATAGCATTCACGTGTATCATTATATTGCCTTTGCCAATTTGACTCCCCCTGCCTCTGAATTTGCCTCTTCCACCTGCGTGTTGTTGTTGTTGTTGTTGATTCTGGGACTGTTGTTGCTGCTGCTGCTGCTGGCCATAATTTTGATTACCTGTTCGGCCACCTCCTTGACCGTGTCCACGGCCTCCTCTACCTCGTCCTCTTCCTGAACTCGTGTAGAAGGCCTGTTGCTCTGAACTGTTTTTGCTTTGTGAAGACTGTTGGTCTTCACCCAAGCTCTTCTCTTCGATAATCAGCATAGACACCAAATCTGTAAAGTTGGGAATGTTTTCCCGAGTCTGAATGGACGTCTTGAACGCCTTGTATTGTGGCCCGAGACCACGTAAACAGACTTCCACCTTATCATCATCATCTACTGACACACCAATAGATGCAAGGGATTCCACAATACCCTTTATCTTTAGCGCATAGTCATTCACAGACATGCTCTTTTTCTCCACAGTATGAAGTTCATTCTTCAACTGTATCTTACGTGCCTTGGTATTTGTTTCATAGAGCTTTACCAAGGTGTCCCATGCCTCCTTGGGGGACTTGGTGTCCTAAATGTGCCCAATCATGGTGTCCTATATACTAATGGAAAGCCAATACATAACCTTCCTGGCTTCTTGGTTCCAGTCTTTAAACTCTTTCACATCTGCAGTAGTCGGATTTATATCCGGTATCTCCGGTGCCTCTTCATGCTCACCTTCTATGTAGTCCCAATAGCCTTTTCCCATCAGGAAATTCGTCAACCTGAACCTCCAAGCATGGAAGTTATTCTTATCCAGCTTCTCAGCCATAATCTGTGTTATGCCATCATTAGACATCTTGCCAAACACACAATTTTACCAGAAACTGCACTCTGGTTTTTCCTGCACAAATGCTGTATTTTCTACAGCGGAACTGTAGTACTCTCAAATGTCACAACCAATGACTTCAATGTGCATACATACACCCAATGGCAACTGTAGACCTCTTTGCAGCACCCACAGTGTCTATACAGTCAATATGTCTTCTTAAAACAAAGTTCTGCAGAGAATCGATGACTTACCCGCAATGCTCGAAATCGCCTGCTTTCTGAAAAACGAAGGTCCAGACGCGCCCGAAACGCGTTTTTGGCCTGAAAATAGTAGTCCGATCAGACTATATAGTTGCCCTATAGCTTTACTCCCACGAAGAAAGCTCCTCAATCAGAGACCGTTTGCCGGTGCCTCCCGTAGAGCTCCTGACAAGGGTGTAGTCACCAACACAATAGGAAAGAGTAGTTGAAGCTCTTACCCTCGTACCTCTTCCTGTGGTTCTCTTGCTTGCAGCTGAGCCCTTAGCACGAACCAGGCTCTGATACCATGAAAAGATGCAGGGGGGAAGAGAGCTTGAGCTCTTGCAAGCACACACACACACTCACAAAACCCTAATAGAGAACACACAAGGTGAGAGGCTGAAAATCTTCTTCTTCTTCACTCAACACTCAACACACCATATACAAGAATAAGAGTACACACAATATGAAAGGTACTCAACCAAATACATACACGGGTTCTCTATAGTGTGAACCCGACTAAATGAGCTGGCGCTATAACTATGCCAGTCTCTAGAATGGCTGTCACACAGCCTGTCATCCCACTGGCCGCATATCACCCAAGATCTCACCAACCATGCCAGTGGTGTACGTGTGGGGCCTATCCCCCAGGCGGGTCATCAGTGTCCACCGCCTCACTAGACGAGCTCGATATCTCAACAAATTTATGTTCAATTCAAGCTTTCTTCATGTACAACATGTATGCCTTGATATAAACTATTACACACCCAACATGTAAGCTATTACACACCAAACACAGATGTAGAATCACCTAAATATTTATATTATGTGATCCTTGTCTTTTTCATGAGTGCCTAAATTAAGCTTTGCCTAGGTCCTTATCTTTTTCATGGGTGCCTAAATTAGGCTTGGCCTAGGTCCAAATGCATGTGACTCTCACTCAATGTAGGAGGAAAATTTGTCCTAGGAGTCCTTGTTTAATACAACTGCACCCTATTGTAAACGTGAGCGGTTGGTTATTAAGAAAGGATCTAACCATCAACAACCATTGCCATGATTGGTATAGCTTAGTGGACTTGGTATTTTTTAACCTTGTTAAAGGCATGGCAAAAGTGCTTGATAGGTAATCAACAATTTGTACATGTGATCTCTGCTTCTTTGCTTGTTTAATAATCCTTTTCCCTTCCCCAATAGACTTTTTTTAAGATTTTCTAAAAGCATCATCCCCCTAGGGCTATTGGGGGCAAAAGGGCTAACAAATAAAAGATACATCCCACATAGTGATAGAGGATGAAGCAATAATGGAGAAGAGAGAAGAAAGTAAAGTAACAAGAGATCCAATTTGAGAAACATTACCTACAAAGAGGAGAGGGATACACTACCACAAATATAGTAGAATACATACATTTTTTATATTATTAATAGGGTTTCAATGTTACAAGCATTAAACAAGTTTGGTTAATTTTTCAACCCTTCCCTTGATAATGTTAATAGGGTTTCAATATGTTATAAGCATTAATCAAGTCTAGTTTATTTCTCAACCCTTCCCTTGATTGTACCATACTCGGCTCTAAGCTTATACTTATATAAGGTTAAAGCCTTACATATTTTTTAAGGGTTTTGTAGATTAAAACTTAGAAAAGTGCCCATAATTGCAACAACTCAAGTAACAGAGCTAAGGTGATTAAGGAAAAAGCATACCTCAAGTTTTTCCACTTGCGAGACAAAGCCTCTTCTTCTCTTCTCTTTGATAAAAGTATCAAAAAAAAAGCACCAGCCATCATTATCAATCAACGTAGATTATAGGTCATAGATAGAGAATGTGACTGCTTACATGAGCCTAGCTCTTATACAACTATGAAGCTAGACTTTACGAATGAAGACTAAAGTTGAGAGCAAATCATAGTAGACATGTATCCATTTATATGGTAGTGGAAGTAGGCTAATAATAGACCGGGCACTTTTTCCCTCTTTAGGAGGTTTTTTTCCCCCAAGAATATGTATGCACTCTTATGAGTGTAAGTGACCTTAAGTATCATGTCACTTCACTTGTACCTCACTAATTCTTATTAATCTACTTTGAGTGTTGTGTTTCCATCTATCTCTTCTTGCTTTCTACATCTATGCTTGTGTTGCTACCTTGATCTACACTCTAATAATTGGTATTAGAGAAGGTTCTCTTGGCCCTCACTCACTTTTGTCATCTTCTCCTTTATCTACTCTTTTGTCATCTTCTCCTTTATCTACTCACTTTTGTCATCTTCTCCTTTATCTACTCTTTTTGTTGTCTTAGATTGAGCTATCCTCTCAGGTGGAGAAGGTACCCTATAGTGTAATGCTAACTATATTAAAATAATTTTTGCACGTTTTGGAGCATTTCGAGTGCATTTCAGGGCTTGTTCACATGATGTGGGTTTCTATAGACACCTCAGAGGAGTGTCAATTCGAACTGCTTTATCAAGTTTTTGGTTTTTTGCACACTATAGTTGGTGTGTGGAAATGATCACTGTCATCTTTGAGATCACAACTTTCAGCTCACCTTCAACAACTTCAACAACATCATCAACATTGTCATTGATTTTTGCATTCCTACTAAGTATCATTTTCACACTCTACACTCTGTAATTTTCATACACATCGCAGGTTTCCTCCATCATCAATGATCTACTAGTAGCCATCTTGGTTGCATTCTCAGTGGGCATTGACAATACCTATAGGTAGTTGGGATATTTTCATTTTATGTTAGAGATTAGTTATTTTTAGGCTGAAATGGCATGCAGTGATGTATTTGGGATGCTTTTCGTTGAGGATAAGGTTAACGGGGCCAACTACACATTATGATATATGATGAATCATGTATTGGTTGTCAAAGGGATTTGGAATTCTTTTATTGACATTGAGGCATGCCATATCTTCCCAGCATAGGAGGATAGTACAAGTACTTTAGATGGTGACACTAGTACACATGTAACTCTGGCATTTGTCTCTACACCTCTCCTACGACGGAACAAGCCAGATGAGATGGCAGGGGTCCACATATTTGTGGCACTCTCTATGAAAAGTAGAATTATTCCTCATATTTGCTCATGTGAAACTATCAAACAAGCTATGAAGTAGGCTTGGACACTTGATGTGAAAGACACGCTTGGGATGCACTTGATGTGCTTTACTAGGTGTATAATGAGATACAAGTAACCTACTTGTGTAAGCTATGAGAGTCTGAGAATTATTAATGAGGGATATTTAATGGTGGATGAGTTCCTCACAAGGATTAAATAAGGAAGATTTAATGGACAAGGATTAAAGATCTTAGCGATAAGATTTCTTGTATTGATGAGCCCTATCCAAACAGTTTATTGGTGTCTACTATTCTCATAGCTTTACCAAACTCATACCATGGTTTTGCATCTACACTTTGGCTCTCATAATCAAGGGTAACCCTAATTCCCTTACGTTTCATGAGGGTTACAAAGGCTACAAAGGGTATAGGCTCTACCATCCAATCATAAAGTGGATTTTGGTGAGTAAAGGTCTTGTCTTTATTGATTTTAGCCATTTACAACAATTCACAGCAAACATGTAGCCATTCATATGGTAGTGATGCCTGGATATAAGCTAGCATGTTTGGTACTTTGATAGTAAGCACATTACTTCTTAGCATGGTCCTTATATCCATGATGTATGCATTTCGGTGATAGATCAGCATGTTTGGTACTTTGATAGTGGTGCTAGAGTAATCACCTTACTCCTCAACATGATTTATTTTCCTCCCTTGAGTCTGTTTCTAAAGGAGGAATGGTCACATGTGAAAACAACTCCTCATATCCAATAAAAAGAGTTGGTACTAATGTGTTCTCTTTGTTGTAAATGCTGGGACAATCACTCCCTCAGAAGTCGTGTTTATGTCAGGCATTAAAAAGAACTCGCTGTCAATCTCTGGCATTGCTAGGGAGGCCTATGATAGGTGTACAGTTTCATGACCAAAGTGATGGAGACATCACTATGGTATCCGTTATTCTAAGCCATGGTCTTTATAGGTTAGACAACATAGATGAGAGATTTTTCACATAATGCTTGTTGAGTTACTATCAGACGTGCTATGAGTGATGTGAAGCTACGACGCGCCTACTTTGGTCACTTGAATTGTTTGTTGCACCTTAAAAGGAAAGAGATGATGTTAGAGTTGCCAAAGCTTAAGGCCCTTGTTATACATGTATATGAGTGGTGCATTTTGGGCAAGATGCAAATAGGCATTTACCCCAAAATATGGATCAAATAGGGATGTCCAAAAATTACAACTTATACATAGAGATGTATGTGGTCCGATGAGGACATCATCAATCAAAGGATATCTCTATTTGTGACTTTTATTGATGACTAATCCAAGCACACTTGGGTGTATCCATTGATGACTAATCCAAGCACACTTGGGTGTATCCATTGTTGAAAGTAAACATAGAGGTTTTTACATGTTTCACAAACTTTGTTTCTATGGCTGAAGATGTGTCTACATATAAAATTGGCACCCTTTGTACAGCTCAAGGGAGGGAGTAAATGTCAAAGAAGTTTCATGAATATATGGCTTTAAGAGGCATAAAACATCATGCTTGAAAAAGAAGGTGTTAAAAATATTTAGGATTCCACTTTTTCTTTTTCACATTTTTGGCCTTTCACATTCTTTTCCCACATTTGGGCCAATCCATTTGCCCACCCAAGCCTTCCACATTCCACCATTTGCTCAACGCCTTTATCTCCATTATTGTCCCTTATAGCTGAGTATTCTTGGAGGATATTTTAGTGAGTTGTACATGTGCTTTGGGCGTGTTCACACACTATGTGTGGAACATTGGGGATTATTCACATCCTTGGATATGATGGTGAGTTTATTCATGCATGACTGTAGTTTGGGAATTATTTAGGCTTGTTCACACATGATGTGTGTTTTATGCATTGTTAGCATTGATTCACGCATATTTTGGTATTGCTAGCATTTTCTCACACTATTTGTGCTTTAATAGCCTTGATCACATGTACATGCGCTTTGGGCGTGTTCACATGCTTATGTGTGGAACATTGGGGATTATTCAGATGCTTGGGTATGATGGTGAGTTTATTCATGCCTGACTATAGTTTGGGCATTATTTAGACTTGTTCACAAGTGATGTGTGATTTATGCATTGTTAGCACTCATTCACATATATTTTGGTATTACTAGCATTTTCTCACACTATTTGTGCTTAAATTATAGCCTTGATCACATGCGTTAGCACATTATGGCTTACATCACACATTTGGGAGATTTTAGTGAGTTCATTTACACACCTTAGGCCTTATTAGTGTTTGTTCACACACGCCTCATACTTTGGGCATTTTGGTTGTTCACATGGCACTAAGGTGGTACAGCATTATGTATGTACGCCATGCAGGTGAGTTATATGCATATCATGATTATCATATGTTTAGCTCTCGAATGAGCAAGTAGCATTATCATTTTACAACTCATGGAACAACTCACTCTGATAAAGAGAGTAGGATAATCAAGGATTACACTCAGTGTGATGGATGCTTATTCTATCAAAAATAAGGATGTGCATACCAGACATTAGTGAGTTAAAAGATTGAATCCTACATGACACTCATGATGTACCATTTGTCGGACTTCCAGGATATGTGAAGATGCTGAATGTTCTACAAAGGATTTTCTTTTAGCCAGGATTAAAGAATGATATACTCAGGTATGTCACACAATGCTTAGCTTGTTAGAGAAACAAGGCGAAAATGACAAAAATGCTAGGCAAGCTGCACACGCTAGACATTCCTCAAATGAAGTGGGAATGTATCAATATGGATTTTGTCACAAGTCTTTCTTATATACAAGGGGATATGACTATCATGGTGGTGGTGGACAGACTAACAAAAGTAGCCCATTTGATTCTTGTCAAAAAGACCTTCAAGGCAATGGACATTGCAAGAATATTAATCAAAGAGATATTTAAACTGCCGCTGGTTTGCCAAAAAGGATTGTCAATGATAGGGATACAAAGTTTACTTCTCGGTTTTGGACCTCTCTTTTTAAGGGGATTGAAACCCAATTAAACTTCAACACATCCTATCATCCAAAATCAGATGGTCAAACCAAAAGGGTAAATCAAGTCATTGAAGACATACTCAGGTCTTATTACAATCACAACATTTACTTCTCGGTTTTGGACCGCTCTTTGTAAGGGGATTGGAACTTCAGCACACAGCCTATCATCAGAATTAGATGGTCAAATCAAAAGGGTAAATCAAGTCATTGAAGACATACTAGGGCTTATTACAATCACAAACCAAAGCTATGGCTTCATTACCTACCATTGGTAAAATTTTCCTATAATTGAACCCATCACTAGAGTATAGGTATGTCCCCTTTCAAGGCTTTATATGGTCAAGATTGCAAAGCACCATGAAATTGGTTTGATCCAAATAATAGAGTAGAATCCTCTAAACAAATGCTAGGTGACATGGATCAACAAATGAAAGCTATCCAAAAGGATATCAAGGTTGCTTGAGATAGGATAGACAAAAGCATTATGCTGATGCTAAAAGAACTCAAAGATTATGCAAAGAAGGGGATATGGTTTTCCTAAGGATACGTCCAAAGAGAAGCTCTATATCATTAGGAAAATACAAAAGGTTGGAGCCCTCGCTATTGTGGACCTTATGTCATCACCAAAAGAATCAATGATCAAGCCTATGAGCTATTTCTACCCCCTCATCTAAAAGTTCATAATGTATTCCATGTAAGTCTTTTGAAAGCCTATGTATCTAGTCGTCCTGACCATATTTATTGCTACCCCCTCATCTAAAATTCCATATTGTATTCCATGCAAGCCTATGTATCTAGTCTTGACCATATCCTAGATGATGAGAAAATTGTTATGCCATCCCAATGCACTTCAGAGATTCAACCATACAAAATACTTAGCTCTAGAGGAAGGACTCTCAAAAATAGAGTCATTAGGGAACATTTATTTCAATGCAAGGATTTCCCACCTACCTACTAGGAAGATGAACCTAAGCTGTATCAATATTTTCACTACCTATTTTCAAGATCAGGACATCTCAATTTCTTTAAGGGAGGAAGGATGTAAAAAAACCCCAAATTTTTAATTATTTTTTAAAAAATAAAGGGGAGGAAGACCAACATTGACCATGCCCCCCTATCGTCTTCTAGCACAACTATAGGGACTCTTGTTAACCTCCACCGCCCCTCTCTCTCTCTCTCTCTCTCTCTCTCTCTCTCTCTCTCTCTCTCTCTCTCTCTCTCTCTCTCTCTCTCTCTCTCTCTCTCTGGACCTCACAGCATGGTGGACCTTCTTCACCTATTTTATTTTTTTTCTCCGTTGTCCTCTACTTCTATGCTAGATGTTCAACTGAAAAATGGGAAGCTTTCTCGTTATTTTTTTGCATATGCATCTTACATCTCCTAAGCCTTAATAATATGATACTTTTCTCTTCTTTTAAGATAGATATAGATGGAGAATGATTTCATATCTATACAATTGTATAAAATGACAAGATATGTGACATCTCATCATGAATATACCCTATTAGTTTTCCAAATTTTCATCATAAGACTTTTGTTTAAAATGTTATTTTAGGTCTAGAAATTTGTTTCAAAGGATATTTTTATCAATGTAGAAAAATAATTTTCCCTATTTTGTAAGTGGTTTCTAAGCATGTTAGAGGAGAATGTTTGGAGTAAAGGAATGTTCTCTCAATTTAGCTAATTCTTTCCTCAAACTAAGACTTATGTCACAATTTTGAGCTATGTGTGCCTTCTATTTGTATATCTTGTCTTGAGGGTTGAGAAGATGAATTTTGGTCTCCCACCATGAAGACATTGTTTGAAGAGCCTGAAATAAGCTTTGTACAAAGCTAAGGAACACATTCATATGACACCAACATTAAAAGTTGTGGCTATTTAAAAATGACTTTTTTAACACCTTATAAAGATAAGTTTGCCACCTTGTAGTTACCCTAAATATGGCTTCTTGACTATTCAAAGTGCATCACAATTGGTGTGTTTCCTATTATTGGTGCATAACTTTTGAGATGGATCGCATGAAGGAAAAAGAAAGGCAAATTGATCTTCTTCTCCATCAAACATAATTCTTCTTATTTACAATGATCAAGAATGTGATTTATATTCTTACCATTTTAGCTATTCTTGATCTTCTTCTCCATCAAACATAATTCTTCTTATTTATAAATATTTGTATGATCAAGAATGTGATTTATATTCTTACCATAAATTTAGCTATTCTTTGTAAACACATGATTTTTTTTAGTATGAGCGTGAGTGTGAATGAGAGATCGTGAGATAGCTTGAGAGTGGTCAAGTGATTTCAGCTCTTCCATCATCATAAGCACTTGTTCCTCCTCCATAATCATTTTATCTGGATGTCTCTATATTTTTTTATTTTTAAGAATTGATGAATAGAGGCTTCAAGAAGTGATTTTTATAATTTTTGTTATTTTAAAAAAAATAATGTGAGTTTGTTAGAGCCTCATAAGATGTTTTCTAGTATAATTAAAATACTATTCATTATTCATGACAAATGATGGCTCAAAGATAAATGTAGTGTTGACTTGATATTGGCATGATCTTAGTATTTTCCTAATTTACTATATTGATATAGCAAGTGATGATCACTTTTAAAGGTCTTCTTAAAATCTATACAATCAAGTAAATCTTGGATGGTTTACATTCACTCTTCTACTCAAATCCTTTCAAAAATTATAAGAACTCTTGTATTCAAAACCCTACATTCACTCTTCTATTCAAACCCTTTTAAAAATAATTAATAATTGATCAGAAGTCTTGTACTCAAGCATACATTCATGTTTTTCCTTGAATCTTTCAAAAATAATCAATAAGAAATAAATAAATATACTTGAATAAGCTTTTTCTAGAGCTGCACACTTTTTTATGATACATATACCAATAAAATTTTAATCAATTCTGTGTGGTCATAATGCACATTGTAATTTTGTCAATAGTTATCTATACTTACGTAAAAACACCCCAAAAAAATATGTTTATGCCTTTTGGCCTTTTTTTAAGTAGAATCTTAAAAATAAATGAAAAACTAATTAAATACATATATTATGGTATTATATAAAATCGATTGATTTTTGAATGACGTTTCATAAAAAATGTATTGAATATAAAATACTTAAACTTGTGTTACATAAAAAATGATTATTTTTTTAATGATGTCTAATTAAAATTTTATTGAATATAAAACACTTTTGCATGCACACATGTGTTGAGATATGTGGTGCCAAAGAGCACAAGGAAAAAATGTAGGGAGTGAGTCACATGAGCAAGAGAAGAAGCATGCACATTAGAAAAAGGAATAGACTAAGGGTCTAATATCAAAGGTTGATTTGTATGGTCACTTGTAAAAAGTGAAGTCAATGGTTAAAAGGTGACACATGGAAAGCATAAGGTTGCACATGTAGTGTGAGCATTAATGAACACATGGTTGGCACTAGACGGTGCACAAAAAGCATGGATTAGAGTCCTTCCCCAAAATATGGGCATATGAAACTTGATTATTTCTTGTTTACTTTCTTAATCACCTTGTTATTCTCCTTAATCATGTCTTTGATTACTTGCTTTGAGCCTCCTTAGATCCACATTTGTAACATGGTATCAGAGCCTTGTTGGGCTAACTCATTAGCAAGTAATTAGTCTATTTTTAGTCATTAAGTAGATGCTAGTATTCCATATCTCTGAGTAAGCTTAATGTTCTACAACACATTTGTTCTGTGTGTGTGAAGCTCCCCTCATCACAACAACATGCTTATCAACATAGCAAACAGGTGCACCATCTAAGAAGCAAGCCGACCAATCATAGAATAGCCAACTCGAGGTAATATGCAAGTTCCTGCTGCGGTAACAAGGAGAGTGGCGGCCATCATCATCGTGTCAATGCCAACAGGTGCGTGATCCAAAGAAGAGGCTCACAAGTGTTATAAAGGAGTAGCAATAGGACGTGTTTCTTTTAAATCTATTAGTCATTGTTCATCTTGAGTAGAGGAAAGGGATCGCCTTCTCTTGCAACAGAAAAGCATGTTGTGGTAGAGGGAGTCGAAGTGGACAACAGCAGCGATTTGTGAACAATGTCATATTGGTGGACACGAGCGTTGGGAAAAACTCAGAGAGGCAACCAGGTCGCACAACAGTTGCAAGTATATCAAACACTACAAGAGAGAAGAGGTCGTGGGGGCGTTGAAAGAAGACGTATTCAGAGCTGCAGGCAACAACCAATCAGTAGATTAGAGACAACAATTCAGCAAATAGTCTTGTAACACCTCTTCACAAATGAAAAGCGAACCTACACACACCTAATTGTTTCATGTGTGCATGTGTGGATGATGCTTATGTTAATGCATGTGTGCGTACGCATCTGCATATGTGTGTGTGAACTTATCAAAAGAGAAATATAACATCGAAGAAATACAAACATAGATGAATACTAAACCTCAAGTACAAAAGTGAAAAAGATATCAAACATAAAGAACAACTCAATTGTAAGATTATGACAATATTCAAAACCCATATACCATTAAACCACACATGGGTATCTACGTGATGATCATAATTGAAAGTGAAACTAAGTACCCACATTAGATAGCATCACCTCTGGTATAATTGAATTATTAGAAATGGAACCAAGGATAAGATGTTCGAGATTCAATTTTGTGTCTCACACTAAGATTTATATGGTCATGCAAGCCCAAATCATGACCATGAAACATATTATATTCCATTACATGAAAGGGAAACCAACATACACCGGGCCTAGAGAAGAACAATCAATTTTATGCGAAGGTGTACAGATGTTACTATACACTTGAGAATGTAGATATCCACGCCTCCCTCCATGTTATCAATTCCTTGTGAGTAAAAGTTTACTATTCATAATCTATAGATGGTAAATGTAGGTGATAAATAAATCATATTATAATTTTGTTTAAAACAAATCTAGATAGGTTGAACTTTTATTACAACTAAAAAGTCATATATGCACTATACCTTCACTTTCTACTATAACTATTCTCTTATAATGTTATTTAGTTTATATGTCTCTTTTGGATTTACTTGCAAAGTTTATTTTTCTAACTATCACTACTTTTCTTTTTTGTGGTCAATTTAAGGGCCATTGCACAAAAAAAGTATATATATAATAGTAATATTACTTCATGCATTCAACATTTTATTTTTACAAGAATTTTTATCATAGTATGTAGCTATATTTATAAAAATGCTAAAAATATTTTTCACAAGTATGCCTATTCAAAATTAAACTCAACAATACTTATGCCTATTCAAAATTAAACTCAACAATACTTATGCCTATTCAAAATTAAACTCAACAATACTTTAGCATACATTTATTATCAAGCTTTTTAGTACAAAATTGATATGTACATAAAGAGTAAATTATTGCAATCCACTCTTTCATGACAACAAATGATCAATCTTGTGCATACAAATTGATCTTTTAATGATCCTTATAAATTCATCCTTTCAAGGCAAGAAATGATCAATCTTGTGCAGACAAATTAATCTTTCAATGATACTTATTGGTGTACATTTATATACATAACTTTATCTTCTTGTTGTTCACTTTAATAAACATGAAAATTGTTCCTTTTTATTATTTAGGGTTGTATATAGTACTAACATCTCTCTTCTTGTGAACATTATCCTTTAATTATTGGCCCATTAAAAATGTTGTGATATAAATAACAATGATAACTTTTAAAAGACTAATGAAAACAACACCTGTTGAGAAAACGTGGTGCTTATGCTAGATCATGAAGATGTGGAGGAGAGAGACCCAAAATACAAGAATGACTCTTGCTTATTAAGTTGCTTACAAGAATGACTCTTGCTTATTAAGTTGCTTACACATACAACTAGGCTTCATGCTTCATACAAATGCCTTTGGCATGTGCCTTTAAATAGGCTTGCTAGTGGCCTACGGTTAGGTGGCTCCCTTAGGACCATTCACACCCACACACCTTCTACACCCTTGTGGGTGGTATAGGACATATGAAAAAAAAAAACTTGCCTTTATAACATTAGGCTTACAAGATTTTTCATGGTGGTGTGGTTATCTAAGGCTTACAACTATGTTCCTAGAGCCTTAGAGGCTAATACAATGATGCCATCTAAGTCTTTATTTTATGTTGATGAAAATGTACACCTTAATTATGGTGCACCCCACTCTTTGTGTGCTTGCTTGACCTCTTGTAGTTGACATGCTTTGGACATACATGCCATTGCTTCCACATGCTTTCCACGACCATTCTCACACAATGATCAACACAAGGCTGCCACCCTTGCTTAAGTGGTTTGCACATAGATGTTCCTTCAACATGTTTGATGCTTCTCTGCATACCATACCTCCTCCATGGGCAATGAGGGAATTCCTTAGAGTAATGGTTATGAGGTAGATTTATATGGGAAAGGGAAAGGGAGGGTCTTACCACTTGCCTTATAGATTGGTCAAGGGTAGTGTCTACTCCATAATTACAACAAGAGCTTTTGTGCATTGGTTACATGATACCCATTAGGATTTGAAAGTACAAGCTTAATGAAAGTAGTAAGTGGCTAAGGTAAATGCTCAAACCAATAAGGTACATCATTCTTGGCTCAAGAAGGTGAGTGCATGGCTCATAATGTTGCCTATGCCTCTTACAAAGACAAATTTTCTCACTAAAAATAAGGAAAAGTGTCGTCATGTAATCGTAAGCATGGAAATTATAAAATGTGTGCAAAATGTATCACATATTATTATTCTTTAAAGATACACATGTCTTTTTATGCCCTTATTACATTTTTTATGCATGTTCAAGACATAATTAAAATTTTAATTTGATAACAAGTTTTGGACTTATTTTGGTGCCCTTATTAAATTTATACATGTTTAAAACATAATTAAATTTGGATTTGAATTAAGTTGATAACATTTTGTATGCGTGTTTAAAACATATTAAAAACTTGATCTAAGTTAACTTGATAGAATTTTTTATGCATGTTCAAAACATAATTAAAATTTTGATTTAAGTTAACTTGATAACAAGTTATGGATTTGTGTTAAGTATTTAAAAGACTTGTACTTTTTCATGAAAACACCACCTTTCTACTTTGTACCCATCTTTCTTAGCTGCCTTGCATCCAAATTGGTGATCCAATGATACTCTCATACCTTATCCTTATAACCTTGCAAATCTAGTGCTATATCTTGTTCTAATTGGCACAAGGGGCAAGCTAACATGTGTTGATAGGAATGGATTTTCTTTCATAACAATCATACTTTTGGAAAAGTAAAAGTAATACAAATACATAGATTTGAGCATATCTTCTATAGGAATCATCTTCTTTGTGAGCTAGCATATTAGCCTACCACTAAAAATTTGTACTTTTTATTAATCATGTAAAAACATGAGTAAAAGCTTCCTATAATGAAGTGGTAATGATTTAGGGAGGTAACATCAGTACATTACCAAAATATAAATTGGGAATGTAGGGCTATGGAGGATTATGATGTGCCTTCAAATAAAGGGATTGATTGTTGTAAATGAAAAGTTATGATATTATTGAATTCTCTCTCTCTCTCTCTCTCTCTCTCTCTCTCTCTCTCTCTCTCTCTCTCTCTCTCCATGTGTAAGCTAACCTAAAATGGTAGTGTAAACTTGGAACACTCATAAAATGCAAGATATTTTTCAAAAACACAGGTTAAACATAGTAGAAGACAATCATAGAGATAAGTAGGTTATATTAAAATAAGTAGAAGACAATCATAGAGATAAGTAAATTATATTACACAATAAGCAAAGATATAAGAATGGTCATGTTCCATGCCTGTGCACTCTCACAAAGGGAGCTTAGATGGTTGTTCAAATTACTAAGTGTGAGGATGTAAGGTAAAGGGGTGAACACGGAGTGAGTGATTAAAAGATGAGCCTCATAGTGTGGCTCTATCAATGTTCTTGGTGAAAGTATGGAACACTTTATTCTTTGTGATAGCCACACAACTTTGGTTGTTGCATTATAATAGTTTTGGTTATTGTTTCATTGATCCCATATCCTCCAGATACACTTGAGCCATAATGACTCACAAAATGCTAATCATGTAGCTGCCTCTATCAAAGAGAGGGCCATAATAGTATACTTCTTACTAATATAAGAAACAAACCTTGAACCAAGTATCCTATTAATGAGTGTTTGGTGCTTAAATATTGAGCCCAAAGTCACAAAACCCACAAAGGATGTTTCTTGTAATGTAGGCATTGTAGTGGATGCCATAACCTAGTGTCCCATAGAAATAGTGGAGAACCTGTAATTCTTCTTTTTAGTGGTTATATCATGGCTAGTTGCAGAACTTACTTAAAATAGTAATAGCAAAGCAAATGTTTGTCCTGGTGAGACATAAGAAAATGATACTATTTTTGGGGATAAAGGTATAAAAACATTTTACTTTGGCCACAAGTTGGGCCTTTTACTTTTGCAAAAACTCTGTCCACAAGTTGTGCCTTATACATCTCAATATTACCATTGGATTTGGAGTCCTTAGCCTCGTGTCAAGTTGGGCCTTATGCATCTCCACATTGTCATTTAGATTTGTACTTAGCCTTGTATACCCACTTGGTGCCGAGAGATGACCTTGCATTATGGAGTCCTATTAACAAGGTCCCAATGCACGTAAAGGATAAAGTCATACTTTGACTACATGGTCAACGAGGATCCTCTTGAACCTTATGAAAACAAGTGAGCTCCTACATTGTAAAAGAACTTGTGCTATAAGTGCATAATTGACTAATTTGCATGCTCTTATTTTTTGCTCGAATATTTTAGAGTTTTAAACATTAAATACATCCTGATGATGAATGGTATTGCTCAATACAAAAGTTGTACCACTGAGGAAATGACTTGTCCTTTTGTAGCACTATAGGCTCTTCCTACTCATCTAAGTTCATTAGATGCCACCTAATAAATGGTGGGTGGTGTTGCTTAATCCAAAAGTTGTACCACTTAGAAAATGACGGTCTTTTGTAGCACTTTGGATTCTTCCTATTCATTTAATTTCATTTCATATGGTACTACCTTTTACTTGTTGTATGACATAAGAAAAGGGGGATATGTGGCTGAAGGTGGTTCTTGGATTACCCCCAACTCCCCACACACACCCACATACACCCACCTGCCAATGCTAGATAAAGATGAGGAAGCATCCTTCACAACCTATTTAGATTCCTCCTAAAACTAGAAATTTATGCATACTTGCACCTTCTTAACCTCAGGGTCAAAGATTTTATATGGTTTTGATTCTATTTCATAATTGTTAAAATAATAATTTTGGCCTTTTATTTCCCTTTTTTCCCTACTTGAAATAGGTACATGCATGTAGCAAACAAAACTCAGGATTAAAAATGAGAAATATAAGATTTCTTGCTCATTGAGTAGGCTTCTTATGTGAAGTCTTGCCATCTGCTACCTTTGTTACACTTCTTTTGATGATGTAAGTTGTTATGTTCACTGGCTTCAACCAAAAATGAAATAAAAAGAGCCCTCCCACTGAGCCACCCCTCTCAGCACACTCTGAGCCATGTCAATAATTAATCTCCATAATTATGTGGTTCTTAAACTTTGCGAACTCTATTTTGTTGTAGAGTTGAACCATGGTAAGTTGTTGCTACATCCCATGCTCTTTGCAAAAAGCATCAGATGCCTTTGATGCAATCTTGCCTCCCCAAATTTTCCTTAAATTATTCACCTACATGCCTATTTTGCTTTGACCATAGCAAGCCAATCTTTAAACTTTCCAAATTCATGTGAATTCTCCTTGAGAAATATTTTGAGTAATCAATCAAAGATAAGAAATAGAACCTCCCGATCTATTATTTTCATCTTCCCATGGAGGTATACACATGCATAAGCTTTAGAGAAGATATAAAATTACTATTAAACTTATATATGAATGATTGTCAATGCCATCATTGAAGCTTCACAGATTTTTGATATGTCAACTACTTAAGGAAGAGTGAACTTCCTCTATATCTATAAAAGAGTTTGAAGATTGATATGGCTAAAGTGCTCATGCCCCAAAACCTAGTAGTTTCCACTTTGTCTTAGGAAACAAGTGGTAAAATTTCATACATGTTGCTTCTTCTAGATCCTTATCATATAATCTTAGCTTTAAATCAATGATATTGCCTCTTCTTTGTTAAAGAGACCACATGTCATGATCGATGATTGCCAAAATAAACAAAAGGTTCTAGCGTAAATTTGGTAAATAAAGAACATTTGTTACTTTGTAGAACCTTCTTTAGAAAGAAGAAACCACATGTCATGATCGATGATTGCCGAAATAAACAAAAGGTTCTAGCTTAAATTTGGTAAATAAAGAACATTTGGTACTTTGTAGAACCTTCTTTAGAAAGAAAAGGGATATTACCTATTCACAAACATTTTTTAAATTTTTTACTACCACCTTAATGTTATCTCTAGCGTTCTAAAGGGAGAAATATCGAACCTCATGTGCCAGCAAGATGCATCACTATCAACAATCCAAGTATCATCATACATGGACACATGAGCTTCTTTTACTTGTATGTCTTTTTTGGTGATGAAAAGCTCAAATTACATTGTGAAGGTAGTGTTGGCAAACTTGTTGTTACTCTTTACAGTTTCATTTTTAGAATTGGCTTGCTTATTCTTGCTCTCTTTTATGCATACCTTTTCTTATTACAATAGTAGTATTTCACATTATTTTTATTAGATTTAGAAAATGATGCCAAGTCTTTACCTATCCCCTTTTGTATTGGAGGAGAAGGCAAAATCTCTACGATTGTGCACCTTCATTCTCAACTTCTCCTCCAACAAAGTGGAGCTAATTTTTTAAGAGTAAGAGATATGGGTGGAAATCTTTTGTTAAGGAATTTTACCAAGTTATTGTACTTGGAAGGCAACACCTTAACATACCATTTAGCTAAATCTTTAGTGGTGAAAACTTATTGCTATTTAGTCTCAAATATCCTTGATCCTTGGTACAATGTTGTCTCCCCTTCTCTAAGTTTCTCAACTTGAGGCTAGAACTCTCTAGATTCATCTTTCTTATTGGGTTGGTTGTCTTATACTATTCTCACAAGGCATCCCAAATTCTAAAAGCAAGAAGTAGATGTTGTACGATGGTTAGCACACTATCAAAAATGACACTGGTAAAATTACAAAATGTATCTACTTACATATGCATCCGAGCTACCAAAAGAGCAAGATCAAGTGGTATCACAACACATTCTTGGCTACAATTATTATAATAACCCTTAGGTTGGTTCACAAAACCTTATCTATCAAGTCATAAGAATCAAGGATTGACCTTAACTTTAGCTCCTAGAGGTTGTTGTAGTTTATGTCATCTAGCTTTGCATTCTATCATTAATGGTGGGTAATGTTTATTAGACCCATTTCTCAAGCTCTATACAAGACATAAAGCTCTAATACTATAAGGTAACCTTCAATGGTTGTATAAACTTAGAACACTCATAAAAATGTGGGGTATTTTTCAAAAACATAGCGTTAAGTACAATAGAAGACACAGTGATAGAGAGAGGATAGAGAGAAGTAGAGTACATTGCAATAAGCAAAGATAAAAGTATAGATGCATTTCGCATTTATGCACTCCCACAAAGGGAGCTTAGATGGCTAAGAGTGTGGTTGTATGATAAAGAGGTAAACACAAAATGATGATTAATCAATTGTGTAGAGGCAGGCCTCATAGTGTATCTATATATTCCTAGAGATGTGGGGTCACGGGCCATGACTAGACCCCATTAGTACAAAGTCATAAATGATGCCACCATCCACTATAGAATTGACCAATAAAGAGCTACTAGAAAATGCTATGTAGTTACCCCTACTAGAAAATTATACATAGTTACCCCACCTCACAGTCATCCAGTCTCATCGTGGGCCCCATAATGTTAGGCAAGGTTATTCAAGAGTAAATCCTACCTACCTAGATATGCACCTCATTTTTGGATGAATGGTCCAAATTTTGTTGTAGCCTATCTAGTAGTGTGCCATATGTAGAAAGGTCTCCGTTGTGTTTGTAAAAAACAAGGGACAAGTCCAAGTTAGGGACTAGGGCACATGATGCCATGAGGGGAGATGGTGGGACTTAGAAACTTTTTCTAAATTCCAAGTGCAAATTTGTGTTAAGTTACAAGTAAGGCTCCACACCCATTATGCAAATGCTTAGTCTTTCTCCACTCATCCTATAAGGTGGGTTGTTTCTCCCTATTTTACTTAGTTGTGTAAAGTTGTGCACAAGGCTCCACATCCATTACACAAATGTTTAAATTCTTTTTTCCACTCATCCGATAAGGTGGGTTGTTTCTCCCTATTTACTTAGTTGTGTAAAGTTGTTCCCAAGGCTCCACACCCATGTGGATTGTTTCTCATCATTTACCTTAGTAATTGCATCCTCTAACTAAAAGCAAATAGGCTAGTCTTCCCTTCTCCTATGTTGCATCAATTGTTGGTCAAACTAGCTCCTTTCCTTAGGATAACAAAGGTTTCATGTGGTTGCTACCGCATGGCACCCTTGTTATTGTGGATGACTCTGCCGGTCCTTGCTAGGGAGCTCGAAGACAACCGCCACAAACACTATGGTTAGGGGAGAAGGAAGCATGGATCCTCTCAGGGAAGTATCTCCGCCAAGGATGAGTTGACCTCACTGGCTAGACATGCAAGACCTAGGCTCTACACTATCATCGTGCTCTCCGACCACCACCTAGCACTGCAGTACTCCTACAAGCCTCTCACTCACACCACAAACACCACTCACACCTCACTCACCTTGCTCACACAAAGAGATAGACAAAACACACAGAGCACAACACTACAATCACAATACCAAAAGGGAATGATACAAGGGAGACTCTGCTCCGATAGAAGGATTGTGCTAGAACTCCAGGTGATACAAGGGAGAGTGTCCTCCTCTGTGAGAGTGTGTTCCAAACTCTCTATATGTTGCTGAGAGAGTTCTCCCCTTAACTCCTCCTTGGGTGTCCTCCTCCTCGGGTGGTGCTCAAGAGGATCTCGAAGAGGATCTCTCCCTACCTTGGGAAAGGGAGAGGGGTGTTGCCTCCATGAGTGCCATCAGAGTTGGCCATGCACGTATGAGATGTCGAAGGGGACCAGCAGTCAGAAGGGTCGAAGAGCACTGGTGGTTAGAGGGCACCGATGGTGACAGCGATTGGAGTCATCAGAGGGCACCGACGGTCGTAGCCATCGAAGGGCACCGGGGGTCGGAGTGGTCAGAGCACACTGACAGTCGGAGTAGTCAAAGCAATCAGAGGACACCGATGGTCGTAGTGGTCGGAGAACACCGACAGTGATGATGCTCGGAGTAGTGGAAGTACAGCGGCAGCGATGGCGGTCAGAGTCATCGGAGGGCACCGGCAGTGACAACGGTCAAAGTCATCGGAGGGCATCGGCAGTGACGGCAGTCAAAGTCATCGGAGGGCATCGGCGATGACGGCGGTCAAAGCGGTCGGTGGAGTGTGGAGGAACTAGGTTCCCATCCACAAGTCACCCACTACTACTCAATTCTCTGTCCCGGTGAATGCCAACAAAACACAGGTGAGCCTCTGGGAAAAACATCCGACAAGCAAGGTGCCAGGCATACCTCATACAATGATCCTTCCAAGCAAACCTTTTGGAGAGATACAAAATAAATAAAAAATGAATCAACTAGGCTCCTGGGAAACTTCATCCAGCGAGCTGTAGAAAAAAATGATTGAACACGAAGCTCCTTGGCACTTCATCCCCAGCAAGTTATTTCTCAGAGCTCCTGGGCACTTTATCCAGCAAGCTTCACTAATTGTATTACCACTGTCATCCCCGAGGCAAAGCATCTGTTGGCAGAAGGTTACCTCAACAAAAGCACAAAAACCAATCTAGATAATAATCATCACTGGCCACACTTCGTCTGGGCAAAATTTTCGGCACGAAGTCCAGGCATACAAGATACAGAATGAAATCTGGCCATGACCAATACATAAAATATTCCACCTCGTTTTAATAGAAAAATATTCACTTCTCCCAAGCATCAGTGGCATGTGCCAAGGGTGGTTGAGAAGAGCTACACATGCACCTGTTGTGTTATGGTATTGCATTATGGTATTGCAGAACGATGAAGAAGGCATGTGCCCTTCAAAGTTTCTCTACAACCTAGCTACACCCCATGCCAAGAGCTCTTTAACACATTTAGATGATCCTCTATGTGCTGCAAAATTCTCTAGAATGGCTGCAAAATTCTCTAGAATAGCAGCAAAATTCTCTAGAATGGCTGGACTGGGCTACCAAGTGTAGAGGTGTAGCTCCACATGTTTGTGCCACTATGGGCATCTGGATAACATCCAGAACTTGTTGGACATAATCAAAGTGACCGCTCTTTTACTACATAATGGAGGCATGTCCTCCCATTGGGAGGCATCGAACATAAGGATATATCTCCCGAGGCCACAAGCCACTCAATGCAAAATACCCTTCCATTTTTGTAAGCAAGCATGAAAGGCATCTGTCTATGATGATTCATTGCATTCCACGACACACCGTTCTCCAACAGCAACAAAAGTACCTCAGATTGGCCATGTGAGGCAACATAATGCAAAGGTGAGAGGTGGCGGTTATGAGAGATGGTGCCGATGGGGAGTGACGGGAGGGGGACGATGATGCAAGGAGTGATGAAGGTGGTAGTGGGGGGATGTCGATGATGGGCAAAGTGTTGATGGATAACGAGGGTGGGGGTGGAATGGATGTCAATGATGAGGGTGGGGGTGGAGTGGATGTCGATGACAAGGGTGGGGGTGGAGTGGATGTCGATGACAAGGGTGGCCGTGGGATGGATGTCGATTACGAGGGTGGCCGTGGAATGGATGTCAATGGTGGGCCAGGTGTCGATGACGAGGGTGGGAGTGGAGTGGATGTTGATGACGGCCACGAGAGAGGTGGGCATGAGGGGGATCCGAGAAGAAGAGACTGTCGGAGGTGGGTTGGAGAAGAGCGATGGTGGCAGGCCGAAGAAGAGGGACACTCCCGAGAAGGAAGTCAAACCCTGGGTGCGGGCCCTACAGCTCGCTGGGTGCTCCTCCATGACAAAGGCTAGGGCAGATACACTGACTCTTCTGCAAGGGTGGGGTGCAGGAGGCAAATGAGAGCACGGGAGAAGGGTGGGGTAGGAAAGAGAGAGAGAGTGGTGGTTGCTCGATGATGATAGAAAAAGAAGAGAGAGGGTCGATGAATATGAAAGAAAAATAATTAATAATAAGAATAAAATAAAAGAAAAAATAAAAATAACCAAGAGGGTGAGAGAGAAAAGATTTGGGAAGGCCGTTTTTTTTTGTTTGTTTTTAAGGTTAGGATAAACGCTAAGAAGAAGGGGAGGGGTACAGCTTGGCTCGATAGACAGACTAGTTGAAGTTTAGGTGCCCCTTGCCTATTTGGCCTTGAGAGCTAGCTGGCAGAAAGAAATGATGGTGACCAGTGGGAAAGGAACTCTAGGCTAGGTGTGGTCTGTGCCTGAGAGTCGGGAGCTGAGCTGTCTGTGTTGCTACTAAATGCCGGTGGAGGGTGCACACAAGAGAATGCTAGGGGGGCTGGCGGTCGTGAGGTGAAAGAAGGGGAAGGCATGGGCACACAATGGGCAAGCGAGGGGGCTGGTGGTCGTCATGAGGTGAGAGGAGGGGAAGGATTGGGCGCACAATGCATAAGCGAGGGAGGGATAGTGGTCGATGAGAGGGGGTTCGTGTGAGGAAGAGGGGGTGGGGATGTCAGTGAAGCAAGTGGGGGGTGACGGGTGACTATTGCACACTAGTGGTGAGGAAAGTGGGGGGGGAGAGAAGAGTGGGGTCAGCAAAAGGAAGGGGGAGAGGAGAAGAGGGTCGGTTAGTGAGTATGCAACAGAGGAAGGGGAAGACAAGGGGGGTCAGGCGAGGGTGGGGTTGGGTGAGCGAACAAGGGGGGGCGGCGGGGGCGCACTGGACGGTGGGGTGATGGTGAGGGAGAGAAGGTGGTGGGGTTGCCCGAGGGAAGGGGGAGAGGAGAGGGATGGTGGTCGGTGGGGTGAGAGGGTGAGGAGCGTGTGGTCGGGGAGGAGTGAAGGGAGGGGTGGTCGGTGAGGAGTGAAGGGAGGGGTGGTCGGTGGGTGAGGGGGGTCGGTGAGGGGGAGAGAGACGTTGTTGTTGAATTTATTTTATTTTATTTTTTTAAAATAAATTTGTGGGTGTTAACCCATGGCAGACATTGAGACGTACTATATTTTACGTCATTAATTTAAATATTCTGAGTCATGGGCCAGGCTTGTCGGCACTATATGTTAAGGATAAAGGGATTGGGTGATCGCCGATGAGAGGCGCACCTTGGATATCAGTAGGATAAGGGTTAGGGTCGGCCGGCCATGTATGGGCGCCCAAGTGTGAACGGCCAAGTCACCTATAAGAGTCAAATGTAACCCTAAAATCCTCATTCTCAGGCGTTGTGAATACAAGAGTGCTCTTGCCTTATCTCCTTGGTTTCCTTCTCTTGCGTGTGTGTGAGAGAGAGAGAGAGAGTGAGAGAGCGATCGAGCACTGTGTAGCGGCACGGCGGCGGAGAGGCGGTAGAGCGGCGACGACGGCTCCTCCTTCACGGCTGCGACGCGGGAATCCTTCAAGGCGGCGGTTGAGCGGTGAGTGACACACCCTTTGCATTCTATTTGAGCTTCCTTCCCTGGTTGTATGCTTGCAGCCATTCGTGGCTCGCATACGGTGTCCGGCAAGTCCCCAGCTAACGACCTGTGCGGCAAAAGCGCACATTTTTTGCGCCGCTGCCGGGGAGCTGCCCTGCACCAAGCTCCAGTTTGCAGCTCGGCTGCTGCGTGAAGTTTAATCTACACTGTAGAAAAGCGACTGTGTGTTTGTTGTTGAGGTGTTTCTGTGTTTTGTAATCTGTTTCTGCAATTTGTCTTCTACATTTCTGTTTCTTTTGTGTTTTTTTCGCTCCGCGTGTGGGCGTGCGTTCTGTTCTCTGGTTTTCTGCGTGCGGGGAGGGATTTCTGAATCCCCAGATCTGTGCTGTGTGCGAACTGTGCCGCGGCCAAGGCTGAACCCTAAAGAAACCCCAGAAAACTTATCTCAAAAAAAAACAGAAAATAAAACATAAAAAATAAAAAATTAAATTTTATTTTTAAAGAAAGAACTAAACGTGTGGAGAGGAAAGATTTTCTAATTGGAGAAAAAAATTTTGAAAAGAAAGAACCCCAATTGACCCACGGCCCCGGCCTCGGTCTCGGTCTCGGTCTTTTGATATATATATATAGGAGAGTGAGCCTCCATAGCTTTCTTTCAAGTGAGAGCTTATGGGAAGTTGTGCCCTATATGTAGCCCACTCCCCAAAGAGTAAAGTGAGCATGTGGGATAAAGCCCTCACCCTTTCCTCCACAAGCAAATAGGCTTTTGCCCCTTCCCCCATAGGGAAACGGACTGTTTTGAGGACTACGAGAGCTCCGGATAGGCAAACACGGTGCTGTAAAGCACGCTACGACCCTTTGAACGATACGCTCGTTTCGAGCTATCACACGCCCTAGTCCAAGTTCGACCGTAAGTAAGGGGGTCAAAAACGAGTTAAAAACAATCTAAAAACAAGTAAAAACGGGTGCGAAACACCTAAGAAACCACTTGTGTGAGTTTCAAGGGTAGTTACCAACGCACGTAGGGTACCATGCATCTACGTTCTGGTCGGGTGCTCGAGCCTGAACCACTAGAAAGTGTTTCAGTTTACGCAGGCTCACACCATCCCTCCACGTTGGCATCTTGGCCGGCTAGAACCCAAGGGAGTGCAACCCAAGATCCACGAATAGTGGATAGTGACTCGTCCTCTGACTCAGAAGCCATGGAAGGACACCCTACCAAGAACCCTGAGGAGACAAGCCAAAACATGCCAGTGTGGGCCCCACAACCCGGATCTAGCATGTTTAGTCGTCTGATAGAGACCTTTAGTAGAGCTACACGCTCTGAACATGCGACAAGCGAAGTAAATGAAGAAGGAGGGGTAGTGGATTCGCCATTCACATCTCATGTGGACCCTACCTTCCCAAAGAGTGTCCATGTGGATATTCTATCCACTTCGTTTAATGAGGGCCCTACTGAGCTGCCACATTACGATGCTCTTCCTAAAGTAGAGGTCCCTAGAAGCCAATCCATAAGAAGTGACATTGCGTCCACTTCAAGAGAACCGTTTGGCACACCAAGTCTGGATGGGATATTTCTCAATGAAAATTGGGAATATGATCTACACACAGAGACTCTAACTGACCTATACATAGGTTACACATACCATGTAGGTTGGTTAGAAGTCCTACGATCTACATCTAGCGCCACTAATCTAGAGGAGCAACAACACATGATATGTGAGGTTATTCATAGAATTATCCAAATTGAGAGGCAAAATAGGGGAGTGAACTTAGTTTCCACTGGCCCTATGAGATTTTTGGATACGGGCAAGGCCAAACAACCAACCCTATCACAATTGGAGACTCCCTCAGTGAGTCCCATAGACCCTTCGTATGTTGTTTCGCCTGGAGTCTCAATGCAGGTTGAGCCCACGAGCAGTAACTTTAGCTTTCCAACATTGGCTCAACTTTCCATTAAGGAATCCACAATGCCTATCCCAATGATGAGCATGACAGAAAGCGCACCTGTTACCACTGTAGTTAGTACGACACCGCTACCTAGTGGAACAGTACCTACAACAGTGCGTGGCAGTGCCTATCAGCCTTATGTACCTATTGCTACTCATGCTCAAGTAGCTCCTACGCCTGTTGATATGCCAATGGCGTATGCTCCACGACCGCCTTATCACAACCCTTATCCAAGAGGAGCTAGGCCTAGTCACATATCATATCCTACGTCATTTGCCAACCTACTCAGAGACCAATGCCAACTCCTATCAGCCACGCTATCCCAGAAGTGCCTCCACCAGCTATGCCTGCTCACCTAGGTGATCTCGCAGCGTTTGCTCAGACGATCGGACGATCTATTGCAGAAAACATGCGGGGTATGCCTGAGCGAGAACCTAGAAGCAAGGCAGTACAAGTGGCTAAGCTCACTCAAAACTTCAGTGGTAACGAGGATGTTAGGAAGCACATTGAAGTCTTTGAACACGTGTGTGATTCCTTGGAAGAGCACAATGAGCTGCATAAGTGTAAAGCCTTAGGCTTAACTTTGAGTGGGAAGGCCGGAGATTGGTATCGAACCTTAAGGGTTGAAGAGCGCACTCACTACCCCACTCTCAAGAGATTGTTCTTGAAAGAATACATACGTGAGGGTGTGCTTTTGGGAGTAGCATCTCAACTCCAAAAAGCTGAACGCGAGGAAGGGGAATCAGTGAGAGACTTTATAAGTCGATTGAAGCATCTAAATTCTCGCTGCACTCCCAATGAACGCTTCAATAACAACCAACTCCTCGATAGATTCATCCGCCGAGGATTGCGCCACGAGGACATTTACAATGGCCTAGTCATTAGAGGTCTTATAACGTGGGAAGCAGTCACTGCCAATGCAATCCAGTTAGAAGACAACTTGATGATTGCAGGTAAAAAGGTGTCTTCGGAAACAAGATCCGTTAGTTCGAGTATCTGGGCACGAGCCAATGACAGTAAAACCTATTGCCAAGGAGCCCAAGATATCCGAAATGTCTGTGATGACCGACCTTACTAAGGCTCTCCAAGAATACTTTAGGGGTAATCGAGCTCCTCAGAATAGCCATATGTACCCAAGGAGAGAGCAACAATGGTGTTCGGTGTGCTTAGGACCACATAGCACGAGTGAATGTCCCACATTCAGAGTCAAATTCAATGGGAATTGCAATGCATGTGGTAAGTACGGCCATCAATCTAAAGATTGCCTAGTACTTAAGTGAATGTTGGCGAATCAAGCACCACTAGCCTGGTCAAACACACCTCAAGTACCCACGCTAATGCCTACACAACCTGTCGAGCAACCGTCACAGCACATAGTTCCAAGGAATCCGAATGTAGTCCAGTCTGTGCCGTTACCACCGCCAGTGCTAGGACCACAACCTCCACATCCAAGGATTACCCCAATAAACCAGATGGGTTGTGAGTCACATAGTGCGTGTGGGGATTATGAAGAGGAGATAGACCCCACTACTCCATATGGGATTGATACGTTTGAAATGATTCCCCAGTACTACATGGAGGATCATTTCGGGCAAGTCAAGCCTGTATATCAAGCGGCTGCTCTCCCACAAGAGGGCAAAACCTTAATACCTTGGCGAGGAGACCACCTCTTCAATGCTACGATTGTGGTGGACCACATCGTGTAGCGGAGTGCCCTAATAGGCTACAGAAGATCGCTACTCAAATGCAACCAAATCAAGGGAGCACATCGCGAATGCCGGTACTTACATGTAATCGTTGTGGCATAGATCTTTTGATCGCTCAATGTCCACATAATCCTAATGCACCCAAGATTACGCCATTGAATTTGGTTGAGGTCACCAACCAAGCACGAGGAACCACACCCGTGGTACCCGTGAATGTAGTTACACGGTCAATGCTTCAAAATCAAAACTACATTCTTGAAGAGAGGGATACTGCATCAATCGCTCAGGCAAAGAAAAAGAAAACACGGCGGAAGAGATCGCTTAATGCCACGAGCTCCAAGCCTAGTTTAAAGACTAACATAGGGACAGGAGACGACCCCGTGTATATGAATGATCCTAAAGATGATTCCGATTCAATAGAAACCATGGGGACCAAAGCCACTACCTTAAGGGAGGAACCCACCCGGGGGCTCAATGAAGGAGAATCAAGCGAGTATATAAATAAGGGGAAACAGAAGGAAACTTCCTCGGCCCCACAACCAAGTCAGTTAATGCCCTCTCGACCACCCAAACTGACTGAGACTCCCCAAGACAAGCCACGTGGGCCAAAAACCCTTAAGAAAAAGATTGGAACTTACCCAAACCCAGTTGAGGAGATTGAACAAGTGCAACACTTAAGGGGTTTGGTGGAAGAAACACAAAGAGAACTGGAGTCAAACCCGAGAAAAATCAAAATTCCAGACACAGTGTTTCCTACGCAAGCTCAGCCTCACAGGAACCATAAACCGTTAGCTATACCTAGTATCATTCGGGAAGAAAGTGAGGATAGGACATCCGGAAGTGGGCAAACACCCTTTTTGCTTGAAATAATGTTTAGTGAGGGAATGCGTGACCCCATTGAAGAGGAAGTGATTCCATCTTCACCAGTCCCTAGTCAAGGGGCGATGTCTCGAAAAGTACCGTTGAATGTGTCTAAGCTAATGGATTTCATGTCCTCTGAAATCAGAACCACGATCATATCCAAATTATACGGAGATCCTGAGCTATTCTTAGCTCTTCGGGCATTTCTCAATGGAGAACTAAAGGCGGGGCTACCACAATTTGCAAATATGGATAGACCCGACACACTTCAAGATGAAGGGGAACATTGGGATCTACAACCCAACCTAGAGGAAGATTCGGTCGTTGAAATACCTGTGAACAAGTTGGGACAGTACTTTGAAGGTGACGAATCTAATGCAACCCTCCCCATTACTACCAAGGGATTAACTCTAAAGGGAATCCTTGATGGTGGTGCTGGAGTGAGCATTGTGACTAAAAACTGTTGGGAATCCATGGGGAGACCTCACCTCGAGGTCACAAACATAGTGGTCAAGATGGCAAACGGAACTATTGCTAAACCTATTGGAATGTTAAGGGACCTTAAGATCAAGGTTCTGGGATACAAGGTACGACATACCTTCATTGTAATGGATTTCTCCAAGCATCCTATGTCATATCAAATGATCTTAGGACGTCCTTTTATGAGGGAAGCACAAATGGTGCATGACTGGTCGAAAAACCATGTCTACCTACAATTCCAGGACTCTGTCATTCGAGTTAATCTTGAGAATGGTCGTGCGCATCCTTTAGGAAGCAAGGTTATCATTGATAATCGATCGGATACCACTGTTCACTCTGCCCCATTAAGGTATTGCTATACATGCAAAAAAGAGACTGATGATGGAAAAGATTCTCCTTATATGGATGTTCTACCGGGTATGACTGAGTCGGATAACGTGGATTGGGTACACCTAGCGGCAACCATAGACACATGGGAAAATAGAGGCACAAGTTGGGTAACACCTGAGGGGCAAGATATGCCACCGTTAGTGCCAATAAACATGATAGGTGTTATGCACTTGACTCCTGATGGCGAGAACGTGGCAAACTCCACCGACACTGAAAGTAGCGAAGACTCGACCAATGCAACTCTGAGTATGAATCTCAAGAAGAAACCGACCCTGAGACTCATGGAGAAAACGAATCAAATATTCACCCAAATGTGGAAGCAATGTGCTCAAGGCCTAGGACAGTGACCTCCTGCAGTTCATCCGCTGCTGCAGTTCATCCGAAAGTGAGGTGGACACAAGTGAAGATCGACCAAGTGAGTCTAAATCTAATAGAAACAAAAATCAAAAACTTGGTAAGAAGAAAACGAGACATAAGCGCCAACGCTATCGAGCTAATGTACGCACTGCAATAAACAAGGAAAGATCCACTGTAGAATGGCTCAGTTATGTAGGAGCCATTGATGCTCATCGAAAGATAGCTAATAATTGGGGACAATATCTCCAAAGTGTCATGTGGTGTATTCCGCAACCTCATGACGTCACCCAATTAGAAATCGAAGAGAAGCCAAAACTAAGTCGTACTGCAAGAAGGCGACAAAACCAAGAGTTGGCTCAGCAACAAAAGGAAGCGGAATTGAAAGAAAAAAGCCTGGCACAACAAGAACCAGTAGACTTACACCCCGCACCCGAGCATTTCAAATCATTCACCACCACAGGGGAACGTAAAGTGGTCTACACAAAAGCCCAACAAACGCCTACCAATGGGAGTAGCGGTGTCTACGATGGCCCTGCGGTAGTTAAGGAGATAGACTTAGCAGATCCGGGTGAGGAGTCTAAACCAATTTATATTGCTCAAGACCTCACCAAGGCGGAAGAAGCTACACTTACGAAGCTTCTAAAAGAATTCAAGGACATATTTGCTTGGACATATCATGATATGAAGGGTGTTCCACCCTCGGTGGTGTAACACACGATTCCAATGATTAGCACTGCTAAACCAGTCCAGCAACGTCCCTACCCAATGAATCCTAAGTACGCAAAGATTGTACAAGAGGAAATTGAAAAGCTTGTAAAATGTGGATTCATATACCCTATTGAGCACTCAGAATGGGTTTCTCCGATAGTCATCGTACCAAAAAAGAATGGGAAACTCAGAGTGTGCGTTGATCTCAAAAAGGTTAATGCAGCCACCAGAAGGGATCATTACCCCTTGCCATATTCTGAACATGTGCTTGAAAGAGTGGCAGGCAAGGAGGCATATAGCTTTTTAGATGGGTACTCAGGTTACAATCAGATCACAATTGCAGTCGAGGACCAAGCTAAAACAGCATTTATCACGGAGTTTGGAGTGTTTGCCTTCCGCATCATGGCTTTTGGCTTGACCAATGCACCTGCAACATTCCAACGATTGATAAACACGGCCTTTAAGGAATATCTAAGGGACTTCTGTGAAGCTTTCTTAGATGATCTTTGTGTTCATTCCTCTTGGGACGAGCACTTGATGTGTTTACGAAAAATATTTGAAAGGTGTAGATTATATCGCATCTCATTGAATCCTTTCAAATGCCAATTCTGGGTTAAACACGGAGTTATCTTAGGGCATATAGTGTCCAAAAATGGGATTTCCACTGACGAGAGTAAAATCAAGGTCATTCTGGAATTACCCCCACCCACCAACTATAAGGGAGTCCAACGCTTTATGGGCCACATTGGTTATTATCGAAGATTTATTCTATTCTTTGCCGAGATAGCTCGACCATTGTATAAGCTTCTCATCGAGTTTATTTGGACCGAAGAATGTGACCGTGCCTATGAGCTATTAAAGAAGGCCTTGGCGAGTGCTCCAATCTTGAGAATGCCTAACTGGGATTTACTCTTCCATGTGCATATTGATGCATCAAACTTTGCTATTGGGTGTGTGTTGACTCAACCTGGAGAACACAAGCTAGACTACCCCATTAGCTTTGCCAGTCGGCCAGTTGAACGATGTTGAGATGAACTACACCACTACGGAGCGAGAAGGGTTGGCAATGATATATGCAGCAAGGAAATTTCGTTATTACCTTCTTGCCACCAAGTTTGTTTTCTATGTGGATCATCAAGCATTGTTGTATCTGGTAAACAAACCATGCTCAAAGGAAGAATCACGCGATGGCTATTGATTCTTCTTGAGTTTGATTTCACTGTTGTTGTGAGACCTGGCAAAAAACATGTTATGGGGCTGATCATTTGTCTCGCATACCTAATGGTGAAGCTCCTACGGGAGTTGATGATGACTTACCTGACACTTCCCTGTTCATGGTGGAGACAATGCCTGAATGGAGTGAGAAGATTGTTAACTTTTTGGTTAATGGCTTTCCACCCAAGGAGCTTCGTAAAGATCTAGCTCGAAAGCTGATCAAAGAATGCGAACCCTATTGCCTGATAGCCGGGACTCTTTATAAAAGAGGAAAGGATGACGTTCTTAGGCGTTGTGCCCGAGAGGATGAGTATCTATACATTTTGCAAGAGGTACATATGGGCGTAGCCGGTGGTCAATTCTCAGGAGACTTAGCTGCGCGAAAGATCTTACAATCAGGGTATTGGTGGCCCACTATGTTCCAAGATGCATCACTCTTTGTGAAGGGTTGCGATGAATGCCAACGATACAAGAAACCCCAACGGAAAGATCAGATGCCCCTACATCCAATCAAAGTAAACCAACCATTTGAAAAGTGGGGTTTAGACTTTGTAGGTCCAATTAGCCCAGCGGCCCGCAACACACAATCTCGCTATATTATTGTGGCCACTGACTATATGACCAAATGGGCTGAAGCGAAAGCGACACGTAAGGCAGATGCGAGGACAACAGCCAAGTTCCTCTTTGAAAATATAATCACACGCTTTGGTTGTCCTTTTGAACTTGTGAGCGACAATGGGACGCATTTTATAAATGACGTGATTAAGGAGCTCACAACAAATTTCATGATATCCCATCATAAATCTACTCCTTATTATCCGCAAGCGAATGGCCAAGCCGAGAGTACCAACAAGACCCTAATCTCTGTTTTGACAAAGACAGTTGAAGCTCATCGCACGGATTGGGATCTAAAGCTTACAACAGCTTTATGGGCCTATCGTACTGCGTACAAAGTGGCTATTAATTGCACACCATTCAAAATGGTATATGGCCAAGAAGCAGTCATGCCGTGGGAATTTGTCATTCCAAGTCTTCGTGTTGCTACTCAAGAGGGTTGGGATGGTAATCCCTTAGCAGAGCGTCTGTATATCCTTGAGCGGCTAAACAAAGAAAGACAATTGGCTGTGTACAATGCCCTTGTGGAGAAGGATAGAAGGAAAAAATGGTTTGATCGCCACCTAAAGGACAAGGACATCAAGGTTGGGGATAAAGTCCTAATGTATGGAGTGTGAAACGAAAAGAAGAAGCTCAAATATGCTGGTAAGGGACCGTATAGAGTATGTGAAATTACCCCACAAGGTACCATCAGAGTGGAGACTCTCGACGGAGTTGAAACCATTGGATTCCTTAATGGGAGTAAATTCAAAAGATACTATGACCCCCTAAGCCAAGAGGAGTTACATGCAATCCATCAAAAGAAGGCAGCTAAAGAACAAGCTGAGCTTAAAAAGATACAAGCGAGAGTCAAAGCCAAAGAATGTCAACAGCGTGCTAGGCGACAACGAGAAGCCAACTTGGGAATTACGCAAGTATTTTTCGAGGAAGCAGAGGAGGATGCACTGGAATCTGACCCACCTCTAAGATACCCAATTGAGTTACAGAGTCCTTACGGGGAGGTGCTGTATAATGCATTATTGGATACAGGAGCTCAACACAATCTGCTATCGTAAAACCACCTTTATCCAAGAGTGCTATCCAAATTAAAGGTATCAACAAGAAGAAAACCCCTGTCTCAGGAATTCTGCACACTCCTGTGGCCTATGACAAGGGGACCGTAATTCAAAGCTTTTTGGTTATGCCTGCGGGTACCATGGAAGGGACTGTAAACTTAGGGCGCAAATGGATGATGGCCACCAAGTGTAATATCGATTGGGCGACTAGACGAGTCACCACGCAAGAACCAACACTAGGTCTGACCGCTCAAAATCCCGCTCCTAAGCCATCAACCCTGGACAAAATGTTAGATAATGAAAAATCACAAAATCGAGTGGCAAAACCATCTTTGATTGTTTGCCACCCCTCTGACGCTTCAATGCCAAGAGTGGAAACGTGCAGGATGATCTCTAAAGCTCCACTTACTATGCCAAAAAACACATACAAATGGGTCCCGAAAGCTTCGTTAAGCCACTTCCCCTGCTCAATCTCGTTCAGCCACACCAAGAAGCCTCGTAAAAGGAAAGTAGCTACCCACCCGAGAAAGGGCAATGTAACATCGCGATGGATCCCTAAAAAATTATTAGTAGCCCAAGGGTACTACGAGGGGAATGACCAAATTTGGGTGACCCCTAAACATAAGGTGAATCCCTCTATATCACCTGTAAAACCTTGCAAACCAATTGTTGCCACCCCAATGACAATTCAAGACCGTGGTAAGGGAAAGGTAACAGAGTGCTCCGCACCACTTCTTCCAGAGTTAGTTTGGATTCCCAAACGATATCGATCATTACCACCTAGCTCAGGAAGGGGGGAGCCACATGAAGCTTCTAGCTCCTCATGCCAGGCACACACTCATATAGAAGTTTCTACATGCTCTACACCTACTCTTGTCAACACCCAACAAAAAACCGATGAGTCTACGTCTCCCCTTGTAATAGTATCATCGGAAACCATTTCCTCCATTCGTCAATGGGAGCGTACACTACCTTCTCTACAATTGGATGTGGCCACAAGGGTCATAAAAATCTATCTGCCCACATCACAACCTATGACCCGCTGGACAAATTGGTTCCAAGAGGCTGCAACATCATTGCAAATAATATGATCTACCCAAGGAAAGGGGGAGCATGTACTCACGCTCGACATTCTAATGCTTCCTCCTTAACCTTCTCCCCTGACCATGTAATTGCCAAATTCAAGGGGATGTATATATATCGCTTCATACATTTAAAAAACAAAAAAATAAAAAAAAACAAAAAATAGTAAAAAGAGCAAGAGCACAAAAAGAGGATAAATATCCGTATACAATCAAGAACTAGATTGACCTGTCTCACAAACCTACTGATGCTATATCTGTGTTTGCAGATATGGCAGATGTACGATCATCATACACATCATCCACTCGGCCCCATTAATCTATGTCCAATCCTTCAACTAACTTGCCCCATCAAAGGCTGTAGAATTCTAGCCCCTCCCCAGCTCCTCCTTGTCTTGCCACCTCTAGGTCTCTCGAATGTATCCACCATATTCCCTGAGCTAAACAAAAAATTCCCTGTGACCCTTGTACATCCTTCTCACTTCATTAATCCCATCACCTCTTTCCAGTTGGAGCATAGCAACCTGACAAAGGGAGAGCTTTGAATTCTCAATGGAGCATGTGAGAATAGCTTTCCTATCCAATGCCTTTGATGAGAGGTATCATCTGTACCTTTCTCAGATATTTCACATGTGCTATCCTGTAATTGAAACTGAATGGGATCATATAGATGTATTAGCCAGAGAGGAAAATGTTGAGGAATTAGAATGGCTAATTCGCCTATTGACCATGACTGACCCCTACTCCGTAGAGGACATATCCCCGATAGCCCAATGCTTTCCTTTTCCACAAGATGACTATCCTCGCATGGTTACATTCTTGATGAGTCTATGTGGATGGGAAAATGAAAAGGAAATATCTGACAATGATGAATGGACGGATGAAACTCATGGCACTACTGAGGTTGATTTTATTTATTTGGATGATGCGGATAGAGGCTTAGCCTTAGGGCTAGAGCCAGGACTCTACAACATCCTCTTACCGTATCCTCAGTAGTAGTGTGGTGACTGGTAGGTAAGTTAGTGTTTTCAAGTTTTTTCTAGTTTAGATTCTTTAAACGAGTCTTGAAATTTTCACACTGATGTGCCTCTCGAGGTATAGTGCTTGTTAGTTGATTGTACAGGTTAAAAAGTTTGAGGTGGGTTCGCTTTCAAGTCCTGAGACTGCCGCCGCAACGTTCATCAAAATATATCTACATCAAATTGCAAGCTGTCTCATCAAATCAAGGAGATCTCCAATTACAGGTGTAATTCTTCCATACCCACTCTCTTTCGTTTTTACTGTTCAATTAATTTCATAAACTATAAGACATGACCACATGGAAATTGTCAATGTACTACTTAGTTTTTGAAGTTGCTTGCATGCTAGTGTAAATCATTAATGAGCTTAACTTTATTGGAAATATTCCTAGGCAGCATGACGTCTTTAGTTAACCTTGGAATACGATTGTCTTAGGTCTAGGGTCAAACCATCTTAATGTTTGAACACCTGGTTGTGTGTGTGTTGACCTCTAGGACATAGCTTTTACCCCTTGTCGAAAGGATGTAAGAACACATTTTAGTTCAGGAGTGAAGATCAAAAGAAACTTTATAAAAAAAAAGCCTACAATTAATGGCAATACAAGTCTATGATGTGCTTTAATGTTGGCCTATCGCCTTATTGATACTTGGTAGGCGAGGAGTATTTACTCCAGACCGATGCCTTGGTTGGTAGGGGGTAGCCTTGCCTAAAGTGAGCTAATAGATTCCTGGATAATGCCTTGTGTTAAACATGGTACCAGGATCGATGTTAGTTTTGCCTTAGGAAGGTCGCCATTGTGTATAAAAATTGTCACGTGCATAAAAAAATAAAGGCAAAAGGCTCCTGTAACTCTGATGTTTCTTGTGTCCCTAGGCTCGTGGTAACTACTTGTTCTTAGAGTAGACACAGTATGGTCATCTGTTTATTTATTAAGCTTGGTTATTTCCTTAACTTAAGCCAGTTATAAACCTTGATTAACCTTTGACACCTTGCTAACTCTTGATTTACTTTCAATAATTTTAAACTCCTGTTACTTTGCTACACTAGCTCATTCATGTGACCCTTAAACTAAGTTCTCATAGCAACATCCATTGTGGTCTAACATGCTTGAATTTATACACTTTATATCTTTTGAATTCCAGCATACTTTCACTCTTTTCCTTGTTTTGCAGACGGTCAACCACAACAACCCTATCGAGCTTACCATACCATAGCTTCCGAGGACGGAATCTACATCAGGAAGGGGGGCATGTTAACCCATGGCAGACATTGAGACGTACTATATTTTACGTCATTAATTTAAATATTCTGAGTCATGGGCCGGGCTTGTCGGCACTATATGTTAAGGATAAAGGGATTGGGTGATCGCCGATGAGAGGCGCACCTTGGATATCAGTAGGATAAGGGTTAGGGTCAGCCGGCCATGTATGGGCGCCCAAGTGTGAACGGCCAAGTCACCTATAAGAGTCAAATGTAACCCTAAAATCCTCATTCTCAGGTGTTGTGAATACAAGAGTGCTCTTGCCTTATCTCCTTGGTTTCCTTCTCCTGCGTGTGTGTGAGAGAGAGAGAGAGAGAGAGAGTGAGAGAGCGATCGAGCACTGTGTAGCGGCACGGCGGCAGAGAGGCGGTAGAGCGGCGAACGGCGGCTCCTCCTTCATGGCTGCGATGCGGGAATCCTTCAAGGCGGCGGTTGAGCGGTGAGTGACACACCCTTTGCATTCTGTTTGAGCTTCCTTCCCTGGTTGTATTCTTGCAGCAATTCGTGGCTCGCATACGGTGTCCGCCAGCAAGTCCCCAGCTACGACCTGTGCGGCAAAAGCGCACAGTGGGGGTGGGGCAGGGAGTGCAGGGCCACAAGGAGAGAGGGGAAAGAGAGGGTGGGGTTCAGGCTCTCAAGCTACGCCCGAGAGAGTGAGGGGGCTGGTGCTTAGTCTGTGAGGGGGCTGCGTTATTTGTGCGCCACTGCTAGAAGCGAACACTAAGGGGATGTCACATCGCAGTGGTTGATTTTATATCTGTCGATGCCGCTGGCAAGTGCTAATCTGGCTAGTGAGACGACTGCAGTGGTTGATTTTATATCTGTCGATGCCGCTGGCAAGTGCTAATCTGGCTAGTGAGACGACTGCAGTGGTGGCAAGTGTCTCCTGTATATCCCTACAAATCGGCGCGTTATTTATGGGCTGGTGATGGTGAGTTGACGAAGGGGAGAGGAGGTGGTTGTTGGTGGGGTGAGAGAGAGAGGGGGGGCTAGGTGATGCTCGGTGAGGCATGATGTGAAGGAGGAACGAGAGCTGCGGGGGCTGGGGGTAGTCGGGTGAGGGGCTAGTCGGTGGGGTGAGGAGAGTGGGGGGCTAGGGCCCGGGGGGTGAGGGGTGAGGGGTGAGGGGTGAGGGGGGGCTAGTAAGTGTGGGGTCACGAGGGCGAGGACGGGGGATGCTGGGGTGTCGTGCGCACGAGATAGGAGAGGGGGGGATGCTACACACGAGTGAGGGGGGTGCTGGTGAGTGAGGAGTGGGAGGGAGAGAGCTGCAGGTGAGAGGGAAGAGGGTTGGGTTGGTGGGATGAGTGAACAACAAGGGGGGGCATTGGTGGGGTCGGAGGGGTCAAGGGAGGGATAGGGGTGGTCGATGAGTGAAAGGGGTGTCGGTGGGGAGAGGGAGTGAGATAAAGGGGGGGGTCAGAAGGGTGGTGGGAGAGAGGGGTGGTCGGTGAGTGAAAGGGGTGTCAGTGTGGGTAGAGGGAGTGAGATAAAGGGGGGTTGGTCGGTGGGGTGAGTGAGTGAGGTGGGGTGAGTGGGGCAATAAAGAGAGGGGTGTCGGTGGGTAGAGGGAGTGAGATAAAGGGGGGTTGGTCGGTGGGGTGAGTGGGGCAGTAAAGAGAGGGGTGTCGGTGGGTAGAGGGAGTGAGATAAAGGGGGGTTGGTCGGTGGGGTGAGTGAGTGAGGTGGGGTGAGTGGGGCAGTAAAGAGAGGGGTGTCGGTGGGTAGAGGGAGTGAGGTGGGGTGAGCGAGAGGGGAGACCGAGAGAGGGGGATGGTCGGGGTGGGGGGAGGGGTTGTCGGGGTGAGGTGAGCAAGAGGGAGAGAAAAAGAGAGAGGGGGATGGTCGGTCGTTGGGGTGGGGAGATTTTCTTATTTTTTTTGAAAGGGTCGACGAGAGGGGGAGCACGGGTGATCGACCAAAAAAGGGGGGTAAGGTGGTGAGCAACCAAAAAAGGGGGATGGTGAAGGTCGGTGGGGTAAGGAAAGGGGGGGTCCGGCTAGGCACGGGGGAGGTGGGTCAGCAGGTGAGAGGGAGCCAAGAGAGAGAGAGAGAGAGAGAGAGAGAGAGAGAGAGAGAGAGAGAGAGAGAGGAGCTGGGGGGTGAGAAAATGAAAGAGAGGGGGGTGACGGGGTGGGGTTTTTTGGGTTTTGTTTGTTTTTTTTTCCTTTTCTTTTTCTTTTAATTTTTTTTTGGGTGGGGGGGTTGTTTTGTTTTTTAATAGAAAAAAGAAAACTAAGATGGGGGAGTCATTTTTTGGGAAAAAAAATCTTTTTTTGTTTGGAAAAATAAAATAAAATAAATATTGGGGAAAGAAAAAATAAAAAAATAAATATTGAGGGAGGGTTTTTTTGGGAAAGCAAAAAAAAATACAAAGGGGAGATTTTTTATCTTTTAATTTTTGCTTGATCGGGGAGAAGGGGAGATTGGGTTGGTCGGTGATGAGAGTTGAGGGAAGAAGAGAGAGGGAAGGGGAGAAGAGAGAGGAAAGGGAAGAAGAGAGAGGGAAGGGGAGAAGAGAGAGGAAAAGGGTGGTCAGTGGGTGAGGGAGAGGAAGAGACCGAGAGAGGGGATGGTCAAAGGGGAGGGGTTGTCAGCGGGGTGAGCAAGAGGGAGAGAAAGAGAGAGGGGGATGGTTGGTGGGTGCGATGGGGAGATTGCTTTTTTTTGGGAGGGCGGTGAAGAAGGCCGAGGGGAGAAGTGAGAGGAGAGGGGGTCGATGAGGAAGGGATGGTGAAGCCACCCTCTAACCCTCTAAAAAAGAAGGAGAAAAAAAATAATACAAAAAATGTATTAAAAATATGTACAATCCCTTGCCTTATTATGCCCACTAGCTCGCATGTCACCCTCGAGGAAGCCAATACTTCTTGACTCTAGATCCGTTCACCAATGGAAGGGCGGCACCCTGGAGAGTTTCAAGCTGTACCACACCCATGGGTAAGATCTCCACCACTCGAAAAAGACCCTGCCAAGCATACACCAACTTCCTAGCCATTTTTAGATATTTAGAGTTGTAAACCAAAGCCAAGTCACCTTTGGAGAATTTAGGAATTCTCAAGTGTCGATCATGCCACGCTTTACGTCAAAGTTGCTCCACCTGTGTGGCCATCGGAGCGAGTTAACAGGTCTCTTCCAAGATTTCGAGCTGCTCCTGCCGAGCAGAGTATGCGGGGTGATAGGTGGCCACCCTATGCTGCCCCACTCTGGAGAGCCTACATTAAATTCAAAGGGTAACACTGCCTCAAGCCCAAAAGCAAGTTGGAAAGGAGTGTGTTGCCTTGTAGGATGTGTGATAGGCCCACAATATCCCCAAAAGGGCTTGGTCCCATTGGTGAGAGTGCTCCTTCGCTACCGGATTTGCACAAGACCTTGTTGGTGCTCTCTACTACCGTTAGCTCTGGGGTAGTATGCACAAGACCTTGTTGGTGCTCTCTACTACCGTTAGCTCTGGGGTAGTATGCACAAGACCTCTGATGGAAGATTTGGTAACGTGCCAGTAGGGTATCTATGGCTTCATTCACAAAATGTTTCCCCCTATCACTGATAATTTCTATGGGACACCCAAACCTGGTGAAGATGCTCTCATACAGGAACTTGGCCACTTTAAGAGCGGTGTTGTCTCGAGTGGCTCTGGCCTTGGCCCTGGCCTCGGCCCATTTGGTCGCATAGTCAGTGGGGCCACCAAAATGTACTCACAGCCCGTGGGGTGAGACTTTGGGGTGATGGGGCCCACAAAATCAATTCCCCACTTCTCAAAAGGCTCCCAGGGTGGTGTAGCATGGAGAGGCAAGTAGTGCCTACTATCTGGTTTGGGTCCAGACCTTTGACATATGTCGCATTGTTGCACCCACTTTCTACAGTCAAAGAATAGGGAGGGCCACCATAGACTAGACTACATGATCTTTCGGGCGGTGACAAGGCCAGACGAGTGACCACCACACCTGGTCCGGAATGTGCATCTTCCATGATTAAGGGAACCTCATGAGAGTTGACACATCTCCTCAACACTTCATCCTTGCCCCTCTTGTACAACTATCCGGCAACAATGAGCAGATAAGGCCTACTCTGAAGAAAGCCTCCTTTTTGCCTTGGCATCAGCATTCTGGGGAAACCTCGCTGTGCTCAGCAGCATCACTATGTCCTCATACCAAGTAGGGGTGGCATCCACCAAAGCACACAACATGCTGTCCGGGAGATCATCACAAATCCCCTCATCTGAGGCTAGCTCCCCACTCCGGATTCTGGACAGATGATCAGCCATGACATGGTCCTTCCGTGGGTGGCGGACCATAATCTCAAAGTCAAATTCTTGAAAGAGAAGGAGCCATCTCCAGATCCTACCGTGGCGACCAAGGCTTTATTCAACAAATACTTTAGTGCTTGACGAGGTCAGTGACCACAAATGCCTGAATTTTTGAAATGAGTGGCCAAACCCTCCCACTCTGTGGTGGAGTAGTTTCTCTCATCCCGATTGAGCTGCCTGCTTGCATAGTGAATAGGCCTATCCATCTTTAAATCCACATCTGGCTGCGCTAGTACTGCTCCTACTACTATTGCACTGGCATCTGTGTGCACATGGAAGATCAACTCCCAATTCAGAGTGATGATGAAGACGGAAGCATGCACCAGCATGTACTTGAGAAAAGTGAAGGCTTTCTCTTGATCTAGGCCCCAATGGAAGGGAACGTCCAAGTGGAGAAAACAGTTGGGTGGAAAACAAATATCTGTATACATACGAACAAATCGACGCTGGTAGCCTGTATTCCTGAGCAACTCCTGCACACCTTTAGGATTGGACGGGGGGCCTAACCTGAGAATAACAATAATCTTGTCTGGGAAAGACCATCAGCCGAGACGACGTGACCCAGAAGGGCACCATAGCCCACAAGGAAGTGGCACTTGAAGGGGTTAAGGCGGAGACCGGATACCTTGCACTTCAAGAATACCAAAGTGAGTTGAGGTAGGTGTTCCTCTAGAACCACCACCCTAAGCATGCCTTTTTTCCCACTGAAGTTAGAGAAGTCATCCAAAAAGATGCATAAAAAATCATTCAAATAATCTTGGAAAATCTTGGTGGCGGTCCTCTGGAATGAGGTTGGGACATTGCAAAAAGACCAAAGGGCATCATCTTGTAGGCATATGTTCCCCATTGTGTGACAAATGATGTCTTGAGTTGATCTTTCTCATCAAACCTGGTTGTAGCCGCTGAACCCATCCATGAAAGAATAAAGCACATGGCCCGTCACATCTTCTAGAACCCACTCTATGAAAGGCAAAGGAAACCCATCTTTGATTTTGCACTGATTGAGGGGTCTGAAGTCGACACATATTCTGATCTTGTTGGTCTTCTTTTTTGGATCACCACTATAGGTGACAACCACTCAGAGTGCTCAATGGGAACGATGATACCTGCCTCTTCCATCTTGTCCAGCTCTTTCTTCATCACTACCTCAGAATATTTTGGGTTCATGCAGTAAATGCCCTTCCTCTTGGACTAGCCAACTGCCTTCTTTGAGTGGAATTCTGTGAGTGCAAATGGTTGGGTCTATCCCTGGGAGCTTGTAAGTCCATGCAAACACATCTTGGTGCTCTTTGAAAAATTTGGTGATTCTCTGCACAGAGTGGAAGGGTCCTCCCAGACCCAAGCTGCCACCAAGATGGGGCGTGGCTCCTCTGTTGTGCCCAGGTTCAACTCTTGCGTCTTTTGAGAGCTCTTCTTCTTCTTGGGATAGCTCTTGAATAGGGTCGAGGTCCAACTCAACAATGTCCACCACGTTGCACTAGAACCCCTCGTAGTAATTTAACCAATTCCATAGAGGTTCTACCACCTCTCCCCCTCTGAACCGACGAATGGATCCCAAGCCTCATCCACTGGTGGTAAGCCTTGCCATTCCTCCTGTTCTTCCTCGTCATTGGGTCCTTCCTCTCGAATGGGAATCATGTCATGTAGGGCAGTAGCTCGAGCACTCTCATCAGGGCCTTTTTCCAAGGGCAAGGTCACTGTCCCCTCTCGATTAGGGATATGCAAGTTGTCTCGACCCCAATCATGGATCACTTGAGCTGCCCTCAACCAAGGCCTTCCAAATGAGTAAGATGTAGGCCCCTCGAGCTAGTGGGAGGTCTAACACCACAAAAGTCATTTCACATACTAATCCTTCAAAACTGATCGGAACTTGCCTGACTAGTCCCATGGGCATCACTTGTCTCTGGTCTGCCACTCGGATGGCGAAGGGAGCTGGCTCAGTAATTCGAAGACCCAAAACTTTCCTAGTAGCTTCAGGCATGATGTTCACACCAAAACCATCATCCACAATGGCTCCTGTAATTTGAGTTCCTCCCACACGGAGACTGTCACCCTTGGGCTTCGGTGATCGGCCACTCCTGGGACACTGAGGCATACCCTTGCTTGCTGCCTCCTGGGCCGTTGCCCACTACTACTAGATGTGGCTTCACCCCTAGTTGCCTTCAGATCCATCCAATGCTGGACCAAGCCTAGCAGTTGCTCTCCTATTTCCTGGCTCAAACCACATAACTGAGGAAGGGTAATTTCCACCTTTACTTCTGCCAACTTTTCCTCCCAACTTAAATTACTAACCTTGGGTTGGGTAGACTCCTCATCCGCCTTTAAAAGTGTGGTGGTTGGGGGAATGACCAAGGTAGGCTCCGCTTCCTTCTCCATGGGTGGTGTTTGAATGAATTCCTCCACAGCCTCCTTATAAGCTTGGTCCACAATGGATAGGTAGATTGCACCATCAGGGAGAGGAGTTGGTGTCTTTGGGGCTCCTTGGGACCAGGTGATGGCCGCCACTATTGGAGTGTCAGTAGTGGGAGGTGGCACCACTTCCACTATTGGAGTGTCAACCTTGGGAGATGGCACCATAGCTTCCACCATGTTAACCAATGGGGTTCTAGGACAATCTCGGGTGTAGTGGTCTCGGCTCTCCGGGCAATGGAAGCATGGGGGCAAGCCCTCTGGTACAGTGCATTGAGATTGCATGTGGCCACTCCCCCCACAACAGTAGCATATAAGAGGTCGGGTGGGGTTGTTGGGAGGACGGCGATTGGGGTACCTTTGGTTAGGCCGAGGCCCATACATCGAAGCACCCACTGTTGTAGCATGTAGTTTCCAGGATCTTGGGGTAGCCGAGCGACCAAAACTTTAGCTCTTGTGACAAGTTAGGCCACTGACTCCCCTGCCTTCATGGAGAGTTGGTTAAGCTCTTGAGTGTGATGAGGTCGAAGTAGTTTCCTCGCCAAAAGGTAGCCAAGAACTGGAGCCTGAGAGTGGCCCAATCTGGGAAGTGGTTGATGGGAAATTGACTGTACCATCGGCGGTCGGCACTTTCTTCCAGCATTGTCGGGAACAAGAGCAAGCGTGCATCATCTCGATTGAGACCTCTTGAGTCACACATAGTGAGGAACTGCCACAGGTGGTCTTCCGCATCTTCAGTGATGGTACCTTTGAAGGTTGGTAGCTTAACTTGCACTCGATTAAGGACAGTAGCCAATGGCTCTAGCCCTAGAGCTACCATAGGGTTAGAAGAGGAGATGTTGAGGCAAGAGTAAGGGAACGAGGAAGAACCCTACGACTCATTGAATGCTCATTAGCCTTAATGAGTTATGTAAAAAGGTGATCAAGGATTAATCCAAGATTAATCCTTTCACTATCTTTCTCTCTTTTATACTAATCAAGGACTCTAATTAACCACTAATCTCTAATTAATTCACACAATTGAGCACACCATTGGATAGAGCAAGGAGAAACTAATCTATGTACATCAATAATTATATAAATTAATCTAAATTAGAAAATTAATTAGACTCTTAATTATAGTCTCCTTTTTAAGGTAAAATTAAGCCAAGAGAGTCAAATTTCTCCAATTGATCAAAAAATTGATGTGATTATAAGTTGTCAATTTGTCCATTTTGGAGGTCATTTATGAAGGGTGTAAGGTGTAAGATTCCTCCCTCCAGCTTTTGAGGTGTGCAGGTGTAAGGACCTCCCCTTCTGATCTTATAATTATTCCCCTCTCTGAAATAAAAGACAGATCCTGTTTTACCCTATTTTGGCTTGGAGAGAGAAAATATCTAGAGAGAGGTAATTCAAAATTGAGATATTTTTGGATATAAAAATCCTTATAGTGTCTAAAATGGTTTCCCCTGAAACAAAAATTCAAAAAGAACTTTCCAATGTGCAATTGGAATTAATTGAAAATAGGTAAAAAGGACCTTAGCCTAAGGGTCCAGATTTTCCAAAAAAAATTGAATTATGGTCCAATTAAGGTTCCTATGGACCAATAAGATTAATCCAAATTTAGGGAGGAGATAAATTGAAGAATAAAAGAAAAACCCTAAAAATGAGTAAATACTCACATAAGATGAAGAGTTGACTGAGTACAAGGTTTATTAGTTAAAAATTAAGAGATATTTAGAGGAAATGATGCATTTTTGACACCTCAGTGTGGGGATCTCCCCTCATGAAGGAGGCACCTATTTCACATGTGTGGAGGAGTTTTAAACTCAAAAATAATGAGATATTTTTATCTCTCCTCTTTCATGTTTCAACTAGATCCAAAAAGTAAGCTAAACTGACCCCAAAAAGGTCAAAAATTGGCCAAACTTATCTGGAAAATTCTAGAATCAGTTTGCTTAGAGGCTCACTTTTTTCTATAAATAGAAGCCTCCCCCTTTGTAAAAGCTTAATGGTCTTTATGCACTGTTACTCTGCGCCTGTCTTGACCCATTCACATTGAATTTCTTAATAATTCAATTGTTTTTGGCTTAATCTTCTCCAAAGTAACTAGTGGCCACTCTTACTTCAAAAACAAGAGTAGAACCCTCAATCCCTCAAGTCAAAGGAAAGCTTACAACTTCATGTAAGCTAAATTTTCTTATTTTTTAACTTTAAATCTATGGTTTTCTTGATTTTCTTGTTTTATAGTTGATTGAAGTAAATTCTAATTCTATGCCTTGATAAAAAGGCCGCCCCCCTTCTCTTCTTTACAATTCAACCTTTCTTAATCCTAGAAAGATTTGTTAAATGATTAATTAAACTTTTCTTAATCTTAGAAAGATTTATTAAATGATTAATTAAACTTTTCTTATTATTTACTCTCTTGATTTTTGAAAATTGAGTAGATTAGAGTCATATACATCTAGATTGGGATAATTTAAGTTAAAATTAGAATGAGAAAAATGAGAAATGGTCAGCCATACAAAGGAGGTTATGGTAAAATTTTCCAAAATTTTGTGAAAAAGAAAGTTTATTTTTATGTTATTCCAAAAGAGTAATTCCCACCGTTTGTGCATTCTAAAAGAAATATTCGAATTACTCCATGTACATATTCACCTATGAATATGCATGGATATCACTGATATTAATTATTAAAATTGATTTCTATGCATAGAAAGATGCATAATGGAGATTGTTTTGTTATAAAAGTGTTATTTTCATTAAATTTAATTTCTTTTGATAGAAAGATGCATAGTGAAAAAAATTTTATTATAAAAGTGTTATTTTCATTAAAATTGATTTTATGCATAGAAAGATGCTTAAACAATTTATTTTTATTTCAAAAGTGTTATTCTCATTAAAATTGATTTTATGCGTAGAAAGATGCATAAAGGATTTATTTTTATTTCAAAAGTGTTATTCTCATTAAAATTGATTTTATGCATAGAAAGATACATAAAGGATTTATTTTTATTTTAAAAGTGTTATTCTCATTAAAATTGATTTTATGCGTAGAAAGATGCATAAAGGATTTATTTTTATTTCAAAAGTGTTATTCTTATTAAAATTGATTTTATGCATAGAAAGATGCGTAAAGGATTTATTTTATTTCAAAAGTGAATTTCCACTTGAAGTCCGGTTCACGCGTGTGGAGTCACGGTGTGAAACAGAAGTTCTCAAGAAACCACCTATATTTGGAGGCCCGTATCTCCTAAACTGTATATCCGATGAAGGCGCTTTAGGGCTCATCGGAAAGCTGACATCGAGCTCTTTGACTTTGGACTTGGTCGTTTGAAATCAAAATCGATCATTTTGGCCTTCGACCAGTAGCCTCAAAATTTAACCCAAAAATTGAGGGAAAAAACAACCCAAAAACCACGAAAAATCGTAAAAAAAACAGCACGAAAACAATGACAAGCCATATTCGGGCTACTTTTTAAGGGTCTAAACGACAAAATCACAAACAATTCAGGAAAATAAAGTTGTAGTACTCCAAAAACAGCACGAAAACAATGACAAGCCATATTCGGGCTACTTTTTAAGGGTCTAAACGACAAAATCACAAACAATTCAGGAAAATAAAGTTGTAGTACTCCAAAAATACTACAACTCCCTCATAGAGAGTTTTTCAAAATTCCTTTTGGAACACCCTCTCAAAAAAGTGATACGAAACAGGGAAAAACTCTCGAGAAATTTTTTCATCTTGAGACAGTGATGGAGAATAGGTTTTAGGACCTCCTCTTCCATCTGGAAAGTTCCTAGCATACATTTTTTTTGAAAAAATATCTCTAAGAGGTCGTTCACGTGCGTATAGCACCTAAGCTAATTAGGGCAAACAAACTCTAGCATGGCCACAATAAAAAGATTGTCTGCAATTACACAAGGACTGAACCCAATGGCTAACATCTTCGAGCCATTGAGATCCATGCTGCCAATTCACCTCCCCATGCCATTGACCATGCCTATAACAAGCGTGTCATCCGGTTTTACACCCCTTGTCACTTCGATTCTACCAGGCTTTGGCCCCTTGTCTAACATTCCTGCAAATTCTATAAGTACCGACCCTTTCCTGGATGCCCACAACATACTGACTAGTCTAGGAAAGGAGGTGGCCCAAGGACTCGGTGAGTCTCTTCCAAAACAAGAGCACTCACATACGGTCTCAATGACATACAGAAATACGACCGTATAAATTTTCAAAATTATGGGCAAATATGACGGAACAACCGACCCTGTTCAATTCATTCAAATGTTTGAACAGAGATGTGAAGCCTTTGGAATTGAACTTATGCTTAGAAGGAAAATCTAGTCGATGGTTCATCGCATTGATACCGGTGATCAAGACTAACTTCAAAATTTTGAAATCAACCTTTATACATGGCTTTTCTAGACAAGGTGATCAGTGGAGTGCAACAACACAACTCTATTCAATTGAATGTCAACCTTAGAAAGAAAAGCTAGTTGATGGTTCATCGCATTGATGCCGGCCCGACGATCAAGACCAACTTGAAAACTTTGTAAATCAGCCTTTATACATGGCTTTTCCAAACAAGGTGATCGGTGGAGTGCAACAACACAAATCTATTTGATTGAACGTCAACTAAATGAATCCATTAGAGCTTTTATCCTTTGGATAAAACTTTTGGACTCACATTGTGAGTCATAGGAAAAATTAAACGATGTCAATTGAGGAGATGTTTCATGAGATGGGCTTAAAGAATAACAGCTTACATAACTTGATCATTGTATCCAATCCGAAAAGATTCGATCAATGTTGCAAAGAAGCAATACGTTTAGATGACAACATGCTAGAAGATGATCATGCTACAAGGTGTTCCTCATCTAAGCCAATTGAATCAATGGCAAAAGAAAGATCGATCTCCGAATTGACATTTCCAAAATTTTATACAGCCTTGCTTAAAACCTTATAGCCATTATCTCGAAGAAGAGAGGATGAAAACCTTCAAAACCAGACATCCTTTAATGCCTATAAAAGGGACGAGCGAAATGCCTTGTGTTAAATGCAATCACTATGACCATCCCAATCTTCATTGTGCATACAAGGCACCTGTTTTTCTATACTGCATCTATTGTAAAACCTTTGACCATGATACTAAAAAGTGTCCTGCTTCATCCACGATGGACTCAAAACCTCCCGTGCACAAAATAGAAACAGTTCAAAGGGTAGAAACTGCTCAAGAGGCAGTCAATTAGACACTTCAGTGTGTCTATTATCGTGGACCTCACAAGGTGGCAGGTTGCCATAGTTTGGAATACTTCCATGCCCATAGTCATTGGCACCTTGGGAGACCAATGTGTGAACGATGTGGCATTGATCACATGTTCCAAGATTGCCCAAGACGAGTTGCTTTAATGCAACTTGTCTCACAAAATACAACTCTTAACATCTTAAGTGTACAAAATGGGCAATTGGCCACGGTGCCCCTTGAATGTGCTTACAAGCTTTCAAGCCAGGGCACTTGGCCACAGTGCCCTTGAATTGGCCACAGTGCCCTTGAATGTGCTTACAAGCTTACAAGCCAAGGCACGAAAAACAGTCAAGAAGAGTGTAAAAGACAATACCTCAACATGGGTAGAAGAACATGCTTTAAAACAGAACCCAAAAGAGAAAACAAAACCTTCTAAACCCAAGAAAAACAAGGGACAAAAAACTATCGAAACCAAGGTCGAAGTAAAAGACAGGGAAAAAGAGTCTATAGAGGACATAAACCCAAAAGGGGACATAAATACGACAAAGCCAAAAGCTATACATGATGAAGAAGCATCCACATCAAAGACTACCACACAAACTTCAACACCCATATGTGCGATACTACAGGATGTGCGATACAGGATACAAAAACCCAAAAGAAAATTCGATCTCGTCGCATGGGTAAAAATAGTGAAAAACTAACAAACCAAAGGAAGTCAGAGAATGAAACAAGTTCTAGTACATCACTAAGTGAGGATGAGAAAAGTTCTTACTCTTCGCTCACTGCACCACATAGACCAATCAAGAAACTAGAACCCACCCAACCACCCCAAATGGATAATAATGATCACATGACATATGTAGAACACAAAAAACAAGCTTAGGAGTGCATGCTTAGCATGGTTGAATGTCTTACGGGGTCACCGGTTGTGATTAAGCCTCATAATGCCAAAAGTAAAACAGCAACCAAGATACAAAACCTAGAGAAGTACCACTTTCCCTTTCAAGAGGAAGACATACTTCCTACGGAAGAGTCATTTAAAACAGACTGTATGAACTATAGGCTTGGGAAATCACGTACGAAATTCGATAATCCCCTTACAAGATTAAAACAGTCTCTCACGATAAAGCCAGAATCATATCAACACTTGCACCTTTAATGGCTCAACCTGAGTTATAAAAGGACATAACAAACTACATAAAATAGGACTGTCAAGATTCACAAGTTTCCAAATATCCCTCTTTAAGAATTGTCAAAGAGCCAAGTGTGCCATTGTGTGCATTGGGTACTCTTGAAAATGCTAAGACCAAAACAGAGGATGAAAGTGAATGGGAATATAAAACTGACACAGGATCTAAAGCTAAAATAATAACCGAAACACCCATGGTTCCTTTGAAAGACTCTATCATGGTATGGTTGGATTTCCCTACAGCAATGATGTTCAGCACAAGGGCATAACATCATGACAATAAACACTTGGGTGTCATTGTTTGGGACAACCTAAACTCACCCTGACAAGCAATAGTCTTGCAAAAGGAACCAATGAACAAAACATTGAAGTTCCAGGTTACTTTGGATACACTACTCAAACAATCAATAGTGATATGGAATTTACATTTCATGTCACTCTAGATTCCCTTGAGTATAATGTCATCATTGGCGGACTTTGGATAAGTGAATCATTGTATTCACTAGATGAATCCATGCAAACAGTCACCTTGAACACTCCTGCATGCAATGTACAATTGCTATACGAGAGGAAGAAACCTTGCAGGAACCAGAACTTCCAACATATCTTTACTGAAAAGATCCTAGGATTTTGGTTGGATTGGAAATTACAAATAAAATCTCCATACCTCAAGCACAGCTTATCCAACACGAGAACACAATCTCATGACCCTTGAGCTATGGGATTTGTTAGGTCAACCAACACTCACAGCACATCCTGAAAGGATTACCTTTACACAAGACTTGAACATGCCATGTTTGGGGTACTTGAACATACAATGTACATTGAAACTAACCCCCTCACTTGCAAGTTTTTTGTGGTTATGTATGTGTTGGAAGTAGATTTGATCTTGGGGTATAAATGGACTGTCTGCTACCCAAGCACCACTGTGCTTTGCTAGCGATAGAGTCATCATGATAGTTAACGACAAAAAGTTGCCAATACCATACTACAAGGAAGAGGATCCAACTTTAATGGATATCTATGATGCTGAACGTAAAAGGATACAAGCCTCTTCCACAATAGCCCCTCTACACCATGACCTACCATCTATGTCAACGACCGACTCTGATAAAGCCTCTACTCCTTCAATCCCATCCTCACCTATGAAGTTCAATGCCAAGACCTCGCAATCGACATCTATTCCTGAAGAAATTCCCACAGCCAAACCATCTATCTCTAATAGGGAACTCAAAGAAAAGGCCCCGGATCCTATGCATCTTCATCAACAAACCTCATCAAAGGAGACAAACACATGCTCAAAGGCCTCGTCTTATCAATAGCCACTCAACAAGAGACTCTAACCTCATCATCATCAACAATGCCAATGAGTCTCAAACCTGCAGCCTCAACGCGCCAACCAAATTCAAGGAGGGCCCCAAACCTTCCACATCACCCCAAAAGAAAACTCGACCACGACAACCACAATGAAGATATCTTAATAGTATCAAAATGTGGACATTTTAAGTGACAGATACAAAGATGAAAGTTCATGCAAAGGTAAGTTACAAAAGGATGAAGAAAGAGAAAAGACTGCCACACATGATGATCGGCTATATCCTCATCCACAACCAAACATTCCATAGACAAAGGCAAGCAACTTGTGAGGACGAGCTCTAGAGGGATAAACAAGAATTTCTTGATGAAGTCACAAAAAGAAGGGCAATAGAATAGGATCTCCATACATGGAAACAAGTATATCAAACTACTTTGGTGGAGATCATCCATGTTGGCTAGCCCATGACTTGTCCAAAATGACCAACTGACCACATCATTCAACTCGGACCATATTACACTATAACAAAATGGAATAGGGACTTAATGCAGCTCCCACCGGCATCTGAGAGACCATCTAATAACTCAAGAACAGTGTCCCTAAATTGGTTGTATCCAACACTCATCACTAATGCAGTCACATAGCCTGCACAAGCATGCATCCTACTTGTCAAAGTTCCAAGTTTACTTGTCTCCTAACCATTTGTCCATGCTAGGCCACCATCTAGTGTCGAACTCCTATTACCCCGGTGTTTCTCGAGTGCTCACCATCCAGTGTCTAAACTAGGAATTGCGGGTGCCCGGGTGCTCACCACAATTGCTACTCCTCATAAAGGGGGCCTTACAAAACAGAGTACATCCGCCACCCATAGAGGATGGAGCAAATGCTTTCTCAACACATGCTGCCTATTCAACTCCTCTCCCATTCAACTCCTTAATATATTCAACTCCTCTAGCTCCCTCTAAAGATATTAAATCCTTTGCTTTTTTACCTCTTCATCATTGTGTAATTCCAAGATCCTCTCCTCTTTCTTGCATCTTGCTTGCCTCGAAGTCCTTTTGTAGTTGTAACTTGTCTTGAAACTCGTTGGCCCTGATTATCTCTTGTTGTAGTCTTTATTCACATTCATTTTTATCTCTGTAGCTCCTTGATATGCCTTATAATCTATGCTTGAAGCCTTTGGGACTCTTCTTCATGGGCAATAAACTCTGCAAGCTTTTTGCCAAAATTTGCATGCAACCATAGTATCGATATATTTGTTGACCTACATCTATGCCGATCATAGATACTATATGTAGATAGCCTTAGTTCATCATTGAGTTCATTCTGTTCAAGCACTCTTATAAGCAAGACATCCTTGATACAAAGTCTGTCTCTTAGATTTCTCCATCAAAGCTCCTAACCTAGACCATAGGTGGGCAGATGCCATTAGTTTGTAATCCAGTTTTTGCAAGCAATAATATTGTCTAGTCTTCACTTCTTTCTGCAATTCACCGCTTTGCATTATGTTGATCTAGCTTTCACTATTGTGTATTCTTACAACATGCATAAATAATCAAAGCCCATAATTAAGAACTAAAAGAAAGAAAAAAGCAACTCATCATGGAAATTGATAGCCACCAAACAGGGGCTAGCACACCTCACCACCTCTCTCCAAGATTCAAAGGTAGAATTATAAACCAAGGAGGAGGCACTAACACGGCCATTAGTATAGCTATAGGCATAGGTACAAACAACTTAGAAAGCTATAGCTAACAAGTATGACAAGCTATTGTAGGCATGGGCAATAAGAGAAGAAGCCATCATAGTGCTCTTGAAAAAAAAAGATCAAAGGATAGCTCAGCTAGAATAAGAGTTAAGCCAACAACTTTAGCCCACCATAGCCAATAGAGCCTTACACATAACTAAAGAATCTTGTGGAGCAAGCCTTGCAATTGGCTTCATTTGCTGATGGTTCCTCAGGTCCCTCCTCAAACTTTTACCTTTTTCTTATCCACACTAACTTACAGTATGATATTTGCATTACTATAACCTGGAGAGACCTTTGCCCTAATACAACAAAACTCTAATAGGGATGGTATCCCTACTATAATAATGGCCATTTTTCATAATTATAGCTATCTTACTGACTATATATCCATGTATACATATGCTATGTACCCTATCGTTCTTAATTTCAAATTATGGTGTAGAGTATTAATGAACTCTACAAATTTGGATGAAAGAGAAGAGGTTTTAGAAATCTTAATGCCCTCTAACCTTCCCTCCATTTTGAAACCCTTTCGCTTGGTTCTAAACCTAGGGGTGGGAGTAGAGGCATACGATACATAAACATACCTAAGTCTTCATGAAAGTACTTTTTATATCGCCCTTATGGTATAAAAAGTACCATCCTTATGATATCTTAAAGCTTATCAAAAAATCTATAAAACATCTAGAACAAATTGTGATATCGTTGGTATATGAATTTTCACAAGAACGTATTGAATATTCTACTATTGTATGTCATGAAGAACAAATAGAACTAAATACATTTTTAAATACCAATAAACCCCCTCCACCCCCAAATCATTATGATATCTTAAAGCTTTATCAAAAAATCTATAAAACATTTAGAACAAATTGTGATATCGTTGGTATATGAATTTTCACAAGAACGTATTGAATATTCTACTATTGTATGTCATGAAGAACAAATAGAACTAAATACATTTCTAAATACCACTAAACCCCCTCCACCCCCAAAGCTAGATGATGATAAGGGGAAGGTATGTATCTATATACATAATACATACCCACTACATACTAGGCCTCTATATTCTAAACTCCTCCCATCTCATGGGTAAGCCCCCATAGCCTACTAACACTGAGGGACAAACTAACTTAGAAACTTCTTCTCTGTAACATGAATTTCTCACTAACACACTAGCCCCAAAGCTTATAGTAGCAATCTACACGAAGGTAAATCCCTAATCTATACAACTACCTACTGGTATCCTAATGAAGATGTTTTGGTGCAACTATCAAGAATGGAGATTATGAAGACTTGATCATAGTTCAAAAACCATTGCTTAGGCCAAAGTTGTTCTTTAAGTTGCTCATGCAAGTGTCTCCATTCAACCCAACAAAAGGCTTTTTCATGAGGTCTACAATACCTCTCCCGTGTGCTACCTACCCTCCTATGCCCACACTATCCAATCAAAGCACCCACGTAGAATGGGAAGAATTAATGCCAATGATAGGGGATGATAATCTATGGGAGAATGTGGTAGTATCCACCAAGATGGCTGTAAGATTTACACAAGATCTTCCTTATCACCTTAGGATTGCATACAGCTATTGCAAGTGGAAGAAGAAGCACCCAATAGAAGAAGAAGCACCCAATAGAATCACACGATGGTCTATAGAAGATTTTGGGATCCAACCAGAATGGTAGAAAGAATTCCTCACCATTTTGGGGTACGAAAGAATCTACATGTAGTCAATCCCAACGCAGGTGCACCCTTCACTCTTCCCACTTTTTGATCCTGCCAAAGAAAAGATGGATCAGATCATGGAGGCATATCCAAGACCCAGCCATAGTTGCTGCTTGGTGCTTCTTAAAGAAAGCTTATAATAGTCTTGTTAGACCAAAAGTAGGAGGCAATTAAGAATTTTGATAAAGAGGTACTATGCTTTGACATGAACAAGGGACCTAAAGAATAAGGCATTATGTATTACTATCATCGTCTCCATTGTCCCCTAGGATACATGCATGTCACCTTTGAAGACATGATTGATACATCTTTCTAGACACCACTTCCATATTTCAGAAGAGCTCTTTGCACACAGGAGTAAACAACACTCAAAAAGTTTTATATATTATGAGAGAAGTTAGCAAATGACCAACGAGCTTATTAGATTAGGGTAAAGTTTGTGTGCCCAAGTGTGAATAAGGGGTCAATTAAATGCAAGTGAATTTCTCATAATGAAAAAATGCAATCCCCTTTGTGCCAAATTGAGCTGTGCATGTATACTTGCTTTATCGTGTTTTGAGAGAAAGAGAGAGTTGAGAGTAGAGTTTGTGATTCTTGGTACATGTGCTTCTTGCTTATTGTGTGAGAATGAGTGAGAATGAGAGAGGTGAGTCCTCATAGGGAGGTGGATTATCTTCTTGGTGATGACAACAAGGAGGAAAGCACAGGAGCACAGGAGCTTGGAGCTTGGAGCTAGCAATCACTGGTGAGCTTGAAGGCTATGAATCTCGAGCCGGAAGCAAGGTAAGTCCCCTCGATGGTTGTTGTTTATTTACTTTTTTCGAGAATGGTAGAGTTTTAGAGAGGCTCAGAATAAACCATAACACATGTTGGGGGGGGCATGGCAGTTGAACCTAGCTATAGAGCACCAAAACCTATTGTATGCGAGAGTTATAACCAAAAAATGGAAGTCTTTGTGAAGGGAATTCGAGATGGTCAATCCTACCTATAGAACACTTAAAAAGGATCTGATGCAAGAGTTCTAGCCAAAACTATGATGGGTTGTCAAAAAAACTATAGCCATAATAGTTCCAAGCCAAATTATATGATAATTGTATTTCAAAGTGCGATCGATTATAAAGAGGGGTCACAAATGTGATGAGAGAAAACAAATGGGTTTTTAAGGAGTGGGATCCTTTCCCAAAGGCCAACATGTATCAAAAATGTAGGTAGGAGAGGTCAGCCCACTAGGCCACATTACTCCACCTCAAGGTACTCCCATAGAGGCAACATATTCTGTACAATCAAGCTCCCACGTATTCCAAAGTGTGATCAACAAAGAGGGATCACAAATGTGATGAAAGAAAACATGTGGTATCCTTTCCCAAAAGCCAACATGTATCAAAAATGTAGATAGGAGAGGTTGGGCTAGGCCATGTTGTGCCACCTCAGGGTACTCCCATATAGAGGTAACGTATTTATTACAAGGAAGCTCCCCTTGCAACAAGCAACATCTAAGGTTGAACCCCAAAAATCCAAAGCCATACATAACCCCCCCGCGTGAAGTACTCTTCAAGCCTTAGACTTGTCCATCATGGTGTCTTCCTTGATGGGAGGATTTTCATAGCATTGGAGTATAAGTGAATGTGCTAGTTTGAACATTTTATCTTCTAGTACAGTTTGACTTTTCCATTTGACATAGAATTCGAGGTGATTGTGTTTCATCCACCAACTTGAGGATGACAAACAAAAAACTTGTGGCTAAACAATCCCCAAGCATGCTTATATATTGACCAAAACATTCATCAAGATGGAACCTCTTGAATAAGCTGACATGAAAAACATTACATATATGCACATTTACAAATAGCTCAATCTTACTATGACCGCATAGAAAAGCATTATGTATGTGCATGTTTGCAAGTAGATCAATCTTATACCTTACTAGGACCTCATAGAAAATGATGGTTGAATTTTGGTGTGAGATTGGCTAACAAGGCAATATTTTGTGCACTCAACAACACCAAATCTCCTTGATCATCGAATTCCTCATGTCGATGTTTCTTGTTTGCATGCTTTACATAAATGATTTTGCTCTTCTCTAGATTTTGTTTTACCACAAGCATCCTCTTTTTCCATTAGTGTAAGAAGTTGTCATGAGAATATATTTTAAGTCCTTTAGAAAAATATTATTTATCCCCTCTTGAGTAATTTGGGAATGCCTGGGTTACTCTTGCATCATGCCGGCTAGGTTAAGATCGTGGGTGACACCACTATAAATATTAATACATGCGGTATAGTGACGTATGTTTGGGACCATCTATGATTATTTCAGTTAGGTTCGTATGGCAGGGTGATTCCTGGGGTACTTACGCCTGGTAGTCATGAGTTGGTTATGATTTGTGCCTGTTTAATATTTGTGGGATTAATTTAATTATTAATTGGGCTTATATTTTCAGGTGATGAAGACTATGGAAAATGAAGAGTTTACTTTGGAAGAAATGTCTTGGTTCATCATATTTAATTTTTGGCAAGCATAGTAGCTTGCAACCTTAGCAAATGATTTTTCCATTTTGAACTTTAGGAAAGACACATTTATAATGTGGAATTTATTAAAGCCTATGGCTTTATCCTAGTCCCAATATTAGACACTCTATTTTTGTAAAAGAAGAGTGCCGTGCTCTCTAAAAGCACATTTTGTATATTTTGGGGGCTATGGCCTATTTTTGAAAAGCTAATTAAATACCCTTGTGTGGAGAATGCCACACACAAGGGGGGGGGGGGGGGGGGGGGGAAGATTGCACCCAGCCTTGTGTTGATTGTGTTGGTGGTGATGTTTTTTCAAAATAATTATCTCTATGCCTTGCTAGTTTACAATTGTATGTTTCCCATAAGAACATGGAATTCAACTCATGGACCTTGGAAATACAAACCGTTTTGATGGGCATACAGTAACCCATTCTTGACTTCAAATAAACCCACTACATTTTTCCTTATTATACATCGTTTAACATTCTAATAACTCTTGCATCTTGCCTTTGTGTTCTTGAGTCATGTGTCTAGCATGCTATTGTTAAAATAGCCACACGCTCACTGCAGTCATCTATGACATTCACTGCAGACATTGCCTTTTCCTTGTCCAATGACTCTTGCCTTTGTGTTCTTGAGTCATGTCTAGCATGCTATTGTTAAAATAGCCACACGCTCACTGCAGTCATCTATGACATTCACTGCAGACATTGCCTTTTTCTTGTCCAATGACTCTTCAATTGCCCCTAGAAGGGGGTGCCTACTTATGTGTCCCTTATACTCGAGCATATGCTTATAAATTATAATAGAAATCTTGTTTGAAAATTTCTAACTTTTTCTTTTAAATCAAACTTAAACAAGTCTTTAACTTGGAATAAGTTATTTTTTATAATTATTTCAATTAGAGAAACACTTCCTTTAGTAGAGGAATATTACTTCTTCGTTCATGTGCCTTAAAATCCTTTTTATGAGAGAGTATTCTTTTTTTAAAAGAACACCTAATAATGTCCATGTAAGTATCATTACACCATACAAATCTGACACAATGTTGAACTTTATATTACCCATAAAACAATGAGGTTGGTTTAAACACCTTCTTCTAAGATGAATACTTTATTCTGGTTGATGCTAAACATGAAGATAAACCAATATGATTATGTCCACCAACCCTGCATATGTCCTTAATCAAAGACTTGTATGCAGTTAATGACTTTTCATTGCTCTTAAGTTACTTCTCGAGTTTCATGATGATCACTCAGAAGCCTGACCTAGTTACCATCAACCTTTTTCTAGTGCACACTTGTATACACTAACTTAAAACCAATCTTACGGATAACCTCCTTTCCGTGAGACACAATTCCCAAACAAAATTGTTCAGTAGTGCATCCTTAATTCCATAAAAAGAATTAACTATTGATTATCGCTAACACTTTACTAGTTACACCCACTATTGAAACATGTGACCAAGCATCCTTCATACACTTGATACAAGCATGCAAAAAGTAAACATATATATACTTCTAATCGCATGCTAAAAACACATAACATTAAACTTTAATCTCATGCATGACCCATACATGCATGCTTATGTAGATGCACACTTGTAAAAACTCAAATGTCCACACGAGGCCAATACCAGAGTAACTAGAGCAAAAATCTCAAATAATCGAGTGTGAAACACACTAGACCCATACATCCCAAGCCCATCATACTCAAAAATATATGTCAACAAGTGTAAAATACGTACAAGACCTTCTCCGCGTAATGGTTCTTGGTGATGTACAAAACTTATAAATATTAAGATGACACGTCATATGAACAAATTCATTTTATGGCCCCATGCACAAGAATTTGCAAACAAAAATGAGCACCAACCTTTACTCCACGCTCTCGATAAAGCCTTTGATGTAAAAAGATTCTTCCCGTGCCCATCAAGCATATAGCATAAAGTGCATTGCATGTGACTAGGCACACAAATCATCTTGACTCTCTCAACTTGGTCGTCGTAAGCTATGCTGCAACAACTTTAGAATAGGCAATTGGGACTTTGCTTTGTGAGAAACCAACGCCTGGTTGTACCTGCGCACATCTAATGTGAATACGTACACAAGAGTGTGGGCTCCATCTTGTGTGTCTACACACAAAGCAATCTGTCAATCTCTTTGTCTCTTTGTTCATGTGTCCAAGCTGCTATTTAAGTGTTTGCATAGCTTTAATAGGCTTATTATTATTATTATTTAATAAGCCTTTGACATTCGACTGTTTTGTGTTGGTATGCGCCTTGCGCGGCTGACATTAGGCCATTGATCACCCACCTCTCTCCACGTCCGATGAACGTCTCTCGATCGACCAGGCGACGGCGGCAGTAATCGGAGCAATTCTGTATCATCCCTGTCCAATCTCCATAGCCGTAGCGTAGATCCATCTGTAGGTTCTAATAAAGGGGAAGCTCACTTTTCCTGAGACGGAGTTTCGCTAATGAATCGACAAGGTTGCTGACACCCATTTGGATTTCACCCTGCACTCCATCGCAACAAGTGTATGCTGGGTTGCATTTCTATCATCCTTGGTCCGCTTCAATTGGCTCTACTGATCCCGTCATCCTATCAAGACCCTTGTGGTCAACCGTGCTCTCATGGTCCTCTGATGATCTGCACACACGGTAGCCTAAGAGATTACACGCATTGCAAAGTTTGGTAATTTCTCTTCAAAACTTCAAACTTTCCTTTGTTTTTCCAAAGAGAAACCATACCATAATTGCCAAAAAAAAAATATGGCTAAGTTTTCAATCAAAATAATATAGCAAAAAGATGAAGAAAAGCACCTTATCCTCTTACTAAAAAGAGCAAAAGATAACTTATCCATTCATTGTGTTCAACGAGAAGCATGAAGAGTTTCCCGAGATTGAACGCTAGCTCCGATACCAATGTAATGCTCTTTGCATTATAAGCTTGAAGACTTATAAGACTAGAATTTTGATTCTCCACCCAACCATATCCCAAATAGTCTCTAAACTCTTGGTTATATAGGCGTAAGTGGTGCATGACCTTCCAACTTCAGCCCCTTGACCTTTCATTGGCTAGACATTATCTTTTCCTTGTCCAATGACTCTTCAACTGCCCCTAGAAGGGGTTGCCTACTTCTGTGTCCCTTGGGCTTCTATTGTGCACAATCTACTTCCCTTTTTACTTTAACTTTAATGCCTATTAACTATTGCTTAGATATTTCCTATTTGAAATCCCCTGAACCTTATTTATATGCAACCTTTTACATATAAATAATCTTTTCTGGTCTTACCTTTTAGTGTTTCCTGCCAGTCTCATAACAGTTTCCCTAGTTTATCTTAATATCAAATTTGGCAATGAAATCTTGCTATATCCTTACTTTGGTGATAATTTTGGTTGTCTCTATAAATTTTTCAATAATATATTATGAATGTAAATCTTAGTATATTTGGCTTGAACATAATGTCTCCATTTTCCAAGGCAATATATAACTACCAACATTTTCTTTTCATGTGTTGTCCACTTTTGTTCCACATCTGAGAATTTTATGAATTCATATGCCACAGGGTGGGCTTCCTACATTAGTACTCCATTGCATGTGTGTATCTCAAAATCTTTAACAAATTTAGATAGTTTCAGCATAGACATGCAAGACATTACTGCTTTCATGTTTTCGAATGCCTTGCTTTTGACTTCAATCCACTTAAAGGGCTTCCTTCCTTTTGTAATGTCTGTGGAGGAGTCACTCTTTTATTGAAATATTTGACAAATTTTTTACAAAAAATGTGTGAATTTCGCAAACTCTCTAACTTCAAGAATAGTTAAGGGTGCAACCAATTTGACCACTGTCTCTATTTTCTTTGGATCCACTTTGACTCCCTTTAAAACACATTTTCTTCTATTGCAATTCACATTTTTCTGGTTTGGCAAACTTGTCCCACAGTAATCACATCACATTCCTAAGGTGTTCCTTATGCTTTCTCAGCATCTTCTTACTGTATAAATGAGTAGACCATCAATGTGGATGACTACAAATTCATCCAAATATTCCTTGAATATACTATTCATCAATATGCACGATAGCTACATTGTTTAGACCAAAGGGTAGCACCAACCATTCATAGCTTCCATATCTGGTTTGAAAAGTCATTTTCTCGATGCCTTCATTGAGAAAACAACAATTCTAATCCAGTGATATGGTAACCTCAAATCAATCCTTGTGTTAGCCCCCCCTATGAACTAATCTACTAGCTTCTCCATTCACTGCCATTATAAGGTATCTATTTTTCATGGTGAGTTTATTCAGGGTGTTGTTGTCTCATCTTTCTTTGTCACAAAAAGCCTCGAATGTGCCATATGGTGACTTGCTAGATTTGATCATTCCATTGTGAGTTTGCTCTTCTAGCTGATTTTTGAGCTCCTTGAGCTTGGTGGCATCCATTCTATATGGAGTTTTAGCTGGCGACATTAGCTTAATTTCATAATCCACTGTACGTCTTAGGGGCAACCTAAGTGGAAGACTTTTTGGTAATACATCTTTGAATTCATCCAACACTTCTTTGATCTTGGTTGCACTTGTCTTGCAATCTGCATTTGTGACTTTCATCATGCACAAGCGAATTTGCCATCCTTGTTTCATTTGAGTGCTACATCATTCTTGCATGTGCTCTTTCTCGACTCGACATTGCACTTCCGATATGGTACTAGTTCATGTCGAATGCATCACATTGTCCTTGGAAGAGAGCATCATGTTGCATTTCTAGACTTAATGTACGTTTTTGATACATGTTGGCTCATCGGCAAGGGGTCCTGTGCCTTGAACACCCACAAATTTTCTCTCATCATGTTTGTGATCCCTACTTTTAATTGATTGCATCTTGGAATACAAAGCTGATTTTAGAGTTTTTTTTATTGTGCTCTAAACAAAGTATCAAACGTGTTCTATGCCTCATGAGATGTGTCTTTTGCGTCTATGTGGTAGTGGATGTAGGTGCTAATAACACCAAGTACAACATTGTGTAACAACTCTCAGTTTTTAGTCTTGTACTGGATTTTTCAGTATGTGTGGGCATTCTAAACTTGAGGCTTTAGACTAGGCCCATGACACTTGGTATCAAAGCATGCAATGTCATGATATGACAAGCTAGAAAGAGTGGGGGAGTGCCAAAATGAAAAAGACTCGAAGGGGAACACCCTAATTCGGAGGAAGCCAGAAGAATAGAAGAAGAAGTGACCCAAGAAAGAGAGGCAGTCACAGACTTTTAATCAAATGGAGAAGGAACAAAATGAAGTCCACATTGCAAGAATAGCAAGATCAAAGGACGAATTGTTGACTAAAAGGCATGATAGTTTCTCTGGCAGAAAAGTTTTTAAACATAGGGGACACATAACCTAGATTCCTGGCTAGGCAGTAAGGTAGACAGAAGGAAAGGGGATGACTATGAATCTCAAGACGAAGGGTATAGAAAATGAATCTCAAGACGAAGGGCATAGAAAATGCAAGCTACTACTTGCTGAGAAATACATTGGGGGCAAAGAGACTGGATCACATCAGGACTCTCACCTCTTCATGAGGACGACTTTGGTTCCTCAACGTTGGTGATTTTGAGTCGCCACATTCTGTCATATTGTTCACCATCCTCTAGCCGATGGACCATTTGGTGTTGCATTCATTGTCATAATGCATGCCTCCACACAATGCATGCTTGTGGGGGAGGTCATCTTCCTAAGTTTGCATACCCTCCCATGGTTAAATTGTAGGGCGTCCCTCGCCTAGGTATGGTGCCTCTATAGAACATGTTGCCCTTTGAGGCACCATGGTTTCACTTGATCTTGACCATACTGAGATTGGCCCCGAGGTTTCTCCTCATGTTGCGCTCGGTCATCCCTCACTCCTACCTTGGAGTCATGTTGGACCATTCACTCCTACCTTGGGATCTTGGACCACTCCACCCCCTACTCCTATAGAACCTGGCTTGTTCTGCCAATTGTGGTTCTTTGTGTTTGCTTATAGTCTTTCAACCATTGGAAGTGTTGCTTCATAGTTGTCCAGTTCTTGCTTCTCAGTTTTTCCTCCGGTCCAGTCACGTAACCCAAATCCTTCTTAAAGTATTCCCATCAAAGCCATAGCCTCTTCATTTCCCCTAGCCTACAAAAGGAACTAGTTGTATGCATCCCCTGATAACAAGCGACCCCGAGCGGTGCAATGCAAGTAGTGCCTAAATGCTTTCTAATTGCACGACAGCGCAAATCTCTGTTATATAGAATGTGTATCTCAATTCAAAAGTGAATGGAACAACGAGTCATGTTAGACACAAGTGCCACCCGTAACTTTATTACTCCAAGCTAGGAAGCTAAGAGAAACTTTACGACTCGAAGAAGCTCTCATCATCTTTTCCTCAAGAAAAGGATAACAACGTGAAGATTGGCCACAACGTGGCGTTGCCACCGACAACGAGAAGCCCAATTGGATTTCATAGTGGCAATCGTGGATGCATTTGAAGTGATCATAGGACTCACTTTTGTTAGATGAGTATCTCATTTGCTGCCTTCATGGGGAAGGGAGTGAACATAATTCTAGACGTGTAGGGCTGTGGGATGATTGTGCAATGGACTCGACCAAGAGTGGGAGTGGCAAATAAAGGAAAGCAAGTGGATGCCAACAGAGGGTGTGTTAATATAGGTAGGAGTTCCTTGTAGATAGAAAGTCCATTTAACCTAACATGGATCATAAACGGTAACCGACAAAGCCAACACATACAAAAACTCATGACAACTCTTCATGGGTCTAACTAGATGTGTGTGCCAAGAGTGTGAGTGCGCCAAGACCACGATGAGATAGGTGACATTTACAAGCAGTAAATCTAGTTGCATCAAAGGTGCGTGGGTGCTTTGTCGACACGTGGACAAATTCTCAAGTCAAACGCCCATGTCCACAGCTTCTTTTACATCGACACATGAACCAACCCCTCAACTTGCACTTAATTGCATACATCCGAGAACGAACCCTCATCAGGTAGGAAAAAATGTCTCTCAAGTCAAACGTCCATGTCCACATCTTCAGATTTTTTTCGAAGTATTTGGGATCACTAGGAATGATTGCCATCAAATGTTTTATTAGTCTGGGTCACTTTTCGCTCTAATGAGCCACACACGACATGAAGAGTTACACAATCTTTGAGAATTGCAAAGCCATGAGGAAGGCATGTCACAAAAGCCAAGGCACTATTAAGTCAGTTTAATACCTTTAATCCTTTCAAAATGATATGTGCAACCACATATTTCCCACTTTTCTTTACCAAGTAAAGTAAAACCTGTGGAGCAACGCACAGGTGCAGATTGATGAAAAAAAAAAACTTCTTATGACTTGTAAACCTTCCCTTTTCCTTGCAAGGTTAACTTATATCTGACCACCATATTAACACACTCCAAAAGTTTGACTTACGAGACACCATGTGGAAAGACTTCCTTGTAACGAGGTATATTGAAAAAACTACCAAGGTTGAACCCAGTCAGAAACAGAGACGGGAAGGAAAAAAAAAGGACCCTCAAAACATTTGGGCAACGAAGAGTTGAGGTGCACAAACTCTGTCATCTTCAATGCTATACTTAAAGACTGCACTTTGAAACTATCTTAAGGAAACATGAGGTCACATTTCAACTGAGAAACCCCAACTCCTATCTAGTTGGACATAATTTTTGTTCAAGAGAGCCTCAAGCAACACACAGAAGAACTCAGAAGACCTCGCAATGCATTTAAATTAGAACCCACTCCATCTCACTTGATAGCATCAAAGCAATGTTCATAATTTACGACTCTTAGTCTGCATGTGAACTCTTCTCAAAAGTTAAAGGCACTGCTTTTCATTGCCTTGGCCCTTGATTGCTAAGAGAAATAGCCTAGTGACTACTGATCAAAACTGAGTTGAAGATGAAGATTAAGATCACAGCTCATCATTGTAGTGCTCTTCTTCTTCCTCCTCAACTACTGACTGTTTGATGACTGCATCTTCAAAGGATGTTTCCTCTCCACTGCCTTCAGAAGCCTCGGCCTGAAATGCGAAATAGAAGCAATAGATTTAAGCCATGTTCCAAAACAACCAAGAACACCCCCCCCCCAAAAATATATATATATATATATATATATATATATATATATATACCTAGATAAATCCAGAAACATGCCCAAATTCACCTTTTAAGAACGTGCATGTTATATACTCATGGTAGTCAACCCACAAGACTATATAACTATCAACTCCATTATGCATAGTATGGACTAATACTACAACATCCCTACTAACTCCCTACTAATGTCATGAGTGCCCAATAGTGGGTATAGAACTCTATATCAAGATATGCTCTCACACACACACTCCACACACACACACATAAGAGCATATATTCACACAAGCCCTTTGTACTAAGTTTCTGTCAAACCTCCGGAGATGCAGGGCAGACTCAACCATAATGAAACCTAGCACTAAGGGAAGTAGCAAATAGCAAATACAAAGAATTAGTACAGCAAATAAGTAGTTGATAGGGTAAATGCACCGCTAAAGATAGAAAGAATTAGCACAATATCAACTGGCCGCTACTCGGACAAAAACTTCACAATGTGAAATCTCCATGTCCGCTAATATGGCTGAATTATATACCTAGATGAATCCAAGAACATGCCCAAATTCACCTTTTAGGAACGTGCATGTTATATACTCATGGTAGTCAACCCACAAGACTATATAACTATCAACTCCATTATGCATAAGTATGGACTAGATACTACATCCCCACTAACGTCATCAATGCCCAATAGTGGGTGTAGAACTCTATATCAAGATATGCTCACACACGCACTCCACACACACACACACAAACACACATAAGAGCATATATTCACACAAATAAATAAATAAATAAAACCACTGCCTCCACCCAAAAAACACAGCAGGCAGTTAAGACCTTTTGATCATCTTTGGATGTGTCTGTCTCAACTTCTTCCACTTCCTCCTCCTCTTCCTCCACAGTAGCATCTGGGCTAACATTCAGAGTTGTCTTCATAACCGAGTAAACACGACTTGCGAAGTCTTTAGGATCTTCAAGAAGAAACCCACTCTCAAGCAAAGCCGTTTGGTAAATAAGCTTAGCAGTTTGCTGTGCAATTCCATCCTGCAAGTCCAAGGCCACTTCAGTCTCTCTCTCTCTCTCTCTCTCTCTCTCTCAGGATAAGTTAGAAGCTTACTTCAGAATCCTGGGCAACCCTGTCGCGCAATTCTTTAATTATGGGATGCCTTGGGTTGATCTCCAAAACCCTCTTGCCACGCATGTAATTCTGCTTGCTGGAGTCACTAAGCGTTTGGGATTGCATTATGCGCTCCATATTTGCACTCCAACCATATTTGGAAGTCACAACCACACCAGGTGTATCTGCCAATCTGTTGCTGATCTTCACAGAATCCACGTTTTCACTTGTGAGCAGTTCTTTCCACCACTTCGTCAGATCTTTAAAAGACTCCTTGATCTCCTTCAGCTTAGAGTCTTTTCCAAGCTTAAGCCCTTCCTTGGAAACATTTTGAAACTTCTTGTCTTCATAATCCATAAGGTATTGCATCAGGTACTCATCAACAGGGTCTGTGAAATAAATAACCTGCCCAGGCAAGAAAGATCATTGTGAATCATGAAAAGTGCTACAAGTGTTGACAACATGGGATTGCAGCCCTACCAAGAGAATTTGCAAATGCAATATAACAGATTATGATAGGCTGGACGAGAGAAAAACAGAGTCAGTACCTCATAGCCTTTCTTCCTTAGCTGCTCCAAAAAGGGAGATTTCTCCAGCTGCTCTTTGCTGGAGCCAGTGATGTAGTAGATATCCTTTTGATTGGGCTTCATGCGTGAAATGTATTGGTCCAATGATGCCAGCTTTTCCCCAGATTTAGTGCTGAAAGCACAGTTTAGCACCTTCCATTATGAACTCCTATATCATAGCAACTTCTAATGATATATATCTATATCATAGCTACTCTAAAATAAATATCTATCCCATATCTACGCTTGGTATAAATTTAATCATGCTTACGGGCATACCTGTAGAATCTTAGTAGCTTTGCAAGGCGGTTCCTGTTAGTTGCATCCTCAATGATACCAAGCTTGATTGACTTCCCATACTCATTCCAAAACTTGGCATACTTGCCTCGGTTCTCATCTTCACCCTCAGAATCATCTGCCAAAACAGAAATAATCAGTTTACCCCTCTTAGGTCATGCTAATCTGACAGAGTTCAACGAGCTCCTTGCCAACACATGGAGGGAAAACAACCAGCCAATATAATGCAGGCTCAGATAACAACCCACTTGGAATCTACCGACATCTGGAAGCCACAATTTATGCATAAAAACAACAATGGTTGTAGGCAGTCAATGGGTGCAAAGGCAAATTGACCAACTTGCCAATGAATGCATTCACCATGCCCACCAACAGGAACCTCAATGAATTGAAAGCTTTTATATAATCACTATTCCAACTTGGCAGCAGTAGGGGCACTCCCTTGCAATAGTACTACACGCATGCACTTACCGCAGTTGGATGCGGAATGTAAGGTGCATCAAAACTAAAAACCATGCAGGCAGGTGCTTTTTCTGAACAGGCCAAATCAGCACGGGCCCAACAAAGGCGTTCAAACAGCTTGAGATGCGCTTTAAGGAAAAGACATCTACGCTCAAAGGAAGAGTAAGCAGCCACACAGAAAGCCCCTCAGCAGGTGGAGACTCTGGAAGCTTCTAACGTGATTCACGTCAGAAGTTCTGGAGTCATGGAGGCTATACGCAAGTGCTGAATCAAGTCAGGAAGGACCACAGGGGCATAACATGGATAGCTCTTCTTGGGAAGAAGCAGGTTTGAGGAAGGGACTACTTTGGGAACCGACGAACTCAAGACATGGGAGCCAGGCATTCCACATGTCGGTGCTGATGGACCTCCTGTCAACTTGGATAACAAGCACAGGCAAGCCATAACAGACGAACAAGCCTGCTTTCCCAATGACTCAAACCACGAACAGCTCAAACCAAAGAAGCATCAAACAATAGAGAAGCAACTTAACTTCACCCTGCCCACCGGTGGTTATGCGCTAGAGAAGCACAGATCTTTTGCCGGAACCCTCAAACTCAACAGAAATGGGCATGCCGCCCTCAACCTCGGGTCCTAGAGGCATGCAGCCTTCAACCTCGTGTTGGACCCTAAGATATGGATATTCCACATTCAACCTCTGCAACCCCAACAGATAGAGGACCTAATAACCACAACCCTTCAGGCTGTTCGTCAGAACCAACAACAGAAATGGGTCTTACCCTCTTTCTCATCAGACTCTGCAGGATCCTCCTCAGCCAACCGCCGAATCATGTCCAGGGCTTTCCGTACAAGTTTTTTCTTTATTGTCTTTAGGCTGCTGTGTTGCTGAAGCATCTCTCGGGATACATTGAGTGGCAATGTATCGGAGTCAACAATCCCCTACAAAATAAGACAACAGTCATGCTAAGAGCGCTCACTTATAACACATTGCTACATGCTCATTAGCATTCCACCTTCGTAGAAGACGCAGAGCATTGTTATTACTTGTCGTTTGGCAGCTCAAATTACCTTTAAAAAGGCAAGAAACTTGGGCAGAAGTTCGTCAAATTCCTCAGATATGAAGACACGTCTGACGTAAAGCTTCAAGAAGGATTTGTTGCTGTAGTAGTTTTCATAGAGATCATGGGCCGCCTTGGGTGGGATAAAAAGAACTGCCTTGAATTCAACATCACCCTCTGCATTAAAATGTGTCCAGGATAAAGGCTTCTCTCCAGTCAAATCCTGTATGATTGTCACAGAACCCATAGCTCAGTTGTAGCTGTAGAATCAGTTGGAAGTACTTAGTAAGTTGAGGAGCCTCACGAGACATAGAATACTTGTGGAGGTTAAAACAACTGCTTGCGATCAACTTGCTACTTGGCATGCAAAAACATGCACCAGCTACTGTTAAATCAATGAGCAATGCATCATCATGTCCATGTGGGTGTGTTTGAGCACAAAAATTTGATTCACGTGAAACAGCAGAAAAATACTTTGGGCAATGATACACAGTTATTGCTGTTGAGACACAAACCTTGGTAATAGAATGGAAGAAGTTGGCATAGTCTTCATCAGAAATCTCTTTTGGACTTCTCAGCCAGATAGCCTTCATGTCATTCAGAAGCTCCCAGTCCCATGAGGTCTCCTTCACCTTCTTTGTCTTAGGCTCTGTAAACATAAACAGGCTTTTCTTACACAGGAGCTCCACAAGAAAACAAAAAAAAAAAAATCTTATGACCATACATAAAGACAAAAGAATAAGGCGAAATAACTCACTGCTCTCAACATCTTCTTCAGTTTCTTCTTCCTCAGTGGCTGCAAGTCACTTGAAAAATCAGCAAGATTGAAAAGGCCTCCCTAGCCTCCATAAATCAGAAATAGTCTGTTGTGAAACAAACCTGTCTTCTCTTCCTCATCTTCAGATGCCTCCTCAGAATCTGCCTCTACTTCCACATCCACTTCCTTGCTTGACCACAGGTAGATGGGGAAGTTGATAAACTCGGAGTACCTTTGGACAAGCTCCTGTGCGAAAGATGAGAATACATTTGAGTGACTACTTCCAACAAAATCTAAATTAATACACTCTGCAGAGTGGTGAGACAACCTTGAGTTTGTCCTCTTGTAAATATTCACCAGCCTCCTCTTTCAAGTGAAGCCTTATTTCTGTTCCACGTCCAATAGGCTCATTCTCTGTATCTTCAGAGACAGCAAATGCACCATCTGCCTTTGACTCCCAAATATATCTAGGAATTACAAAGTCAATAAACCTCACAATGTTAACAAATAGCTTCCACATAGAGCATGCATGGGTGTGTGTGTGTGTGTGTGTGTGTGAGAGAGAGAGAGAGAGAGAGAGAGTACTGTTTGTCATCGTTATGCTTGCTGATGACCTCCACATAGTCGGCCACAAGATACACAGAATAAAACCCAACTCCAAACTGCCCGATCAAGTTCAAGTCCCCACCCTTTTGCATCTGCTCCAGAAAAGCTGCATAAGACACAAACATAGCTCTTAACCAAATTGCTGGTTCAATAAGTCTAATAACTGTAGCTCTAAGCAAATTGCTGGTTCAATAAGTCTGATAACTGAAAGTGAAGAAAGTGATCCTAAGAGAGGACAGATTTAGTGCACCAGAAATAAGTCAGCTAGTATGTGAATAGAGAGAGCATAGTACATGTGCGTGGGCATGTTAGTAACTGAAAGCCAAGAAAGTGATCCCAAGAGAGGACAGATTTCATGCACCAGAAATAAGCCAGCTAGTATGCAAATAGGAAGAGCATAGTACATGTGCATGCATGCATTCATATGTGTGTGTGTGTGTGTGTGTGTGAGAGAGAGAGAGAGAGAGAGCATTAGCAAACCTGAGGTTCCAGACTTCGCTATTGTTCCAAGATTCTTGATAAGTTCCTCCTTGGTCATACCTATGCCTCTGTCTCGTATAGCTAGAATCTTCTTGCTCTTGTCCAGTTTGATCTGACAAAAAAATTCACGACCACTTAGCAACAGGAAAAAACATACCCTAAGATGGGCATAGCTTTATGGGGCACTCAGGAGCCCTTTTTTCTTTCCTTTCCGACCGAAACTTATCTTCTGGCCATGCCTAGATAAACAACCATCACTTACTCAAGAACACAATGATTCCAGCTATAAAGCTACAGAGCACTTAAAGCGAAAGAATGCACTAACCTGTATCTCAAGTTTGGTGCTGTCACCTTCACCTAGAACTTCCTTATCAGTCAGTGCCAAGAAGCGAATTTTGTCAAGTGCCTGCATGGAAAAACAATGCTCACTCGATTCATCTCATGACACACTCAACTATACAGCCCCGACAAAGCTTTGCAACCTTCACACTTGCCACTCCAAAGAACTCGCACAATTCGATATACGTCAAAAGACCTTCATTAGAATAGTAGAACGCAAATTTCTGAATAATAAACAAAGACAGCTTTTATAAATAGAAGATAATCACATCAGATGCATTAGAGATGAGCTCTCGAAGGAAGATGTCCTTGTTGCTGTACAAAGAATTGATGATTATATCCATCAATCTGGAAACTTCAGCCTGGAATTCAAACTTCTCAGCCTTCAACCTGAAAGACTTTGCGGAAATGGATTCCGATTCTCTGCAAGATCACAAACAATACCAGATCAACTACAAGGACGGAAAGCCAGATAGATGTAGCAAGCCTCCACCAAATGGGAAAATCTGTGACCTTGCAGAGGTAGCCATGAAGAAGTGTACGAACCTTTGTACGACCTGAGCATCTGTGGAGAGGGCATCAGGTATGGCCCCAATCCCCTCCTCCACTCTTGGAAGATCACCATTCCCTTCTGCAACATCATTCGCTACGACTCGTACAACAGGGGCTACATGAACAAACAGAAAAAAATTACCTCTCTCTCCCTCTCTCTCTCTCTCTCCATCTCTCTCTCTCAAAAAGCTTATGAGACCTACTTGCGCACACACACACACACGCACATATGGCTGCAGACCGTGTGCACTACACTTTCAGGCTCTTGTGTTGCTGAATGGTTGAATATGAGGACAGAATAATGATCCATCTCTCTCTCTCTCTCTCTCTCTCTCTCTCTCTCTCTCCACCAGACAAAATCAAGACAGCATTTCATGTTCAAGTCTTGAATCCTCTTAGATGAGTGGATCTGCACGGCTTAGCTACATGTGTTCCATGAGCAACAGACCAATCAAGGAAGACAAGCTGTGCTTTTACCACATGCATAAGTACGGAAGAAAAGCTCCTCTATACGGAAAAAAAAACACACACACACACACAAACAGAGAGAGATAGGCTCCATCAAACCCTAAAACACCCAGATTCTTAGAAAACAAGTACAGGGAGAAGCCATAGCTGAGCCTACCGTGATGGTGGACGAGTACAAAAGCGAGCAGCACGAAGAATGCCGCGCAGGCGGAGGAGCGTCTCATGATGTCCACAATCTACAGAAAAAATTGGGTTGGTCGGGGGAGGGGAGATCAAACTGCAAATGAAGAGACCAGGAAGGGGAAGGAAGGGGGAGAGCAGAGACTACTACTTTCTAGGACAGACCTTGTTGAAGCCCTTATAAATTTCCTGCAGGACGGCCAAATGCAAACGAACTTAGGAGCTCGGGACTATTCACACTTGGTGGCCCAACGACCTAAAGTCCTGTCTTTAGTCTACTGATCCTTAAGTTTTTTTGAACAATAATTATATATATATTCCAGAAATTCTTTAGAATAGGACCTTCTCCTCATTACATCAAACTGCAAAGCTCTATCTTCTTATCTATGTTAAGGTGAATGTAGATTAGTGTAACAAAATCTGGAATGTTCATTAAGTTTAATATACATGGAATTGAACATCTCTAAGCACGTTGCATTTTTGACCCATTAATTTCTTAATTGATTGGACTCCTAAGTGCACTGCTACAATCTCCAAGCACCAATTGAAATTGTTGGGGCGAGACGAGTTTATTTGAAGTGGGGTTTCTAGGGCACGTTCAGTTGACTCCCACAATTTTAGCTACATTACTCTAATGATCCTTAAGTTTTTTTGAACAATAATTACATATATATTCCAGAAATTCTTTAGAATAGGACCTTCACCTGATTACATCAAGCTACAAAGCTCTATCCCCTTCTTACATATCTATGTTAAGGTGAATGTAGATTACTGTACCAAAATCTGGAATGTTCATTAAGTTTAATATACATGGAATTGAACATCTCTAAGCACGTTGCATTTTTGACCCATTAATTTCTTAACTGATTTGACTCCTAAGTGCACTGCTTAAAAGCTCCAGCACCAATTGAAACTGTTGGCGAGAAGTTTATTTGAAGTGGGGTTTCTAGGGCACGTTCAGACTATGCATAGATTAATACAATGACTTGCAAGCCAAAGAGATGCAGCCAAATAAATCTTAAAACCACAAGGGAACATCTCAATGGAAAATGTCCAAGAAACTGCGAGCATGGGCTTCAAATTTTCCCTCCTCTCAGAACTTTTTGGTCCAATATGTCCAATTAGATTAAACATGTAATGGAATTTATTTTGTGTCATTGCCTATTAGGAAAGAGTGTGGGCCATGCATAGAGTAGCTATCTTTTTGCTATCATAAAATCTACATGTGTGTGGGCTAGGAATGCATTACTTTATAGATAAATTTCTTATAGGGGTTAGACTGTGATTTAGTAGTTTGTCTTATCACAACTAACATCTTCAATTTGTGCAAGAAAACAAGTGATCCTATTGTCAAGTGTCCCTAAGATGCAATGAATTATCAGGTGTTAAAGATGCTTCATTTAGTTCATGAAGTAAAGCAGGAGACTCTTAAGATCCAATTTTATGTAATCATTTAGTTCAGGAAGTAAAGCAGGAGACTCTTAAGATCCAATTTTATGTAATCGTTTAGTTCAGGAAGTAAAGCAGGAGACTCTTAAGATCCAATTTTTGTAATCATAACTAACATCTCTAATTTTGTGCAAGTAAACAAGTGATCCTAAGATCCAATGAATTGTAAGATACTTCATTTAGTTAGGATAGAGAAGGAGACTCGTATTGAGCTAAGGAAAGACAATGTATTAAGATGTTTACTAAGATGGAAGCCACAACATGTATCTACCTCTTCAAATTGGAATGGGGTTTAGGTTGGGTTTAGCTAGTGAAACCTTGAAGGGCTGAATTTAAGTCACCTTTTATGCTTCTTCTTTGTAAAGAAGTGTTTGTTTAATTGTTGAATCTGAGTGGCCTTTATTCTCAATAGTCATGAGGAGTTGGGCTTTGTGTCCATTTGTGGTGTATAATAGGGTTTAGCATAAGGTTTATATGGATTGGCTATTGGCTACTTTTGCTAATTCTTCTTGTCTTTGTAAGCTGTGATTAGCAACCTCAATCATACAAACTACACACACATACATTTAAATTTGGTGGAAGAAATTAGGCAGTGGAGAAGTGAAGGAAAAATATGCAAATTCTAACATAAAGAGGACAAGACCGTAGATGTTAAGAAAAACGAAATAAACATATCAAAAAGATTAACATAGTGACTTCAAAATGCATGTAATTAGAAAGATTTATGATGTCTTGTCATCAAGGAGCTCCTTCCTGTTTCAACTCTTTGAGTTGTACCTTTGTATCAAATAGTAATAAGGCTAGACCCATTAGAAGTATGTACCAACATCTCAGTATCATTATCAAAAGCCCCCAAAGACCCACCGAATCCTCCCTTATCTACACTATACTATTGAAATACTTTAACAACATTAGCATTGCAGCCATTGGCATAATACACAGCCCAGCAATTAGAGATGTAAGTTAAGAGAAAGAAAGAAAGATATATGTTATCTTGTAATGAGAGAAAGAACGACATAGTGTGGCTCCCTTTATGTAGAGAAGTTATTTGGAAACATTTGTTGTTGTATAGCTCCCTTTATGCAAAGAAGGTGTTGAAGCCAAATGCTTATTGGCATTGAGGTCTCATTTTGTGGATGGCTTGTGAAAATTGTACCCACCACATACTTATGCTTGGATCAAAGGTCACACAATGAGACATGTTTAGGATTGAAGGCATACATATTGTTTACTTGTTATGGGGTGGCACATTTGTTGAGTGAGGTTGTAGCATATAGCCTTTTATAAAGATTATTAATGGTGGCTGATAAAATCACATGGGTCAACTTTGTGTTTTGCCATCTTTACCATTGAGAAACCTAGAAAGGCTGTTATATTCCCTCATTCTTTTAGCACGCCATCTTGACAATTCATGAACCTAGAAAGGGTGTTATATTCCCTCATTCTTTCGTCGAGTCATTTTGAGTAAGTCTCCCATGAAGAAGTGCCTATTCTACATCATATCTTCCTGTAGTCTTGTCTCAAGAGCTAAGGGGAGGTACCTTCTAATGTAGGCCATTAAACAATGATTGAGCTTTGTTCTTCTCATTTATTGTGTGTGTTAAGGGTGTTATATTCCCTCATTCTTTCGTCGAGTCATTTTGAGTATGTCTCCCATGAAGGAGTGCCTATTCTACATCATATCTTCCTGTAGTCTTGTCTCAAGAGCTAAGGGGAGGTACCTTCTAATGTAGGCCATTAAACAATGATTGAGCTTTGTTCTTCTCATTTATTGTGTGTGTAAATACGAGTTGGTTTTACCACTAAACATTGTGTTTTGCCACTTTTTGCCGCTTTTTTAAAAAACCACACACCCATGAGCAAGCCCAATTTTTTCTTCAATATTGCTTCCGCCTACTACAGTAGCAAGGTTTGAATGTGAGATTGCACTTTGAGACTATGTATCCCTCACCATCTACATTACATGATATGTGACAATTTTCTTGTGTTTTAAACATATGAAAATAGTAGAAGTAAGGCTCACTATGAGGCCTTAAATTGGGACAAGCCAAGAAAGTTGATTATTCATGAAGCATGCTACAAGATGCAATAGGCTTTTCACTTTCTACTAAACTAATGGAGACTCAAGTGTGTAGCCATGGCTCATTCATGAAGGAGAAGAACCATACAACCATAGCAATTAAACGTATTACATTACTTGATGCATTGAAACTCTCTAAAACTACAAGGACTCTCGCTAAACTTAAATAAGTTTTTGAATGATTGTAATCAATGTTAACAAACCTTCACCCATTGCTTCTCATAACCGATCAAAATTTATCATTGTAAGGCACTCTTGTGTCAAGCAAAGCGTCTTCAAAACCTCACATTGAAATATCAAAGAGTTTACTTGTTAACACGAGTGATTCTAACTGCAAAGAGCAAACATGGGGTAGGTGTTGATTAAAAAAGATGTACATTGTGGATCATTCAAATTGTCATCATCATCATTTTGTGGTGTTTTGGAAGTGAATAGGGGGCTAAAATGTGTGAACAATGAACAATACAACAAAATGTGTGAATAAGAGAAATATATATTGTTATTGTACTTTGTTTAATAAACAATTTTATTTGTTGTAGAAAGATTTCAAGTGAATCGAGTGTACTCTGGGGTTACGTGGTTCTTAACCTTCCTTGAAGTGATCATGTAGAGTTGGGGTGTGTGTGTGTGTGTGTGTGGTGGGGCAGAAGGGAGGAAGGTCATGGGATGTATTAAAATATAAATATAAATATATATAGATATTTGTGGTGGATAACATAACGCTATATTGAAGGGCATTTTATTGTGTATTATAATTAACCAGGGGTTATCACCCCCAATTGATTGATATAGCCTTGGACTTGGGAGATGTAACATCTCTAAGTTTTAAAAGCAGTAAGGTGTTGCTACTAGAGCCCTACCTTCCACTTAGCAACAATGCGTAGTTGGCCACCTTGCCTTCAACCGTGTGTCCATGTGTATTCTAGTGCTTCTTACATCTGCCGCCACACGAGCTTGTGCAACAACCCGCCCCGCCCTACCTCAGTCCTTCCCCCTCTGAAGGGTTGAGAATATGTACATCCGTCATCCTCCTTCCCTTTGAGGGCTTAACCCATGTATGATCTCCTGCCCCTTGGCTTATACCACACATGCAACATGGCCTGTCAATCCCAACCTTCCAAACCCTAGATAAACATGTAACCTGTCCTCGAGACACATGCATGGCTTGTCGCTCAATACTCGAAACGTCATCAACATGTTGAATACCACCTTGTTCACATGTGATAGCTAGGCGCAAAAATCTGAGTTTGAGATTTCATATCAAATGGGGGGTTTCACCAATATCATGTTTAACCAAAGGACACCACCTTAATGCCTCTAATGGTGGGCATATTAATTGATATGCTCATTGAAGGAGCTTATTTTGAACAAAACTTTTATACTTTCTAAAGCAAAGATCATTCTCAAAACATCATGTGAAGGAAGCCATTAGGCCACTGAGTGCTCATGAAATAATGACCAACACAAGTCTCATGCATGATGTGAATTGTGGGATGTCAATTTTTTATTTTATTTTTATTTAAAAAAGGGCTTAGCTTAGAAACAGAAAAATATATCCAGAGGTTTTTACACAAGAGATTTTTTATTTTTCTTTTCGAGTCGGAAAAAAAGAGGCTCGAGTCGGAAAAAAGAGGCCCACCCTTTCAACTTCCAAGGCGTATGAGCCAAGAAACTTCTGGATTCAATTAAGACGAAGAAATTTATTATTGAGATCGACGGCAGAGAGACGTTAATGACGTGGAACATCTGACGTTGCCAAAACGTTCCAACAGCAAAGAAGCCATACGATTGGTGGAGAGTGCAACAAAACGTGTAAAATCCAATCTGATTGGTCGATAAGGGTAGTCGTGGCGAGGTCGGGTGCTGGTATTGCCATGTGGAAGATGGGGACAGGTTGGTTGAAGTCCCGTCCGGGTTTTTTCCAAAGCGTATTCTAGAAAAAGGAGGGTCTCTTCTTCGTTGCTGAATCTATATCAGTCTCTTACTGCCCAGAAGAGTTAGGGTTCTCACCTGCAATCCTTAGTTAGGGTTTCCGCTTGTAACACTGGTCAGGTTCCCGTCGACGTCGTCATTTGCGTGCGGAGAGAGAGTCCTGCCATGGCTCCTCAGCGGTGTTCCGGCATCGGCTTCTTCGCTTTCCTCATCGCAGGTATGCTTTCCAGCTTCTAACTGTGCACAGGTGTTCCGAAACTTGTGCAGCCTGCGTTGTTGCTCTTGCCCTTTTCTCGTTCCCTGATCTGAACCATAGATCTAAAAGAACCATTAGATCTAAGTCTGTTCGATAAGACCGTAAGTTGTCAACAGTAAAAACGATGCTGCGTTGTAAACATATTTTTCAAGTCTTGCGGTTCTAGGGTTAAACTGAAGGTTGAAAAAATTTGGGGCGTGAACTTAAGGCTGTTTCAGGGTTTAAAGAAGCTGTTTTAGGGTTTTACAATAAGTAATGTCACTTGTGTTATCATACGTAGCGGTTTTAGGGTGTAGGATTTTAGTGATGAAGGCTGTTCTAGGATTAAGGTTTCCTGCTCTCAGCATTTCGACGGTATGCGTTTTTGCAGGAATTTTTCTTGCTTTCCTCGTGGCTGCAGAAGAGGCTCCCAAGCTCGGTACGGTGATTGGGATTGACCTTGGCACAACCTATTCATGTGTCGGAGTGTATAAGAATGGTCATGTCGAGATAATTGCCAATGACCAGGGTAACAGAATCACTCCATCCTGGGTGGCCTTCACTGACAGTGAAAGGCTAATCGGAGAGGCGGCCAAAAATCAGGCCGCTGTGAATCCTGAAAGAACCATTTTCGACGTCAAGAGATTGATCGGCAGGAAGTAAGTGATCTGAGATCGTAACATTACGTTCTCGACTGAATACTTTATCTCACTTTAAACTGTCACAACCTGAATTTTTAAACATAATGTAAAAAAAAGGTGCTACTCTCTTATGTTGATGTGCTTTCTTTTGATAGATTTGAGGATAAGGAAGTTCAGAGAGACTTGAAGCTCATGCCTTACAAAATCATCAACAAGGATGGGAAACCTTACATCCAAGTCAAGATTAAAGAAAGTGAAGTGAAGGTTTTCAGTCCTGAAGAAATTAGTGCCATGGTGCTTACAAAAATGAAGGAAACGGCAGAGGCTTTTCTGGGGAAGAAGATTAAGGATGCAGTGGTCACTGTTCCAGGTTATTTTTTGTTTTGTTCAATTAAGTTGTGCTCAATTAAGTCCTTTATTAAGGATTTCTGGGATTATTAAAGCTGGGATTGACTTCTTTCTGTAGTCCTCTTTGGCATCAATGTAATTTGTTGTTTGCTTGCTATCCTTGCAGCTTACTTCAATGATGCTCAAAGGCAAGCCACCAAGGATGCCGGTATTATTGCTGGATTGAATGTTGCTCGGATAATAAACGAGCCCACTGCCGCTGCCATTGCCTACGGGCTGGACAAGAAAGGAGGGGAGAAAAACATTCTTGTCTTTGATCTTGGAGGTGGCACATTCGATGTGAGCATTCTGACCATCGATAATGGAGTCTTCGAAGTCTTGGCAACTAATGGTGATACCCACCTTGGAGGTAATGCTTGAAGGCCCAAAAATAGAATGCTTTATCAGCTGCCTACTCCTGTAGTTTGTTTATTATTATTCATGTTATTGAATTAAAGCTTAATCAGCCGAGACATCGAGTACCGTTTTTTTAAAGTAAAACGACGTCAAAGTTCAAGGGCTTATTTGACAAATTTAACGTATTCAGGTGAGGACTTTGATCAACGTATCATGGAGTATTTCATCAAGCTCATCAAGAAAAAGTACAATAAGGACATTAGCAAGGATAACCGTGCTCTTGGTAAGCTGAGAAGGGAAGCCGAGAGGGCCAAGAGGGCTTTGAGTAACCAGCATCAAGTGAGAGTGGAGATTGAATCCCTATTTGACGGCATTGACTTCTCTGAGCCCCTTACCAGGGCCAGGTTTGAGGAGCTTAACAATGATCTCTTCAGGAAGACTATGGGCCCTGTGAAGAAGGCCATGGATGACGCTGGCCTGCCGAAGTCTCAAATCGATGAGATTGTGCTGGTGGGCGGGAGTACCCGTATTCCCAAGGTCCAGCAATTGTTGAAGGAGTACTTTGATGGGAAGGAGCCCAACAAGGGTGTCAATCCGGACGAGGCTGTTGCGTATGGAGCTGCTGTTCAAGGTGGCATTCTGAGTGGAGAAGGTGGCGATGAAACTAAAGGTATGCTCTTGATAAACTTTCTTGTTCACATGCAATAATGTGCACAGTTTTTCCAGAAATATATGCTTTGTGTCTGGTAAGCGTGCTTGTAAAGTCCTGGGATTTATACTTTGTCGTATTGCAGAAATTCTCCTGTTGGACGTAACTCCCCTCACCCTTGGAATTGAGACTGTTGGTGGGGTGATGACCAAGTTGATCCCCAGAAACACTGTCATTCCAACCAAGAAGTCCCAGGTTTTTACTACCTATCAGGATCAGCAAACGACTGTCTCTATTCAGGTAATCAAACATCGCTTGTCATCAAGTTGGCACATTTTCCTTTGCCGATAGCATGTTTGGCTCTTCTGCGCTGCTTTCATTCTTCAGCACATATAGTTTTTGCTAATCTGCAAACTTCCTGCCTTGTCAACAGGTTTTTGAGGGTGAGCGAAGTATGACCAAGGATTGCCGAGAGCTGGGTAAATTTGACCTTTCTGGCATACCCCCAGCCCCAAGGTAGTGCTCGATTTTCCTCTTTTTTATTTTTATTGTGGTTGACGGTGTAGTACTGGCTGTGCGTTGAACGCGCTCAAATAGAGCTAATCAGGCTGTATGCTTGCTGCTTGTGTGTAGAGGTGTGCCCCAGATTGAAGTGACATTTGAGGTGGATGCCAATGGTATCTTGAATGTGAAGGCTGAGGATAAGGGCACTGGTAAATCTGAGAAAATTACCATCACCAATGACAAGGGCAGGTTAAGTCAAGAAGAAATTGAAAGGATGGTGAAAGAGGCAGAGGAGTTTGCTGATGAAGATAAAAAGGTGAGGGAAAGAGTGGATGCCCGCAACAGCCTGGAAACCTATGTATATAACATGAAGAACACCATCAATGACAAGGATAAGCTTGCAGATAAGATTGAGAAGGATGACAAGGAGAAAATTGATGCTGCATTGAAGGAGGCCCTTGATTGGTTGGATGACAATCAGAGTGCTGAGAAGGAGGACTTTGAGGAGAAGTTGAAGGAGGTGGAAGCCATCTGCAACCCAATTGTCTCGAAAGTGTATCAACAAGCGGGTGGTCCTTCTGATAGTGAAGAAGAGGACGATTTGCATGAGGAGTTGTAAGGTTTTGAACTCAGGGAGTGCCCTGTATCACATGGGGGGTCAAGGACTGCCTGTTGTCAAATTAAGATAATCTTATGATCGGAGTCAGTGGAGACAAAAGTCTGCCGATAAGAGTGTAGATGAGTTTAGGCTGCATTAAGCAGCTGTTTGAAGCTTGAAAGATGAAAGATTTCCTCTTATGGCTTTGATGAGCCAGAATTTTTTTAGACCAATATTTAGTCTTTTGTCATCTAATGAAATTAGAGCGGCTGTTTTCATTTACTAAATGTAGTATGGCAGTTGGGAATTACCCGAGCTCTGATTGTTGATGAGGTTTAATCCTTGCATATGCCATTTTGGGTTGGTGGTTTGGCAAGTTTCCTTTCTGAATACTCTTCGTTGCTATAACCTTCAATTAACTATATGTGTTTCTTTATAATTTAGAGAAATGTTTGAAATAATGGCCTTCTTTGGCAACCCTATTTTCTAAGTGGGCATCATTGGAAGGTTTTGAAGGGCTCTGATACCCTATGAACATGGGATAGTGTTGTACAGTTATGCAATTAAACTGAATTTCTCTTGCACCATCTTGTGAGATTTGAGATCGGTGCGTGGCACTCCTAACCATATTTGGTTTCGAGCACATTCTCTCTGTTGGAAGCTCAACGACAATCAGTGAACCAATCAAGATACGTGATCTGCTCCATAGCTCTAATCCATGTCGATATATTAACTCTTGCGTCCTACGACATACGTGAAAGAAGCTATTAGCCTGCTTGAGTATATATTCGTGCTGTTCCGAATCTACGGTAGAACCACGTAAAAAGGCTGTTGTCTAGAATGACTTTGGCAAAAGGGCAGGTTAACTTTTGGAAAAAGGGTAACGATAGAAGCTGCTGGTTAAGCTTTTAGAGGTTAGTATGTGTTATGTAATAAGCTTTAAAAAGTTTTACTGTAGAACAAATTTTTTTAAAATGCAAGTCTTATTGTAGAACAAATTTTTTTTAAGATGCAAAAGATAATTTATATTAAATTTACAGGTATCAAAAAGCTACATCACCCAGGGGTTACACCTTAATCCTCTTTATGGGAATGCAAGGAAGTGGGTAAACCCTTAATCCTCTTTATGGGAATGCAAGGAAGTCTATCCCCTGTGGGCTATGACCAAGACTCTCTTGTATGAATGTGGGGTTGTGGATAGGATAAACTGGAGATGGGCTTTACTTGGATGCAAAGGCAGAATGAATCCAGCCATCTTCTAACTGTGGCATGTAATAAGAGGTGTTCTTTTGAGTGCCATCTGGAGGATAGGAACAATTTTCCTAAGTATGCTTCCGTCCGGCTACTTTCGTCAATTATTGTCCATGTTCTTCCCATAAATTTTGCCAAGATCCTTTCGACTATCTAATCTTAAAATCTCTTGGTGATTGTGTTGTGTGTTGCATTCATTGATAAATAGGAGAGGCAAGAATGATATATGGTGAATACCTTTTTATAAGATTTTTTTTTTCCATCTTTGCTATTGCATTTGTAGATACAAGATGGTTAAATAATGCTATTCCCTTAATAAGCTCCCTATTGGAGTGCTTGGAACCCCATAAAGTTTACGCTTTTCCTTGGTTTCTAGCTTATTCATGACGAAATCTACTAGTAGTCTTCTCGGCTTCGGTTTTTCTAGCTTGTATTGGTTACCTATGGTCTTTGTTTACCTTTTTTTATTTTCCCATGTTCAAATCACTCGAGAAATTTTATTCATCACCTACACATTCCTAGAGCTTTAAATTAGTCTATTAAAGTTCATGGCTTATCAATCTTTCATTTACATGGATAATTGACTAGCTCTTGTCGTTGCTGTGTGCATCAACGCTACTCCCCATGTGTGCCATAGGGGGACCACATTATTCAAAGCCATGCAAGAGAGGATAAAAAAATAGTTGTTTAATATAATTAATACAAAGGTAAACATGCATTCATGTATGTGCTATACCCATGGGTGTGTACAAGTCTTAACTCTAATCTCACTATTACTCACACAACCATGTCCCTTCGTGAGGGTTCACACCTTGTCTAATGAACTCTCCTTAGCTATCTTGGCATATGCATGTAAGGACTGAACAATGTAGTATGGGACATGCTAAATGTACCCACATATCATACATTGAGATGGAATGTATTTCACTAATATGCTTAGGGGTGGCTCAGGGGCGATCCCATGCATGATATACTTGTTAACTCTAAGTTGGGAGATAAATAAGAGACCAACCCCTACCTATTTGATTGATGGATGCTAATGCATCATGTGTTTTGTTGAAGTGGAGATCAAGATAGTGACACATACATAGATGCAACAAGTAAGGAGAGATAAATAGAAGCATTATACTCAAAGTAGAGTGACAAGAATGAATGAAATACAAGTGAAGTGATATGATAAAAACACTTACACACGTGTCACGCCCACCCTACTCCCACGTGTCACGCCCACCCTCACGATTCGTTCGGCCAACCATTCCCTCACCACTTGTTGTTAAGCGAATCACTACGGCTCACCACCTTTCATCGGCTCTCCCATCCCTTTTGGCGAACCCTGTCTAAGCTTAATCCCTCTCCCTCACTCACCTTCCCGTCTACCCTCTCGTAGTGCTGCCTTACCCTTTCTGTCATCTCCTCTCCAGCCAACCCCCTCGCCACCTTTTGCGTGCCGACCCCCCTCACCACTCGTTTGCCCTTGCCATTTTCTTTTTGCTAAGTGAAGCCCTGACCCCCTCACTCTCACCACCCCCTCGGGGCTATTTGTCCTCGTAGCCTCTCCCTCCTCTCCGGTGGCTCCCCAAGTCGGCGGGCTCCCACTTGCACTCCCTATCTCCTACGCTCACTCCCTTTTCAACTCCCTCATTCCCTCTACTCACCACTCCTGCCTCCCTCACCTTCGCTCCCGCGGAGTCCTCCCCTTCTCATTCGTTAGTAATCAGCCCCTTCACTCATGCATAGTCCCTCACCACCCTTGCCAGTACTCACCTTCGCTCATTCGTTTAGTAATTAGCCCCTTCGCTCATTTGTTAGTAATCAGCCCCTTCGCTCATGCATAGTTCCTCACCACCCTTGCCAGTACTCACCGCCTCTCTCGCCACCGCTCTTACAGTCTCTTGCTACCAAACCCCTCACCAACCAAACCCCCCCTCACCACCCAAATACTTCCTTCTCCCTCCGGGATTCTCTATCTTAGTCTCCCGGTCTCCTATCCAACAGTTTCCACCTCTCTTGCTCTCATTCAATCAATGCCCTTCTCTATTCCTTTCATTTTTTTCTCTATTAAGATAAAGAAAATAACTACAACTTAATTATTAGTTGTATATTATGCATAAAGCCTAATGGTGGGAGAATGAACTTAGAAATTAAAGGTTATATATTCAAGAAGTTCTCAATATACTCTACCTAAGAGATGCTATCCACTCGACTCCCAAGCTGTGTGAGTTACTTCTCAGCAATAAGTAAAGGTTCAACCACAACAAAGAATAATGGCTTGTGGAGGACATGAAGAACGCGGAGGACGTAGGTGTCCAAGGATAGTTGACCATGATGAGGATACAATTGGACCTTAAATAGCGGTAGCTGCAAATGTTTCCCAAGGAAGTGGAGGACCAGCTCATATCCTCATAACTGCAAATATCGGACCTCCGCCTCATCGTGTAAGTGGAACCAACCCTAGAAGTTTTTGCTTAAGAAAAGGAATTGTCTAATGCATTTAACTAGGGAATTTTTACTTAAGAAAATAGAAAACATTATTCCTCTCATGTGAGTATGTTTGTTGCATGGATTGCTACGTGAAATGTGGATGCAAGATTACGACAAGACTGGTAACATATTCTAAAGTTATAAAATAAACCAAGAGACATGCTCTCTTGGGGATAACCATTCCGAAGTGATTGGTCTGGGGCAACTGGGTATTCCCCCACCCAGAGCAACCAACTCTTAAGTATTTACGGAGTTAGGGAAATTACTTAAATGATGGTTAATCCACCACAAAGCAGGGCGAGGGTTCCCTCTAGGATTGTAGACATGAGCTTGATAGATTTCATGTTAGTGTAGGTGAGCGAGGGGACATTTTACCTTACTAATATGTGATAATTTATCACCACGACAGTTGTAATGCTTAGATTGTATATAAGTTGGTGCGCCGAGGGATGTATTTTTTCATATTGTGTTGTAATTCAGTTTTATGATTATATACGGATTGTTTTTAAAATGATTTGTTGGCATTAAGGGATAAAGGAACATATAAATGGAATTAAATTAAGGAATTCTGTTATGTGACGCATCTGTACCAACAAATGTGCTTAGTAATTAAAAACCTCATAGTTGATCGTATTCTGAATCTGGAAAGTGGGTGTGGTAGGGTGGACATGATTAGTCGGGTACTTTCCAAAGCAAAAAAATATAGATAAATACTAGGTAAGACACCCAAGACCATGAATATATTTGTATATCGGATAGTCAAAAATTAGCTCCCGATTAAATGATCTTCATAGTATTCTTGGGATGTTACTTAACAGTGAGATTCCTCTCTACCTCGAAGGAAGCAAGGGTATGAGAGGTTCTGACAATTAGGCTATTCTTCTAGGATTTCTACTTGTGGAGATATCGCTAATACGACCACTACTCCTAGTATTCATAGCACTTCTGGCAGTGGTCGTGTGGATAGAGTTCATGTATTTGAGCAGTCAAGGATAGTGCATGAGAGTAGTGATGATTTTTCTCGGGTGGACCTCATAGGACAGGTAGGATTGGACATATGGATCTAGAGAGCTTTGTATTTGATTTGGGCATTTTCCTAGATCTAGTGATTAGAGAGTTTGACCTATCTTGGGATATAGGCTATACATGGATTCCATTGATGGACACAGACCATGATCATGATGTTGATTGTAGAGATTGTGAGGATGACATGGTCAGTGATTTCATGGATGATGATCATATCCATAGTAGATAGTATGGCATAGATCTTGAGAGACTATCAAGACATCTCCTTAAATCCTATACCATTGGAGATATATTTATTATGGGATATAGGTCACATAGGAGCATCATTGATGGAGATAGACCATGTTTATGAGGATGACCTTGGAGGCCTTGGGGATGCCATAGATGATGATTTAGGAGATGATACCATTTATCTTTCATGTGACGATAACTCTTCATTTTTCAATGAGGATGACTATGATGATGTTGATGATTATATTGATATATATTGATATCCTGGATTATCATATACACATAGAGGGTCTTGCACATGAGGATATAGTTCATGGGTCAGATCACACGCATGCACATATAGATGAAGTGTATCATGCCTTTGACTTTTCGAGTGGAGCTATGTGGGATGATGATGGCATGGTTTCCCATTTGATCCTACATGAGGCCGATCTCGAGATGAGTTCATTTGGCTCCCATGGGTGTCTACATGATCCTATGATCTTTGGAGTTGAGATATTCATCTTTGGGTGCATTCTATGCCACTTGAGATGTACGGTGGACGATTATGTGGCACAACACACAGATGGACTTATGACACACAGATGAACCTATGACACACCTTTTTCTTGGCCTACACAATGATTTTTTTTGTGTCAGGACCATTCCACATTCTGACCATGAGATTCTGACCATGAGAGATGGCTACATTTGTTGGTGGACACCACGGATGTCAGATTTGCATTATAGTCATGAGGATAGACTTACAAGTTTTCCTTTCAAACGGGGAGCTACTTCATCGATATTAGAGGTTCGTGATGTGCACCATATCTATTCGTTTGACCCAAGAGGATTGACCAGCCGTATCACCGACATTAGCTCTCTATATTTTCTGTTCAATCTAGGTGGTTTAAGGGCCATTGTTTTGGAGTCTACATGGCTTTGATTTATCTTTTATCCAAGTGGATGCGGTTGTATAAATTACCTTACCCTTGGCATGACACTCATATCTTTTCCATTTGATCCTAGAAAGCATTCGGATAGCTTCGCCCATCGACCATGATTCCCTATCTATTCCATTTGATCCTGGAGGATACATGGTTAGCGTCATCATCGACGATGGTTCCTCATTCTTTCCATTCCATCTAGATCATTATGGAGCCATTGTCATGGAGTTTACATGCCTTGGATTTTCATTTGATTCAGGCGAATACTTCATTAGCCTCATCATTAAGACGTGAGTTCCTTATCCTTTCCCTTTGACCCTGGACATCATACTACTCATGTTATGGTATTTGGGACTTCTATGACCGTGACTTATGTGATGATTTTTGGCTTTTGTATATGTGTCCATGACCACCCTTTGATTTCGAGGACAAAATCATTATAGGAGATGATGGTTTGCAATGAAGGGATTTTAGTGAGCACATACATATGGGGGATGGGCTTAGGCACATGGGGCTTAGAGGCATTTGCACATATGTTGTGTAGGGCATATGGGGGCCTTGGGACTATAAAAGGCACCATACCTAGGATATTGTACCTTTTGACTCTTTTATCATAATATACTACCTTGATGCCTATGGCTCAAGCTTCCATGGTGAGCTTCTCCCTTCTTGAGATGCTAGGATGGTGACCTACACCCTTGTTGTTTACCCCAAGTATTGAGTGGGCAACTATCTTGCAGTAATGATGTGTAGACATATGCTAATAATGGGCTGGGACATTTTTTCCCTCCCCCAAGTATATGTGGCTGGTAAGCTGGTGAGTGAGGAGAGAGAGCTACCATGGATGAATTCGAGGGAGTGTCCCGAGCCGATCTCCAGTCGTGGAATTATAGGAGGAGGAGGGGGGGGAGTGGAGTGGTGCACCTGTGAGAAGGAGTCGGCATCAACTTGCTACGTGTGGAGAAATAAGGCTGGCCTATGGAGAGAAGAAGATAAGGTAAGCATGGAATCATGGCCAGTTAAATGATGAGGTAGCTTCCCATTTTTCAACTGACCATGTAGCGCATGCGTAGAGGACAACGGAGTTAAAAAAAATAGGTGAAGAAGGTCCACCATGCCGTGAGAGAGAGAGAGAGAGAGAGAGAGAGAGGGGGGGGGGAGTGGAGGTTAACAAGGGTCCTTATACAGGTTGCGCTAGAAGACGATGGGGGGGGTGGTAAGTGTTGGTTACCCTCCCCTTTATTTTTTTAAAAAATTATACGGTTTTTTTACATCCTTCCTCCCTTTAAGAAATTGAGATATCCTGAACTTGAAAATAGGTAGTAAAAATCTTGATACAACTTAGGTTCATCTTCCCAGGTAGGTGGGAAATCCTTGCAGTAAACTAAATGTTCCCTAATGACTCTATTTCTGAGAGTCTTTTCTCCAGAGCTAAGTATTCTATATGGTTGAATCTCTAAAGTTCTTTGGGATGGCATAACAATTTTCTCATCATCTAGGATTTGGTCAGGACTAGATACATAGGCTTTCAAAAGGCTTGCATGGAATACATTATGGACTTTTAGATGAGGGGGTAGCAATAGATATGGTCAGGACTAGATACATAGTCTTTCAAAAGACTTACATGGAATACATTATGGACTTTTAGATGAGGGGGTAGCAATAGCTCATAGGCTTGATCATTTATTCTTTTGGTGACGACATAAGGTCCACATTAGTGAGGGCTCTTGCCTTTTGTATTTTCTTAATGATATAGAGCTTCTCTTTGGACGTACCCTTAGGAAGACCATATCCCCTTCTTTGCATAATTGTTGAGTTCTTTTAACATCAGCAAAATGCTTTTGTCTATCTTGTGAGCAGCCTTGATCTCCTTTTGGATAGCTTTCATTTGTTGATCCATGTTATCTAGTATTTGTTTAGAGGATTCTACTCTATTCATTAGATCAGACCAATTTAATGGTGTTATGCAATTTTGACCATATAAATTCTTGAAAGGGGACATACCTATACTCCTGTGATGGGCTGAATTATAGGTAAATTCTACCAATGGTAGGTAATGAAGCCATAGCTTTGGTTTGCAACAATAAGCCTTGAGTATGACTTGATGTACCCGTTCAATTTGACCTTTTGATTATGGATGATAGGCTATGCTAAAGTTTAACTGGGTTCCAATACCCTAAAAAAGAATGGTACAAAACTGAGAAGTAAACTATGTATCCCTATCACTGACAATCCTTTTTGGAAAGCATGTAGTTTAAATATCTCTTTGATGAATATTCTTGCAATGTCCATTGCCTTGAAGGTCTTTTAGACAGGAATTAAATGGGCTACTTTTGTCAGTCTGTTGAGCCACCACCACCATGATAGAGTCATATCCCCCTTGTATAGAAGGAAGACTTGTGACAAAATCCATACTGATATATTCCCACTTCATTTGAGGAATGTCTAGCGCTGCAACTTGGCATTTTTACCCTTTTCGCCTTGTTTCTCTGACAAGCTAAGCATTTTGTGAATACTTGAGTACATCCTTCTTTAATCTCGGCTAGTTAATCCCAGCTAGAAGAAACTCGTTTGTAGAACATTCAGTATCTTCACATATCTTGGATGTCCGACAGATAGTGCATCATGCGCTTCATGTAGGATTCGATATTTTAACTCTCTAATGTTTGGTATGCACATGCTTAGTTGATAGAAAATAAGCATCCATCACTAAGAGTGTAATCCTTGATTATCCTACTCTCTTTCTTAGAGTGAGTTGTTTGGCCCATGAGTTTTAAAATGTGCCCAAAGTACTCATCTAAGGTTACTTTGTCCTTTACTTCCATAAATAAAGGATTTCTTGGCATAGAGATTGTAGCCATAAAGGACTTCCTACTCAATGCATCTATAACTACATTATCTTTGCCCTGTTTGTATTTGATTTCAAAGTCAAATTTTGATAAGATCTCTATCCAACACCTTTGTCTCATGTTGAGATCTCACTAAGTAAAAATCCGCTTTAAGCTCTTATGATCTATAGTAAGCATGAATCTTCTACCTAGTAGGTAGTGTCGCCCATAACTTAAGAGCATGAATTACAACCAAAGGTTCTAGATCGTGAGTAGCATAGTTTCTCTCATAATCTTTGAGTTTCCTTGAAGTGTAAGCTACTGGTTTCCCTTCTTGTGTGAGTACTCCACCAATAGCCAATCTACTAGCATTAGTGTCCACTTCAAAATCTGCATCAAAATTTGGTAGTTGAAGGATAGGTGCAGTTGAGAGCGACCTTGAGTTTATCAAAACTTTGTTGATGCTCCTTAGTCCAAACTATTTTTGTATTCTTTTTAAGTAGTTTGGTTAAAGGTGGGGCTATCTTTGCATAATCTTTAATAAAGATACAGTACCACCCTGTAATCCCAAGAAATCCTCGAATCTCCTTGATGTTGGATGGTTCCGACTATTCCACTATATCTTGTATCTTTGCTCGATCTATTGAAATTCCATCCTTGGGGACAATGAATCCCAAATATTCAATTTTGTCTGCATAGAAGGTACACTTACTCTTTTTAGCAAAGAGTCAGTGTTTCCTTACAATTTCTAAAACGTCTCTAACTTGGGCTTCGTGCTCTTTCTCATCCTTAGAGTAGATCAGAATATCATCAAAGAACACTAGAACATGATTGTCAAGCTGCTTCCTGAGAATATATCTTGCATGAGCTTATTAAATGTTGTTGGGGCAGCATTAATCAACCAAAACGGAGTCACGATGTATTCATAATGCCCATATATGGAGTTGAATGCTCTCTTTGGGATGTCTTCTTCCTTGACCCAATCTGATAGTATCCTGATTTTAAATCATTCTTTGTGAAGACTTGGGCTCCGTGAAGTTGATCTAGAAGTTCATCAATCCTAGGAATTGGATACTTATTCTTCACGGTGAGTTGATTTAGGCACCTATAGTCAATGCATAACCGTAAGGTTCCATCCTCTTCTTTTGAAATAGGATCGGGACTCCTCAAGGTGATACACTCAGCCTAATGAACCCTTACTCTAACATTAGTCGGAGTTGTTTCTTGAGTTCTATCAATTCTAGGACTGACATTTTATATGCCCTTTTTGCCACTGGTTGTGCTCTATGAATAAGCTTAATCTCATGGTCAATTTCCCTTTGTGGAGGCATTTGGGTAAGTTTCTCTAGGAAGAGATCTTTGTGATCCTGTATAGCTAATCAGGTTCACTCCCTATAGCATCTTTCTCTACCTTGTTGAGCTTTACTACAAACACCTTTTGACTTTTTCTAAAATGCTTTAGTAACTTACTACCCTTTACTAGCTATAAGTTGGGTCTACCAATCCTCCCTAAAGCTACAACTTCTTCGTTTTTAGCATCCTTGAATGAGATTTGCCCAGTCTCACAGTGGATAACGGCCTTTTTTTCTTTTAGCCAATCGATTCCAACAATACCATCATAAAGTCCCAGGGCCATCACATGGAAGTTGTAGTTGGTTGGTTAACCATCAAGATCAAACTCTAGATCTCCTCTGGTATGCTAGGAAATTACTTCCTTTCCACTAGCTAGCTCAATGACATTTTCCTGGATGGTTTTTGATTAAGAACTAATTTTTGATGCACTTTGGTGAAAGAAATGAATGAATACTTCTAGAATCAATCAACAATTTAAAATGTTTACCATGATGAGATGCTGGTGTCTGGATCACTGAAAATTGTCGATTTTCACCTTGGTGCTCTATTGCAGCATGAACTTGGGCTCTAGTCTCCTTTTCATCTTCAAGGGTTGCTTCTTCAGCTTAGATCATAGCAACTCTTCCTCTTCCATGACCTCGTCCATGATATCTGCCTTTGGGGCCTTGAACTCCTTTTCTTACTTGAATGGATTGTTGAATGGAAGCTGTTCTTCCCCTAGGATTAACTTGTGGGTTTGTGGGAAAGTTTGGGGGAGGCAATTTTGAAAGGTTAAGAGCCTTGGGTGGATGAGGGCATTTAACAGTGATGGCCTTATTGATGGCAATTGTAGCACACTCCACTTCGCCTGGTTGATGGCTAGGTCATTATGTAGGGTCTCTGGGTGAGGTAAGAGTGGTTGTGAATTTTGACCAGGACAATTAAAGGGTAATCCAAAATGTCACCCTAAATGGGATGATTTGAGGTAAGGTATTTTCCTGAAGTTGTTGCTATTTTTATCATTTAGTTCTTCTTCTAAAGGTTTAGCTCAAAAAACTTCATCCTGAAGGCTAGTCGACCGCATGGATTCTAGCCGATGGTTAAGGGGAGGGTTTAAGCCTTGCACAAATCGACTAGTGGATTGAGCCAAGGTCATAGTTGGAGCACACTTCTTGAGTTTAACAAACTAGGAGTAGTAGGCTATAGAACTCATTCATCTTTAGGGTCTCAAAGTCTAAGGGTAAGTACCTTTCCTTGATAGCTGCCGTGATTTTTTCCTAGGTAATAGTGCTTTCTTGGATATCCTTTTCTCTACACCATTCCTTCCACCATAGCTTAGCATCCCTAGTTAGTCGAAAATGGGCCAACGTATATTGGTTGGCTTCATTAGTACCAACAAGAGAGAAATAGTTGGTCATGGACTCTATCCATGCCTCTGTATCTTTAGCCACATCTTTTCCTTCGTTTGAGAAGGAAGACGGTTGCATCTGCTTACGCAGGAATTTACTTTTAGCTTCCTAGGACAAACTCAGGAGGCTATTTGGTAAGATCCAAGGCATATATTTATGTGGAATCAATGATCCTTGAAAATCCTGGGTGAAATCTAACCAAATAGCCTCTTGAGTTTTTCTTGAAGATTGTTTATCCCTAGGACAAACTCAGGAGGCTATTTGGTAAGATCCAAGGCATATATTTATGTGGAATCAATGATCCTTGAAAATCCTGGGTGAAATCTAACCAAATAGCCTCCTGAGTTTTTCTTGAAGATTGTTTATCCCTAGGACAAACTCAGGAGGCTATTTGGTAAGATCCAAGGCACATATTTATGTGGAATCAATGATCCTTGAAAATTCTGGGTGAAATCTAACACAACAATAAACTCTACTCTTAGGGATGAATTGAGTGATTTGATCGTAGATGTGTTGGGATGCGAAACGAGTCTCCCCATTTGCAAATGACAATTTGATATGGGAAAAGAGTCCCATAGAATATGAAGTATTTTAGTACTCTAAGCTTCTCTAACATCTGAAGGATGCATAGCTCGACAACTATAAGTTCGAATCTACTAGCAAATATACATTCACGAGTAGAGGGAAACTATAGAAACTTCATCCTTGATGCTTTCAATCGATAGAAGTCTAAAAAGTGACTTGCCCTAGCTCTTTGTTCGTCAATTACTTTGACTGCTAAGTGGTCAAAGGCCAATTTGAGTGTTTCTACTATTTAATCGTCTCATATGGGATCGTACCTATAATTCAATTATCACAATTAAATCTACTCTTAACATGTCTCTGATACCACTTGTAAGATACCTTTCGTACCCTTGCTTCCTTCGAGGTACACAGGGATCTCACTATAAACATCCCAAGAATATTATGAAGATCATCTAATTAGGAGCCAATTTTTGACTAACCAATATATGAATACATTCAAGGTCTTGGGTGTCTTACCTAGTATTTATCTATATTTTCTGTTTTGGAAAGTACCCGACTAATCGGTCCACCCTACCACCCACTTTCTAGATTCGAAACACGGTCAACTATGAGGTTTTCAATTACTAAGCACATTTGTTTGTATATATACATCACATAATAGAATTCCTTAACTTAATTCCCTTCATGGGTTCCTTTATCCCTTAATGCCAACAAATCATTTTAAAAACAATATGTATATAATCATAAAATTGAATTACAACACAATCTGGAAAAAAAAATCCCCCGGCGCACTGAGTTACATACAATCTAGGCATTGAAACCATCGTGGGGCGATAAATTATCACATATTAGTAAGGTGAAATGTCCCCTCACTCACCTACAGTAACATGAAAACTATCAAGCTCGGGTCTACAATCCTAGAAGGAACCCTCGCTCTTTCACCAATCCTCTCCTTCAGCTTTGCAAAAAAGAGGTAGACTCTCTTTCGATTTTCCTTGTTTATGCTTTTTTCTACGTATTATTGCATCCCTGTTTTATGGTTTAGGGTTAGTTTAGGGTTCTTGCAAGCTTATACATAGGATTAATTCAAGATCTATGCATAAAACCTATCATAAGCTTGCAATCTCTATGCATAGCCTTCTTGTTGCAAGCTTTATGCATAAGCTCTATTCATAGAGCTTGCGAGCTTGTGAAATCTCTATGTATAAGCTCTATGCATAGGCTTTATGCATAGAGTTTGCAAGCTTATAAAATCTCTATGCATAGGTTTCTTGAAAGCTTGCATGGACATTGTACATAGAGCTTGCATACCCTTCTTGTTGAAAGCTCTATGCATAGCCTTCTTGTAAAAGCTTAATGCATATGCTCTATGTATAGGCTTTATACATAGAGGTTGTAAGATTATGAAAGCTCTATACATAGGGCTTGTAAGCTCTATGCAAGCTCTATACATAGAGTTTATGCATAGAGCTATATGAATCTAGCTGAATGCATGAATTAAGATCTATGCATAAAGCTTAATACATAATGTTTTATGTATAAATCTTATGGATGAGCTTTATGCATAAGGCTTCACATGCATTATGTTTTTATGCACAAAGCTTTTTTTGATGTAGAGTGCCTTGCATGGATGGAGAGCATAAGCTTTTTGAATGTTTATACTCTCTTATACATATAACATATATTTCTTATGCTCTGTTTTTCTATGCATAAGGTATTCTCTTTATTCATAGTTTATATATGTTATCAAGGTAAGATCTCTTATCCATGTAAGATAAGATCATGTTTATTACACCATTGGGTGATGGGATTAAGGGTTAGCATAGTGCATAAGGCTTATAGCATAGAGCTTATGCATAAGACTTATGCATAGAGCTTATGCATAAGTCTTGCATAGAGCTTATGCATAAGACTTATGCATAGAGCTTATGCATAAGACATGCATATGGCTTATGCATAGAGCTTATGCATAAGTCTTGCAGCCTTATTATGCAAGCTTATACTTAAGGCTTGCAAGCCTTACTATGCATACGATTGCATAAACCTTATTCATAAAGCTTGCATAAGACTTACATATAGAGCATTACACATAAGCTTATGTATAGATCATTATGCATAGGCTTTATGCATAAGGCTCTATGCGTTCAGCTTTAGGTGTAGGCTTCTATGCATAGAGCTCAATGTGTAGGTTCTATTTACAGAATCTATGCATATAGATTTTTTGCATAAGGCCTTTATAAATAGCTATTTATGAATAGAGATAGCTTCTCTCTCCATCCTTGTTCTAATTACCTTCTTAATTTTGTATGGAGAGAAGATAAGCTAATGTATAAGTTATTTTTAAAATCTCCCTCAACGGCTGGGGAAAAGAAGCCCGTTTGATGCTTTTTTTTAATATTTTTAAAGTCTCCCTCAACGGCTAGGGAAAAGAAGCCCGTTTGACGCTTTAAATGTTATTTTTAAAATCTCCCTCATGGCTGGGGAAAAGAAGCCCTGTTTTATGGTTTACATAATGCTTTGTGTAATGCATAATGATTTGTATTTAATGAGCTACATATACATGTTATCTTGCTAGATGGAGCCTCTCAATCTTGAAGAGAGAATAGCGTGTCCATGCATGCGATGTAAGTACCAAATCTTTCGAAAACGAAGGATTTGCAACCAGCATGTTCATGACGCTGGCATATTTCCAATGGAGCGCTTGCAAAATTTACGGTTTCAATCGTACAACCAAGCAAGTGTGCAGCCGCATCTTGATAACATTGCGCCTGTGAATTCTCGTCCCCAACAAAGGATGAGGATATCGCAGGAGGGAGTGACAGATGGAGCTCAATTAACAGCACCCGAGGGAATGGAAGGTCAGGAAATGAAAGAAGGTCCAATGGAAGAAATGTTGGATGCCTTCATCGAGCAACAAGAAGCTCTCTTCGAGGAGCATGAACATGAAGATCATCAACCACGACATTCTCAACGGTCAAATTATGAACCAGAGGAAGAGGCCATGCGAAAACTTGTACGCCTTTCATTGTACAATGGTGCCAACATATCTGTATTGCGTGCATCTCTTACGATGCTAAATTTGCAATCAATTTTTGGATGGTCTAATACAAGTGTCACTGAACTATTCAAGTAAGGACTTTTTTTGGAGATTACACCTACTGTTGAAATGATAAATTTTCAACTTGTATTTGACTAAATCTTAATAGTAACGATCAGATATTGCCATACTTGCAGGCTTTTGAAAGACCAGATATTGCCCCCTGGCAATGAGATGCCTCCATCTCGTGCAGATGCCAAGAAGTTATTGAAATCCATAGGCATGGATTACAATAATATTCATTCTTGTCACAATGATTGTTGCCTCTTCCGCCATGAATATGAGCATTTGCAAGAATGTCCCCATTGTGGCTCTAACAGATATAGAGAAGATGTTCAGGGGGAAGCTGTCCCGATAAAGGTTCTTAGGCACTTTCCAATCATCCCAAGAATAAAAAGCATGTTCAGGTGCAAATCTATAGCAAGCTTGATGACATGGCATGCCACAACTCGATCCACAGATGAAGTGATGCGTGTGCTTGCTGATTCACCCGCATGGAGACACATTGAAGAGAAATGGCCGGCTTTTAAGGAAGAACCTCGAAACCTCCGTCTTGGCCTAGCAATGGATGGTGTAAACCCTTTTGGTTTAAGGAGCTCTTCATGGAGCACATGGCCTGTTTGCCTTGTGAATTATAATCTTCCGCCATGGTTAGCAATGAAGAAAGGTCATTTGTTGCTCTCATTAATAGTTCCAGGAAAGTACAAGGTGAAGAACATGGATGTATATTTGGCACCACTTATTGATGAGTTACGCACCTTGTGGAAGGGAATTGAAGTGAAGGACATGTCAAAGCAGCAGAGTGGCCAAAGACTTACAACTGTGCAAGGTATTCTCATGTGGACAATGCATGATTGGCCTGGCTATGGAGAATGCTCAGGTTTGTCTATATCGGGTTACAATGCATGTCCTGTATGTGGTCCTCGACTTGATTCAAGATACTCAAAAGCATTACGAAAGAATGTCTACCAAGGACATGTTAGGTATCTTCCAGAAAATCATGAATTGCGGGATGGTAATCTAAGAAGACCTCCTCCAAGTGCATTGAAGGCAAGTGATTGGAAGATCAAATGGGAGGAATGTGGCAACTTGGCATGTCCTGGGATGAAGAGGCTCTCTATCTTTCACCAACTCCCCTATTGGGGTGATCTCCTTATAAACCATTTGCTTGACCCGATGCATATTTTCAAGAATGTAGCTGACATTCTGTGGAAGACCATGACAGGAAAAAAGGAGACTAAAGGCCAAAGGGATGACTTGGAAGAGATTGGTTGCATGCAAGAGTTGTGGGCTCGCACTAGACCCAATGGAAAGGTGCTACTTCCAAGAGCCCATGGGTTTTTAGTAAGATGGAGGAACAACAAGTCAAGAGGAAAATTTCAGAGTTTCGGACTCCTACAGGTTGTATGCATTGCTTGAAAAGTGCATTTACAAAGTATCATGATCTTAGTGGCCTCAAGAGTCATGATTGGCACAAGTTTCTACAATTTGTGCTACCCATAGCAATAAAAGATTGCCTCACTGAAGACATTAGAGCTACTATCTATAAGATTGGCACATTGGTGCACTGGATTTCTTCAAAAGAGATAAAGAGAGACACTTTGGAGACAACGCGTTTAAACTCCATAGAGGCAGTCTGCATGGTAGAGAAGTTTTTCCCTATAAGTTTATTAACAATCCAGATGCATCTGCTAGTTCATGTTGTAGATGAGGTTGCAGTTTGCTGGAACAGTCCATTCAAGATGGATGTTCTTTTTGGAGAGGTTTATGAAGACATTAAAGGGATTTGTTCGCCAAATGGCTCGCCCAGAGGGTAGTATGTCAGAAGTGTGGTTGATACAAGAGTCCCTTGTTTACATCACTGAATATTTAAGTTCTTCAGATCCAGAGATACCTCGACTATGGTCTCAAGAGTCTAACAGGCGAGTCATTGGTGAGGAACCTCAAGGCCAAGGCATTAAGAGAAAGATGGATAACAATTTGAGGGAAAAAATCAACAAATTTTGCATCTTGAACTCTCATGTAATGGAGAAGTGGATTGAGACATATGAAGCTCTCAAGCGACAGAGTACAAGATCGTTTAAGTTTTAGAAGGAATCGCACGACACGAAATCTCCCATATCCAGAAGGTATGCAAGCTCTTCCGGACTTTCCCACAGGGAGATGGCTAGAAGCTACAATTTTAGAAGCCAAACATGCTGGTTTAACTATAACAGAGGAGGAGGAGGAGCTTACAAAAGGATGCAATTGGCATGTAAGTGTTTAAGTTCTACATGTCTCTCTTTGTCTCAGTGTTTGTTTCTCCATCAACAATCTTTATGTGCTTTTTGTAGTATCACAAATATGGGGCGTTTTGGTCACATGGACGTCATTTTCGAGTAGAATGAATAGACCAAAGAAGAGCAATCTTTGATTGTGGTGTCACAGCATAGTTTGTTCAAGAACGTCGTGCAAGTGCAAGTGATGATAACACAATTACTGGAATGCTTGATTACTTTGGAACCATTCAAGATATATTAAAGGTTGGCTTCAGAAGTTTTGAGTTGTTTATCTTTGATGTGATGGTTCAAGGTAGTCACGAATGGGCCACATGCAACTGTACGTAGAGACAAGAGTGGCCTCATCCAAGTGGACTCCACAAAGGTATGGACCGATCAGCAAGATACTTTTGTGCGCCCAGAGCATTGTGAGCAGGTTGTCTTTAAAGCGGATCCAAAAGATCCATGCTGGCTATTTGTGGTTCAAGTCGCCCCCCGCAGTAAGCAAATTTTTGAAGAATTTGAGCTACAACAGGGTGATGTGGATGCACAGGGTGGTGGAGAGCAGCAAAGAACAAGCCGATATCAACAATGAAGAGGAGCAAGCAAATGAAGAGGAGCAACTAGAGCAAGATCCAAATGAAGAGGTGCAAACCAATGAAGCTGAAAAACATGTTGAGGAAGAAGACATAGATGATGAGGACATCCTTCATCAAGGGACTTTTAATGATGAGGATGCTGAAATGTACATAGACATAGATCTCTTTGGGGCTACTGATCTTAATGAGGATGATAGAATAGATAATGATTTTTAAAATGATGTATCTTAATGATTATGCAAATAGTTATGACATATTTGTAATGATTTTATGACATTAAAGGTCCTTTCATTGTTTACCATTGTTAATGTTTACCGTCATAATCACTACTGTAGGTGCAAGTTGATATAGTTTTACCATTGTTGTTTATCATTGTTAATGTTTGTCATATGGTTCTTTCATTGTTTACCGTGTAATTTTCATTTTGCACAAGTTTGTCATATGGTTTTTTGTCCAACAGGCCATGGGTGATGACTCACCGCCCTACGACTACAGTCCTGATTTCTCATTTAATCCTACACCACAGGGCATGAGTCCCCAGCAGTTATATGGTTTTCTTTCGTCCATGACTCCAGAGCAGAGAGCCATGGCTCAGAGTTATTGGGGTTCTGGAGCAGGGACATCTGCCTCACCATCTGGCTTTCCGATGCCAGTTCCCACACCGGTGGGTACGACAGCAGCTCCCACACCTCATACCACACAGCCTTCCACTCCTCTTATAGCTCGATCTACCACCTCTTCACATAGACGTCGCTCACGTAGTGGGTCTTCAGGGGGAGGTTGTTGTGGTGGTAGTGCCACAGATGCTGTGACACCACCACCACGTGAGCGTCGTCCTTCGCTCTCATCTGTTGATAGCACACCCATAGGGTCACCTTCCACTCCCTGGGATGCACATGACCATGACAACAGCAAGATATACACAATTAGGGATGGGTCACCAATAATGAATAGTGTAGGGAAGGCAATGAAGACACGCATTCGACAATTGTGCACTATACAGTTTCACGACTCTGTCATGACTAAATGGGATCAGCAAGATAAGGGAAAGAAAAATTATATAAATACAAAGATAAAGCAAGAGTTTCAGCCATCTGACCCTATGAATGTCGTCTCTAATGAGTGGATACAGTATACAGCTCGCATTTTGATGGGGCATCATAGGTCAGAGGAGGCGAGGGATGCATTTAGAGAGGGGAAAGAGAAACCTCTTTGGCTAGATGACAGGGAGTGGGTAGCCATTGCTCAGGAGCTCACAGAGACACCAGAGAGGTTTCAACAACAAAGAGAGGCGGCAAGGGCCAGACTCCAAACAGTAGGGGCTTCTCATCTTGGGAGTGGTGGTTACGAAACCATGCGCCATGAATTCGTAAGTATTTGTAGCAATTTTATTTATGTAAATGTATGTATGTGGGCTAAATGTTGATTTCTAAAAGTTATAATTGTTAATCGTTTGTGTAAGAGATGGCCATGAATCGCCCACCAAGTAGGCGAGAGGAGAAGTATGCTCACAAACATGACCTTGTGGCCTTATTTGAGATGCTTGAAGAAGAAGGAGAGACCGTCAATTGGGAGGCATTACCATGATGTAAGATGACCTTCAAACTAATGGTATATGATCAAAAGATTCTTGAGTATTAATGTTTAATTTAATTTCTTGTTTATCGATCTGAAAAATAAAAAAACGAGTACGGTTGTTTTTGTGCTCTATTTTAGACAGAATGGTGTTGTCTGTTTGCTGTTGTTGATCTTGTTCATTGCAGGCAGCCAGGCAACACTATTCTGTCCAAAAAAAATTCTGGTACAGCGTCGGTATATCCCCCGGTATATACACCGGTATATTCACTGGTATATGCGCCGGTATACATGCCGGTACTGCCATCGGTATAGATGCCGGTGAACGTCGGTATAGGGACAAGTATACACCCCGGTATAAATGCTGCTATAGTGGCCGGTATAGAGGCCGGTATAGCCGTCGGTATTAGCGCAGGTGAAACGTCGGTATAGACACCGGTATAAGCGACGGTATTGTTCCCCGACGCTCGATGACGGGGCTTTTTTAGACCCCGTTCAATGACGTCGGTATAAGCGCCGGTATTAGGCTACCATGTAGTAGTGTTGGCCAGTTCCTTTTACTTCTCGAGACCGTCGACTCAATTGAGAAATTATTTTGGATGAGACAATCGAGAGACAATCTCAATATTTGCGGCGGTCAACTCCTTTCAATTACTCGTATGTTGGCATAGCACACATCACTAGGCATCCCATTCCATCTAGTTGTTCCCAAGTACCTTGAGTAATGGGTCAGTAACACTAGACCCTACCTTTTAAAAGTTTGGACATCTTTGAATTTGGATCTAGGCAATAACTTCTTTTTCGTTACACTTTAATAAGTGAAACAATGTTCACATAGACATTTCTTTTTATTGCTAAATCTTTTTCAAGCAACTTATTTACTTGATAACTTTTATGCATATTATAAAGAAACAATTATAAGGTTCCTTATACCATATATACCATTATGGAATCCACGAGCATAACCACTTGTAATCATGCCTCTTTTTAATACGGTCAGATTTTCTTTTCACAAATGAGTTCATCTCATTACAAGCGTATACTCATACCTTTACAATGTAATTATGCCTCTTTTTAATACGGTCAGATTTTCTTTTCACAAATGAGTTCATTTCATTACAAGCACATACTCATACCTTTACAATGTGGCCGAAGCAAACATCATTCTATTATGTCACCACCATGAGAATTTATAGCCTTACCTCTTTTCCAAGGAATTAGACTTTCCTCTTTTCCAAGGAATTTATAGACTTTCCTCTTTTCCAAGGAATTAGACTCTTATTTATAGATAGACAGGCCACTTTTACCAGACATTAACTATCTTTACCATCTCGAATCTTAAACCTTAAAGTGCTTGTATGTGCAATACTTAAACATCAACATTTATCTTTAGATAACCTTTTGAACTCACTAAAAAATCAATGATTAAAGGAATATCCCCTTACGTAACAAACTTCTTTGAAAAGGTAAGACTGATCAGTCTTATATAAAGATTAAGGAGTAGAGATTAGAGTTAGCAATGAGTAGCTCAATGGAAACATGAAAGAGATAGAACTTAGCCTTGATACCAATGTAATGCTCCTTACATCAATAGCTTGAGGACTTGTAAGACTAGAACTTTGATTCTCTACCCAACTATATCCCAAATGGATCTTAAACACATGGTTATATAGGCCTAGGTGATGCATGACCTTCCATCTTCAACCCCTTGATCTTTCAACGGCTAGGCATGGCCCTTTCACTATCCAATGCCTCCTCAACTCCCCCTAGAAGAGGGTGCCTACTTTTGTGTCCTTTGGGCTTTCCTTATGCACCATCTACATCCCTTTTACATTAACCTTAATGCCTTTTAACCATTGCTTTAGGAGTTTCCCATTTGAAATCCCCTGAACCTTATTTATATGCAAACCTTTTACATATAAATAATCCATTCTAGTCAAGTTACCTTATAATATTTCCTGTTAATCTCATAACATTTCCTCCCCCTTGAAAGAAAAGTTTTTGTCCTTGAAAAAACAAACTCAGGAAACCTTTTCTTCAGTGTAGCCACTCTTTCCCAAGTTGATCCTTCTTCTGGTCTCTATCTTTCCACTTTACTAAACATTCTTTAAACACAGAATGCCTACTTTTCTTTTCTTGATATTTGAGAATCTTTTCAGGCTCATGTGGTAGAATAGGTGGTTCTATGAAATCAACTATTGCTTTTCAATCTACTCTAACATGAAACACATGATGCACTCTGGATTCGTAAGGTAAAGCTACCTTGTAAGCTACACTTCCAATCTTTTTAAGTATTGTATAAGGCCACAATACCTTGGAATTAACTTTGAAACTTTTCCACTTTTTAAAGTTTTGGACTTTCACATAGACCAAATCACCTTCCTCAAAATTAATTGGTCTTCTTTTACCTTTCTCATAATTAATAGAATGATCTTGTGCTCTTTTAACATTGTTTCTTGCAACGTTTAACATGTCTTGCATGTCTTTGAGAAAGTATTTTGCACTGCAATTTTTATTTTTGTAACCCAACAGCTATGGGTGCTCTAGGTTGAAATCCATAGATTAGCATGAATGGACTAAAACTGGTAGCAGAATGTTTAGCACTATTATAAGAAAATTCTAATAATGGAAGATACTCATCCCAATTATTTTGCTTATGATTAACATATGCTCGAAGCATATCTTTTGGGAATTGATTAACCCTTTCTGTCTATCCATCACTTTGTGGATGTTCAGACATACTCATACTAAGTTTGGTGTCTAACTTTTTAAATACTTCTTTCCAAAAATGGCTTGTAAATTTTGTATCTCGGTCACTTACTATATTTGTTGGCAATCCATACAATCTATATAGATGATGGATAAACATTCTAGCCAATTCTCGTGTTTTAACTTCTTTTTTAGTTGGTATAAATTTTACCAACTTGGTTAATCTATCCACTACTACCCACACTGAATCATGCCCTACTTGTTTGGGGTAGTCCTACTATGAAATCCATAAAAATACTTTCCCACTTACCCTCAGGTATTTGTAGTGGTTGTAATAATCCACATACTTTTAGGCGCTCAGCTTTATTAACTTGGCACTTATGGCATTTTATAACATAATTTTGGATGTCCTCTAAACCTGCCCAATAAAACTGTCTTTTAACAAGTGCATAGGTCTTAGAAATTCTCGAGTGCCCCACACTTGTATTGTCATGACATTCTAGTAAAATATTCTCATAAATATTTTCTTCTTTGGGTATACAAATGCGACCTTTATATAATAAGGATCCATTATCGATGGAAATCTTTTTCAATGATTTTTTTAAGTTATTGACCTTTCTTTAAGTGATTCCTTTGAACCACTATCTTTCTTAAGTGACACTCTAGCAGTTGCATTTTCTTTACTCTCTATTTGAGAGTTATCTTTTTTAATCAAGTAATTCCAAATTACTTGTTGATAGCTAGGGTCATTAGCAAATTTTCCTTTTAAGTGAGCTAGCAACTCACTTTCTAGTTGAGTAAAACACAACTCCTTTATCATGGGTGCTCGACTAAGAGCATGTGCCATGACATTAAATTTTTCTTTTTTATATCTGATTTGAAAATCAAACTCTTGTAGGATTTCAGCCCATCTAGCCTTCCTACCTTCTTTAACTCCTTTTGAGTACTTAACCATTTAAGACTTTCATGGTCAAATAATACTTCAAAATTGGAACCATACAAATAATGACATTTTTTTAAAGACAATGAACAATTGCAAATAGTTCTTTCTCATAAGTTGAATAGTTACTTTGAGATTTGTCCAACTTTTTATTTTCAAATGCAGTTGGCCTTCCCTTCTGCAATAATACTGCTCCTATTTTGCAAATAGTGGATCCAAATGAACCATTAATATTGGAAACGGATGCAATGCCTATTGACAATTACTTAGGTATTTTCAATTTGAAATCCCATGAACCTTATTTATATACAACCTTTTACATACAAATAATCTTTCATAATCTTATCTTTTAATGTTACCTGTTAGTCTCATAACAACAAGGGGGGAGTGGCATGGTACACCTATCGGAAAGAGTTAGCACCAACTTGCTACACGTGGAGACGAAAACAGCCAAGAAGGCTGGCCTGTGGAGAGAAGAAGACAAGGTAAGCATTCATGGCACCATGGCCAGTTAGATGACGAGAAAGCTTCCCATTTTTTAGTTGAACATCTAGCATAGGAGTAGAGGACAACAGAGAAAAAAAATAAAATAGGTGAAGAAGGTCCACCATGCTGTGACGTCCACAGAGAGAGAGAGAGAGAGAGAGAGAGAGAGAGAGAGAGAGAGAGAGAGAGAGAGAGAGAGGTTAACAAGAATCCCTATAGGTTGCGCTAGAAGACGATGGGGGGGGGGCGTGGTCAGTGTTGGTCTCCCTCCCCTTTATTTAAAAATAAAATAAAAATTTTGGGGTTTTTTTACATCCTTCCTCCCTTAAAGAAATTGAGATGTCCTAATCTTGAAAATAGGTAGTGAAAATATTGATACAACTTAGGTTCATCTTCCTAGGTAGGTGGGAAATCCTTGCATTGAACTAAATGTTCCCTAATGACTCTATTTTTGAGAGTCCTTCCTCTAGAGCTAAGTATTTTGTATGGTTGAATCTCTAAAGTGCTTTGGGATGGCATAACAATTTTCTCATCATCTAGGATATGGTCAGGACTAGATACATAGACTTACATGGAATACATTATGGAATTTTTGATGAGGGGGTAGCAATAGATATGGTCAGGACTAGATACATAGGCTTTCAAAAGACCTACATGGAATACATTATGAACTTTTAGATGAGGGGGTAAAAATAGCTCATAGGCTTGATCATTGATTCTTTTGGTGATGACATAAGGTCCACAATAGAGTGAGGGCTCCAACCTTTTGTATTTTCCTAATGATATAGAGCTTCTCTTTGGACGTACCCTTAGGAAGACCGTATCCTCTTCTTTGCATAATCTTTGAGTTCTTTTAGCATCAGCATAATGCTTTTGTCTATCCTATGAGGAGCAGCCTTGATATCCTATGAGGAGCAGCCTTGATATCCTATTGGACAGCTTTCATTTGTTGATCCATGTCACCTAGCATTTGTTTAGAGGATTCTACTCTATTCTTTGGATTAAACCAATTTAATGGTGCTATGCAATCTTGACCATATAAAGCCTTGAAATGGGACATACCTAGACTCCAATGATGGGCTGAATTATAGGAAAATTTTACAAATGGTAGGTAATGAAGCCATAGCTTTGGTTTGTGATTGTAATAAGCCCTGAGTATGTCTTCAATGACTTGATTTACCCTTTCAATTTGACCATCTAATTCTGGATGATAGGCTGTGCTGAAGTTTAAGTGGGTTCCAATCCCCTTAAAAAGAGCGGTCTAAAATCGAGAAGTAAAGGTTTGTGATTGTAATAAGCCTTGAGTATGTCTTCAATGACTTGATTTACCCTTTCGGTTTGACCATCTAATTCTGGATGATAGGATGTGTTGAAGTTTAATTGGGTTTCAATCCCCTTAAAAAGAGCAGTCCAAAACCGAGAAGTAAACTTTATATCCCTATCATCACTGATAATCCTTTTTGGCAAACCATGCAGTTTAAATATCTCTTTGATGAATATTCTTGCAATGTCCATTGACTTGAAGGTCTTTTTGACAAGAATTAAATGGGCTACTTTTGTCAGTCTGTCCACCACCACCATGATAGAGTCATATCCCCCTTGTATATAAGGAAGACTTGTGACAAAATCCATATTGATACATTCCCACTTCATTATTTGAGGAATGTCTAGTGTGTGCAACTTGCCTAGCATTTTTATAAGGAAGACTTGTGACAAAATCCATATTGATACATTCCCACTTCATTATTTGAGGAATGTCTAGTGTGTGCAACTTGCCTAGCATTTTTATCATTTCTGCCTTGTTTTTCTGACAAGCTAAGCATTGTGTGACATACCTGAGTACATCATTCTTTAATCCTGGCTAAAAGAAACTCCTTTGTAGAACATTCAACATCTTCACATATCTTGGAAGTCCGAAAAATGGTACATCATGAGTGTCATGTAGGATTCAATCTTTTAACTCACTAATGTCTGGTATGCACATCCTTAGTTGATAGAATAAGCATCCATCACTAAGAGTGTAATCCTTGATTATCCTACTCTCTTTATTAGAGTGAGTTGTTCCATGAGTTGTAAAATGATAATGCTACTTGCTCATCTGAGCTAAACATCTGATAATCATGATATGCATATAGCTCACCTGCATGATGGCGTACATACATAATGCTATACCTTAGTGCCATATGAACAACCAAAATGCCCAAAGTATCAGGTGTGTGTGAACAAACACTAATAAGGCCTAAGGTGTGTAAATGAACTCACTAAAACCTCCCAAATGTGTGACGTAGGCATAATGTGCTAACGCATGTGATCAAGGCTATAATTTAAGCACAAATAGTGTGAGAAAATGCTAGCAATACCAAAATATACGTGAATCAATGCTAACAATGCATAAAACACACATCATGTGTGAACAAGTCTAAATAATGCCCAAATTGTAGTCATGCATGAATAAACTCACCATCATACCCAAGCATGTGAATAATCCCCAATGTTCCACACATAGCATGTGAACACGCCCAAAGCGCGAATGTACATGTGATCAAGGCTATAAAAGCACAAATAGTGTGAGAAAATGCTAGCAATACCAAAATATGCGTGAATCAATGCTAACAATGCATAAAACACACATCATGTGTGAACAAGCCAAATAATTTCCAAACTACAGTCATGCATGAATAAACTCACCATCATACCCAAGGATGTGAATAATCCTCAATGTTCCACACATAGTGTGTGAACATGCCCAAAGCACATGTACAAACCACTAAAATATCCTCCAAGAATACTCAAAGCTATAAGGGACAATAATGGAGATAAATGCGTTGAGAAAATGGTGGAATGTGGAAGGCTTGGGTGGGCAAATGGGTTGGCCCAAACGTGGGAAAAGAATGTGAAAGGCCAAAAATGTGAAAAAGGAAAAGTGGAATCCTAAATATTTTTAACACTCTCCTTCTTTCTCAAGCGTGATGTTTTATGCCTCTTAAAGCCATATATTCATGAAACTTCTTTGACATTTACTCCCTTCCTTGAGTTGTACGAAGGGTGCCAATTTTATATGTAGACACATCTTCAGCCACCATAGAAACAAAGTTTGTGAAGCATGTAAAAACCTCTATCTTTACTTTCAACAACGGATACACCCAAGTGTGCCTGGAGTAGTCATCAATAAAAGTCACAAATAGAGATATCTTTTGATCGATGATGTCCTCATCGAACCACATACATCTCTATGTATACGTTGTAATTTTTGGACATCCGTATTTGATCCATATTTTGGGGTAAATGCCTATTTGCATCTTGCCCAAAATGCACCACTCATACATGTATAACAAGGGCCTCAAGATTTGGCAACTCTGACGCCATCTCTTTCCTTTTAAGGTGCAACAAACAATTCAAGAAGTGACCAAAGTAGGCACGTTGTAGCTTCACATCACTCATAGCACGTCTGATAGTAACTCAACAAGCATTATGTGTCAAATCTCTCATCTATGTTGTCTAACCTATAAAGACCATGGCTTAGGATAACGGATACCATAGTGATGTCTCCATCACTTCTGTCATGAAACTGTACACCTATCATCAACAAATCTGGCCGCGCTAGGCCTCCCTAGCAATTCTAGAGATTGACAGCGAGTTCTTTTTAATGCCTGACACAAACACGACTTCTGAGAGAGTGATTGTCCCAGCATTTACAACAAAGAGAACAACCTTACCAACTCTTTTTATTGGATATGAGGAGTTGTTTTCACATGTGACCGTTCCTCCTTGAGAAGCAGACTGAAGGGAGGAAAATAAATCATGTTGCGGAGTAAGGTGCTTACTCTAGCACCACTATCAAAGTACCAAACATGTTGATCTATCACTAAAATGCATACATCATGGATAGAAGGATCATGCTAAGAAGTAATGTGCTTACTATCAAAGTACCCAACATGCTAGCTTATGTCCAAGCATCACTACCATATGAATGGCTACATGTTTGCTGTGAATTGTTGTAAATGGATAAAATCAATAAAGACAAGTCCTTTACTCACCAAAAATCCGCTTTATGATTGGATGGTAGAGCCTATACCCTTTGTAGTCTTTGTAACCCTTATGAAACGTAAGGGAATTAGGGTTACCCTTGATTATGAGCCAAAGTGTAGATGCAAAACCATGGTATGAATTTGGTAAAGCTATGAGAATAGTAGACACCAATAAACTATTTGGATATGGCTCATCAATACAAGAAAGCTTATCGCTAAGATCTTTAATCCTATAAATCTTCCTTATTTAATCCTTGTGAGAAACTCATCCACCATTAAATAGACCTCATTAATAATTCTCAAACTCTCATAGCTTACACAAGTAGGTTACTTGTATCTCATTATACACCTAGTAAAGCACATCAAGTGCATCCCAAGCGTGTCTTTCACATCAAGTGTCCAAGCCTACTTCACAGCTTATTTGATAGTTTCACATGAGCAAATATGAGGAATAATTCTCCTCTTCATAGAGAGTGCCACCAATGCATGTACTTATATGTGGACCCCTACCATCTCATCTGGCTTGTTCGGTCATAGGAGAGGTGCAGAGACAGATGCCAAAGTTACATGTGAACTAGTGTCACCATCTAAAGTACTTGTACTATCCTCCTATGTTGGGAAGATATGGCATGCCTCAATGTCAATGACAAAATTCCAAATCCCTTAGACAATCAATACATGATTCATCATATATCACAATGTGTAGTTGGTCCCGTTAAGCTTATCCTCAACAAAAAGCATCCCAAATACATCACTGCATGCCATTTTAGCCTAAAAATAACTAATCTCTAACATAAAATGAAAATATCCCAACTACCTATAGGTATTGTCAATGCCCACTGAATGCAACCAAGATGGCTACTAGTAGATCATTAATGATGGAGGAAACCTGTGACGTGTATGAAAATTACAGAGTGTAGAGTGTGAAAATGATACTTAGTAGGAATGCAAAAAATCAATGAGAATGTTGATGATGTTGTTGAAGCTGTTGAAGGTGAGCTCGAAGTTGTGATCTCAAAGATGACAATGATCATTTCTGCACACCAACTATAGTGTGTAAAAACCCAAAAACTTGATAAAGCAGTTCGAATTGACACTCCTCTGAGAGGTGTCTATAGAAACCCACATCATGTGAACAAGCCCTGAAATGCACTCGAAACGCTCCAAAACGTGCAAAAATTATTTTAATATAGTTAGCATTACACTATAGGGTACCTTCTCCACCTGAGAGGATAGCTCAATCTAAGACAACAAAAAGAGCAGATCAAGGAGAAGATGACAAAAGTGAGTGAGGGCCAAGAGAACCTTCTCTAATACCAATTATTAGAGTGTAGATCAAGGTAGCAACACAAGCATAGATGTAGAAAGAAAGAAGAGATAGATCAAGGTAGCAACACAAGCATAGATGTAGAAAGCAAGAAGAGATAGATGGAAACACAACACTCAAAGTAGATTGATAAGAATTAGTGAGGTACAAGTGAAGTGACATGATACTTAAGGTCACTTACACTCATAAGAGTGCGTACATATTCTTGGGGGGAAAAAACCTCCTAAAGAGGGAAAAAGTACCCGATCCATTAGTAGCCTATTTCCACACATCACTACCATATGAATGGATACATGTCTACTATGAATTGCTCTCAACTTTAGTCTGCATTCGTAAAGTCTAGCTTCATAGTTGTATAAGAGCTAGGCTCATGTAAGCAGTCACATTATCTATCTATGACCTATAATCTACGTTGATTGATAATGATGGCTGGTTCTTTTTTTTTAATACTTTTGTCAAAGAGAAGAGAAGAAGAGGCTTTGTCTCGCAAGTGGGAAAACTTGAGGTATGCTTTTTCCTTAATCACCTTAGCTTTGTTACTTGAGTTGTTGCAGCTATGGGCACTTTTCTAATTTTTAACCTACAAAACCCTTAAAAAACATGTAAGGCTTTAACCTTATAAGTATAAGCTTAGAGCCGAGTAAGGTACAATCAAGGGAAGGGTTGAGAAATAAACTAGACTTGATTAATGCTTATAGCATATCGAAACCCTATTAACAATATCAAGGGAAGGGTTGAAAAATGAACCAAACTTATTTAATGTTTGTAACATTGAAACCCTATTAATAATATAAAAATGTATGTATTCTACTATATTTGTGGTAGTGTAGCCCTCTCCTCTTTGTAGGTAATGTTTCTCAAATTGGATCTCTTGTTACTTTACTTTCTTCTCTCTTCTCCATTATTGCTCCATCCTCTATCACTATGTGGGATGTATCTTTTATTTCTTAGACCTTTTGCCCCCGATACCCCTAGGGGGATGATTCTTTTAGAAAATCTTAAAAAAAGTCTATTGGGGAAGGGAAAAGGATTGTTAAACAAGCAAAGAAGCAGAGATCACATGTACAAATTGTTGATTACCTATCATGGGGTAAGCACTTTTGCCATGCCTTTAACAAGGTTAAAACATACCAAGTCCACTAAGCTATACCAATCATGGTTAGATGGCAATGGTTGTTGATGGTTAGATCCTTTCTTAACCAACCACTCACGTATACAATAGGGTGCCCTTGTATTAAACAAGGACTGCTAGGACAAATTTTCTTCCCGCATATTGAGTGAGAGTCACATGCATTTGGACCTTAGGCCAAGCCTAATTTAGGCACACATGAAAAAGACAAGGACCTAGACCAAAGCTTAATTTAGGCACTCATGAAAAAGACAAGGATCACATAATATAAATATTTAGGTGATTCTACATCTGTATATTTGGTGTGTAATAGCTTACATGTTGGGTGTGTAATAGTTTACGTGATATCAAGGCATACATGTTGTACATGAAGAAAGATTGAATTGAACATTTTTAGGAAAGGAAATATTGTGGGAGGTGCTCCTATGAGGCATGTGTGGGAGGTGCTCCTATGAGGCATGTGTAGCCTCGAATTTTAGATTCTCTTACTTTACTTGTTTTTAAGTAGATTATATACTAAAGTCGATTATATCCTCAAGTTTGTTTTAAGTTGAGAATATCCTCAGGTTGACTATATCCTCATTTGTTAGTTGACTATATCCTCATTTGTTAGTTGACTATATCCTCAAGTTTTTATTATCTCTTATGGACATTGTATGGCTTATTGAGTGCAAAAAAGAGCTTATTGCTGACCTTTTTACAAACATTGTTGTAGAGCATAGTTGAAAAAAAACTCGCTTGATTATCTTTTTAAAACCGCACCAAATTTAAGGCGGTTTTAAACCATGCTGCTTACAACTTTTAGCTTCATATTACATGGCTCTATTAATGTGGCATATTGGGTTAAATTGATGATTGTTAGAGGGAAGCCATGCTTGCATAGCTATCAAGTCGTAATTTTGCAAAAAAAAGAAGAAGAAGTCTATGTTTAAGAAATACTTGTTGCATAATTTTTGTTGAGACGACATAGGGAATGACTTGAAGCCCTTTACTCATAAAAAAAGACTCATGAGGAAAACTACCTCATAGGACCATCGGTCATACAAAGTAAAAGGGAAAGGAAGCAAGAAAGGGGAAACCAATACCAAACTATGCATAATACAAACGAGAGAGACATAGATTTTGGAGTCATGTTTTCTCTATAATGTGGCAGCACCATTGGAATGTGGCTCATGAAGCTGGATTCTTGTGTCCTCTCTCTCTCTAAGAATTTCTAGGCTAGTATAAATATCAATCCTAGGCCTACAAGATGAAGACTTATACTATCATAGCTAATAAGGCCTTGCTTATGGACTTTATGCAGCTTCCATATAGTGGTGTACTTTGAGCTCATGATCAATGGGGCAAGAGGCCTTGGTGGATTTAGGGCTCTCGGCCTTTTTGTAGGTGTAGAACTGGGTGATGATCATGAAGGCCAAGAGATTGATGGAACTAACAACCGCAAGAAGCCAGGAGAAGTAGTCTATGTGAGATCTGTTGAGGTTATTTTGGCAAGCCATCCTGGGTGTTTGCCACCATGGCTAGTCACATTCTCAACAAGAGTAATGAGAATGCTGCTGATAAAACCACCCATGCCACTAGCACACAAGTAGAGAGCCATGCCCAAGCTCCTTAATCCATCGGGCATTTGATCATAGAAAAACTCTTGCAATCCAACGGTGGCAAAGACATCAGAGATGCCCATCAAGGCATATTGTGGGAGGAGCCAAGATATGCCTAGGGGTATGGTAGCTTTTGGGTTGTCAAGGAGGCCATGGTGGGAAGCTGCTTCAAGTCTTTTATGTTCTGTAATTGCAGCCATGACTAGAGAGAGGATGGACATGAAGAGACCAAAGCCCACACATTGCAAGAGGCTGATCCCATGCTCGTTGCCTGTGAGACGGCGTGTAAAGGGCACAAATACACTGTCATAGATAGGAAGCAATACGATGGCCACCAGAGCGGTTAAGGTTTGCAGGGAGGCTGGAATGATGAAGTGCTTTCCCACGTGCGTGTCCATTGTGGCACCTTGCTTTGTAAAGAAAGTGGTCACCTGCACAAATACAAGGCCATATGCAAAGGTCGTCACCCATATGGGCACTATTCGGACCAAAAGCTTCACCTCCTCTACTTGTGTCCCGGTGCATAGCTTCCATGGGTTGGCTTTGGCCACCATTTCTGCTCCATGATTATTATCAATGCTAGTTGCTTCACTTTTTTCCGGTTCCTCCACAGCTGCTTTGTCAAGAAACCTGCATCAAAACACAACACTTAAATGTCAAAGAAAGGAAATTCCTATACTACCATTCCTTGTATATCAATGTGAACATTTCTCTAGCAGCACCAGAACATTTGGAGCCTTAGAATTTTGAAGGTTTTTGGTTGAGAATTTACCAATTCCTTTGAATTACAAGTTTGTTTGTTGCATATACTAGTTTGCAAGTTTTGTGTGAACATTGCATCATCAATCGCCTAAAAAAAACTAGTGATTGATTTACTTGGTTGTTCAATATTTTTCAAGCTGGAGCTCAAACTCTCATTGATCCTTGATATAGCTCTTTTGGGTGGGAAGAGTCTAATGTCTTTAAAAGTAGTGTACATATAGATATCATTTTAATCAAATAGTAATAATAACAATTAGTTTTTTTTTGACAGTACCCATTAGGCTTTTTGTTTTTTGCTTGTGAGAAAGAAACACACTCTTTACCCCTTTTATGGAGTTGGGTCAATTGTTTTTTTTGAGTGAAACCTTCAGTTTTCTCTTTTAAAAAAATGTGAGAAAGGAACACACTCTTCATAGAACCCGGTTTGGTGTGGAAAAAGTGATTAACTTAACCACTCTAGTGTGGAAAGAGGTCACTATCTTAACCACTGTGGTGTGGAATCGAACCGGTCTGGTATGAAAAAAGGTCACCACCTTAACCACTCTTGGTATGGAAAAAGCTCACTACCTTAATCACCCCCCACTGCGAGAAACCATTAGGCTTTTTTTTGATACTTTTATCAAAGAGAAGAGAAGAAGAGGCTTTGTCTCGCAAGTGGAAAAACTTGAGGTATGCTTTTTCCTTAATCACCTTAGCTATGTTACTTGAGTTGTTGCAATTATGGGCACTTTTCTAAGTTTTAACCTAAAAAACCCTTAAAAAATATGTAAGGCTTTAACCTTATAAGTATAAGCTTAGAGCCGAGTATGGTACAATCAAGGGAACTTGATTAATGCTTATAACATATCGAAACCCTATTAACATTATCAAGGGAAGGGTTGAAAAATTAACCAAACTTGTTTAATGCTTGTAACATTGAAACCCTATTAATAATATAAAAAATGCATGTATTCTACTATATTTGTGGTAGTGTATCCCTCTCCTCTTTGTAGGAAATGTTTCTCAAATTGGATCTCTTGTTACTTTACTTTCTTCTCTCTTCTCCATTATTGCTCCATCCTCTATCACTATGTGGGATGTATCTTTTATTTCTTAGCCCTTTTGCCCCCAATAGCCCTAGGGGGATGATGCTTTTAGAAAATCTTAAAAAAAGTCTATTGGGGAAGGGAAAAGGATTGTTAAACAAGCAAAGAAGCAGAGATCACATGTACAAATTGTTGATTACCTATCATGGGGTAAGCACTTTTGCCATGCCTTTAACAAGGTTAAAAAATACCAAGTCCACTAAGCTATACCAATCATGTGGCAATGGTTGTTGATGGTTGGAACCTTTCTTAACCAACCGCTCACGTATACAATAGGGTGGAGTTGTATTAAACAAGGACTCCTAGGACAAATTTTCTTCTTGCATTGAGTGAGAGTCACATGCATTTGGACCTAGGCCAAGCCTAATTTAGGCACGCATGAAAAAGATAAGGACCTAGGCCAAGCTTAATTTAGGCACTCATGAAAAAGACAAGGATCACATAATATAAATATTTAGGTGATTCTACATCTATGTGTTTGGTGTGTAATAGCTTACATGTTGGGTGTGTAATAGTTTACATGATATCAAGGCATACATGTTGTACATGAAGAAAGCTTGAATTGAACATAAATTTAGGAAAGGAAATATTGTGGGAGGTGCTCCTATGAGGCATGTTTAGCCTTGACATTTAGATTCTCTTACTTTACTTGTTTTTAAGTTGATTATATCCTCAAGTTTGTTTTAAGTTGAGAATATCCTCAGGTTGACTATATCCTCAGGTTTTTATTATCTCTTATGGACATTGTATGGCTTATTGAGTGCAAAAAAAGCTTATTGCTCACCTTTTTACAAACATTGTTGTAGAGCATAGTTGAAACAAAACTTGCTTGATTATCTTTTTAAAACCGCACCAAATTTAAGGCGGTTTTAAACCATGCTGCTTACAAATTTTAGCTTCATATTACATGGCTCCATTAATGTGGCATATTGGGTTAAATTGATGATTGTTAGAGGGAAGCCATGCCTGCATAGCTATCCAGTCGTAATTTTGCAAAAAAAAAAGAAGAAGTCTATGTTTAAGAAATACTTGCATCATAATTTTTGTTGAGACATAGGGAATTACTTGAAGCCCTCTACTCATAAAAAAAGACTTATGAGGAAAACTACCTCATAGGACCATCGGTCATACAAAGTAAAAGGGAAAGGAAGCAAGAAAGGAGAAACCAATACCAAACTATGCATGATACAAAAACGAGAGAGACATAGATTTTGGAGTCATGTTTTCTCTATAATGTGGCAGCACCATTGGAATGTGGCTCATGAAGCTGGATTCTTGTGTTCTCTCTCTCCAAGAATTTCTAGGCTAGTATAAATATCAATCCTAGGCCTACAAGATGAAGACTTATACTATCATAGCTAATAAGGCCTTGCTTATGGACTTTATGCAGATTCAATATAGTGGTGTACTTTGAGCTCATGATCAGTGGGGCAAGAGGCCTTGGTGGATTTAGGGCTCTCGGCCTTTTTGTAGGTGTAGAATTGGGAGATGATCATGAAGGCCAAGAGATTGATGGAACTAACAACCACAAGAAGCCAGTAGAAGTAGTCTATGTGAGATCTGTTGAGGTTATTGGCAAGCCATCCTGGATGTTTGCCACCATGGCTAGTCACATTCTCAACAAGAGTAATGAGAATGCTGCTGATAAAACCACCCATGCCACTGGCACACAAGTAGAGAGCCATTCCCAAGCTCCTTAATCCATCGGGCATTTGATCATAGAAAAACTCTTGCAATCCAACGGTGGCAAAGACATCAGAGATGCCTATCAAGGCATATTGTGGGAGGAGCCAAGATATGCCCAGGGGTATGGTAGCTTTTGGGTTGTCAAGGAGGCCATGGTGGGAAGCTGCTTCAAGTCTTTTATGTTCTATAATTGCGGCCACGACCAGAGACAGGATGGACATGAAGAGACCAAAGCCCACACGTTGCAAGAGGCTGATCCCACGCTCGTTGCCCGTGAGACGGCGTGTAAAGGGCACAAATACACTGTCATAGATAGGAAGCAATACGATGGCCACCAGAGCGGTTAAGGTTTGCAGGGAGGCTGCCGGAATGATGAAGTGCTTTCCCACGTGCCTGTCCATTGTGGCACCTTGCTTTGTAAAGAAAGTGGTCACCTGCACAAATACAAGGCCATATGCAAAGGTGGTCATCCATATGGGCACTATTCGGACCAAAAGCTTCACCTCCTCTACTTGTGTCACGGTGCATAGCTTCCATGGGTTGGCTTTGGCCACCATTTCTACTCCATGATTATTATCAATGCTAGTTGCTTCACTTTCCGGTTCCTCCACAGCTGCTTTGTCAAGAAACCTGCATCAAAACACAACACTTAAATGTCAAAGAAAGGAAATTCCTATACTACCATTCCTTGTATATCAATGTGAACATTTCTCTAGCAGCACCAGAACATTTGGAGCCTTAGAATTTTGAAGGTTTTTGGTTGAGAATTTACCAATTCCTTTGAATTACAAGTTTGTTTGTTGCATATACTAGTTTGCAAGTTTTGTGTGAACATTGCATCATCAATCGCCTAAAAAAAACTAGGGATTGATTTACTCGGTTGTTCAATATTTTTCAAGCTGGAGCTCAAACTCTCACGATCCTTGGTTGTTCAATATTTTTCACGTGCTTGCGTGCGCACATACATATTCATGCATACAAAATCACGTGCGCACATACATATTCGTGCATACAGACATTGTTTTAACAAAGATTTTATAAGCTACGGTAAAGGCTGAAAAAAATGCAGGAGAAAAAGGTGGTGATCGACAGACAGAGATCTGGACTCACGAGAGCGAGGCGGTGTGGAGGAGGCGGCGACCTCTGCGGAGATCAGACTCTTCGTCGTCGGAGAGGGGCTCATGGTGGAGGAGGGCCGGGTCGGAGGGGACGCTCACACGCCGCCGCCACTTGCGAAGGGCGGCCACCAGCACTTGGGCCACACGCGTGAGGGGGCTACCCCCGGGCCTCTTGTGCCTGTAGAAAGGAGTCCCTCCGAGGAAAAGCAGAAAAGCAACGCCCATCGCCACCGTGGGTATCCCAAAGCCCAGCCCCCAGCCCTTGTTGTCTTGGATGTAGACCAAGGCACTGAAGGCCGTCAGGGCCCCCATGCATAGCCCCATGTTCCATACATTGAAAAAGGAGCTCTTCCTCCTCCTCTCTTTTGTGTCTTCTTCATCAAATTGGTCTGCCCCAAACGCCTCCAGGCATGGCTTCAACCCCCCTGTCCCCAGCGATATCAGGTAGAGTGAGAAGAAAAACACCCCCAACTGTGCTGAATTTGCTCGTGGGCATGCTGCTGCGTTGCTGCCCAATACCACTTGTGCAGCTGCACCACAAGAAGATGGAGATGGCGGCCTCAAGCTCTTTATAGAGACCGAGAGAGTCAGAGACACCAGTCCCTGCATAATCAACAAGAAGCAGCAGAGCACAGCAACAATCAATGCTTTAGACAGAATATGGAAAGTTTTGATTCTCTCTTTTGTGTGTGTGTGTGTGTGTGTGTGTTCCTCTTACCAATATGTAAACTATGGAGAAGGCTGCAATGCTCCAATATCTTCCCGTGAAGGTATCCGCAACAAAAGCACCCACCAAGGGCACTACATATGTCACCCCCATCCAATTGTTCACATTTCTTGCAGATGAAGCTGTGCCCTCATGCAACACCGTAGTCAAGTATGTGATAAGGTTGGAAGCAATCCCATAGTAGGCTAGCCGCTCACTTATCTCATCCACTACATTTTCCCAACAAAACAAGAAACACAACTAATGTTCACATCAATAGTTCTGTTAATCCTCCTGTGAATTATATGATTAATTAAAAAAAAGCATGCATTATTAACAACTTTGCTAATCCACCTCACTTGTGCGAGGATTTTAGCTGCAAGAATGGGAGAAACGTTGAACTTTCTTCATCACTATGCGAGTAAATTGTGTTAAGGAAGAATATATGCAGGTTAAGAAAAAGGGTGTACTACGGACGGCATTAGTAATCAACCTGCTAATCCAATTTAATTAAAACAGCTAATGTGGGCAGTTTAGGCCCAATTCTTCTGCATTAGATTTAGTGAGTAGGGGAGCTCGCTCTTTGCATGTCATCATCATGGCGGTGTATAGTCTAAATGATCAACATCAGTAAATGCCACAGCTCTTTTCATGAAATCATGCCACTGTCTATTCTAGATTATCAGCACCATGCTAGTAAATAATACACAAACGATCTGCAAAAATAACAATTAAAATTAAGAAAAAGCTCATACATACATATATATATATATTTTGGCATTGTGATTAGAAAAATGCATAAAGGTACTAGAATCACTACCTATTATGAAGCCACAAGCCTTCCAACCACCCGTCTTTGACCTTCTCACACGGTTTCCTTGCATGTCAATAGAGCCATCTTGGGCCAAATCGTCTTCATAATGAGCCTCATTATGTGATAATTTACCATCTTTTATCAGTTCTTGACGAGGATAATCAGGCAAGGGGTATGCAGAGGAATAATTGAAGGTAGGGGCCATGATTAAAGTAATAAGAATTGGATTAAAAGAGGTAAGAATAGTAAAGGAATGAAGGCCAATTCTATATGGAAAGCAAAGCAAAGGAGAGTACTTGATTATGCATTGAAAGCTTGTGAAAACTACAAAGTTAAGGAATTAATGGTTATATCATCTGCGAGAGTGTAAAGGAAGGGAGGGGGAGGGGGGGTAACAAAGGCCATATTAATGTTAGAGAGAGAGAGAGAGAGAGAGAAATATCAAAAGACGGAACCTTAGAATTGTGTGATAAGAGAGAAGAATAGATTCGTAAGGAGGAGAGGACACATAAACTAATGAATTGACATGCTTTTGAAGAATCCCAGGGCATGGCTATAAATAAAGGTGGGTGGTTACAAAATTTGCGCCCATCTTTGGAAGGTCCTTATCTTTGCTTTTGCAAGTCCTTACACATACCCTTTATTCTTTGTAGGTGGATAATCATAGCTCCAACACTCTTTACAAAAAAACACACACAAAAAAGAAGAAGGAGAAAAACAAATAGTTTCTTTAAAAATTACAAAAAAGTAGTTTTTTTAAAATTCTTGTTTAAGAAAAAGAGAGTCTTGTGAACGAGCTCATGAAAAAGGCGTTTCTTTCTCTAATTTAGAAAAGGAAACGGGATAAGAGTTCCCCCTCCACCCTTTACATTGAAGAGGGCAATATAGATTTAAAAAAGTGAGGTTCTCAGTTCATTAAAAAAAAACCTTTTTCCCTTTTATACTAAAGGAAAAATAATTTTAAAAAGAGAGATTTTATTTATTAAATCTTTTATAGTGCCATATATGGAGGACAACACGTTTGACAATAGAGCATTCAACATGGCACTTGCTTTATATTGAAAAGCTGGCTGTACGAATAAAGCAAAGAAGTGTGTTTTGTGAATTGTTCACGTTTTTCATCATCAGAATGGTGCTTACGTGGACCCCGACCGGCCCCACAGTGCCACCCACGTAGGTCGGTGTGTGGAAAACACTCCCTAGCTTCTTAAAACTTTTTAAAGTGAAACTACCTTAGCCTTTAAAAAAAAAGTGAGACTACCTTAGCCTAATAATTGAGCTACCTTAGCCCATCTTTTTAAAATGATATTGGTACATGATTTGCTCAAGCTCATGTAAGAGAACCATGTCTTATGCATTATCAAGCACTCTCTCTTCAACAATTCCTTGCATTATTCCCCAAAAGCAAAGTTTTACATCCAAAAAGATCCAACCAATGCCTTGGAAAGAACTTTGGATGCAACGGCATCCCTTTGTGCTACTTTCCTTTCCAACTCCGAGCTAGATTCCACTTCCACTTCAATGCGAGTTGATTTGGCTATGTTGAAATATCAACCTTGCTAGATGATAAGATGAGGCATCCCTTCCTCAAACATTTTACCACTTTAAGTTATAACCTCTAGTCAAAGAGAAAAACCAAATGGGAGGGTTTTTACTAAGAAAGAGAAACTTTTATTGTTAAACATGGCAAGCACATTCCCAAATATTTTAAGTTACAAATTTTGCAATGTCACTCTCCTCACCACAACATCACCACATGATTTGAAGTTGCAATTGCACCAAACATGGGGCTTTTATATGGCACTCCAAGATCCTATGCCCCATAATACATTTAGCCCCATTTGCCATCTCAACAAGTATGGTCAAATAGTGAATCTTAAGACTTGCAAGCCACATTGAGTGCATGGAAGTGGAGTTATGTGGCTTATACTTCAATACTTCTATGCCTTAAGAACTAGTCACTTGCCATTCTTGGTTTCTACTACCAAGTGTTTCCATGCAAATATGCCTCACCCTCTTTCAGAGTATAGCATGATGTTTCCATGTAAATATCCCTCACCCTTTCATATTAGCATGAAGATTTTTTCCATGCAAAGAGTATAGCATGATGTTTCCATGTAAATATCCCTCACCCTTTCATATTAGCATGAATATTTTTTCCATGCAAATATCCCTCTCCCTTTCATATTAGCGTGAAGATTTTGGAGCCACCCTATGATGAGAAGATTTTCTTTATTGAAACTTTTTATATGTTGGATTCATTAGATTTGCCATCTAAACATCTAATATTCTTGCATGATTTCAAGGCCCATCTATCTCTTAAGTACTTTTAGGTGCACATGTTTCAGATTGGATTGTCAACCTTGGTGAAAACTTTGATATAAGGTAAAGGATACCATTATAATGGCATGAATCTCTCTTGGGAAAAAACTCAAATCATAGTATCCCTCTAGTGCCTTCCCCCTTCACTGTAATTCTTACATCGGTCAAGGCATGAAGATGCTACTTAAAGTGCTTCCTTGCAAAAAGCACACATAAGGGGTAGTCAAGTATCCTTATTTTTGTGTTTTTATCCCTCTTTTTTTAAACTAGTTAACCTACACCTTTTCTTGACAAACCTTTGATTCTCTCTCTCTCTCTCTCTCTCTCTCTCTCTCTCTCTCTCTAAAATGATAAAAACCATGAGGTAAGTGAGTTGTTAAATGTTCTCTTATTGAAATCATACATTATATATATATATATATATATATATATATATATATATATATATATATATATTATAACACAATGGGAAAGATCCTTGCATGTATTTGCCTCATTTCATCTTCTATCGTACAGTAATAAGGGAACTCAAGTGTGGTAGAAAACTTTGGTTGCAAAGTAGTAATCCCACCTCCTTGTGGCATACTACATCATTATTGTGTCATATCCTACCCAACCTCCCATCCTCTATGAAACCTCTCCCACACAACCCCACCCCCCCACCCCCCTCCCCCCGCACCCCTGGGCGGGCGCCTCCCATGCTAAAAGACATAACCCCAATTATATAAGGAAAAAAAACAAGAAGCCCCATCCTCTCTCTCTCTCTCTCTCTCTCTCTCTCTCTCTCTCTCTCTCTCTCTCTCTCTCTCTCTCTCTCTCTCTCTCTCTCTCTCTCTCCCCAAATCTACATGATGGCGTTGGCTCAAATATTTTCTTCTACTCAAGCTTGGGCCTTCCATGGAGTACCATGGAGAGCTATATAAGTGTAGGTTACTTATCACTATCCATGAGTGTTTTTATCTCTAAAACAAGTGTGCAACTGCTTAAGCTAAAGATTTTTGAAACAAATCTAAACGCATTTATAAGACTAAAAATGTTGTAATCAAAGTTTGTAAAGGTCACAAACAAGACAACTGGATAATTATCCATGATGGAAGAGCCCTCATCAAAGATTCTTGAAACAAGCCTAAACCTATTGAGTCTCAAAATGACGTAATATTGATGCATGCACTGACATTGTAGCTTCAATAGGTTCCTAATAAGGGGTCTCTTTTTCTATTTCCTTTTCTTTTGTTATTCTCAACAATATCTATTTTGTTCAAGACCTTCCAGATATTTATGGTTGTACATGATCTCATAGGTCATTTTGGCTTCTATTATATGTTTTTACTATCTCTCTCCCTCTCTCTCTAATTTTGTTTATAGTCATTTTGTCTCTATAAGCTTGGAGAATGAGGTTCCTCGCATCTTTTGACGAACTCGTTAGCGTCCCCGAATAACGTGGGCCACTAGAGTCCAGCTCTTGGAGCACCTTCCGGGTTGTAATTTCTTTGGAAAAATTCCCGCTTGCTATCCCGAAATGTGACTCTTCCAGTATGGTCACGAATTCATCCTCCCTTACGCATCATCTGAGCACATTGTCTTTGCCCAATCTATACAACTCTCCGGCAATCAATTGATATGGTGCTCCAAGCTTGATAAGCCTCCGCATCTCATCCTTATTTAAGGGTACGTCCTGAGGGAAGCCATAAGCCAAATACTCTGAGATCTCTTCGCTCCACTCCGGTACCATATCCAATTTGAATAGACAAGCATCAGGGAGAGGTCATCATCGACACCAGATGCTGGTTCTCCATTTGGAACTCTTGACAGGTGGTCGGCCAACACATGTGTTCCCTTCCTTACCGTGACAGTAAAGTCAAATTTCGACAACAATAATAGCCAACGTGTGGTTATTCTTGTGGTGCAAGGTTTATTCACTAGATATAACAAAGCTTGATGGTCCACAAAAAATATGAATTTATTAGCCAAGAGATAATGTCAGTATTTCTTGACTGCGTAGACCATGGCCAATCCTTCTCTTTCGATAGTGGTGTAGTTCACCTCTGCATCATTCAATTGATGACTAGCAAAGCAAACTGGATAGTCCAATTTGAATTCACTAGGTTGGGCTGGCATGCAACCAATTGCAAAATTTGACGCATCGATGTGTACGTGGAATATAAGATCCCAATTTGGGGGGTCGCAAAATGGGTGCGCTTGCCAAGGCTTGCTTCAGACGATCATAAGCCTCTTGACACTCCTTGGTCCACTCAAAGACAATGAGCAGTTTATACAAGGGTCTGGCTATCTCTGCATAAAATACGATGAAGCATTGATAATAATCCACATGACCCATAAACCTTTGCACACCTTTGTAGTTGGTGGGCGGTGGTAGTTCCAAAATCAACTTGACCTTGCTATCATCAGTGGATATGCCATTTTTTGAGACTATGTGTCCTAGTACCACACCATGCTTGACCCAGAACTGGCACTTCAAAGGGTTTAGTGATATTCGATATAATTGGCAAAGTTCAAACACCTTCCTCAAACAGTTCAAATGATCTTCCCATCGAGAATGTGCTATCAATTTCCTCCTTTACAATTGCTGCATACTTTGGATTCATCTGGTATGGTTTCTACCTGCTGGCAGGCCGCGATCCTTCCATAATTGGAATCGTATGTTGTACCACCTCGGGTGGCACCCCTTTCATTTTCTTATAGTTCCAGGCGAAACAATCCTTGTATTCCTTGAGAAGAGCAATAAGATCTACTTCCTCTGCACAGGTCAAATCCTTGGCAATATAGATGGGCCTTGATTCTTCCCCTGATTCCGCAATATCAACCTCCTTGACTTCTGTCGGGCCATTGTATGATGTTGACAACCCTTCCTCTTTTACCCTAGTGGCTGTTAACCGGACCACTCTTTAATCATCAATTATATAGTTTCTTGAAATGGTCAGGCACTGGGAGTACATCCGTTTTGTCCTCATTGTCTTTTTTGGTTTTTTCCATGATTTTCTTGGCCTCACGTTCTGCCTCTGCCAAGGCTTGGTTGCGTTTTTGGCATCCTGATTTTGTAAGTTTGGGTGTATCAGTTTCCTTAAGGGTGATTTTCTCTATATTCCTCCCTTCTAATGATATTTTACTCAACTCTTTGCCCTAATCCTTGGAGAATTCATCATGTATAAGGTATCTCAACCATTGGGCATCCGTTGGTGTGCTTCGCAGTAATGCGTTTCGTTGGGCTAGATACCGTTTTTGTCTTTGCCCATCGCCTGATGCGCTGACTACTGGTATGAATTTGCACCACGGTACCTTTTGTACTTGATGTCTCCTCCATTGACTCCCCATCCATGGTTTGCCAATCAACCATGCAGATAGAAGTCATAGGCATCATTTCTCCAAAATATCTCATTTGTTTAGTAATATACCTAAGTTAGTTTTTAACTAATAAACCTTGTACTGAGTCAACTCTTCATCTTATGCGAGCATTTACTCATTTTTGGGTATTTTATTTTATTCTTTGGATTTATCTCATCCCAACACTTGGATTAATCCTATTGGCCCATTGGAACCTTAATTGGATCATACTCCAGAAAATTCTGAAAATGCTAACACTTGCCCCACCCTCCAGGATGGCCAACGCCTGGTATCCATTATGGAATCGGAATGGTAGCGTTTGTGTCGTCACTCTCATAGTAGCGTCCCAGTTGGTTAACTGGTATCTTAACCACTCGTGTTTCCTTTGTATGCCTTAAGGGTCTTTCTACCAAGGGTGGCAGAGCCTCATCCATATTCTCCGCTGGCCTTAAACCTCCTTCAACCCATTCTTTTACATCTGTCCATAGGGTGGGTGAATTGCATAACAACTGATCCAAGGGCATCTGGACAGTTGGTGGATAAATTGTTGAAAATACAAGTGAATAGGGTGTGTGCGGGAACAAGCCCTTGGTTAGAGGCTGTAAAAGAGAAGATGTAATTGTGAAAGAACCTGTGAAAAGGTGAGAAGAATCTACTGGGAGAGAATAAAGGGTAGCATGAGAGAATTTAGGAAGTGTGGAGTTATTCTAGGAGATATTCAGGGAAAAGAGAAGAGGTGGAGAGAATCAGGCAAGAGGTGGAGATATTCTGGGAGGGAATCATGGAGAAATCAATGGGATTTGATGCTTGATGTAAACTCTATAAATTGAGGCATAGCCCTAATGAGAATTTGCTGGTTTTTGAGTATCCATGCCTACATTAATCTATTTACTAATTACCCACTAATTACGTCTTAATTATTTACTAATCACTTTGTTAATGATGTTGATTCTAGTGTTTGATCCACCATAGCTCATCATTATGCTCAAATTTTAACATGGTATCAGAGCCATGCCTAGAATCCATCAGGTTTATGAGCCCATTAGTTAATTAATCAAGATTAGTAGATAATTAAGAAATAATCCAAATTTTAGTTATTTTTCACTTCACCCCTTCACCCCCAGCCAGTGGAGGACTCCATTCAGCTTGCACACTCACAATTAGGGCAAAAGCTTCTAGCATATGGTAGCCAACACACTTGGCTTCAAGCTCATCAAGACGGTGCAGCAAACCGCCAAGCAACGAAGGAGAAATCGACGATTTGGCCTGCGCGTTTTTTTCTGAGTAATTTGCAGATCTCGTCCTCATCAAATCAAATGCTTCTAATTTCTCATAGCCCAAGGTGTATTCAAGCATGCTCTACAAGCTGGTGAAGACAGAATTCAATTTCATCAAGTCTACAGTGAGATCCAAGCTCTTCATCAAATCTGCAGGTGACTTTGGTAAAACAGAGATTAAGCTTTCAATATTTGGTCAAATCTTGTGTTTCTTGGCTTAATCCTCTACTAGACTCATTGCTATTGATGCCTTTGAAAGCATTTGAGCTCATTTGAAGTGTAAGGCACCAGATCTGGACTCCCCGCATACTCTATTTTTTGTACACAAAACAGAGCATTAATTTGCTAATCAGTGATTAATCAGTGCTAATCACTGTATTTTGGTACAATTGAGGGTTCAAATTAACCATTAGGTATCTGATACAGATCCCTATAACTTCAGATTGCAAATCGGAGTTGGTTTGATACTCCAACCATCCCGTACAAATTGGTTACCCTTAATTTAATGTAATTTCTGATGATTTTATGCTGATAAAATTGTTGTAATCATCTATTAAACACCAGATTGAGTTGTAAAAGGGTAGACATTGTCCTTGAATCTTGAAATTGGATCAAGAGGTAAGACTCCCTTCACATCACCATGAGTTCAGCACAGAAAATAGCCAAATTTAATGGGGAGCAGTTTTATACACATGGTAGACAAAAACCATGTATTTGCTCATGAGGAAAAATCTGTGGGGATTAGTTGAAGGGAGAGATGAATGCCCAGAGAGAGGAGAAAATGAGTGGAAGAGCAGGAATGAAAAAGCATTGGGACTTATTGCACTCAGTTTAAATGATGAAATCATTCATCACATCACAGGGATACAATGGGCAAAAGATGCATGGGATGAACTCAATAAATTATTTGGTACACAAGCAAAAAATTCAAAGATAAATCTGTTAATGCAATTCTACAAATTGGACATGAAGGAAAGTGATCCTTTAATCACACACTTGAACAAATATAAAAGCATTAGGCAACAGCTACAGCTATTGGCAAAAAGGTAGAAGATGATGAAGCATTAGCTGTACTTCTGAAGAGTGTGGACAAAGGTGATTATGAAAACATTGTAGCAACACTAAAGAATGTACCTGAATTGAAGCTACAAGAGATAGAAGCAGCTCTACTAGAGCAAGAGAGCAGAGGCAAAGAGAAGAAAGGGCTCGACTCAACAGCAGGAGAAGAAAAAGCATTCTTCACCCGAGGAGGATTCTCTCGAGGACGAGGACGAGGAAGAGGCAGAGAAGGAGGAAGGACCTTCACTTGCCACAAATGTGGAAAGCCAGGACACATTGCGAGAGACTGCTACAGCAAACCCAGTGGAGAAGGAACGACATCGGCAAACTTCATGGAGGCTCCAAAGGAAGTGGAGTCGGATCATCTTTTCTGAGAGAGAGAGAGAGAGAGAGAGAGAGACCCCACAACCCAATGTAACCTGCCCCAATAAAGTAAAACCACCTCTGAGCCACCTATGATGTAGGCCACGTGGTAGATGTATTTGTGAGCACTTTAGTCAAGGTCGTGGGCACTTATAGTAGCCTTGGACATATAGAGAGAGAGTGTGTCAAGGACTATGGAGTTTAGGGACTTGAGGCACTGGTCGCGGGCTATCAAGTAAGAGGGAAACTTGGTATAGGGTCCAGGTGTGCTAGGATTATTCACTTGAGGGGAGATGTTGAAAATACAAGTGAATAGAGTGTGTGCGGGAACAAGCCCTTGGTTAGAGGCTGTAAAAGAGAAGATGTAATTGTGAAAGAACCTGTGAAAAGGTGAGAAGAATCTACTGGGAGAGAATAAAGGGTAGCATAAGAGAATTTAGGAAGTATGGAGTTATTCTGGGAGATATTCAGGGAAAAGAGAAGAGGTGGAGAGAATCAGCCAAGAGGTGGAGATATTCTGGGAGTGAATCATGGAGAAATCAATGGGATTTGATGCTTGATGTAAACTCTATAAATTGAGGCATAGCCCTAATGAGAATTTGCTGGTTTTTGAGTATCCATGCCTACATTAATCTATTTACTAATTACCCACTAATTACATCTTAATTATTTACTAATCACTTTGTTAATGATGTTGATTCTAGTGTTTGATCCACCATAGCTCATCATTATGCTCAAATTTCAACATAAATAGCATAGCTACTAGGCTTCCTATATCCCTAGTTTTCTTGGATATAGAGTGTTCTTCCCATCGAGGTGTCTCGTATTCTTCCATGGGGAAGGAATGAATGGACCCCCCCCAACTCATTTTTCTCAAACATTCTAGTCATTGTGTTTGTTTGGGAGTTTGCTTCAGTTCCTTCTGGAATCGGGGTGGGTAGGTTCAAAGCCCTATTTTTGCGGGGTGGTACATCTTGTGGATAGATGGTATCCCTTACTTGGCTGGCCCTAGGCTTAGTTTCATGAATTTGTTGGTACTTTTCAACTAGGGCCTTGGCATCTTCTAACTTCCTTATCTCTTCGTCAGGTCATCAGCATTAGGATATTCACCAACCCCCTTGGGGGTTGCTGGTTGTTCTCCTTGTGTTCCTAGGTCTAACCCTTTCAGATTGATCCCTTGACCCCCCTCTTCCTTTGATTGTGTGGATCCGGTATCACAATTGTGTCTTCTTCGTCTTGGATTGTAACCAGTGTTTCCCCCTTTCCTAATTTCTTCACTCTTCTCCTACGACCCGATCTGGAAATAGTAGCATCCACCCGGTTCCTTCCTTTGTCACCTAATTGAGATTTGAGCTCGTGTTAGGACATTGAGCGGTGTGATCTTCCCAGATTGTACACTAATGGTACAAATGGGTGCCTGATTTTAGCAGTAGAAGCTGAACCACTTGCTTGGTAGGGGCAATCTTTGATCAGATGATCAATTCCACACTTTGTGCAAGTGAGCACTGGCATGTCATTGGGCATGGTCACCACTTGTTGTGGCTGGTGTGTATGAGTCATATTCTTATTTGGACATTAGGCTACTCGATGTGGCCCAGCACGGCCATAGCATTGTAAAGGTCCTCTTCTCAGATTTGAGTTGATTTCCTTGCCCTTCCACTGTATCGTGGTTTGAAACACAGGTACTGGCTTGTTATTCTATAGGACATAATACTCTGGTGTGACCTCACCCATATCCTCATAGTATTCCCCACTAAATTCTAGTTCCCTCGCCAGTTCAATATCTTCTGATGGCTCTTCAATCACTACTTGATTGATCTTGGCCTGTGGTGGTTGTGGCGGTTATTCTGTAGGACATAATACTCTGGCGTGACCTCACCCATATCCTCATAGTATTCCCCACTAAATTCTAGTTCCCTCGCCAGTTCAATATCTTCTGATGGCTCTTCAATCACTACTTGATTGATCTTGGCCTGTGGTGGTGGTTGTGGCGGTAGAACTGGTGGTGGCAAGGGCGAAGTGTCTTATACCCGAAACATCCCCCTAGGTAAGTAAGAAGGGTTGGGTTATACAACAGTGGCAGTGGTTTGCACAGGTGGTGCAGGCAAGGCCACCGGGGCTCTATTTGGTTGCAGTTGTGCTATATTTTGAAACCTTGGAAGTCTACATGATGATGTGTCATGATTGCCCAATGTGCACAATATAGTAATGGTCTTGTCCTTAACTGTGCGGACATTCAGTGGTGGTATGGTTTAGTCTGCACATGGAGCACCACACTAGTTCCCTGCGGGGGTAAAGGTGACTATGTCCATTGCCCCGACATCTCTCTTCCTTCCCTTATCTTTAATTTCTTCAATATGGCATTGCTGAGCTCATCCACAGGACTTGTTTACTTCGAGTTCCAATTTCTTGATGACTCGAGACACGGGAAGTCGTGGTTGCTGCTGCTGCTGATGTTCTAACATCTTCAGGTTGTGGCAATTCTAACATGTTACCTTCATATTCGATTGCCGATTTGCAGCATGCATCAAGGGTAGCTGGCCGGGCTAGTACCAAGTAATCATGCAGGTGTCTCTCCTGGGGGGAGACTACCATTAGCCAAATAGTGGACGATCTCTTCATCCCATTCTGAAACAATGCAAAGTTTGAATAGTGTGATGTCTGGTAGTTCATCCTCCACTCTGACTAGCAATTCATTAAGGATGCGTGATAAGTTGCTAGCATGCACATGCTCTGAGCCCTTCCACATAGTCACAATGAAATTGAACCCTAGCAAGATCAAAAGCCATCGAAAGCCATGAGGTTATCCTTCATGTAGCACAAGGCTTATCGACCAAGTAGAGAAGTGCCTGATGGTCTATGAAAATCATAAATTTGTTCACCAAAAGACAATGGCAGTATTTCCTTATAGTGTAGACCATTGTGAGTCCTCTTTATGTGGTTGTGTAGTTATGTTCTACATTAATTGCGGCTATAAAAACAGAGAAATCCATGTTATGCTCTCTTGGTTGTGCCAATACGTAGCCAATTTCAAAATCCAAGGCATCAATGTGCACGTGGAAGATAATATCATAGTTGGGAGATCTTAGGATTAGTGCACTTGCTAAGGCTTTCTTGAGAGTGTCATTTTTGACACTCATATATCCACTCAAAGATAACAAGTAGTCTGTACAAGGGTCTTGCTGTGTCGACATATAATATTATGAATCTTTTGTAGTATCTAACGTGTCTCAAGAATCATTGGACACCCTTGATGTTTGGGGGTGGTGGATTGAGCAAGCCCATTTTTGCGTAGGTGGAGGACACTTCGCCAAGAACATGACTGCTTGCAAAGTTTTTGAGGATGGCCTACACTCTTTAAAGAAGCAATTGTCAAACATTAATTGAATGCCAAAGGTTTGCTATAGTCTAGGAGAAGGATTGAGTGTTCCTAGCCCCTTTAAGTTTCGCTAAGATTAATTAAGAGAACCGAAACTAGCATAGGTCATGAGTTCAAGCCCTCACTGTGTAAGTGGTGGCATGTATGGGTGTGTGTTGTGTTGTACTTTCTAATTCCAGTTAATAATAAAAAAAACTAGCATGTAGGTGCCCAATTTGGAAGAGCTCTACAAAAATAGGGCACCAAAATGTTGTTTTGCATTTCCATTAAATATATTGAGATTTTTGTGATTGGTGCATATTGAGATTTTTGTGACTAGTGCATTTTTGTGAATTATTTTCTAGCAGGTACCTTAGGATACCGAATATCCTGTACCGATGTGGCATGTCACTTAATCCAGTGGGAAAATTAAGATATTTTAAACAGAAAAGACGGAAACGAAAGCAAACTTTGTTTTATTGATCCACTAGAAGTTTTATTTGTGTACATAAATATCCAGCGGACGTTATAAGGAAAGCGAACTGCAAGACTCAGACAAAGGCTTCTCCACTAAGGTCAAGCTTTGGCGGTACTGAGATGATCTCATCTCCCTCGCGCTGATGGCTATGAGGAACTCTGCAGCTTTCTCTTCAGAGGAATTTATGTATGGCTCCTGCAGAGTCGACATCAGGAGGGCTGTCCTCCACGATGATTGGATTATTGCAGCCACCAAGTGGAACTCCATCGTCTTCACTTCGCAGGAAGGCTTCTGGATCATCTTCTTGCTGTGCTTCACATGGCTTCGGAAGAAAATACCTGGCAGACTAACCTTTGATGTAGTGATCTTTGAAGAACACTTTTCTTATGTCAGAGATGTCAGCAAGCTCAAGACTCTTCAAGCACTTCCACACCGCAAGAGCTCTGCTAGAATCCATTCCATTGCCTACCTTCGGAATGATCCATTGAGCACTAGGGAAATATTTTCCACTTCTCATCATTTTTAGAAGAGTAACACCAAGGGTCACTGTCCATTTGTTGAGTATATAGTTTTCCATTGAGCACTAGGGAAATATTTTCCACTTCTCATCATTTTTAGAAGAGTAACACCAAGGGTCACTGTCCATTTGTTGAGTATATAGTTTTCCATGTATACAAAAGCCCTCTCAAAAATATTCAGTGGCGTGAGACAAACCCTATTTTTCAAGTCACCCTACCCAAATTGGGGTACGTCTTTTCTCTGAGCGTCTTGGTCTGAGCACATTTTTCTGAGCATGGCCTATATTGTGATTTCGTAGACAATTTTATCATAACATCACACACCATTTAGTCATAAAACTACCCCAAGAAGATACTATATACATTTCTACCCCACAAAGATGCCGCTAACATCACACACCCTTTAGTCATAAAACTACCCTACAAAGATGCTATATACATTTAATTACATTTCTTTCCAATAGTATTTAGGGCTTATAAGATCCCTTTATTCACAAAACTACTTTTCATGTCTACTTTATTTCAACACCCTCCACCTACATCATCCATCATTCATACTATCATGATAGATAGTGATGATGAAATGATTGCAAGTCACATGGTGAAGAATTTAGGGTGCAAATTTGCATGCATCTATGCCAAAACATTTATTAGTTGCATCAAGGAGATACTTCAAGATTCAATTCACCATGATGATCATTTGTACACAACTCATAGTTTTGACATGCAAACCTTAATTAAGATATGACATGATTGTCACATCTCTAGCAAATAGAAAAAGTTTTATGAAACCAACATGCTCAAAATTGAATATGCGATATTGAGATTAATATTCATGGTGGGTACTCACATGATGTACTAATAGTTCTTCAATATGATTACTACATCTCTAGCAAATGAAATAGGTGCAAGACACCACAAAAGTTATGCATGTTCAATACTAGGGCATCACAAGCAAAATGAATTGCTTGAAGGGAAAAGCTCATGTCAAATCACTAGACTCAATCTTCTTTACTGATGTCATCCACATAGATATTGCGACGATGCCTTCTCTCTTTGATGGGGGCATTGAATGCAATGTCATTACACATCATCTCAGCCATAGCACCTGCATAAGAAGGCAAAAAGCTAAAATAGATCAATCAATATCAATGCCTCATTGATAATAATATTCTCCAACAAATAGGTTTAAAAAGATAAAACACAAGAGTAACATACTTACTAGTCGTCTAGAAGATTAACAACCATTTCCACATCTTCGGAATCATTTAGAGTCCCATAGTTGCTTAACACATTTCCCTTTCCTTTCTGTCCATCCAAAAATGGTTGCAATATAGAATTGCAAATGTCAGGATAATTCTCAATAGATAAGCATGCTCTCCCAGAATGCACGCATGCTTTTTGCATAGAACCAGTCCTCCCAGCACCTAAGTCCACCACATGTCCAGAAATTGGACACAAGAACTCCAAGAAGTACAACATCATGCATGGAGCCTTCTCCAATGCACCTCTCCATGGAATACTCTCTCCATGTTTTATAGTCTGCTCACTTGTTGGTAAATAATGATGAAACAAACTACTTCCAAAAGCAATGCCCAATTTGGTACCAACCACGGCAGGATTACAAACACAAGACATACCAGCCCGATGAAGAAGGCATAAAACCACAACATCCACCTAAAGATAAGAAAAGAATTAAACATATACTTAGTACAAGCCATTTCATTATACGAGAGCATAAATTCTTTCAACAGGTCATTGTATGACAATTGTCTCACCTTATGATCAATACCACCAACTTTGATTGTGCAATATGCATCCAAGCATTGCATGTACATTCGACATGCAAACTCCAATCTACTGATCCTAGCATAACGCTCAACCAAATGAAGAACATGAGGAGCACACATAACTAGGATCCAGCCAGAATCTGAAACAACTGTGGCCGCTACTAGCAAGGAGTAGCGTTCATGGTCCTCTGTTAATAAATTCCAAGACGGAGATGTGGAATCCTCTACTCCAAGAGCTTCTAGCTGTGTAGGCAGATCAATAATGACAAAATCTATAGCCCAAGCAACACTGTTACCATTTCTTGTTTTTCTTTCACCTCCAAGACCCACAAAGTATTCCTTCATGTCTATATAGGCTTGTGTGAAGTTTGAGACAGACAATTGCTTTCCAAACTCGACATAATCATAGCACCAAACCTTGCAATGTGAAGCATCACATGTGCCACTCTGATTCAAAGTTAGAGAGGTCAATGGAATGTACAAAAAGCGGACAGACCTATCTTTCCATTTACATCCTTTCAAAATGGGTGTAGACTGCAGTACCTGCACATTTGTACCCACACCACATATGTAAAGACACAAAGTGATAACAACATATGTTACACAAACAAATAACAGCTTGAAAAAAGATCAAGAGAACTTGCCATTATTAGTACCAGGATTTTTTGGTGGCCTACCACCCTTCTTTAGTTCCATACTTGAATCTTTGTCCTTTTTAGTCATCTTCTCAAGTGTTTTTTGAACCTCAATGACTGCATCATCCTCATGGACTGAATTTGAGCTTGATGAACCCATCTCTCCCTTTTTATGCTGTGTGTACAGCTCTACCTCCTCCTCGATGCAACATCCTTTTTTCATATCGAGCCACCACGTGCAGTTCTTTCTCTCCCACTCAGAGAGCACTTGCTTCCCTTCTTTTTCTATCATGTTTGGAGAGTACATACAGAATTTTAAGTCGTGAATTTTTGTCCATACTCGACATATGGGCAACAATTTTTCAATCTTACCAACAGCTTTTAAGGATTGCAAGAATCTGCATACAATAAGAGTCTTAGTACAAAAGCGAAATACTTAAGGATGGATTTTTAATTGAAAAGGAAAAAACATGTATTGCTTACCTAAATACCAATCATCGAGATACCCTCGTCATCTCCATTTGTCCTGTTTGCAGCTGTAGCAACAGTCATTGAATCCTTTAAATCTTCATAAAGTTCAAGTCTGTTCATTGCTTGTATTTCCCCAAAATACTCTCTCAACGTAGGATCTTGAGAAAGCACAAAGCTAGCTTGTTGACTAGCAACCAAGACCTGAGAGAGTAACCTCTCAGATTCACAAAGCAACTGATCCATCCATGCCTCTTTCGCCATCCACTTTATGAATTCTCTATCAGCTTTTGGCATCCCATAACTTGTTCTCAAATTTGAATCTGACCCTAAGATTCTGAGGGTTGCTAGTTGTGTCTCCTTTGAGACTTTTGCAATGGAGATGTTATACAACTTTTCCAATGTGACAATGGATGATTTATCATCAAATGGGAGGCTCCACAAGATATTAAACCAATCTTCACCATTTGTTGGTTTGACAATAGACAGAATCTACATATAAACAATACATGCAATCGTCACACTCAACTGTATTTTTTAATCATACAATACATGCATATCCCATACCTTGATCATTTTGTAAACAAACATCATATGACCAATCTCAAAAAACACTTGAACACTTTAAAAAGTCAACTTTATGTTAAGAATCATTAAATTAATCATACCTTGATCATTTTTTGACCATACTTGAGATTCACATCCTTTCGAATACTTTTAAGTGCTTTCTCCATATCAGCAACACTCAAATTTGGCTGAAGTTCCTTTAGCTTTGCCTCATAATCTTGCTTGTATAGTGGCTAAAATATATTCCAAAGAGATGAATGAGTACAATGAATTAGTTAGTTCTAATTTAAAAGACATCCATGACAAATGGTATGAAACTTACTGCAAATACCATTCTCCCTAGCATCAGAGATGTCAAAGGATACCAAGTACTTGATCCTTTACTGCATTCATTTGCCCTATGCTTTTCAAGTGTCTTTTTTCCTTCCTCAGAAAAAAGTGATAAGTACTCATTCTTATCACACGAACACATTGTCTTCGTGTTGTACAAATAATCCTTGAGATTTGTTTTAATAATTGCTGTTTCATTAAGGCTGAAAAATAAAAAATACATAGCTTCAAACATATTAAGAATTATTCACAAAACCCTTAAAAGCTCGAAAAAAGGTAACACATATAAGCAAGAACTTGCACTTACAGATTGAACCTTTGAAGAGCAGCTATTAGCTTCATTTCTGTTTCTTTCTCTAATAAAACTTGCTAAAACTCAAATATGCCATGCCTTTGATGTCTTGAATTTCTCCTCAATTAGAGACATCCATGCAACAGTACAGTGATTCCCCTCCCACACAAAAAACATCTTTCGAGACAAAAATGACCAATCAGCATCATCAACAATCTGTGCCTCAAATTTTGCATTTACATCCCTCCAACAAGAATCCCATGATTGTTCAATTTCATCTGTCACCTCTTGTGAAACACCATCCGAAAGTGTTGTAGATAAAATAAACATTCCTTTCTGTTGAATATATTTTTCTGCCTCTAGAGCTTGCTATAGGCTATCCATATCAGTTCGTAGGCCTCTCACTCTTGTGTTTACAACACAACGACATAATGGGATCAAGGGAGCAATCTTTCCAGGATTGATTGCAAGAGATTCATTAACAGCCTTCCCTTGGCCAATATCAAGTGCAGCAAGAAACTCTTGCTCAAACTCCTCATCCAGTTGTTTATCCTCTTTCTTTCTCTTCTTAGAAGATTCCTCCACAATTATAGTAGTGTCTTCAAAGTCTTCCATCTCCTTATCCTCTTCAACTCCAATTTCAACCTCTTTTTGAATCTCTAAATTTGGTGTAGATTCCACTTGCAAACTTCTCTTGCTACTTGTCCTTCCACCTCTCTTGCCTCCTCGTTCTCCTCTTCCACCTCTCCCCCTCCTCTCAGAAGTTCTTAATTTTACCATCCTGCCAATGTGACAAAGATGCATTTAAAAAAAGAAGTCATCGCATGGCATAGAATAGACTTACAAGGTCAATTAAGTCTCAGCATTACTTCAATAGCATACAAAGAAACCCCAAGAGGCTTCAAAATAGAAAATACCTGAAGCTTGATCGTGATGCTGCTAATTGAAGTTGCACTTGACGAGATGATGGGGCTTGAGGAGACTAGCTGGACAACAAAAGCATACAAGAAAAAGTTATTAAGCATACAAGAACAAGTTATTAACCTTAAAAGCGTACAATATCTCGAATATACTATGTTGTGTCTCCTAAGGCCTCCTCATCTCCTTGCTTTATTTTCATAATAGTGCATGTGTCTAAAAGGGAAGCGAAAAATCTCCAAGTACTATGCATACATATGTCAATATCATGTGGTGTATAGGAAAACAACATGATGTGCCCTTAAACCACACAGTGTATTTTGTTTATACAGCTTGGTATATATGTTCACTGTGCAATAATAATCTAGTCAACCAATTTGCAATGACTGACTAGAAAAGACGTGTCTTTTTGCATTTTAAACATCTTTAATTCAAAAAATACGTACTAAAAACCTCCCTAATATCATAAGGGAGATATTGGGGGAAAGCACAAAGAATCTTGATCATAAAACTCCTACTGAGTCTCTTCTACTACTCAAAATAGGCAACCAACAATCATAGAAGCCTCGAGAGGTATCGAACTTCAAAATATCCAAGTTGATGCTGCAAACATAGTATGCTGCTCTAGGTTATCATTTAATATTCTTCATTATCCTTCATGGCATAGATCCTTGCAATCATGGTGAAAACTCTATAATTCCATCCTATTATGCCATGTGCACCACATTGTTGGAGGTCGCGTATAAAGATATGCAAAACAAATTGAAAGAATCCATAATTAATGATCTAGCTTCAATAGCCAAGTTCCGACGTGTGCATACCTTTCACTGCTTGTGGTGGTGCGGACTTCAGACTTGCGTGGCCATGAGACCCGTTTGTGATTTCACGTAACCCCAAGCGCTACGTGTTTCAGGTCGATACGCCGTCCATAGATGCAACGACCCCTTTTGTCAGCACCTCTCGACGTCGCGCCAAGCACATGGGGAGGAGTTCATGATGCACCAAACGGCCAGGGGAACGCCTGATCGGGAGGGAGGGAGGGAGAAAGGCAGAGCGAGGGCGAGGGAGGCAAAGCGAGATCGAGGGAGGGAGGGAGCAGGAGCGAGGGAGGCAGAGCGGGAGGCAGAGCGGCGGGGGAGGCAGAGCGGGAGCGAGGGAGGGAGAGCGGGAGCGGGCGAGGGCGAGGGAGGCAAAGCAGGAGCGAGGGCGAGGGAGGCAAAGCAGGAGCGAGGGAGGGAGGGAGCGGGAGGTAGAGCGGGAGCGAGGGAGGGAGAGCGGGAGGGAGAGCGGGGGAGGCAGAGCGGGAGGCAGAGCGAGGGAGAGTGGGAGGTAGCGAGGGCGAGGGAGGCAGAGCGGGGGAGGCAGAGCGGGGGGCAGAGCGGGAGGGAGCGGGAGGCAGAGCGAGGGAGAGCAGGAGGGAGAGCGGGGGAGGGAGAGCGGGGGGCAGAGCGGGAGGGAGAGCGAGGGAGAGCAGGAGGCAGAGCGAGATAGCGAGAGAGAGCGGGAGGCAGAGCGAGATAGCGGGAGAGAGCGGGAGACCAAAATTTGAAGATTGAAAACGAAAGGCCAAAATACCCCTTTCGTCGACGAAAGGGGTATTTTGGCTTTTCATTTTCATGAGCCCTTAAGAAAATTTAAAGGCCAATAGACCCCTTTCGTCGACGAAAGGGGTCTATTGGCCATTTATTTTCATGAGAGCCTAGACTAGAGAGAGACACGAGGGCGCGGGAAAGGGGGGCGGCGTGCGGGTGGGTCGCAAGTCACAAGGGCGAGGGCGGTGCGTCGCAGAGCTCGAGAGGCGACGATGACCGATCCAATCCATAATTCATCCAAGGGCTCTCATGAAAATGAATGGCCAATAGACCCCTTTCGTCGACGAAAGGGGTCTATTGGCTTTAATTTTAGACACATTTCGTTGTCGTTTTTATTATTTTAAATCATTACAATCAATGCGTTTATTTTATTCACCATGACGGGACGACATACTGGCTATAAAAATGCTACCAAACTATGATGTTAATAGGAACCATGACTTATAATGATTATCATACGAATTCGATTGCTAATGAGAATGCAGCAATGATGAGTGATCATTTAATTAAACATCATTACTGTGTGAGGTTGATAATTTTTCATAATTGTGAGGTTGATAATTTTACTGTGTGAGGTCGACATACAATTAAATATCTTTTTGATTAATATTCAATTAATGATAGAGGCCAATAGACCCCTTTTGGAGAGAATAATTAAATATAGAGGCCAATAGACCCCTTTCGTCAACGAAAGGGGTCTATTAACCTCTATATTTAATTAATGGTTCATGAAAGATAGAGGCCCATAGACCCCTTTCGTCTCGACGAAAGGTGTCTATTTTGGCCTCTACCTTTCATTAATAATTGATGAAAGATAGAGTCCAATAGACCCCTTTAATCGATGAAATAGTCTTTCGGCATATTTTTAACATCATAATTTATATTCAAAAGGTTAGAGATGTGCTGACCAACCATTTCTTGTTCGCCACAATTATAATTTATATCTATCTATCAACTTTAAAATACTTATATCAAATTGTCGAAATGAATATGTAGCAATAATGAAATGTCATTGCTAGCGAGAATGGCTTGCAATAACTCCCATACATGTCAAAGAAAGGTTGGGGATTAAAAGGTCTAAGAGTCCATGGTATTATAGTATTGTTGTTAACAAATGATGGCTAAAATTTACATCATGGTTCAGTACCATTGTCACACTTGTGCCGACTTTCACAAGACCTATCTTACAAAGTTGTGAGTATAAGCAATGGGCAGTGTGTGCATAGCATTTGTGAGCATTTTTTCTTGCGGCAGACTCTTGTTTCAAATGAGTTCTTGAAACGAACACTCTGCTCTTGATCTCACCCTTTGGACTTCATCTCATTGAGTTGCATAGCTCAACCATTCCGTTCTTATGGAATCTGTCACAATTCAGAATGAGGATAGATCTTTGCATATGTTTGTTCGCACTTCCATAGGTAGAGAAGTGTTGTCAGAGATGGTGCTTGCTAGCCATTTTCAATTCACACTTGGGTCCATATCTGTCCATCAGCACTTTGGTGATAATGGGTCTGATTTGACAATGGAGCTGCAATACGAAGTCCATGACGATGGATACAAAATGTTTCACCTTGATGCGTAGTTTGGTGATATTTTCACCATGAAGGGAGAAAGATTCAAGCTTGATGACAATGAACTTCAGAAGACTCTAGTGCACGAAAACAAAAAAGATTTCTACTCTGTTTGTAACAAAAATGATGAGGCAAGGAAACATGATTCAGCTAGCAACATTGAGAATGACAAACAACATAGTGTCATTGAGATTATTATGCAACTACCTATAAAGAACAGATTGCGTGAGGCCTATGAGAAGGTTGGAATGCACGTCACTGTGGATGAGTTGCCTTCTACTTATAATGGTGATGTTTTCTTTGAGCTACCAGCTACTTCAATGAAACATCGCACAAAAGGTACGGAGGCAAAATTTGATGGTCATGTTTGGAGTGATCCTATCACAACAAATATAGTATTTCCTGGTGTGGTTCGTAGAAAGGAATGTGGAGGTCACCTCCGTTGTATAAATGCAACTTGTGGTTATAAAAAAAGAATTGGGATCGAGAATGACACAAAATGGGATGGGAGATTTGATTAGAGTGGCCCCAGCAAATGTGTCAATTGAATCATATGGCTCCTTATCATGTATACATTGTGGTCGTCCACCAATTTGCTTGGAGAGATGTTACTGTGAAATGTTACTCTGCATGCCAAAATGTAGAGATGGTGTGAATCTTACTCGTGCAGTCATACACCATGGCCATCATAATCATCCTGTTGGAGATGGTTTGACTAGAAGAACAAAGGATGCCATTAAAACCAAAGTTTCTGAAATGGTGAGGGCTGGTGGTGCTGTATGCCCTAAAGGGATACAAAATATAATTGTCCAAGACATTATTCTGGAAACTTTATTGTCTAAAAATGTGCAAGATGGGATTAACATGTCGGATGTTGAGCTACAAGATTTGCTAAAACAATGTGAACCTTTGCTCGACAAAAGAAGGTAATTACCATAACATTTGTTATTGCATTGGTTTATTAAATTATGTTATGACAATGAATATTGATCAACTTTATGTCTCTGTATATATTATCAAGATGGATTGAGGAGGGTCGACGTGACTCTCGACCTATGTCAGATGGGCTAGATGGAATTTTATACTTGAAAAGACATTGTAGATATAATTATTTTCAAAGTGTAGTGTTTCCTGGACAATTGCAACATAGTTCATTCAGCAGGTGTCATGTATTTAAAATGTCTACCCAAGGTTCTGGTGGTTCAAGGGTTGATTTGGTAAATAAAATGAGACCTGGAGGAGAACTGGGTCATTGTTGGGTGTTGTTTGACTTTGTGAAGCGAATGAAAGATTGGACTACCATGGCTTGCCATGTGTATAATCCTTTTATCCAAGAGTTGCAAACAATTGCAACTTGTGACTTCAAGGTAGAAGATACTGACGTACAAATTCTATTTTGGGATACTCTCAACAAAGTAATGGTTTCAGAAGGGTTTGACAATGCTGAATTCAAAGGGTTCATGGCAGATGAGTCCCAAGCCAACTGGAGAGCTGTACGTGCCACTTTCAATGGTGGCCCTGACAATATAATGGAAGGGAAAGAGCGTTCTTGCCTTTTCCATTGGGAGCAAAGTCTTCATTCCCATGCAAAGGCATGTATAAAAGTTGGCAGCTAAGAGGAATTTAAAATCCGATGTAGACGCTGGAAGGATGCCTCTACAGAGCAAGCTGCAGAAGTCGAAATGAGAAGCCTAAGGGCATGGTGTTAGATAAGGAGAAGTACTTGATACCTCGAACAAATCTAGCAGAGTCTATTCATGGTAGTTGGAGGGCTGGATTGAACCATGTCAAATATGTTGGTCTCTACAATGCCTCTATTAGTGACCTCTCAAATGCAATTTTACAAAGCGCTAGATACACATCTTTTTTGAAGGGCCAGTTTATCGGAAGTGGGCCGAGTCTGGAGACCTTAAAAAAAAAAGATCTTCAAAATCTCGGATTGACATTAGTGCCAAAACAGTTGTTGATCTAACAAGTGATGTTGCAAAGGAAATGGGTGTTGCATCTGAAGTATGTTTTAATGATGGAGATGACAAGACTGTGCGAAGGAAAAGGCCAAAGTCAATGCCTTCAAATATATGTCAGGATGATAGTCACCGCCCTGAGTACAGTTATGCAAATAAGAAAAGATACTCCATGTCTTCAAAATCTAGTACTAAATTTGCAACAGAGAGTTTTGAGGATGATGATTCCAAGAGTGTACAAGAATATGAAGTGCATGATGCAAATTGGGCATTACGAAGAGTTCCTGTAACAAGCCAAGTCCGTTGTTGCCAGGCTTGGCTTGGACAAGGAGGAAAATGTAACAAGCTTGTCAATATAAAGGATCGTGAAAATCGACGTGGAGTTGTTGCACCATCATTCTTTGGGAGGATTCAAACACCAATTGGAGTGCGCTTATTTTTTTGAAGACTGAACCTTCATGATGTTGAATACAAAATGAAAAGATATCTATAATAATCCTTTTTTCCATGAAGATTTTGAACCACAAGAACAATGTTTTTGGAGCCTTTTGCATTTCTCCTTGTGTAAATTTTTGGTTTGTTTCTCTACTTGTTGATAATTGTGGCAAGACGCTTTGTAGGAAACTTATTTGAAATAACATGAACTCAACACATCTAGTAGCAAAATACCAAACTATGAGTGTAAAATATTGACTTAAAATTTGGCTATATTTGTTACATTTCCTTTTGTACCTTGGATTGGATATAAGAAATCCTTTTTTCCATGAGTAATTTGAACCACAAGGATAGTGTGCTAATTATTCTCCACTTGATAATTGTGGTAGGACATTTTGAAGGATGATTTTACATCACAAAAGTTTGAACATGTCTTCTATGTGATAAATCATGTCTTCATTTTCATTTGCATAGGTAGAAAACTTATTTGAAATAATATGAGCATGTATTGGAATATACAACAAATAGCAAAATAGAAAATATTGTGAGTGTATTTGACTTAAAATTGGGCTATATTATTTACATATTACTTATATGGATAGAAAAGATAATATTTTTGGTCACCAAGCTAACTTGAGTACAAAAGAGATCTTCACAACATTATCTTGCATGCCTCAAGGCCTGGTTTTTGCAGATTGCACACCTTCATGATGTTGAACAAAATTTGAAAGGACTATTATAATAATCCTTTTTGCGATGGAGATTTTGAACCACCAAAATAGTGTTTTGGAGTCTTTTTCATTACTCCTTATGGAAACTTTGGGCTATTTCTATACTTGATACTTGATAATTGTGAGAATTGTGATGGGACGCCTTGTAGGATGATTTTACAATCACAAAACTGGTTGTTGTGGTTTATTAGTTTACAAGGATAACCACTTCTTTTATTGAGCAATATGGACCCTTCATTTACAAAACGGTTTCATAATCATGGCCTCATTTCATGAACTTCAAGAGTTAGAAAACTTGTTTAGTCAGAAATGAGGATATCCATTTCTTTTCTTAAGCAATATGACCCCTTTATTCACAAAAGGGGTCCATACACTTGGATTGTTTTCATAAACTTTGACACAAAAAAACTACATTCTGATCCAATTTGCTCAAATGCTTAGATGGTTTTGCTCAAAAATTAGAAACCCCCCCCCAAATTGTGCATACAGTGTTCGGCCTCGGGAGATTTCTTCAGCAAAAACATTGTGTGCATGAAAGCGAAAGTGAGGTTTATGAAGATCTTTGAGATAGTAACCTACCATTCCTTCAAACGTATGCATCTTTATCTGGCGCAATGCATGGCACATGACAATAGCCCCCGGCGGCTTATTGACATTCCACATCAAAAAAACGCCTCACAGTTTTACCTACTGATATTATAGAGGTCGACAGTATGCGAGTGACCATCTGGAAATGAAGGTGGTGCAGAGTTCCACCTCTCTCAAGCGAGAACACAGCATGAGTGCACTCTTGACGTACAAACTCCACAAGATTATCCCACAAAGAGATGTTCACATCATCATTTCCAATGCCGATGGTGATTGATACCTCAAACATCTTTAGATTGTTTTGGGTAGGATTCTGAGGACATGCTGCGGGTGGCTCGGTTAGGTGCACAGCACGGGGGCCAACAGTATCTGCACTCTTTTTCCACTTTGTTGTAGCACACGAGGTTTCCGAACTCCCTGCAAAGAAGTAGAAGAAATAAAAAACGCACAGAAACATGCACACGAAGCATATTCACAAACATATATAGTCCTGGATTTTCAAAAAGATGTACCGATGATCACATAGAAACATGCAGACGAAAAGAAACGTAGAGAAACATGCACATGAACATGTCGATGAGCATATTCAAAAACAAATACAGGAAGATGTTCAGAAATGATCACACACAAACATGCATGGAAATATGCACCAAAAAAAAGCACAGGAAAGCAAAGGAACATGTGCAGACAAAGGAACAGAAAAATACATACCAAAGAGAGGAAAACATACAGAAGATGAACGCAGAGATTTACATACCAGAGGAGCGAGCTTTGCGTTTGACACCTTTCAAATTTTCTAAACCGGCTAGACCTTCAAGACGCGTAAGGATTTGAGGAGGCACGTTTTCCTTGTTGGAGTCTAGCACAGCTATGGAGGAGGAGGTTCGATAGGAAGCTGCGAAGGCGATGACACCTTCGTCCGTCTACGAGAGCGCTCAGGCATGCCGAGGCAAACATGGCATGCACAACAAAACAAGACGACCATATAAGAGGATAGCCATTCTAAAGCACATCATGGGTGGTAGAATGGCCCTAAGGGTCATTCTTTCAATCTCACCGTGGATGGTGTGCTTTAGAATAGCCCTATCTTGTCTTTGGCATTATTATGCTATGGAAAGAGACTGTTTTAACGAACCTTGTGAAAGGGCCTGGTAACCAGAATGCTCACCACCTGTTCACTGAGGGGCCTTTTCAATAGTTCCTAGCTCATAGTACCCAGAAATATTATCATATAAGAAAAATCTAGATGGACTCTCCGTTGGAGATCAACAAGAACAACCAACAGATCCATAAAAAAAGAGTCATGGACTCATCCGCTGAGGACCAACAAGGCCAATCAACTAGATCCATACCCGAGTTCAAAAAACAACTCTAACTCTTTATTCCATTTTCTTCCTCGATGCACGTGTGGGTATCTTCGCAACCCAGAGCTTGAGCACTGCATGTGACGCTTATCTTGTATGTTTCATTTGATGTTATGTCTACTTTGTAAGTATCAACGCTTATCTTGTTGTTTTGGTACTTTTAGAATCAAGTGGTTGGTCAGCCAGCACAACAGGAGAAGAGGAGGACATTGCTCGCCACCATAACACGTGCTTTCTTTTGGAGAAGCGTGTTCCTTGAAGATGTCTCGCATTAACCAATTCAAGGTAGCAAGGATATTTGTCAATCCAAATGGCATCACTAAATAAATTCAAAATGTCTTTGCAGGGTATGAAAGGTAGTCTTTGGAAATCCTTCTCCTTACTCTAACCTTGAGACTTCAAGTCAACTTAGTAAATATGGCACCATGAAATCTATCTAAATCCTCATGTATCCTAGCAATGGAGTAGTTCTTCTTTATGGTTAACTTATTGAATACCTGATGATCAAGAGTCATGAAGCCTTTATGCATTATGGCTCTATGCATGAAGCCTTTATGCATTATGGCATCATGCATGAATCCATAATGCATAAGCAGGTTGACACATGTACACCATGCAACACGAGTAATTGACACGCGTAATTCATGCGGTCATCTACAAGAACAGAAGAATTAGAAGATACTTTGGAATATACCACATTTAAAACAAAGATGTTTGCCACATATTAAGTAGCCAGCCACCATTAGGAGAAAAAACTTGGAGAATACTCTTTGATGCATTGATTTAGTCATTTATTTACTGATAATTATAAATCAGTGCGGTTTCTGCCCTAAAAATTTCAGTTTACATCAAAAAGCGGAGAAGACGAAGGGGGCTACGCTAAGTAGAGAAGAAAGAAAAAGAAGAAGGAGGCCGATTCTTTGCGGGAGATGGCTGCGCCGGATCAGTCCCGGGAGCCCTGCCCTGACAGGATTTTGGACGACGTCGGGGGAGCCTTTGGAATGGGGGCAGTGGGGGGCTCCGTCTTCCATCTGATCAAGGGCATGAAGAACTCGCCCAAGGGGGAACGCCTCTTGGGCGGTACCCAGGCTGTCCGTATGAATGCGCCGCGCGTCGGCGGCAGCTTCGCCGTCTGGGGGGGCCTCTTCTCTGTGTTCGATTGCTCCATGGTCTACCTCCGACAGAAAGAGGACCCCTGGAACTCTATTTTTGCAGGGGCCGCCACGGGCGGCTTTCTGCAGATGCGCCACGGCGCGAGGGCCGCCTCCCGCTCTGCCATGTTTGGTGGTGTACTCCTGGCCCTCATCGAAGGGGCTGGCCTCATGATCAACAGGGTCCTTGCCAACATGGCTCAGATGCCCCCGCCTCCACTTGAACAGCCCATGGGCTTGCCTGCGGGGGTCCCTTATGCCGGCATACCTGCAGGCGTCCCTGGGCAAGGGTTTCATGTACAAGAAAGCCCTAAACCCAGCCCTAATGCTGGCGGGGAGTCCGGCTGGAGCTCCTGGATGGGAGGTCTCTTCGGCAGCAAAAAGGATGAGGCTGCCGAGCCTGCTACGGCGTTCGAAACCAGCTCACCAAGCTTCCCCAGTCCCAACCCTGGCCTCAATACAGGTGAAGTTTTCCCTGCTGCCTCTGCGAGCACCAGTGAATCGGGATGGAAATCATGGACTGGAGGGTTTTTTGGCGGGAAGAAAGAGGACCCTACTGTCCCTTCGGTTACGTCAGGGGAATCATTGGGATCTTTTGAGACTTCATCAGGGCCTGCTATGCCCACATTTGACTACAAGTGACTGTGAGTATTGACTGCATCGTGAAAGAGAGAGGAAAAGGTCAGAACTTGTCATGGAATCTAATGCCTGCATATTGCTGATGTGTATATCTTGAAGGTTTAATGATGGTCACCACCTAGTTTGCGCTTTTACAGATGTTTTTAGAAACTTCCACATGCTCATCATTAGTCATCTTAATTCTATATTCTGCTATGTTGTGTATCACATGGCAATGCAGAATGTAAGTGAGAATTTCCAAGTTTTGGGTCTCGTAGAGGCTGTATTACATGCTAAGCTATGTTTTGGCAGTTTTTTTGTACTCGTAAGTTTTACGTGCTTCTTTAATTATGTCAATGTGTAATGTTGTCCACCATGAATGTTTGATATGTTTTTGGAGTAACTGGTGGAAGTAAAGAAGAACTAGTAATTGTTGTTGTTTGTGGTCATCTGTGAATCTATTGTTTTCAAAGACAATTGCTTGTATGCAATCTTCATCAGTTTCAATCCTGTACACGTGATACTGAGCTTCAATGCTGCTGTCACGCTCTGTAGCTTGCCTATGGCTTATGGTGTACATGCCTTAGGTTACGTGTTCAAAGAATGTTGGGGATGTCATTGCTAGTAACTTATGCTGCATGATGGGGATAGACCAGAATCAGCTTATCTTCATAGCTGCCCTTTCTAGACATGGCAGAATGCAAATACCAAGTGAGTTCTGATTCCTGAATGATAAGATTATGAGGTCCTGAGGCCACATAGGATGCAAAAGGTATGTTTGTGTGGCCTCTTTCTGATGCGGCCTGATGAGAGGCACAGAAAAAGCATTGTTGATCCCTTGACAGTTGGGTCGAGATAAGCTGTTCTAGCAGCAGTTGTGTGGCTGCCAATTTTTTCAGCTTTGTTGTGAAGATGGGATGATTATGATGCCACAAAGAGGCTGGGGTTATTAGGATGCCATGAAGAAGTTGGGGTTATTAGGATGCCACGAAGAAGTTGGGGTAATTAGGATGCAGAGGGAAGGAGGGAGTGTTCGCGTAACGGGGCGGGGTTGGGGGGTTGGGGAAGAAGAGGAGACGTGCAATATTTACCTCTGCTGCCAGAAAGAGGACCCTTGGAGCTCTTATTAAATACTTGAACTCAACTCCAGTTTTGTCTGGCCACAAGAGGTGTTTTGTTGTTCAATGTGAGCTTTGGCATTTTTAATGATGCACTCTCTGCCTTGTGGAAGGTGCTGGCCTTGTAATGATTTGCATGGCTGAGCTATTTCGTGTTGGTGCTGCTAATGGCAATTGACGCGTGCATACGCATGCATGTCAAGGACTCCCAGAGTCACCCTCGAGAATTTTGATCATAAAAAAAGACCATGTAGGGTCTGCTTGCTAGGTCTCTGCCCAGGATAGCACTACCCCTGTGAGCTTGAGGCTTGACTAAGAATGAGAGCGCACCTAAAGCTGTGTATTCGAGTGTGTGGCATTTGCCTGTAGTCCTGATAGAGGTCTCGCATCCTATGGTGGGATTCTCCATCACAAGCAATCAATGGCTAGTAAACGCAGTGTCTTATCGAAGCTCTCTTCTTAAGTCTCCTCACAGGGTTTTATTGATCGATAGCCTATCCACAATGCACATTGACAAGCCAGATTAGGTATGTCCTTTATGTACATAACAACATTGTTTTATCAAGCATCCCTGAAAGGTCAAGTCCTCTTTGAAGCACACGGGAAAAACCTTCGATTCATTTTTAATTTGTTGAAACCTTTAGTTTTTGCTAAGATTAATTAAGAGAACCGAAAACTAGCATGTAGGTCATGAATTCAAGCCCTCACTGTGTAAGTGGTGGCACGAATGGGTGTGTGTTGTGTTGTACTCTCTAATTCCAGTTAATTAAAAAAAAAACTAGCATGTAGGTGCCCAATTTGGAAGAGCTCTACAAAAATAGGGCACCAAAATGTTGTTTTGCATTTCCATTAAATATATTGAGATTTTTGTGATTGGTGCATATTGAGATTTTTGTGAGTGGTGCATTTTTGTAAATTATTTTCCAACAGGTACCTTAGGATACCGAATATCGTGTACCGATGTGGCATGTCACTTAATCCAACGGGAAATTTAAGATATTTTAAATAGAAAAGACGGAAACGAAAGCAAACTTTGTTTTATTGATCCACTAGAAGTTTTATTTGTGTACATAAATATCCAGCGAATGTTACAAGGAAACAAAGGCTTCTCCACTAAGGTCAAGCTTTGGCGGTATTGAGATGAACTCATCTCCCTCGCTGATGGCTATGAGGAACTCTGCAGCTTTCTCTTCAGAGGAATTTATGTATGGCTCCTGCAAGGTCGACATCAAGAGGGTTGTCCTCCACGATGATTGGATTATTGTAGCCACCAAGTGGAACTCCATCGTCTTCACTTCGCAGGAGGGCTTCTGGATCATCTTCTTGCTGTGCTTCACATGGCTTCGGAAGAAAATACTTGGCAGACTCACCTTCGATGTAGTGATCTCTGAAGAACACTTTTCTTATGTCGGAGATGTCAGCAAGCTCAAGACTCTTCAAGCACTTCCACACTGCACGAGCTCTGCTAGAATCCATTCCATTGCTTGCCTTCGAAATGATCCATTGAGCACTAGGGAAATATTTTCCACTTCTCATCATTTTTAGAAGAGTAACACCAAGGGTCACTATCCATTTGTTGAGTATATAGTTTTCCATGTATACAAAAGCCCTCTCAAAAATATTCACAGTAGACAAACCCTATTTTTCAAGTCACCCTGCCCAAATTGTGCTTACAGTGTTCGCCTCGGGAGATTTCTTCAGCAAAAACATTGTGTGCATGAAAGCGAAAGTGAGGTTTATGTAGATCTTTGAGACAATAACCTACCATTCCTTCAAACGTATGCTTCTTTATCTGGCGCAATGCATGGCACATGACAATAGCCCCCGGCGGCTTATTGACATTCCACATCAAATAACGCCTCATAGTTTTACCTACTGATATTATAGAGGTTGACAGTATGCGAGTGACCATTTGGAAATGAAGGTGGTGCAGAGTTCCACCTCTCTCCAACGAGAACACAGCCTGAGTGCACTCTTGACGTACAAACTCCACAAGATTATCCTACAAAGAGATGTTCACATCATCATTTCCAATGTCGATGGTGATTGATACCTCAAACATCTTTAGATTGTTTCGGGTAGGATTCTGAGGACATGCTGCGGGTGGCCCGTTAGGTGCATTTTTGTGCATAATGTGAAAAGAGGACTTCTCACCATATTCTAGGATTAGTCATCCTATGTTAAATGCATAATTCTCATTATATCCAGAAACATGGACACGAAGCATATTCACAAACAGATACAGTCATGGATTTTCAGAAAGATGTACACACGATCACACAGACACATGTAGACGAAAAGAAACGTAGAGAAACATGCACACGAACATGTCAACGAGCATATTCAAAAACAGATACAGGCAGATGTTCAGAAACGATCACACACAAACATGTATGGAAACATGCACCAAAAAAACGCGCAGGAAAGCAAAGGAACATGTGCAGACAAAGGAACAGAAAAATACATACCAAAGAGAGGAAAACGTACAGAAGATGAATGCAGAGATTTACATACCAGAGGAGCGAGCTTTGCCTTTGACACCTTTCAAATTTTCTAAACCGGCTGGACCTTCAGGAGGCGTAAGGATTCGAGGAGGCATATTTTCCGTGTTGGAGTTGAGCAGCTGTGCAGGAGGAGGTTCGCCAGGAAGCTGCGAAGGCGACAACGCCTTTGTCCGTCTATGAGAGTGCATGCCATGTTTGAGGCTTCATTTTTCTAGTTAACTAAGGTTTCTATGCCAAAGAAATGAACAAATTCAAATGTGCATTGGCTTTTACAAATTTGTGAACCCGCTATATAGCCACACACATTTTACGAAGTGGTACAAAAGCTGTTGCAATAAGATTTTTACAAAGGCATAAATTCCAAAAAGATAGATAAAATAAGTATTTTTGCCGATGTAGAACACTTTATTGATGCTATTTTGGTACCAAAAATAGAAGTTATCATTCCTCCCACACTTTCTTGTGATATCCCATGAATAACAAAGAGAAATTCCTTTGCCATTGTGAAACCACATCTCAATAACCTTCACAAACTCCCAATGTCATTTAGACATCTTAACTTCTTCTCACACTTCTCATAACTTCACACTCTTCATCTCCTTAAACTTCACACCAGCATCAATTTCTTCCCTCACACCTCAAAATGATAAGGCAAAACACTACTCCCAATTATGAGCAAGAAACTTTCCAACCACGCATAAAGAGAAATGCTAACTCCAGCTTTGGCACCAGTAAAAACCCATAAAAATTTTGCAATGAAGTCACTCCCAATCAAAATATTTTATGATAAAGCTCACCCACCCACTTGATCCATTTCTTTGGTTTTTATTGAAAAAGAAAAACTAAACCTCCAAATTTATTGAGCTTAGTGTGTTGTGTATTTTTGAACATCTCCTTGGAAATCTCCATCTCTCCTCGTGAGAAAATCTTGGATACCATGTTTATAAAGAGATGCTGAAATTCAGCTTTATGAACACACTGTGTATGAATGGTTGCTTGTGGAAGACCATTTACACCTGCTTTCCTTTGAAATTAAGGTTTTAATATCTTTTTTTTATTTTGTTGGTGGAAGATAATCAAGGCCTTTATGAATTGCTTGTGGAAGACCATTTACACTTGCTTTCCTTTGAAATTAAGGTTTTAATATCTATTTTTTAAAAGAACCCCTTTTTTTTCATTTTCATTTTCGTTTTTTTTTCCAAAGAAAAGCCTATTATATTAAGGAATTATGAGAAAGTTACATAGAGTAGAGAGCTTTGACCAACATCATGTCTTTAGTTATCACCGATTCTCTTATCACAACAGATCTTGGATTGTATTTGTCACTCTATCATCCTTCCGAACCTGTGCTATGCAATCTTGGAATCCAGATCCTTTAACCTCCTTTGCATGTACCTTTCATTTGCATGAATCAAATGGTATCTTAGCCAGATGTGTTGAGTAGAAGAGCTGTTTAAAAAATGAAGTCCAATCTGTTTAACCACAGTAGCCACATCATCTCACATCTCAACACAGACTAGAGTTCCATAGTACATCCTATACTTTCTCCCAAGATCAGATTTTTCCACTCCAAGGATAGGCTATTCCATGACTTAATACAGTTAGCAAGAGAGAGACAAAACATTGTTGGGCATGAGGGCAGTGCATGAAAATATGCATGTCATCCTCCAATCCATGGCAATTGTGACCCTTAGAAACTGCAAGGATAGTACGTGCGTTCAAAATAAGGGGTATTTTATTGATACTGATGTACATATATTTATTTAAAGGAGCCTTATTTTAATCCAAGGTTTTAAATTTCATATAAGGGGTTTGAATATCTTCAAAAGCGTAGAAGGGCAATGAATTGTTATTAACATTGTATTAAGTGAAGCAAGCGGCCCGGGTTCGAAAGCTCCTTTTCTTTTTTTTCTTTTTTCTTTTCCCTCTAAGAAAGCGATTTCTTTTCCCTCCAAAAGAAAGCAGCAGGTTCGAAATCGGAATGGGACTTGCGATGATCCAAGATCTTCCTTCTAACCTTCTCTCTCTGACTTCGGCATTCGAAACAGGGCAAGTTCAAAGCTAGTTGAAGAAAGGGTAGGGCTCAAAATCGCAGAGTTTGGGATGATCTGAGATTCATAGCATTTATGCTTCCTCCAAAGTTGAAGGAGTATGACGACTTTGAGTTTTTGATGAGACCACGCTTGATGCTATCAAAGATTCTTGCGTGTCCTGTTCCAGGTTAGTTTTGTTGCTCCATCATATTGGTTGTGTCAAGAGTGGAAAGTTGAAATTTTGATGAGCTTAAGTTTGATGCTTTTTGAGTGTTTGTGATGAGCTCAAGTTTGATGCTGTGAAGATGAGACTGCACGCTAGTGTTTGTGAGCTCAAGGGAATGGGAGATTTGGGTTCTTGTGCCAATCCGACCTTGAACGCCCTTGTTGAGGTAGATGTATGGCTGGGCTGCATGGAATAGAAAGTTGACCTGTAATTGCTAGGCTGCTAGATTGTTTCTAGGCTGGAATTCCTTCTTCTAGGCTGGGATGGAGAGTTGACCTGTAATTGATAGACTGCTAGATTGTTTCCAAGCTAGAATAAAGACACAAACTCTACTACTTGTCAATCTAGTGAAGTGCTTTTGGGGTAGTCCGTCCACTTTGGTCCATGTTTTTTCTTAGTTATGTTCATGTTGACCTTTGCATATGCGAGGAGAGCTAGTCATTCTAGGAGGAAGCTGCAGAGGCAGGAGTAGGCTTCCCTCACACAACTGGTCAGCCAGCTTTAACAGGACAACCTTGCCTGTAGAGAAAGCCCCCACCGATCACATGTAGAAAGAGAGTTGCATCTACACATGGTTCATGCAAAATCTGGCAACATCAAGGATGCATGCCGGATGTTTAATAATTATCTACATCAGCATTCAATCATTATTCTCTCACATGACTACTGATAAAGAGGTTTTGGGATTTCTTTCCCAAGCTTAAATGTCCATTGTATCTTACTGGTTCAGATGGTGCTAAAATTTATTTCAGCAAGATTGGGGGCATGATTGGGCAAGAACGAGCATCTGATCTTGGAGATGTTTTGCATAGCATAGGTAGCTTGAATAAGATTGCCATGCGTGAATGTAATTTGAATGGGCCAACCTTTTCAAGGGCTCGTAAAAAGCACGAACACATTTGGAAGGAATTGAATGAATCTGAAGGAGCTATTAAAGCAGATCTAGGGGATTACGAGAGTGTATCTTGTGATGAGAAAATAATTAATGCATTGAAAGAAGGTCTACAACATGCTCAAGTGTTGTGTGAGTCATTGTATATGAAACCTAGTAGGGTTGAAGACATGAAATGGTGGTGTCAACCTTGGTTAGCAAAAGGGTCTACTTGGTCCATGTTGGATGTTGAAATGAGGGAAGCTGATGAGTATGATGACTTTGTAGAGTCATGTGGTACACAAGATCCTTTGGCAGAAGATAGCGACGAAAATGATGAGGCAATCTCCCTAAGTGAGATTCGACACGAGGTAGATGGAACTTTAGAAGAGAGAATCAATGGAGAAGATAAGAAAATTGTCAGTCCCATAGTAGAAGTTGATGGAAAGTATATCTTTTAAGTCCTCATTAGTGAGCCAACTAAATGGAAACTCAACTTTGTCAAAGGATAGACTCACGAGGGTAAAGCAGGGGGTATACTTTAGCAAGGAGTCAAAGAGACAATTTTCAAGCAATGGAAACTTTTTTGGCATAGGATGTGATTGTGCAATTTATTTTCAGGAGGATGCACATGCACAAGCTAATGTTCGGAAAAAAGGAGGTGGTGTAGCTACAAGCTTGAAGAAGATGAAAGTTACCCATGGTACATGGTACCTTGGAAGGGTTCAAAAGATGAGAAAGAAGATTGGAGGTAGATATGTGGATTATAAATGAGGATTTTATTTGGCAGATAAGCCTCAAGGCTTGGAAGTTCAGCTTTGTGACATGTGAGAGCTTAAGACCGTAGTAATCACAACCTTAGTCTAACTAAACTGCACTTAATGACGTTCAAGAGACAGATAAATATGTGTCAATGCAATGCAGCTATATTATATGAAGAATGCGGTTACAATGAGATCCAAATGGATCTGTACTGCTGAATATGCTGTCTATATGCTGAATATGCGGAATGAACTGAATGAACTGCTGTCCACTATCTTTCCCTTGTCTCCTGGGAAGGAAACGCTGAAGGGAGGCTTTGGAACAGATGCTGAATGCTGATGGGATGATGAAACGCAGACCTGATGGCTGAACTGAGCTGAATGTTGCTGCGTTTGCTGAAGATGATGGCTGGTTACCCTGTAACGCTTTGATACCAATGTGACATGTGAGAGGTTAAGACCGTAGTAATCACAACCTTAGTCTAACTAAACTGCACTTAATGATGTTCAAGAGACAGATAAATATGTGTCAATGCAATGCAGCTATATTATATGAAGAATGCGGTTACAATGAGATCCAAATGGATCTGTACTGCTGAATATGCTGCCTATATGCTGAATATGCGGAATGAACTGAATGAACTGCTGTCCACTATCTTTCCCTTGTCTCCTGGGAAGGAAACGCTGAAGGGAGGCTTTGGAACAGATGCTGAATGCTGATGGGATGATGAAACGCAGACCTGATGGCTGAACTGAGCTGAATGTTGCTGCGTTTGCTGAAGATGAAGGCTGATGCTGATGCGTTACTGGATGCTTGATGCGTTGACTGGATATGCTGCTCCCAATGCTTCCTGGAGGAGATGCGTTGGAGAACACACTGCTGAATTGATATGCGATGATGTTCTCAGCCCTTTTGGAGTAGAAACGCTGAGGGACTGAGTGCTGAATGCTGAATGGATGATGCTGATGATGATAGGCTGAAACGCAAGATGATCCAGATGAGGATGCGCTTCACTGATGAGCTTGGATGGCTGAATGGAGAGGCGCCTGTATTTATATGCAAGCATGCTGCTGGTCGGCCAGCATAAGGGCTGTCAGCCAGATTCCATGTCCACAAAATGTTGTCGGCTGCCCCATAAATGCCAGTAAAATACCTATAAAATTGCATAAATGCCAGTAAAATACCTGATGACTTTTGATGATGATAATGATGCTAGAATGATGCCATGTCACTGTACACCTGACTGGTGTGCACGTGACATTCCCCGTTGCTAAACTGTTGCTGGGTGATAAACCTGGCAACCTTCGACTCCTCTGCGATCCTTCTCCTCCGAACCACTGCCCCCTTCTGTCTTCTGTTGCCGGGACTGAGGCCGTCTGCAGGAATGAAATCCTTTGAGCCAAGACTCTATGTACTGCGGGAATTGAATGGCAAATACCTCAGTCACCCCTGACCTGCCTTTGGAAACCTTTCACCTACCATCTCCGTCGTACCTGAAGCTCTGAACCTGCTGAGGCGATGTTGGAGCAAACTTCCGTCTTCTTCTGTGGAAGAGAAACCCCCTGATGTGCTGCCAGTTGAAGCCCAAAACTTATGTGCTCCTTTGATGATGGATGTCATTCTTCCCTGAGAGTTCATGGGCAACATGTATGCAAGACTGACTGCTAGGATGACTGCTATGCAAGCCATGTGCAACCCTATATGCTGTGCAAGAATGCAGATGGATGGGTTACTGATGCAGACCTAAGGGAAAATCCCTAAGGGTGGCTTGCAAAATTTTGAGAACTGGGTTTAACTGTGCGGAAGCGATAAAAATGATGTCTGACTGAATGACTGATGAACTGAACATGCTCTAAGGCTGGTTACCCTGTAACGCTCTGATACCAATGTGACAAGTGAGAGGTTAAGACCGTAGTAATCACAACCTTAGTCTAACTAAACTGCACTTAATGATGTTCAAGAGACAGATAAATATGTGTCAATGCAATGCAGCTATATTATATGAAGAATGCGGTTACAATGAGATCCAAATGGATCTGTACTGCTGAATATGCTGCCTATATGCTGAATATGCGGAATGAACTGAATGAACTGCTGTCCACTATCTTTCCCTTGTCTCCTGGGAAGGAAACGCGCTTTGGAACAGATGCTGAATGCTGATGGGATGATGAAACGCAGACCTGATGGCTGAACTGAGCTGAATGTTGCTGCGTTTGCTGAAGATGAAGGCTGATGCTGATGCGTTACTGGATGCTTGATGCGTTGACTGGATATGCTGCTCCCAATGCTTCCTGGAGGAGATGCGTTGGAGAACACACTGCTGAACTGATATGCGATGATGTTCTCAGCCCTTCTGGAGTAGAAACGCTGAGGGACTGAGTGCTGAATGCTGAATGGATGATGCTGATGATGATAGGCTGAAACGCAAGATGATCCAGATGAGGATGCGCTTCACTGATGAGCTTGGATGGCTGAATGGAGAGGCGCCTGTATTTATATGCAAGCATGCTGCTGGTCGGCCAGCATAAGGGCTGTCGGCCAGATTCCATGTCCACAAAATGTTGTCGGCTGCCCCATAAATGCCAGTAAAATACCTATAAAATTGCATAAATGCCAGTAAAATACCTGATGACTTTTGATGATGATAATGATGCTAGAATGATGCCATGTCACTGTACACCTGACTGGTGTGCACGTGACATTCCCCGTTGCTAAACTGTTGCTGGGTGATAAACCTGGCAACCTTCGACTCCTCTGCGATCCTTCTCCTCCGAACCACTGCCCCCTTCTGTCTTCTGTTGCCGGGACTGAGGCCGTCTGCAGGAATGAAATCCTTTGAGCCAAGACTCTATGTACTGCGGGAACTGAATGGCAAATACCTGAGTCACCCCTGACCTGCCTTTGGAAACCTTTCACCTACCATCTCCGTCGTACCTGAAGCTCTGAACCTGCTGAGGCGATGTTGGAGCAAACTTCCGTCTTCTTCTGTGGAAGAGAAACCCCCTGCTGTGCTGCCAGTTGAAGCCCAAAACTTATGTGCTCCTTTGATGATGGATGTCATTCTTCCCTGAGAGTTCATGGGCAACATGTATGCAAGATTGACTGCTAGGATGACTGCTAAGATGTCTGCTATGCAAGCCATGTGCAACCCTATATGCTGTGCAAGAATGCAGATGGATGGGTTACTGATGCAGACCTAAGGGAAAATCCCTAAGGGTGGCTTGCAAAATTTTGAGAACTGGGTTTAACTGTGCGGAAGCGATAAAAATGATGTCTGACTGAATGACTGATGAACTGAACATGCTCTAAGGCTGGTTACCCTGTAACGCTCTGATACCAATGTGACAAGTGAGAGGTTAAGACCGTAGTAATCACAACCTTAGTCTAACTAAACTGCACTTAATGATGTTCAAGAGACAGATAAATATGTGTCAATGCAATGCAGCTATATTATATGAAGAATGCGGTTACAATGAGATCCAAATGGATCTGTACTGCTGAATATGCTGCCTATATGCTGAATATGCTGAATGAACTGCTGTCCACTATCTTTCCCTTGTCTCCTGGGAAGGAAACGCGCTTTGGAACAGATGCTGAATGCTGATGGGATGATGAAACGCAGACCTGATGGCTGAACTGAGCTGAATGTTGCTGCGTTTGCTGAAGATGAAGGCTGATGCTGATGCGTTACTGGATGCTTGATGCGTTGACTGGATATGCTGCTCCCAATGCTTCCTGGAGGAGATGCGTTGGAGAACACACTGCTGAACTGATATGCGATGATGTTCTCAGCCCTTCTGGAGTAGAAACGCTGAGGGACTGAGTGCTGAATGCTGAATGGATGATGCTGATGATGATAGGCTGAAACGCAAGATGATCCAGATGAGGATGCGCTTCACTGATGAGCTTGGATGGCTGAATGGAGAGGCGCCTGTATTTATATGCAAGCATGCTGCTGGTCGGCCAGCATAAGGGCTGTCGGCCAGATGCCATGTCCACAAAATGCTGTCGGCTGCCCCATAAATGCCAGTAAAATACCTATAAAATTGCATAAATGCCAGTAAAATACTTGATGACTTCTGATGATGATAATGATGCTAGAATGATGCCATGTCACTGTACACCTGACTGGTGTGCACGTGACAAGCTTGGTTGGTATCAAAGAGTAAAAGGTTCTCGAATGTTTACATATGATCTGACTGACTTGAATATGGTGGACATTGAGACAGTTATTTCATTAGCAAACTTGACATACAATGCAACAACAGACAAATACCAGCTGGATGAGAATGATCACCAAGTGTTTAATGCATTTTTGAAGGGTGTTGTCTGATAGACCTATTCATTTGCATGTAAGTGATCTTGAAAATTATATATTGTATAAAATCAGGTTTGCTGCAATACTATAGGACTGTTGAAGGTTGTGGGAAGAATTTAACCCAGTAGCTATTAAGGAACACATCCCTTTTTGGCTAGGGTGACATAACATATGGAATATAGCAGTCTGTTTTGGCTAGATCATTTTGACAAGTGCTACAACCTTGCTCTTCCTCCTAGAGGTGATGGTTATGTCAAAATTATTATCAACTTTGTTTTTCTAAAATTACTGTCAATTTTGTGGCTGGTATCACTTTAGCATAGGTAGTGAGAAATTCACTTTAGCATAGGTAGTGAGAAATTCTTTGTATTAATTTGCTTACAAACTTATGAAATTTGTTTATGTTTCAAATTAGGTTTTGCTATAATACTATAGGTCCATGTTGAAGGCTGGGGGAGGAATGGATTTCGAGTACATGATCATAACACTTACCTTTCTGGCCAGTATGAAAGTGCCATAATGTATGGAATGTAACAATTTTCGTTGGCTAAATCATTTTGCAGGTGATGGTTATGTCAAATTTTTAGCCTTTTTTTCCAAAGTTATTGTCAATTTTGTGACTAGTATCACTTTAGCGTAGGAAATGAGAAATTTTGGAATGCTCAAGTGTTGTTAGTAGTATAGGTGCATCTCAACCATCATGACATTTTGAGTTTTTAAAAAAGGTATTTGAATGTTTGTTGAGTGAAGGGTGCTTCAATTGACATTAGCCGTGCAGTTTATACTTTGTTTGATCTTGTAGCATCTTTTTATTGGTAAGTGCCTCATGTATCTATTTCCTAATCATGCTGACTTGTAACAAGTCTCTAATAATCTATTTGTGGTATGTAGATAAGACAATTGAAGCACATGGATGGTGGCCAGAGATTTGTGTAGATCTTGCATCTTGGAAAGACAACACACTTTAGAAGGTGAATGTCTCCATTTGTCGTCATGCTATCTTTTAAAGCATATAAATGGTGATAGCTATTCGTTCTTATCTGGGTTCTCACTTTAGCAGCTACGTACCTAAGAAGCATTGTTTGCTCAGACAAAATTAATGATCACTGATCAGAAGTTCTCCAAGTTTGAACCATATGTCTTCTGCTTGGAGAAGGCCCCGCTCCAAGGTCACAATAGCCTACTAGGGGCATTTGTCCCCACCCTCAGCCTTCAGGGCCAGTTGTGAATGTATTAGGTTTCCCATGCCTGTTGGAAGGATAAGAATCAATGGGCTGAGTCATGTGTTTCTAGGTGGTCTTGGGTTTTAGTTCCTTCAAGTGCAATATAGGGTATACAGATGCTTTGTCACACACCATTGTCCATTGTTATCCATGTCAAGGATGACTACTGTATGTGGGAGAATGTAGCCTTTATCTGTCCAACCCTATCTCTGTAACTTGTGACGTGATTCAAGTGCAACATAAGGTCCCGGGGTTAGGAGAATTGCGTCCCTCATTACACTGGTGGCAAGTTAGCCAGCGGTCGGCTTCAGGCAGACCATGTCCCCCCTTGACCTATAAGTAAGGGACAGCCATAGAACATACAACATTCTCTCGTATTTTGCAATATCCAAGTTCTTACAATGTTGCTCTCCAGGCTTCCTTTGCTCACATATTTGCCTCAGCTTTGCTATTCCTGCACCAGTGCTCTTCAGGGGACAGCAGTACAACTCATTGCTCGAGATTTCCTCATAAAGAGTAGAGGCTAAGGTACTTCACAAAATTTGGTAGATGTGTATTAAGACTTGTACTCTAAGCCAATGGACATTTTTGTCCTCTGTCATGTCTTGTCTGGTCTTCTTTAATCTCAGTTTTCTTTTGTTGTGTTTTAAGAGTAAAACAATTCTAGCAAAACAGTAGGGGCTGAGTTACTTCACAAAATTTGGTAGATGTGTAATACAGCTTGTACACTCTAAGTCAGTGGTCATTTCTGTCCTCTCTCATCTTGTTTTATCTTCTTTAAACTTTTGCCGTGTTTAAAAAGTAAAGTGATTCCATCAAGTGCTTGCTTCAAAGACTCTAAGGGGTTCTATTGATCTCAATTTTCAGCAAGTTATCTACCTCTACAACTGAAACACAGGTTGAATGGAGAACAGTAAAGAACAGGTTGCAAATGTGCAAAGAGCTGACAGTAAAAGGGTTGCTGCCTCAAGAGCTTATAATGGCCGTGTGGAGAATACTCCGGAGCATGGAATCTTCGTGCCAATCGAGGACCAAACAACTTTACAGTTGGAGGCAAGTCTAACGTTCAATATATGAAATATGTCTAGTCATGTCTATTTGAAGATGCAACTGAAGTTTTGTTATGTCCAAAGGGTGTGGTCATGTTATATTTTCTGAAATTGCAGATGTGATGAGTAAACACAAATAGTTGAAGAACTTTGTTTTAACTTTTACAAGGTTCATCATTGGGTCCCAAGTTCTATTTTTTGGTGGTATCAAAGGCATTAATTGGTTTGATTTTTGTCTTGTATTAGACCTATTGATTGTTTTACGAATAGGATAGCTAGGGGCTACATTTTTTTATAAATTATCCTTAATTCTAGCAGCTTGATATTAGTAGGATCAATTATTGCAAAAAAAAACAAGGTTTTTAAATGGAAAATGGCTAGTTCAACTCTTCAGGTCTGAGAATTTTGCATGTGTATGTGTGCACATGTGTGCCATGTGTGGATGCATCTCTAAATGTAAATTTTTTCATTGAAAGAGTAGTTGGCCCCTCATGTCAATGCTTTGTTCAAAGCATTTGTGCCATTCATAATTTGATGTTAATGTGATACCCAAAAATTTAAGACATTCCTTCTCAATGTTTTATACATGATAAATAATTGTGAGGGAGTCATTGTTTACTTGGTCTTTCCCAACTTGATAGACAACCCATTGAGTTGATGGAAATGATCTAATACATGCATGAGGTTTTGTAGACTAGACTGTTGTGAAAAGAGAACTATATCATTAGCATACATAGAGAGGATAAATGTGATTTTCCTAAGGATCAACACATGGATTTCCATCTTGTATGCGAAACACTTAGAAATGACATGCTTAGTCTGTAGTGGTACAAAACAAAGTCTTTTTCCTAGTTGGTGGCTAGTTATTATAGGATGGAAATGATAGAATGGCAAATATCATTACATATATATAGGATGGAAATGATAGAATGGCAAATATCATTACATATAATTTAGCAATGACACTTTTGCCTTGCATGGACATATTCAATAGGGAACAAACGTGTGAAGCAAGATGCAACCTCGAGATGTTGCTTCATATAAGGAATCCTAATCTTGCTATTAGACATGGAGTTTCACTTGTTTTGGGCTTTGAGTTTCAATTGTTGGTCTCTTTGATGATGTGGCATGTACATGGACAAGAACATGTTTATTGGTTTTCCTCTTTGTGTTTTGCAGTCCACCTTTTTGTGCATGGAAATATTTGTTTTATGTAGCACATCAATTAACTATGCAAGAAACATGGTCAAAGGTCTTCTTTGGGGGATGACATCATTGAGAATCAAGGAGGAATACAAAAAATTTCAAGCATGAATGTTCTCTTTCTCTTGTAGACTTGAACTTGAAGGAGGGAATGTCTTAGAGGGAGATGCCCACAAACTTGTGTTTACATTGGACATGTCATATAAATTTTCAGGTTGTCACCTCTCATACACCTTTGTATAGACTAATATGTTATGAGGTGTATCTCAACTAGCCATGACATTTTCAAGTTATTGAAATATTTGTAAGTGATGGGGGCTTCAACTCACTTTACAATACTTTAAATGTTTCCTTGCAATACTTTATTATTTATTTGATGTTGTAGCTTTCTAAATATGATGGATATGGTGGGATCCAAGGAAGAATCAACTAGTGTTATGGGGGAGTAAACTCAAAGTAAATAAATTGCATCTTTCAAAAAAGTAAGACATTCGGCTTTTATAGCCTCATTGAGGTAAGAGATTAAATCAATTCAATTATGTAAATGAGTAAGGTTGATTAAGAAACACATGGTTTAGAACTTGTCACTATTGAAGTCTATTGGTGTCATTAGCCTAGTAGTCAACATTTCTCTAGTACCTAACTGTGCAATTTTCTATGGGATTCCTCCATTTATAACACAAGTATGAGGGAGCCAATATGGCTATTGTTGGAAGCTTGGCAAACCAAAAGATGAACACGATTTGGGTGCAAATTACCTATGGGAACTTAATTTAAAAGAAAATGCTAGCAAAGTGTCTTCTCTTGATATTGAGACCTATAGAATTTGGGTCTTTGGCTCCCCATGATGGGTCCTCAATAGACAGCTATAGAGAATTCCATGTCACTTTCTCTCTAAATGATGCTTGACACACAAAATGGAAGATTCATGGGAAGATGCAGTGGAAGTAGTGGAAAGAGTGACCCCTAACTATCACTTGGAACATGAAAGCCTTGAGCTACATTGAAAATATAGATTCTCAAACACGTCATAGTCAGTACCTCTACAAGTGGATGTAACAATAGGGATTGTAATCAAAGCAAGTCGCATTAATTTGTTTTTTGATGGCATATGATTGCATAGCAACCTCTTAGATCAAGGACAACAAATTTACACTTGCATATTAAAAGAGGCCTTAATGTTGAGTTATGTGTAAGTAACATGTATTTCCATAATGCATAATGAGCTATGAGATGCATGTGCAGTGAAAGTATCACTCATACTAAAATTTCCAATAGAACTTATAGGAGTCTACTTTTTTTTTTATAAAGAATATTGTGGTATGTTTATGTATTTTGAAAAACCCATTTTAGCAAAAGTAGCTAAATGATGATTCCTAGAAGCAATAGTGAGTTCTATACATTGTTTGTGAAAGTTATTTAAGGAGATAAGAAATACCAAGACTTGAAATTGTACATTTACAATAAGGGATATTAATATTATCCACAAAATTCACATGAGGTATGTGTCAAAAGGAGAGCAAGGGGGTTTTTAATATGAGTTTGAACGCACGTTGTATGTAGAATTTTATGAAGGTGCACCCCCCGGGATTGTGACATTGGCCATCCCCAATCTTGCATCTGAGAGCTTTCTATTGTGTCCATAAGGCTCTGTGCATGAGTAGCTAGGCAAGGCATGCTTTCTTTGGTTCAACATATTTGTTCTAGAGTTTACCAAAAAGGAAATACCAGTGAGTTCTATCCCACAAGAGATGCCATCTTCTATTTAGAGTGCAGTGAACAGGCACAGAGAGATTTTCCTAGCCAGAATGGGAAGGTGTCTAGCTTGGGTTTTCCACTAGAAGGCTTTGGGTAGAGGAGGGTCCCTTATAGAAAGAAGCCAGTAGTCTGATTGGGACCAAAGGCTAATTCTGTTTCCAATCAACTCAATTTCATCATTTGAGACATTGAACAGTCTGATTAGGTCAACTCTGGAAATCCAGGTCTTGTAAGAACTATCCCACACGTCCCACCAACAGCAAATGCTAGCTTGTGAAGCCTAAGAGCTGAGTCAGCCTTGGTCTCTTCCACTAGGGAGAAGGGCAGCATTGGCCACCACATGGAATCCCTTCCATGTACCCCCCAAGTGTGGCTGGGTTTCCCTGAGAGGGTCAGATTCTCTTTTACAGAATTCCATGCTTTCCATAAAGAGATGACAAATGGGCTGCCCACTGGTTTAATGTGATATTTGCTTGCCAATATGAGGAAGAAGGTTCTTCCACTTGGGGTGGCTTTTCAGTTTGAACTGGTTTAGGTTCCTTTTGATCAACCAAGCCTAGTCTTCTGCCGGATTGAGGAAGCTTCTCAGAATCCACTTGGCAACCATTCTATCTGCAAGGTTAGCAACATCTAGGAGGCCCAGTTCCCCTTTTCCAGTTTCAGTGCAACACCAGTCCCATCTCACCTTGGGGATTTTCTTTAGCCATGGTCCCCCCCCCCCCCCCCCCCTCCCCCCACAAGAAGTTTCTGCATAACCTTATGACCTGATTCAGGTCCTCATCTGGGGGTCTCTAGCAACTCAGAAAGTAGATCAGTGAGGGGATAATGAAGTGATTGATGATCATTTTCCTTCCTGCAAGGTTAAGTTGTCTTTTTGGCCATCTGTTCAACTTGGTTTCAATTTTGCTGAGTATCCACAGCCATCTCTGTTTGATAGTAACCTTGAAGCCCATTGGGATACCCAAAACTTGGTTGTAAGAACCTCTTCAACCATGCTGTCATGACCAGCAAGGGCTTCTCTGTCCTGTGCCATAGACGGGGGCCAAGGGGGAAACAGCTGATGGATGGGAGATCTCTTCTGCAGGTGAGAGTTTTCTGTAAACAGACCGGTAGGGCTAGCTTGCGGTCTAATCAAAGACTGGGTTCCCCTCCACTCGGTGCCCATGCACCCGGGGGGGTTTACTGGCGATGAGATGAAGATCAGACTCAGGGCGAGATGAGAGGAGGAGACCCTGTGCTTTGCTAAACCCTAACGGGCAAGAGCATGCAGGGCTGTGCACATGGCGGCTGAGCTGAAAAAAAAGATTAGTGAGGTCTATGCAGCATGGAGGGCAATGCTGCATAGAAATTTCCTTTTTTTTTTTTTTTTGGGTGTGTGTGTGCTCTATGATTTGCCATTTTGCTCTTTCGCTGAGAGCCATCGCTTTGCTGCTGCTTCTTTGTCGAGTTCTTTGCAATCCGTTTTGATGATTAAACTACTAATCTTATCATGATTTGTTTAAATTAGCAACGTCAAGCCCACAATTTTAAACATTTGAAAGATTGAATCACTTTAATTTCTGCATTCCCTCCCATGTCTCATGTATTTAAAAAAAGAAAGCCTTTCTTGCCCACAATATTGAATTTTCTACATTCTTCAAATCTAAAAATTGCCAAAGCTTTCTTCCTCCGGATGAAAGCACCAATGAAATGCTCTCCTTGTAGTCCAAAATGATGGGTAAAAAGCCAGCAAAGTATATGCTGCGAAGGATTGAGAAGGTGATTAGCACAAATAAATGCCCAAAAATCAAACACACAAACTAAGCTATAGTGCTTTCTTGCTCATGTTCTCTCTCTCCATCAATAAAAGGACTCATGGTTGCACAAGGTAGAGTAATGCAAGAAGCAAGAAAGTGGAAGAGAGGGGAAAAAAGAAAGACACAACTTCCTTTTCAAGAGAAAGAAGTTGTGCACTTCTTTCTCATGAGAAAAACACAACTTCCTTTTCATGAGAAAGAAGTCATGCACTTCTCCAACCACCCAAACCACCTTTTCTTGATATTTTATTAAATTGAAAAAGTATACAACTTTCACTTGTCCTAAGGTTTCAATTTGAGGCTTCATTTTTCTAGTTGACTAAGGTTTCTATGCTAACAAAGAAATGAACAAATTTAAATGTGTCTTGGCTTTTACAAATTTGCGGACCCGCTATATAGCCAATCACATTTTACAAAGTGGCACAAAAGCTATTGCAATAATATTTTTACAAAGGCATAAATGCCAAAAAGATGGATAAAATAAATATTTTCACTGATGAAGAACACTTTGTTGATACCATTTTTGTATCAAAAATAGAGTTTATCATCCTCTGTTCCCATTAGTATAGCTTTTGCTTTGTTGGTGCTATTAATTAACCCTGACACCTCACAAAAATCATGGATCACTTGTAAGAACATGTCAATGTTTGACTCCTCATACTTTAGAATAGAGCTATTATCATCCGCTCATAGAGGGTAATAATCTCTGCATCTCCCTCAAAAAGGGGAAGTCCTTAGTTATAATAGAGAATAATAGGGGAAACCTTGTCGGAATGACTGCTTGAAGGCAAAATCCCTGACCAAAATAAAGAATATTAAGGGAAACCTTGTCGAACTGACTGCTTGAGGGAAAAATCCTTGACCACAATTCCATTAATTAGTATCATGAAGAGGTTGCTTTACCCACAATAGGGCTCAACCACCCCTACCAATGCTTGGCCAAAACCTAACTTATCCACAATACTACAAGCATGAAGTCCTAGTGGACTTGGTCATAGGCCTTGTCTAGGTCTAGATTAAGGAGCATGTAGGGGCAGTTTAAAGTAGGGCATAATCAATCCCACATAGCACATTTAGGATGGCCTCATGAATCTGCCGACCATGGATAAAACCAAACTGGTTAGGTTCCACCATCCTAGGGAGAATGAATTTGATGCACATCATGAGTGATGACTTTCTCAAAGATCTTGTAAGATGTGGTCAACATGTAAGAGGTTGCCCCAATCACCCACCACGATATGGTTGGATCATTTGGATATCCTCTGTTGACTTTCACAAAGAGTTCACCTTGCCTACATACTTCATTAATCATGGCATAGAGTTTCGGCTGACTAGTGTCCAGAAATGCCAATAGAATTCTATAGGAAGCCCATCTAGGCCTAGCATTTTTTCCTTACCCATCTTGTTGTGGATGCATATCTCAGTTCCTCTATAGTCTAGGCTCTACTAAGCACATATATTGAGGCAGTATCAATGGCACAAGTAATCCTTGAAAGGAAGTTTTGTAGCCTCCTAGGGTAATCCGTGTTTACTAGAGGAGGGGAACTATTAAGTTCTTCATCTTTGAATTGATGCTCACATGACCAACCAAGCTTCATGGTCATCTTGCCCGTACCACCAACCTTGTCAAAATTAAGGGGGCAGTCGTCTCCTATTTTCAATTCCTACAGGCATAAGAAATCCACTACCGTTTAGTAAACATATCTAGAGCTTCTCTACATTTTCATGCAGTCATAGCCCTTGGATATTCTCGGAGAGGATGTTGACTTTCGCATGCATGAACATACTATCCAGTGTGAGAGATGACCTGGGACATTTCTAAATTGTTGGACTCGATATTTGCAAAAGCATCAAACTTATTTCCTAGAATGATTGCATGACCTTTGGCTCTTGTAAGCCTTACCTTGACTTGGGGGAGGGATTTTAGGGTCTTTTGGTTGTAGAGGAGTGTAGATGTAGGTAACTTATCTTTTTTGCCACCCCAAGGTGAACATTTATGGTGGGTCCCAAAGGGCGCTTATTTGCTTCGGCACTAAGGGGAACTGATGTAGCAGAGGAGGTAGCCTAGCCAGAGGGGATATCAAATTTGTTGCATGATTCATTTTGTGTGGGGAAATGCGAAAACTTTTCCTTGGTACTAGCTTGTTGTGGGAAATCCTTGGCAAAGTGGCCTGCTTACTTGCATTTGTAGAAGGAGTCCGAGAACGTGCCAAACTTGATAGCCACATTAAACTCATTTCCTTTTTGGGTAGAGGAAGTGAGTTCATCAAGAATATCATTCTTTCTAGCCCAGATTATGTAGCATCTAGGAGGACTACACCCAGAGGTGGTGCATAAAGAACTTTCTCTGCACATGCACCACCACCCACCACCGTGGGTAGCTCCAGCCCCATAGATAGCATGGCAAGTTTGGGAAACTGACCCACACTAGGCACTCATTTGGTAGTGTTGGAATGCTAGAGAAAGCTCTGATTCCTTAGCTAGCACCCACACTTTTTACCTATGGTTGGGGAGTGGTTGGGCCAGTTTCGCATGCTGACACTATGTCCTTTAGCACTGTGCATGTTAGCATCATGCACACAAATCTTAAGGCCACCAAAGGAGAGAACCGATGACACTCCCACTCCTGCTTCTAGCAAGAAAGTTCTTAAAGCATGTGTTTCCCTCCCGATGGATAGGGTTTTCTTGGAGTTCAAGCATGAAATAAACTGTGGAGCATACCTATATTTCATATAATGTATCCTTGCAGAAGATGGTTTGAAAAGATGGTTTTTGCATGTGTTTCAAGGAAAAACCTCTCTAGTTAGATATCACTTTTCTAGGAAGGTCTTTTTTAATGTGTTGGTTAAATCCTTTACATAGAGGGAAACTCTCTTCTCTTTGGTGCCTAATAACAACGGTAGCCTGGTGCATATCATTCCTTGGTACCCAATTTTCAAACCCAAGCATGTTGCTCAGATGCATGCTCTAGAGTTATGCCAGATGGGTGTGCCAGATGGGGCATCTCCATGCTCATCATATAAGGGAGAAAAAAATCCTCTTTGATGACATACAACGAAGGAGGTGGCCATGTACCTACAGATGTCTAGTTGAGGTGACTTAAGAGCTGCCTTGGGAACTAGAGAGACTATGGGTGTTTTTCCTGGCTTAGAGAGAGAAAGGTGGAGTAGCCCATCATCCTCCATTAGTAAAATAACATTTATCTAGTCTCCCCATTGCCACCTGCCAATTTTTTCCCGCTTGCATGTTTGTCCAGGTGTACATGCATGCACAAGAGGCCTCATTCACCTAGTTTCCCTCCATAAAGGATAAATTTTGGGGGAAAAAAGGAGAGTCATTACTACTTGGCCTCCTTCTTAGTTAAACACATGGGAGAGTTGCTATTACTAGGCCTCCTTCTCAGCTACTAGGCACATGTCTATATGAGCATGGTAGTGGTATGCATGATACACCATCATATTAAAATCCCCAAAATGAACGCCCTTCTCCCTTCTAGGAGGTAGGAGAGATAGTCCCACAGGGTAGCCCTTTTAGTAGAGTCATTAGCTCCTCCACTTGTTGGTAGCAGGGAAAGTCCAACAAGGTAGCCCTTTAAGTAGAGTCATTAAGTGCATAGACAGAGTAAAGGTTAAAGCAAACATAAGATTTACTCACCTTAAGAGCAAAGGTGAGTAAATCATTAGACAGAGTCATTAGTAGAGCCATTAGACAGAGTCATTAGGCATATAGACAGAGAAAGGCAGAAGAAGACATATGATTTACTCATCTTAAGAGAAAAAGCTAAAGGACATAGGATTTACTCACTTCAAGAGCAAGGGTGTGCCCATTTTCATCTTTGAATTACTACTCACATGTCCAACCAGGCTTCAACAAGATGGTCGTCCAACTTGCCCCACTTCTAGGAGCAATAATGTAGAAAGAAGCCCCACCCCTCTTGAGATTGAGGAGGTGGTTGTCTCCTTTCTTCAATTCCTATAGGCATAAGAAATCCATGTAGCTTCTAGGAGTAATAATGTAGAAAATAGCCCCACCCCTCTTGAGATTGAGGGGGCATGTCATCTCCTGCCTTTAATTTCTTGCAGGCTCATGAAATATGTAGGCATTTAACAAACATATCTAGAGCTTCTCTAATTTTTTTTGTAGTGCATAACCCTTGGATATTCTAGGAGAGGATGTTGACTTTCGCATGCATGGACATACTAACCAATGTGAGGGATGACCTGGGAAATTTCCAGATTGTTGGACTCAATATTTTCAAGAGCATCAAACTTATTGCCCAACTACATGACTTTTGGCTCTTGCCTCAGGGATGTTACAGTCTTTTAGTTGTAGAGGAGTGACGCTTACAAGAGGTCTTGATTGCACTTATATGAGGTCTTTGCTTCGGCAAAATTCCATGGTGGGTCTCTTGATTGTGTTTACAGAAGTTCTATGAGGGAAACTAGTGTAATAGAGGAGCTAGCTTAGCTAGAGGGGATATCAGATTGGCGCATACCTCAGTACTAGAAGAGAACCCTTATTTGTGGGAAATCTTTGGGGAAGTGGCATGTTTGCTTACATTTGTAGAGCAGGAGTCCAAGAACGTGCCAAACTTTCACGTTAAACTCAATTCCTTCTAGTGTAGAGAGAGAATGAGCTCATCAAGAATATCATTCCTTCTATCCGAGAGTATGCAGCAATCTATCGTGCCCTTCATTAAGTTCCAGAGGTAGTGCATAAAGAACTTTTCTCATCGTACCACCCGCCACCACCATGAGAAACTTCCATAGATAGTATGGCAAGTTTGGGAAATTGACCCCCACCGGGCACTCATTCTAGAGTACATGCTCATGTTTGAATGTTGGGTAGCACCAAGGAATAATATGCACTAGGCTACCATTGTAACTAGGCACCAAAGAGCTGAGAGTTTCCCTTTGTGTAGAGGATTCAACCAGCACTTGAAAAAATCCCTTCTTATTACTTCAACCACATCTCCTTCTCAAACAACATAGCACTAAGTTCTTTGAATGATAGAGGTGGAACTCTAACATGAGTGTTTAATAATGTAACCAAGCTATCATACTTCTCTAGAGAAGAATTTGGATGCACCTCCAAGCTAGTTTTTCATTTGTCTTTTATAATCCCCAGCAACCATTTGGTCCTGCAAATTTTTGTTCCGTATGATAAATGCTTCAACAACTTCTCCTTTATTAGCAAACGTCTCAGCGGTAAGCTCATTCTCCAGGTCTCATATTGATTCCTTAGGATGGTCCAAGCTTTCGATGCCTTAGTTGTGTGTTGAATCAGAGTAAAAACAGAATCACTCATATTGGTGTGACGATTGCACAAAGTGCATTAGCATTGCACCTCTTCCATGCTGGAAGAAGTGTAGCATTTGGTGAAAGTGTGTCCGTGCTCTTATTAGAGTCGAGGGCTTACTAGTTCTACATCCATTTCTAGAATAGTTTCTACAAGTTCATAACAGTCTAGAATGGCATTGATTTTGAATTTCCAAAGAGTGTAGTTTGTTCCATTAATCTTGCCTTCTATGAAGGCTGGTAGATGAATAAGAAGGACTAGTGTAACAGCAGCAACAACAACAGAGGTAGAAGCCATCACTCTCACTATTCTATGCAAAGAAAGACTAGACTTTATTCACTATTTTTGCTAAGAGCACCTAAGCTCTAATACCATATAAGAATATAGCATAGCAGAAAGATAGATAGTAAAACCAAGTGAAATAGACAAGGCAATAGATAGAGAATTCAAAAATTTTGAGAGAGATACAATGTGATGGTGCTGTCAAACAAGTAGAGCTTAGATGATGGCAATCTAGACAGACTCTCGATGGGGGAAGTACTAAGTGTGGAGGGTCTGGATACTCACAAGAATTAGATACCTTGGCTTGTGATAATTGTGTCCATTTATAGTGCAAATTCTCTGACGTGAAAAACCAGAGTTATTCACATATCATGAATAACTCAACCCTTAGGTCTAGCGGTTTATAAATAAAGACAAGGCATTAAGATTTGGCTTGTTGAAACACCTTTACATGCACTTAAGATCTGGAAAGATTTTGAGAGATGAAATTTCTCTAGAAGATAGTGCATCTAACTACTAAGGATCTTCCTAGGACCAGAGGAGTATTGGGTGTGATCCTTTAACTAGCACACATCAAAGTGTGTTTACATGGAAAGGTCTAAATTCAAATGACATTAATAGTGAAATATCCATGGAAGAGGCACACATCAAAGTGTGTTTACATGGAAAGGTCTAAATTCAAGTGACATTAATAGTGAAATATCCATGGAAGAAGCTGAAATGATTGGTGAGCAAGTGGAGAAGAGAGTTTTAAGTTCCCCCATCATCATCCGCTGGTAGTCTGTTTCATGTTTCCAAAGGTCTTTTACAGTCGAATACAGACTAAGAGGCTCACTCAGCTATCATGCAATGAGAAATAGTCAAAGGTTTTTACAAGAAAAGAAGCTGCACAAGCATCACCTCCCTTATAAACTTTTGTGCCAAGGGGAACCTTTACTTATCCTCATGAGTACATTTCTTTAACTCCAAGGAGACTAAGGGGGACATAGAAGGCATAGCAAAGGATTGGAGAGACATTTTTCTCGACAAGTGAGGAGATGGATGTAGAAATGAAATTTAAAGAGGACCAAAGACAAATGCAAATCTTAAGTCAAAGGAAACAAGAATTGGATGCGAGAAGGGCCGTAGGTAAATACAAAAACCTAGAAAGAAGGAAAACTCTAGAGCTAGACACCCAAGAAAGGGATAGATTGGATGCTACAGCACAAGTCTAAGCCCTTTACACAAGCCTTGGCAAAGGGATACCACCTTAGAGCCAGTTCGGGAAGCTCTAAAGGCGTAATGGGAATCATCTACCCTCATGGGTTAGGAAGACCCAACCTAGAAAAAGAGGGAACATCTAAAGAATAACTCTATACCAATAAGGATATCAATAGGATGATGATTGATCTTGAGTTCCTCACACACATGCAATCAATGCTATAACAAGGACAAGAAAGGGTTCCCTTGAATAGGGAAGCCCCACCTTTTCCCATGACCTCGGCCAAAGATGAGCATCATTTACACAACACCAACCCTAGAGGGGGGAGGGAAAGAGGGAGAGAAAATACACACTTCATAGAACCAACTTATGAGATAACCCTAATCTTAACCATAACTACCCCAGCCAATTGATTTTCTAAGAATGGCACCATAAATAAGTAGGGGGTGGTAACAAAGTTGGCATCTACTCAAGAATGGCACCATAAAATAAGTAGGTGGTAACAAAGTTGGGATCTACTCAAGTTTATCCCCCAAGGCAAAATACCATGAAGGTATGCCATATTGTGAAACTTATGTAAAGCTTCAATGGAGATGGCATTAGGGAAAAAGGGAGCTCATTTTGGGGCCTTTTACGGTTTGGAAAAATAAGCTCTCAACCAATGAACAGAGGGCCAACGTAACGTTGGAAATTCACAAAAATAAGAGAAAATAGATAAAAGAAACAATATTTTATGTAGGTGCAAGCGTGCTACATTAATGTGGAGATTGGTTTTTTATTCTCACAAGATCTTTGGACATGAAGATAGAATCTAGTCTGACATTTTCTCTGACAAGGGCCTTCCCGCTTCCACCTTCCTTTGAACTTTGAAATGTTGTGCTTCCTTTCCTTCGAAAGGTCTACCATTCTACACCACTGCCTCATTGTGCAGTAGCCTCTTCTTTTCCAAAACTGCTCCCTTGATCCTGTTTGGCTTAGAGTAAGATGTTTCTTGTCAACTATCTGTCTGCCCACTTTCTCTTTCTTGAAACTTCACTTTGTTATCTTGTTTACATTACTTTGCTCTGGTTACAGATTCACAAGGTCTCCATGGTGAATAAAAACTATGGCCATTCTTGTGGAAGACGCTCTGCGGATGATAATGCTATGAAGGCAGAATTATACCACACATCCTTACCCCGTCGACCTGCTTCTTCTATTTCTTCGGTAGAGAATTCAAGTACAGTCAAAACGGAAGGAACTTGGGAAAGGTTTACTGTTTCGAAAGGAGCATGGGTGCTCATGCAACCTAGCAAAAGAAAGAGACCCCAGACAAAAAACATTTTCTTGGCATCATGGAAGGGAAGAGTACGAGATTTTAAAATCACCAGAGGGAAGATATCGGTGAAAGAAGTTTTGATTCAGCATGTGTACATGCATAAAGAACTTGTCTTGCGAGACTATCCAAATGATCTTCCGCAACACAGGCCTAATTGTATATTGTTCTATTGTGGTTTTGTTCTTTATGAGGTGTATGGATTTTTAAGACAAAGCTTTCTTTCTTTGCTTATTGACATTCTTGTGTTATTTTATTTCAGATTTATACCCTTCATCGTATGAGACATGGCAAAACATCGATTGTATTCTGGGATTTATAGATGTTTTGCATGGATTGATAGGAGAACAACAATACCAAGGTCGATGTGCAACAGATCTAGCTCAATCCGGTATATTTTTACTGATCATTTTTATCAGTTGCTAGACAATGCAAACACACATGGTGTGTTAAGAAAACAAGACCTTCCGGCATGGAATTCAGTGGATTGGCCTCTCCCACATTTTAGTGTTACAGAGGCATATAGGGCCAAGCTTTTCAAAGAAGTACAGAAAGCTCTGAGGCCCAATATTGCCACAAGGATAATAAAAATTTCTTTATGCATGCCTCTCACAGTTTTTGTAGACTTGTTTAATACCTTTCCAGTGAAGGTTTCAAAAACAATGTTCACAGTTAAAGCAACAAGTCTGGCATGCATGCCACAATTTTTGGATAAAGGTTGGGATAAGAAGACATGTAGTTCAGTGTTTTGTGAGGTTGTCCAACCTTCTATGCAACTGAAGTACATGGTTGCATCACAAAATTTCATTTTTTCTTTTTATTATAAGCGGAGTCGAATGCTAGGTACAAAACTAGTCCCAATGGATCAAGATGAAGATTCTTTTGGTGCAGAAAATAAACTTCTTGATATTGATGTTGTTGAGAATGGTGATGTGCTAGTCAATATCTCATTAAGACAATGTTGCTCCCTAGCTCAATTGCGCAATGACATTCTATTTGAGACAGAAGGTTCTATTTCAAAGGACTTTTTATTTATCTACAACAATAAGAAGGTATACCATGTGACTTATCCTAGTCTCATTAAGCACTGCTATTAGTTTACAAGTTACCCTATTGTTTCATATTGCTTTTTTGCAGGTGCTCAAAAGAAGAGAGAGTTCAATAAAATGCAAAGACATTGAAAATTTGAAAATTGAGATAACACAGACTCCATAAACAAAGGTATTATATTCAATAAAGTAAAATTCTGTACAGAAGTGTTTAATTATATATGTAGAACATATTCTTGACAACAATTTTCTATTTATCTACAGGCTGATCTAGAGGCTGCTCTACATGGTCCAAGCTCACCGTATCATCTTTATTTGGAGAATCTATTTTCTGCTGCTCCATCCTGTCGTGTACAGTCTCTTGGTGCTGCTCCATTGTCTCCTCTACTGCCCCTGGAGCATCTGTTTACTGCTGCTCCATCATCTCCTCAATAACATCAGCAGCAGCAGGTCCTTGTTCTTGTGGCTTCTCCTCATCAGCACTAGGTCCTTGTTCCTGTGGCACCACATCTGCATCATCTGTGTCATCAAGGTGTATGACACCTTCTCGGACTTTAGAGCTCTCACCCAACTCGACAGTAGTTGGTACAATAGGTTTAGGGGAGGCATACTTCAAAAACTTCCAAATTATATCAGCTCTGAAACTATACACATAGTTCGAGCTGAAGCTATCTTCTCTCATCTGCAATGAGATATGATGATTTAGAACACTTTGTACCAATATCAAATTTTTTGAAGCTAAATGAAAATTATTTTTTCTTACAAGCTCTGGCTGTCCTATCTCAAAATAGCTTGAAAGTATATATTTGGCACTAATCAGCACTCTCCAGCCCACAGCTACTTGAATCATCTTGTTGTGGTATCTGGATAGTTGGAAAGATATGTTAGAAACTGTTAATATCTGAACAAAATAAAATTATTCAATAAGTTCAAAGGCATAGCATGAAATAGACATCAGTAGAGGGAACAACTTTCTACCTCTAAATCTATTGGCTCTATTGAATCCAAAAGATTGACATTAGGAGGACAGTGATCCAATGCATCTAGAAGTCTTCTAATACAACTGCAATACATATAATTCAGTTAGTGTGCATTAAATCCAAATAATGAAGTTTAAAGTTAAAAATAGCACACAAACCACTTACAATTTCACCTCTCTGTGTGTGTTTCTAAGAGAGTTGAATAAAAAGCATTGCTTCTGCTGGATGTCAATAGAAGCAAAGCTCCAGTGGTCACTGCATAAGGAAAAAAGCATTAAGAAATCAAAGGCTACAAGAGTACTCAATCTTGAAGAAAAATCCCAAAAGAAGTAGCCACCCACATACTTGTTATGGTATGGAAGTAGCAAAATATCAACATGATCAAAATCACAGTGTCTGAACCAATTGGAAATATCCATGGGAGTTTCCTTTGGATCTCTTAACTTGAAGGAAATTGCAGGATCAATAATATGAACTGTATACTGTACAGCATGGTTCAGCCAGCTTCTCATCATGCTACATTGGACAAAACAATAATTAGGGTAAGGTGTAAGGGAGGAGGTACAATAAGGATTGTTTTGCAAACAAATATAAAATAAAAGACACTTACTAGAGCACTGCAAGAATGATAGTATCCGAGCAATACTCATTCTTATGAGCCAATGCTGCCAAGCATGCTTTTGTCAAGTCAAAACTATTCTCTGAAAAATCATCTTCAATATGGACAACTATGTTAGGGCCCAGCTCCTGCAACCTTCTCTGTATCTGCAGCTCCATCTGTACAGTCTCCACATCTAAAGCAGATTTGGATTCTTCTATTTGCTGCTTCAGTGACTCCTTATAAGCAGCTTTCCCTCTGGTGCTCTTTGAGTGGGTCACTTCAACAACCTTTACCTTGTCTGCCTTCAATTTCCTTGTAGGTGGAATTAATAATATGTCTCTCATTTTTATGTCCTGCCATTCCACAGGATGGACCAGCTTATCATACCTCCATCTCACTCTGGACAATGTGTTAAAGTCCTTGGCCATCAGAGTTACCCTGTGAGCATGGGCTGCTACAAGCATTGCATCTTCAAAGTACTTCTCCAAGTAATCCTTTGCCATTTCCTGTAAGGAAAGAATGGCAGTCCTGTTCCACCTGAAACCAAGGTGCCAGCTATCACAAATTTCTCTCACTAGCCTCTGAAAAGGTGCCTTGGGGATTGCAAAGCCTATAGCTTTTTGTTGTTTCCTGATCTCCTTTAGCACACCTGCAGAATGTTTTAACCTCTTGGACTTTTGCTGCAGCATGCTCATTGGCTTCCCCTTCCTGCCATGTGCAACTCTTCCCTTTGGAGGCACACTAGATTCCTTGATATCAGCCCCAGCTGCTGCCGCTGCAAGCCCTGGCCCATTGCCAGACCTCCTTGCAGTTGCCTTGGTTCTTGCCATCACTTTGAAAAGCTGCATACAAAGCAATGGAAAAAGATTACAATCATGGAGAACATAGAATGATAAAAGAAGGTAATGACAAATTGGATAAAGCAAAATTGAACAATTTGTAACAAAACGCGATTATGATAATTTGAAATTTCTAACAGCTCATCATCGCGTTTTTCTGCAAATACTTGAAACAACATGCTATTGTATTCCTACAGTGAATTCTCTGTCTTTACAACTATAAACAATATGGATTGAGTTTATGCAAGGAGTATGCAGCCTTGAATAGCCTAGAAAGATACAAAATCACAATGAAAGGGGTGGATGAAGAAGCAGTTTCAAATTTGCAACAAAATGCGATTTGGGCTGTTTGAGATTTCTAAAGCCCTCTCCTCGCGTTTTACTGCAAATTCTTGAGGCAGCATACTGGAGCATGCCTTTAGTCATTTCAGTGTGTATACAGCTTGGTGCAACATGGATTGAGTCTATAGAAAGCAAGAAGTGATCAAGCTCTCACTCAACAAGTCCAAATAAAAAGTCTTCCTGCTTCTACATGCAGTGGAAAAAATCTAAGAAATGCATATAATATTTATCATAATATCTAACCTACATCACATCAATCAGTACCTTACCCTAATATACTATTAAACAAGAAGAGAAGGAAATAGAGTGTCTTACTGACCTGGAAGCTATCTGTAGGTGTGCTGTGCTGATGATGAGTATCCTGTGTTGGGGATGAACCTCTGCTGCTGGTCTGGATGCTGATGGTGTAGAGTAGGGAGGTAGAGATGCAAGAGAACTGAGTTAGGAGTTTAGATTATTGCAAAATACAAATAAAGGAGCTATTAAATACCACACGTGTGAAATGTAGTCGTTTTTTAACACGTGTGGGTCTCACCCAGATCTTTTGGAATTTGAAATTTGACACGTGTGAAAGTCACTTTTTGCCTTGGAAATTGTGCCAATCATGATTTCATAATCAGATCCATTAACACTCTTCCCTCCCCGTCTTCCATCCCTGCCAGCACCCTCCCATCATCCTTTTCCTTCCCCCTCTGATCACTTCCTACCCAACACACTCCATCCACTCTGCAACCTGTCTGAAGACTACTACCACTGCCAGATCTCCACGTTACCTGTGCTGCAGCTCAAGTTTGGAAGAGAGCAAGAGAATCACCAGGGCAACTCCAACAGTATGGAAGAGGAAAAGAAAGGTCAGAGATCTATACCCTTTTCAATGTTTTTTGATATATATTTCTTCCATCTATAGAATTCTTGAATCTCAGTGCCTAGGAATCTGGTACATCACCCTAGGATTTGATTAGAGATGGATATGAATAAGACTTAGAATTTTGCAACAAAATGCGAGGAGAGTGCTTTACATTTTCCAAATGGTCCAAATCGCGTTTTCCTACAAATTTTGATATTAGTTTCAGTTTTTATTTCTTCCTCTTTGTTTTGCTCTCTTTTGCCCTGGGGAATTCCTCCTAGTGTCATTTACTGTCCAGAACATTGTGAGATGTCCCTAGCATTTGATTGGAGATGGATGTCAATAGAAATGGAGAATTTGCAACAAAATGCGAGGAGAGTACTTGACATTTTTCAAATGGTTCTGCATCGCGTTTTGTTGCAAATTCTTGTGTCCCTTTTGGTTTTCACTGTTTCCTCATTGTTTTGCTTTCTATGTCCCTGGGGATTTCTTTCTTGATGATGAGAAAAGTTTTTGCTTTGGAACAGTTGATTCTCAGGCCCCTCCTTTCAAGAGGAAGCTAGACTTTTCTGCTGCTATACTCAGACCACAGCAATCACCAGGTGATTCATGTGTGCTCATGAAGAGAGTTGTTTGGTGATATCCTATACATTACCTGATTGCATATGTCAGCATATAGAATTCATGGTATATAAATTTTTGTTCAGGCAAAAGCAAGAGACTAGAGCAGAAAGGTGAGTCTTCCCTTTTAAAAGAAAGGGAACCAGAAGAGGACAAATCTCCAGATTTGCTCCTATTTGACTTTCTTCACAAGTGCAAGGCTCAGAGGAACTTCCACATATACCACAGTATTTTCAACAGAGTTCACTATGAGCTCTGTTTTGGAGCATCACAGAGATTTTCTTTCAGACCATTGGGATACCTTCAAACAACTGACAGAGGCAGGAAGGATTGTGGAAGGTGAAAAGGTTTTTGTGCATTTAAATCATATTGTCTCCATTGACAGGCTGAGGTACCATGTGAATAGAAGGTTTGACAGCCTGCCTGAGGAATATAAATTCAGCTGTAACTTGCACACCAGAAAGTGTAGAGTGCTTGAGGAAAACATGGCATTCCTTATGTGCATTGTCTTCCATCAGCAATCTCTAGAAGAGCAAGGGCAGGAGGCTGAAGAAGAAGATATATCTGTAGCGGAGGTAAAAGATGATATTCTTGTGGCAACAGATATGGCAGAGCAGGAAGAAGATATCAACCTCGAGGATGAGGGGCTGCAAGTGGCTGCTCTTGACCTTGTTCAACTGAGGACTGAAACTCTTAGGGCAGCACAGCCAATTGAAGATTTTGATGTTCAGAGCAGCAACTATACAGTGCCCATGCTTTCAGGTGTCTTGATTGGTGGTAAAGATTATGTTTTCCTCCATGATATAGAGTGTATGTTCAATTTGAGGGAGGACTATGCCATTTCCCTTATTGCCCAGGCTTCAAGGCTTGACAAGGAGGTTGGCATAGAGGATGACCATTCACTGCTGGCTTTGGAAACAACTTTTGATCCTGCAAAGGCCCTTACTATTTGTTTCAAAGAGGCTGAAAATTTCCAAGAGCCAGATGAAGCTGCCTTCCAGCTCACCCAGGAAGCTATGAATCTCTCAGCACTTCATAAGGAAAAGCTTAAAGAAGAGGCTGGACTGGAGGGGAGAGGAATAAATCTTTGGAAAGATGAACTTCTTGTTGCTGATGAAAATGAGAAGGTATGATATTATTACTTCAAATCAAATACTTTATCTTGTGTTTAAATGTTTTGTAGTTATGTATTATTGTCTCACTCCAATCTTTTGATACATGGTAGCTACAAATTGAGGATGACACATTCCTCCAGAGAACAAGTGGAAGCAGGCCGGCTGGGTTTGGCAAAATGTCAAGCCTAGCTCATTATATTCATGATCTAGGCAGTGCTAAGATCTTGATTTACCATAGGCAGTTGAGCAACAATGGAGAAGCCATTGTTTACTTCTTTAAATGTTTGTCTAGGGTTTTAGGTGGACATGATCTTCCATGTCAAAAGGAAAAGATCATTTTAATAGAGAGGTTGTCCGCCATAGATATATTTGGGGATTATGTGAATAAGCAGGCCTCTAGGGCCTCTTACTTTTTGTCTTACACTTCTTATGCATTAGCATGTGGTGTTAAGGAGCCTAAATGTCTGGAGGGCTATGGAAAACACAAGCTCATAAGGTTTCGAGAGCCACCCATGATTGCATCAGGCCACACAATCCAAGAAGAAGAACACGTGGAGATAGCTGAAGACAAGGATACCCCTCTCAGACAAGCAACAGAGGCAAGCATTGATAAACAGAAAGTCGACATCAAGCCAACAAGGAAGAAAAAGAGTCCAATCAAGTTCAAAAAGAGAGTTCTGACTGGCAGGCCTTGGGAGTAATAGGATTTAGTCATCAAATATAGCACAAACATTATGTTGAAGTTGAACTGATTTGTACAAAGTCTTTGATCCTCATCAGTTCCTTGTCCGTACGGATGATCAGTACCCTTTTGCATTTGTCCCATCACCGTACGACACTTCCAGTACTCTTCCCACACTCAGTAGCTTCTAAAAGCGTTTGACACTCAGTACCTTATTGGTAAGGATCAATAGTGTGTCTAGCATAATTAAGTAGTATTGATTGAATTTTTTGTGTGTAGCTCATGGATGTATTGATGCTTGTTAATATAGATCACATGTTTCACAAAAGAAATACTTTTGATGGAGTCTTAAAACATATAGGCATAACACCAAGAGTCACTTGTTCCACATAATAAAAATCTATTGATTGAGTTTGAAAACATGTGGACATAACACCAATAAGTTACAAACTGCTATTCATGTTTACTTGTCCATTTATGGTTTCTAAATATCTTCGAATCCCTCCATTGTCTATGTCTCTCTGCTGCCATTGAATTGTCCAAAGTTTGTCTTCGTCTTTGCTTTTGGGCTAGAATAAAAGCAAGCTTGACTTTGGAACTAGCAACTTTTCTTTTAGCATGCAACCTTTGTAGAATGCCTCGGTAAAACCATTGGAAGACTTCCTTCAGACTATTTGCCTTTTGACTCCCTCCATAGTGTTGTGTGTGTCTGAAAAATGCATTACGTGCCATGTAGTGAGACTTCTCCATGCCTTGGGTAAACCAAATTGCTGGGCATCCATACTTTTTGACAAAATAGGGAAGGTGGTTGTAGATGATATGCTGTTTTCACAGAGACATAAGAATGCATAGTAAGTTATAAAAGAAAAGAGGATCACACTTAAGTAAAAGAAGAAGACATGTCTTTACCATGTAGTGAGTTATATTGCAGGCTGTTCACGCGTCTTTCATTGACTTCCCAAAATGTTTAATTGCCTCTTCAAAGTTCTTGTAATCACTCTTTGTCCATGTTACATTGTCACAGAACATGAAGAGTTGATCAAGAGACCTCCACACCTCTGCCTTCACATTTCGTGCTTCCCCATCTGCCTCATGATCTTTCACGGCATTATGGACTTGCTTTCACAATCCATAACTAATCCTTGAAACTGTTCTACCTTGCCTTACTTGCTTACTACTGTGTTTGGGTCGAGACAAGAATCTTCTTGCCTTAACACCACCAATAGAGGGCTTGATTGGTACCTCCTTGCCATTGGTAGACTTTTTAAAATCCTTTGATAAATGAACATCACCTCCATGCAGACCTATATCGGATAACACTTTTTCCAATGCATGAAGAGCATCCTTTCTATTTCTTTCGGGACGGAGTTTCCAAGGAAATCCAATATACAAAAATACCAATTTCTCAATAATTCGACATAGAGCATGCAATGTGCATATGTGAACATTACATAGTGGAATGTCAAGAATGGCCTTGAAGTCAGGGTCAACTTTATCTCTATTAGGTGCTCTCTTCCACCATTTGGAATCCATTACTTGAGCTGATTCTTTGCAGTAAAGACAAGGAGACTTTGAGTTACCTCCTTTACTAACGTTATACATGCACTTAAGTGTTTTAAGATCCCCCGCCATGTGCCACTCTACTTGAAAATCACCTTTTCCTGCAACATGGAGATTCTCTCCTTGCACTTGTCTTTTAATTATTCTTGGTATTTTCGTGTGGTGAAACACCCAATCTAGTGTTTCATGGTCTTCTGTCTTTACCTGTGATTATACAAAACAAAAGTCTTACTATAAAAGATTTGAAAACATTGCCTAAAGTCAAGTACGAAATAAAAAATGATCATACCTGGAACGAGCCCAACCACCATATGTGTTTCTCCGACTGCACACTAAAATACTTCGAACTCGCTTCAGTCAATGATGTATCAAGTGCTCCATTCATCAATGTGATAGTAATCCTTTCCATTTTCTTTTCCTTTACAACCTCACACTCATCCAGTTTGATAACAAATTTCAAAATGCCTTTGCACTCTTCAAATGTTATTCCATAAAACTCGACCATTCTTCTTTGAAGTTGTTGTAGATCTACAAATATATTGTTCCAAGGGTCATACACAGTGGTTCCTTTACCACCATGAAATATTTCTTCAATATGGATATATTGTCCAATAAACTCATCTATACTTTCATTCAAATGACCTCTTATCTTCCACACTGTTGCTGGATTTGGCAGTAAAACTCATTTAATCCTTTGATCTCTCAAAGTTGAGGATATTGCATGGAAAATCGAACTATATCCCTTCCTGCTAACTCCACTAACATCAAGAGTCTCTTGGATTGTAGTACCATCAACTTGATTATTGGATATAAAGTCCTCTACAACATTGCGTTTGATTGTTTTGTATTTTTTTTCTTCAATCAAACCTTTTGCTACACCACAAGAAAGCAATCCTTTCATTTGTTTAACTGGAAGAAGGTTGGGATCCATATTTTCTTTTGCAGGCTCCAATAGTTTCCTATAGTAACAACACAATATGCCTATATTATTCAACACTTCCAATCCTGTTTTGCGTTAATGGACAAAATAGATATAGTCATTTGAGAGCATTTTTGAGTATAAAAAATAAAAAATTACAAATTAACCTTGCTTCCTGAATTCTTCGCTTGCATCCACCAGTCCCAGCCTTCAAATTTGCAATGTTTTTAATCTTCCTGCTTCGTTGTCTGTCTCCAAGCACGGTTCTCTTCCTTCTTGATCTTGTCAACTCTTTTTTACTCTTTGAATGCTCCTCAATTTCATTCTGCAACTGCTGCTCCAATTTTGCACGAATAGCTATCTCTTGAATCCTGGCCCCCTTTTCTTGTAGGTACATTGTTTTATATGTTTCTGCAAATGCAGACTGTGCTGAAATATAACCAAGAAGTCCATTTTGTCCATTGCCCGCAAACCTCAGTAGTGTGGTTGGATTGACAAATGGAGGTGTAGAGTTTTTTACTAGACATTTTGGATATATACTTCCATCACACCATAAGTCAATATGTTGGAGCCCTTCTCTTCTCATATTTTCCCGTTGTTGAGCATTCAGCACCGTATCCTTTCGTCTTTTTTGTGCTGGAGCATATTGTTCTTCTAAGTCGATGTGAAGATGGTGTAAACGCTTCTTCTGAGATTGTAACTCACTAGTATCGGCCATTTTTTGTGCTTCTGAGGTTGCAAAGTTTTCTTGTCAATCTCATAGTCTTTTTGTAACATGAATTGTGGAAGTGTGGCGGTATCCATACAATCATTAAGTTCAGTGATGGATTCTTTATGAGAGGCCTGCACACGTCGTCAAAAGAGATGCGGAATCTTCGAGAAACCAAAAAAATTAAGGAGATATTTAATGCAAAATCGTGTTAGTTAGATAAAAGATTATCTTATTCTTTTCTGAATTGACAGTTCAGTAGTCCTTACTGACAAATCTGAGCCACGTTTCCATATTTTATTATTTTTGAGATCTTTTAGGAGAGAAATAAATCGAAAAATAGTGAATTTCTTACAGGGTCCCAAAATGAGCTCCCTTTTCCCTAATGTGACCCTATCCAACATGTGGAAATCTGAGTCCATTTGTGAAACATGTGGACCCATTGATGAGCTCACAAAGATCCATTCATTTTTTTGAATATTAGGTGGGAAGTCACATCAATGGTATAGGATTCTAAATCGAGAGGAGAAGGTCAATTTTACTCAGCTTAAGAATGTATTTCTGCCAAGGTTTACTAGAAGCAATGACAAGTGGAGCCCAATGGCATAGCTCGACCATCCTTGACATGGGAATTTAACATGTAGCCATTCACCCTTTCTAATTCTTGTGATCTGAAATACCCTACTCTATCTGTAATGATTTGGTAGTAGGGAACCTTTTGGCATGGCTGTCTGTTTTCTGGCAAGCCTCCGTGTCCCAAACTTCACCCCTAGTGATTGTAGGCTAATGCAATGGGAAGCCAAGAGGCCCTCTTAGCCTGGCACGATTTACATAAGGGCTTCTAGCCCTATTAATTGGTTTAGGCAGAGCCTCCCCTATGCGGTTTCATACCCCTCAACCAATCTTGCAAGAATCAATCAGCTACTAATTGATCAAATGTGGGAATTGACATGATCTCAGAAATACAGATGATCCCAATTGAGACAATCTAATTATAAGTGATCTAAATGTTAGATCGATAACATAGAGGCAATTTGGATGTCCAATGATTTAAAAATCAAATGGACAATCGAGACTCTTAATCGAACATGATATCGAGACGATCACAATTATGGATGCTTATTGGATTGTCGTGGATGATCTAGATTCGAGATGGGCAATCCAAAAAGTACATTTAAGATGGTAGCTCGCCTCGATTTCTATGTCCCTTTCATGTACTACAAGCTTCTTTACTCAGCTTTATTCTCTCTTACACGAGAATATTTGATAGGTACTTTGACATTACATATTATTTATTCTCAAGTATGTGGCAATAAAAATCATTTACCATAGATAGTCCCACATTAATTATTTTAAAACTCTGGTCAATGATCAATGATCTAGATTAGGATGATCTCGAACTTGGTCAATGATTCAAAAATTCCAAAGAACAGAACACACAATTTTTTGTAGATTTTTTTATTTTTCAATATTTTTCTTAATGTTTTTAGGTTTTTTGACATGATAGGGTTACAAGTAGCGACACTCCAGTGTCACAACTGTCAACTTAATTTAACAAAAAAAAACTAAGATTAATGCCTTGATTAAACTAATCTTAGAAGAAAATATTAAAAATGTTGATGTACACTAATGTCCTAATTGTTCTAAGGCTAATGCTCATAGTTATGAAAAAATCAACCAAGTGAAGATACAGCTTACCTCAATCACACAGAGAGCTTGCTCTTCATTCCACCTGTGAGCCAAAGAATTAAACAAACTGAGTAACATAGAACACAAAAGAGGTTAAGGTTAGAAGCAAAAACCTATTCTAATCACACCAACAACATATACAATCACACATTGCAACTGTAATCCTACACTAGAACATATTTCCTCAACAATCAACTAAGTATTTACACCCAAGGGCAAGATAGAGAAGTTTTTTGAGTAGAAAAATAGCTCTACTTCCTTATCTCATCCAAAACTAGTTTGATCCCTGGTAGTGGTACCATTTGTTCATGTCAAGAACCTTCTTACTCTCTAACAAGGAATCATAGTACTAGTGGTTTAGATCACTTGTCTTGGATCATGGAAGTCCCTTTGGAGAGACTAAAGAAGCAAAGAGGTGTGTCAATCCCTCTTATTTAAGCCCTTCCTCTACTCTTTAATCAACTAAGTATTCTTTCCAAAAGGTAATCATTAAGCTAGAAAGCTTGAACCACCCTCTTCTACAAGCATACTTGATCACACTCTCACTGAATCATGCAAGCATGCACACTCAATACACTCCATCAACACACACAAGCATACAATATAATCAAGCAAGCAAGAAGGCAAGAGCTCAAAACAAGAGAAACTCTTTGCATTTAAGAAATGATAGAATTTCCCCCTGTTCACATTATCAAAAGTTGTGTGTGTGTGTGTGTGTGTGTGTGTGTGTGTGTATATATATATATATATATATATATATATATATATATATATATATATATATACATGAGGGCTTTGACCAGCCGCCCAACTTAAGTGAGAGCCTAATTCCTATCTCTATCCATATATACAAGGTTTGTGGTTGTGGAGGCTGGCTTTAATATATCAATAGCCCATGGCCTATACATAATGTGAATACAACTGAGGCTAGAGGTGGGGATTTTGGGTGTATGAGAAAGAGTTAACACCTAGCCTTGGAGTGGATCAACTTGGGAATCTTTGGTTGCCCTATCGTATGAATTCCTTACCTAGAAGCAATAGAGGTAGTCCATCCCCCAAGGCCGTAATTTGAAAAAAAATCTAATAAGACTACTTTCTAGAGTAGTTGGCTAGCTTATACATTGTTTAGCACCAAGTGGCAGCATTCTACAGATGGGACCATTACATAGTAATGCTTATCTATATGGCCATATTTAACATAGAATTTGAGCATGCTGCCCCACCAGCTACAGCTCCTCCATTCAAAAGTATCCCACCTTGTCGACACAATAATCTGAATACGAAATGTAAGGGTCACACTATGGCCTTTGACCTTTTGATCTTTCGAGATCCAATAGTGCGAGATGTATATGCAATGTTTTATAAGTGTGGTTAATGTGCTTCCTAGATTTCCATGATAGCTCTTCTCTATGTATTTTCTACGCGCTTCCATGGTGTATAAGATAATCTAAATGAATTCACATCATACTTGAAAATCAAGACACTTATCCATACTAAATATCTAATGAGAAATCAACATTAAGCTACTTAGACTTAGGGAATGTAATCCAAATGAAGTAACTCTAATCAATCGTAAGAAAATAATAATGAGCAAGCATAGATGTCAAGGATGGATGTGAGCTTGACACAAGGATTTCACAAAGAAATTCACCAAGCTCTATTATCATTACGTTCCTCAGAAACAAGTGTGAGAATATACATACAAAAAGGTAGATACATGGTAAGGATGCTCACCTTTTTGACTTGGGTGCCCTCGAAATAGGTTGAAAACATGCCTTTCTTCGCCTTTAATGTCCAATCACCTTTAGCTACAAAAAGGATGCTCACCTTTTTGACTTGGGTGCCCACGAAATAGGTTGAAAACATGCCTTTCTTCACCTTTAATGTCCAATCACCTTTAGCTACAAAAGGAATTTCATATCAAGATCTACTACTAATGAAATGTCACACATGAAGTCGAGTACTTAATGATATAATCAAATTGAGAATTGAATATCTGTAAGTACACATTTTCTTATGCACACTCTTAGTAGATACCGCATGTCATAGATTTGGATGTAGGATATTATGTCCTTACAAGACCTATGACTTTTGCATCTTAACTCCAATCAACAAGCCACTTTTGAACATAATAAATTCACGTAACGTAGAGCTTAACTTGGTTTATTGATACTTTTTTTAGTTTTGTTTTTATTTTTAAATTTTATTTTAAGGACTTACGAGTGCTAAAAAATGCATTGCTTTTTATGCACATAAGATCGACAACTTACAATGCTAAATTTTAGAAATCCAATGATTAGAAAATAGATGAAGTTTGATAGAATGTGAGGCTAAGGTGAAATTCTAAATTTAACAGTTATAACTTTTTACATCTCAATTAGGAAATTATGCCAATCTGTTAGAAGGCATGTGAAAGTTTTACAATTTAATGATACAAATTTTAATATTTATGTAGATTACTCCAAACTCATGTGGGTAAAGGTAATTATAATGGTAAATTTAATTTTTAAAAATAAATTAAAAGTAAGGGATGTTAAAGTTTTATAATTTGTTAGAAGGCATGCAAAATTTTTATAATTTCATGATACAAATTTTAATATTTATGCAAATTACTCTAAACTCATGTGGGTAAATGGTCAATTTATTTTTCTAAGGGTTAATTTGAGTTTGGGAAGCTCATTTTTCACCTTGTACAAGTGAAAATCCTCATTTTATGTCTATGCAAGCCTAAACATTTAGCTTTGGTAATCTAGGCTTGGTAATGAACCAAGCCTAGAAGCCATGCCATGTGTAAGTCTAATTTAGCTTTTGTATCCTGGGGTTGGTGAATATACCTCCTATATGTCTATGCCACCTTTGTGTCCATCTCAACTTTGAAAGACTCCATATAAACATGATGCCACCTCAACAAAATTAGCTATAATATTTGATATATATATATATATATATATATATATATATATATATATATATATATATATATATATAAATTATATATATTATTAAGAATGTAAAAATAATATATATTAATTATAAAAATATTAGATATCGAAACTATATGATAATGATTTTTTTATATTAGTTATTAAAATTAAAAATATGTATAAAGATAAAAGAATATACTTTTACATAAATAATCAATATTAAAAAATAGTAATCTAGAATCTTCTATATAGATTCGCTCCCTACTATATATTGGCACACAATTCTAAGCTCATTGGCACACAGTTCTAAGCTCATTTGAGTAAACTTATGGATGATCTCTCATTAATCCTCTTAGCTCTCAACATTAATCCTTATCTTAGCTCTTCTAATCCCTTCTAATACTCTTTGCTCTTTTAATCTCTTCTTAATCTTTTCTTAGGTCTTCTAATACTCTTAGCTCTTTTAATCATTGTCTTAGCTCTTAGAATGGGTACCCAAAGCCATCAGAGCCAAAAAGGTGATAACTTTAGAAACTACCCCACCCATCTCATTCATGAGAAAAGGAAAAGAATAGCTCGTGAGCAAAAGAGAGAGTGGAGGTTACACCAATGAGTGGCAAAAAAACTATCATTAGTGAGCCAAACCCTCCTCCTCCTCTTCCCCTCCCTCCAAATATTGACCACACTATGCTTCCTTCTCCTCCGTTCCTTCCTCCTTCATAAGAACCCACCGCTCCTCCACCTCCTTCTCTTCTCTTCCCTCCTCCTCCTCCTTCTCTTCCCTCCTCCGTCCTTCTCCTCACCTGTTCCCTCCACCTCCATATAAGAACCCATGCTTCTCCTCACCTGTTCCCTCCACCTCCATATAAGAACCCATGCTTCTCCACCTCCTTATCTTGCCTCCTCCTCCTCTTCCATAAGAACCCATCCCTCCTCCTCTTCCATAAGAACCCATCCCTCCTCCTCTAGGTCCCATAGAGAACTATCCAAGGGCGGGGTACAATTTCATGCCAAAGAAATCTTCAAGTTCAAGGATCTTATACCTTCATCATAGGTGATGAAAAACAGGTAGAGGGAGAGGAGACACATCTACAGGAGCAAACCCTAATGTATTAATCAAACCCTAAACATCGAGGGAAACCATGTCCCTACACCACACACAATGTATAAAGCCATAATCCATAAGCTACAACACACTACATGTGTTGTGTCCACACACAGCTAACCCTAGCTAATGTCCACACACTATGACCTGCTAGACACGGTCATTTATGTCTCACACATGTTACTACCTAACATGCCAGCACATAGTGCAATTGGCACAAGCTGACATCGAGCTTGAATCTCAACAGCCCCTCTCAAGCTCATGATGTACTGCCATAGATGAAGATGTAGATGAGCTTGGGCTATCAAAGCTCTCAACACTCCCCCTCTCAAGCTCATGATGTACTGCCATAGATGAAGATGTAGATGAGCTTGGGCTATCAAAGCTCTCAACACTCCCCCTCAAGCTCATCTCATGTACTCCCAACATAGTACGGAAGTACTCAAACTTCTCCCTGCTAAGTGGCTTTGTAAAGATGTTTGCCACCTGCTCTTTCAGTCTTCACATACTGCAAATCCACTGTACCATCCAACACTTTCTCTCTGACAAAATGATAGTGGACCTCTATATGTTTGGTCCGCACATGAAAAACTGGATTCTTGGCCAACTGTATGCTGTTGTCACAATGAATGACAACCTTGCCATCAATAGGCTCACCCAAATCAGCCAAAAGACTCTTTAACCATACTCCTTCACATGTAGCAATGGTTGCACCCATGTATTCAGCCTTTGTAGTACAAAGCAACAGTAGGTTGCTTCTTACTGCTTCAACTCACCACTGCACTTCCAAATGTAAAGGCATATCCACTAGTAGACCTCATGTCATACGAGCTACCTGCCCAATTTGCGTCTGTGTAGCCGTGTACATCCAAGCCTTTACCATGCTCATAAAGAAGACCATAATGGTGCAGTGGTCTTTACATAGCGCATAATGCTTCTCACTGCATCCAAATGAGGTTTTTTAGGGCTTTGCATAAATTGGCTTACTAGCCCCACAGCATAACTGAGATCTGGTCGTGTGATAGTCATGTAAATAAGACTACCAACCATCTTTCTATACATAGACGGATCATCCAACTTTTCACCAAAATCAGCCCATAGCTTCACATTCTACTCCAAAGGTGTACTCATTGGCTTACACCCAACAAAAAATGCACTTTTCTGCCTTAGGATCCAACTTCTTCCTTCTCTCATCTGGCACATGCACATAAGCTATGCTACCAAACACTTTAAGGTGTCCAATGTCTGGCCTAAAACCTGTAAGACGCATCTTTGGCGTACTTCCATGTATGGCTGGTGTGGGTGTCTTATTAAGTACATACATTGCTGTGGCATACGCTTCTGCCCAATAATAGTCTGGCATGCTCTTTTCATTGAGCATTGCCCTAGCCACATCATAAATGACTCTATTTTTTCTCTCAGCAACACCATTTTGTTGAGGTGTGTACCTGCAAGTTAACTGCCTTCTTATGCCATGCTTTCTCAAGAAATTCTCAAAAGCATGTGAGATGTATTCACCACCTCCATCTGTCCTCAAACATTTTATCCAAGAGCCATATTGCTTCTCTGCAAAAGCTTTGAAGTCCATAAACTTTCCCAACACTTCACTTTTCTCTCTGAGAAAGTAAATCCAAGTTATTCTGCTGAAATCATCAATGAATGTCACATAATACAAGCTGCCTTTAATAGATGGGTTTTGTGCAAGACCCCATACATCACTATGAACTATCTCAAGTGGCCTGCTACTCATGTTGCCTTCTTTAGGAAATGGCAACCTTGCTTGCTTTCCAAACTGGCAAGCATCACACAGACATGCATATTCCCATCATACTTGAATCTAGTCAGCCCACCAACAATGCCTCTTGCCTGCATGTTCTTTAACCTTTGTATGTTCACTTGTCCAATCCTTTTATGCCACATGTCAATGTCCTGTACCACATTTTGACTTTTAGAGAACATGGCTGATTTCAACTCAGGGATCCCAGCATCCAATTCAAATAACCTGCCTTCTTTCTTTCCTTTGGCAATGACTCTACATCCATTTTTGAAATCCTCAACGAAGCAACCATGCTCGCTGAAACGAACCTCTAAACCTTGTTCAACCATTTGACCAACTGAGGCCAAACTTTTTGTAATAGAAGGCACATACAAGACATCTGCCATAGACTTTGTTTCACCATTGTGCATCACCAATGGTACACTTTCAACATGAGTGATAGCATGCTGGGAATCATCTCCTGGCTCCACATAGCCTTTCACATCCATTGGCTTCATATGTTCAAACCATTCCCCATGACAAGTCATATGGTTTGATGCTCCAGAGTCCATATACCAAGTGTCATCACTGTCACCATTTGTCATCATAGATCCCACGACATGTTTCATGGTGGCAAATAAGTGATTTGCGTTGCCATCATTACTGTTTGATGCAAAATTTTCCCCATTTGCATAATTTCCACCATGTTGTGCATAATGTCCACCATGTTGTGCTCTACCCCCTCTCAAATCATTTTGTTTGCAGTCACGTGCCATATGACCAAGCTTTCCACAGTAATGGCATTCCACATTTTGCATAAATGCTTGTTGGCCTTGCCAACGTCCTCTTCCACGAGGATTACCTCTGCCTCTCTGAGGTGTATATCCACGACCACCTCTACCACCATATGAAGGCTGAAAATTCTGTTGTGGTGGCCTATCCTACCATCCATGACCATTACCACAACCTCGTGAGTGATGCAAATCTCCCCCTGCCTCTAAATCCCCTTTGTGAATAGAAAGCCTGATTTCTGCCATTATCATCATGGCTAGTAGATGCATCATGAAAAGAGTCACTGAGTTTAATTTCCTCAACAAGCAAGAGTGAAACCAACTTATCAAAATCTAGTAAACATGTACTTCGAACAGAGATAGATGTACCAAAAGACTTGTACTCCTTGCCAAGACCACGCAAGGCAATGTCTACCAAATCATCATCAGGCATGGGGGCATTGATAGTTGCCAATGCATTTGCATACTTCTTTATCTCTTGAACATAATCATGAATACTCCTTCCTTTTTGGTTCACATTATGAATTTGTTGTCTCAACTGAGACTTACGAGCACTAGTATCTGTATCAAAACAGCTTTACCAAAGTATCCCATACATCCTTGGGATTCTCAGCTTCATGTATATGTATGAGTATAGCATCCGAGATACATAAAGACAAGTAATGCAAAACTTTGTATGCTCTCTCTGACCATTGCTTTTATGAGCTACAACTTGTTTTTGTGTAAGTTGTCGGGGTAAGTTCCGGCTCTAGCTCCGCACCTGTAATAAGGTTCCAAAGTCCTTTTCCTTTCAGAAAGCTTTTAATCCTGTACTTCCATGCCTAGAAGTTCTTTCTATCCAACTTTTCACCCACAATCTGTACTGGGTTGTTTGACATATTTGCTCAATGCAAATGCACCTTTCACACACGTCCAATTCTGTAAATGAGCCTTCCTCAGATCAACCACACTCTAACAAGTGTTCCAGATACTCCAAAGTACTCAACAAACTTCACCGTTGATGTAGAAAATCACTCTGATTGCATTCAAATTGAACTGGCATATGCAGTCTAAAGTACCCTGTTTTGGCACGCTTTTCAAAGCTTCAAATTGAAATGTAGTGGTTCAATCAAGTGTGGATAACTTGCATTGACACCTAAACAAGCTCAATGTTGCATATTAACACCAACCAAGGTGCATACATACCAAAAATATCAAATCTCCTTCTCTGTTTTGAGAAAAACCAGTAAAACTAGTAGGAAAAGTGCTCTAATTTCTTCAATTCTTGTCCAAATTGGGGAACCAGGAATTCATTAGCTTAGCAATGATGTCTACTAACTCCATGTAAAAGAAATTAGACCAATTGTAAAAGTTGAGAGAGTAATTAGCCAATTAATGACCCTCTGTTTCACTAATCACTGTATACAGCCTATTTAATCAGCTCATAATCAGCTCCAAAATGCATAATTGCTCCAACCAACCACATAGAAACCTTCTCATCTGTTTGTATCACAAAATAGCTGAGACAATTTTGAAGTTAATCAATCACAATACTTGTATTTGACCTCCACTTTTGAAGATGAGCAAAAACTACACTGTTTCTAGCCTTCAGGCTACGCCGCCTACTGTAGAGGAGAATTGGTGAGTTTATTATGGCTATTGAATGCATATGTAGGTTCCCAACACTCCTAGGCATGCACACAATCCATTAATGTGTTGATTTTTGCAAAAGACCGACTTTAATTGCAAAAGACCGACTTTAAAGACCGACTTTAATTGCATCAACAATGGGCCTCTATTCTCTGTTTTTGTGAGGGCTTCAAAACAGTGAATTTCCAATCACTCAAATGCATCAAACTTGCTCCAAATTCATTGTAGGGCTTGCACATGAGTTGCCAATACATTCCCCTTTTCCAGATACATGATTCTTTGTCAGATTTGCATCTATTTGCCTCATACATTCACCACACTCAAGCTTCAATGGAGAGCTTGCAAAACAGAAATTTTTCTTTGCTTTGGGCAACTCAAATCTGATCTTGTTTGTGTTTTTGCACCTGCAATCCACTCAAGGATGTTTAGTATTCCTTACCCGGTAGGCCAAGCTCTCAGATTTGGTGAAAATCGGTGTGCTCCAAGCTTCACAGCTCCAATGGCAAGCTTCACAGCTTCTTCTCCCTCTTCTCTCACTCACTCATAAACCCTAATAGAGAGCACCATGCTCTGATACCATGATGAAAAACCGGTAGAGGGAGAGGAGACACACCCACAGGAGCAAACCCTAATGTATTAATCAAACCCTAACCATTGAGGGAAACCATGTCCCTACACACACAATGTATAAAGCCATAATCCATAATCTACAACACACTACATGTGTTGTGTCCACACACAGCTAACCCTAGCTAATGTCCACACACTATGACCAGTTGGACGCGGTCATTTATGTCTCACACATGTTACTACCTAACATGCCAGCACATAGTGCAACTGGCACAAGCCTTTATTTGAAAGTTGAGGCTGCGATCGTAACCCTAAAAGTCAATCAGGATAATAATCATGATTATTAGGCGTTTCAGGTGAATCATGCGAGGTTTTCACGTTGTTCGGTGGCTTTTAGCAATTTCTTACAGTTTTCTTTAGCTGGATATGTTTAAAATCAAGTTGATCTACGAGGTAGCTTGGCCTTATCGTTGCCCCAACACCCCATTCTCTAGCACTCCATTACAGAAAGCCTAATCCCTAGTCCTCCGGATAGGGAGGAATGCATACCATGGAGACTTGCCTTAATTTGTAATCCATTGAGCACTTGTGTTGTTGGAAGCATCATTCATTTGATATGCATGTCTACTAACACTACAAGGGATCGGGCTCATACCCGCGCTCCTAGCCGCTAAAAATGACTTGTGGAAAAAAAGTAACGGGCCCGTGTATCAGCGCGTGTATCATCGCGGCCAGAGACATGCGTGTAAAAGCGCGTGTATAGAAACAGTCAGACGCGTTGATACGAGGGCGTATACACGCGTTTTGTCAGTTTAGCTGCGCTTAGACGCGCTGATACGAGGGTGTATACATGCATTTTGTCAGTTCAGCTGCGCTTATACACGCGCATTTCACAGAGTATCCGTGTATATACACGGGACTTTTTCAGAGTTGACGCGTCTATACACGCAAACAGAGAGCAAAAAAAAAATCCAGAGAGTGCTATTTGGTACCTAAATACTGTTCCAGCATTCATAGCACTCTCTGGATTTTTTTTTGGGTGCATTGCACCATCCACGAGGAAGATTTAAGACAAGAACGATATGAATGCATACATTGTCAATACACGATTCAAGACAGACATGAATGCAATACTATCAATTCACGATTCAATATTACTATCAAAATTTTATGTGTACACATATATACAAGGGAGTCCATATGTCGAAGTAGCCCATGGCTTCAGTTACAAAAATATATATACAACCACATCCGCGATATCGGAATGTGATACTATAAGCCTGAGTACTACTCAGACCCAGATGATGACTCGCTGCTCCCTCCATGATCAGATGAGCTCACATCGGTCGGAATGTCCGATGAGTAGTGCTCACGTCCACCCTCTGCAGTGGTGGCGGGTGGATCATCAGTGGCAGGATCATCGCAGGTGTAGCAGCAGCTTGTGCATGTTCAAGTAATATATAGTATATAAGTATATATATATGTAATTCAATAAACCAAAATCATTCGTTTAGAGTTTTCAAGTACCTGTCGACCGTATGGTCTCATGGCCATCTCAAACTGCGCGTTCGTAATACGTCCCTCGACTCTGAAGAGGGCCCATGTGTCACGTCTGCTATGCCGGCGAGCATACTCAGTATCGTGGGCTGTGGGCTTCCTCCCCATAACCCGTCGCTGTATCATAATCAACACAATTTGTAAGATTAAAACAATCATAGAATCAATGAATTAAGTAAACAATCAAATAAAGTGACAAGATACTTACGAACTCTGCCTCCCATGACTCGACGTTGCCAGATCCGAAATGCGAAGATCCAATGGTCTCCATCTGGATCCGTCGTGCCTCCACATGCTTCCTGCTCTTCACGCCACCCTCTGCTCGTTTCTTTGCCTCCTTCCACTCGTGTTTGTACGCAGTGCCAGGTTTCTCGGTAGGATAGCCACCCGCAGCTACATTTAGCCCATCATCGTACGCGAGTTTCTTAAGGTGAGATCTTTTATTGCTTAAGATCTCCCTTATTCGCATCCTTCCCCATACATCCGAGAATGTCGCATGTGGGGGATTGGGGTACCGACTATCTATAGCATCTATCACCTCCCCAACTAATTGGCTATTTTGATCTTTAAATTTAATAAAACAATTTCTATACAAGTTTGAAACTACCCCACGCATGTACTCCATTACCTCTTTCCCCCTCGCATCCATCACTACCCCGCCCCTATCCATCACATCATAGCAGATCACTCCCTCCACCTCTCTCACCTCCTCCTCATCCTCACTGTCTCCTCTAACTCTTCTCCCTCTATCTCCTCTCTCACCGCGTGCCCTACTACCTCCCCCACCAAAGCACCCGCCGCATCCTGCACTCCCACTCTTCCTACTGCGGCGTTTACTCTCCTCTGTACTGTGGGTGGAGGCACGGCTGGTGGATTGTCTATGTGACTGTGGCTGTGAGGGAGTACGTGATGGTGGATGTGAGTCTTGACATGACGGTGCCTGGGAGGGTGTGCGTGAGTGTGTCTAGGACGGGGTATGTCTCCTCAGTGGGCGTGGAAGAGGAGAAGCTGCATGCCATCTCGTCGGACTCGCAGGCATAGACGGCAGTGGAGTGACATGGATACTCGGGGGCGGGGTATAGATACCAGGCAATCCAGGAGGGGGATGGGCATACATGTACTCTGTAAGCTCAACTAGACAAGGATGGCACCCAAAATGATTTAGCATCTCCATCATCCAAGTGCCGTACGCAAATGGATCGGATGAAGAACTTGGATCTATGAAGAATCTACAAAAATAAAAGTATATACATGATTGCATCAAAGCACAAATGCAAGCTAGCACAAATGCACAGTCGCGTGTATACACCCGTCCAAAAACGCGTATATGCGCATGAACATCTATGCAAACAAGATACACGCAGCCATACACGTGTTCCTACACGTGGCCTGCGCAAAATTTTTTTTGAAAGCGACCGACCTTCGACAAATCGTCCTTATAAAACAAGCCCACTGTCACAATCGTTCACAAAAGTACTACCAGAGAAGGATGGAGACAATCGCATAAAGAAAAGAGACAATAGCATAAACAAATGGAAGGAAAGAGACAGGACAAAGGACAAACTGACTCACCTCTGAAAAAGTGAGTCTTCTTTTTGGCTGGTTTCCTTCACCCGTGTGTGCTCCTTGTCTGCTCCTTGCACTTAGGTTTAGTGCTCTGTTGGAAGAGGCGACGACGAAGGAGAGGAAATCTTAGTTTGAAAATGTTTATTTGGAGAAGGCGGGTTATTTTAGGTATAGACAGGTCGTCGTGTGTAACAGCGCGTGTATTTTCGCGTGTATAATAAATCAGCCACGTTTATACACGCGATTTTAAGGATGTAGTCGCGTTTATACACACGATTTTCAAGATATAGCCGCGTTTATACACGCGATTTTAAGGATGTAGATGCGCTGATACACGCAATTTTAAGGATATAGACGCGTTGTTACACGCGATTTATAGAAATTTTTATACTTTCATTAAAAACTGATTATGATTTTGTGTTTGCTCTTTTGTACATAGGATGTCATCAACCTCCTCAAGCAGTTCTGGTGAGGATGAGATAATGTGTCATCGTAATCGCGATGTGTGGTTGGGACAAAGGATCAAGTGTATGTGTAATCGATGTCAAGGATGCATTATACGAGCGCGTCGAACTACCTTGAATCACATCTCCATGTATGGAGAATGGAATCAAACAGGTTTAGAGGTTAGTTATCAATGGACAGAATATCGATAGTGGAATAAATTTAATCGTAGCCTTACAAATTGATCAAATGGATATTGATGTTGATCATTTGGCAAGGATGGATCTTATTGAAGATGAGATCAAACCCTCACCAATCCATCACTGTATCGTTCTAAATTGATAACATTTCTATTGTATATGTTGTCTTTTAATTATCATCTCATGATTTATTTTTGAATATATTTCATTGTTGTAAATGCATGTAGTGGGATTGTGTAATGATATATACTGTAATGTACTATGAGATGGTTTAAAGAAAATAGTTTTTAATTTTGTAAAGGAATGGAGTTTTTCTTAATAAAGTTCTCGCGTGTAATAATGAGTGTATAATTGCGTGTATATACACGCGCTGATACACGCGTTTCTGAAACTAGTATACACGCGAATTTAGATGCCAATATACACGCCTTGGTAGACGCGTTTCTGAAACTTCAATACACGAAAATTTAGGTGCCAATATACACGCGCCCGATACTACTCATATACATACGCGACCGTACACTCGCCCGTAACTTATCACGTGTATTGAATGCGTGTATGGCAGCAGTGTCTTGTAGTGTAAGGCATTGTTCGACAATCCTTGGCATACTGACAGATAATTGGATTATGAATTTGTTTGTCCTTGTCACTTGCTCTTCTATTGTCCACCAACCTAGATGAAGGTCCTCAAATTGTGTAACCATTAAAAAAAGTTCACTTTTCTTTTACCTCCTCCTATTAGGCACATTGTGCAAATAGTGCAAACCAAGCACTTCATTGAGTGGGTAGACCCGTCTACGAAGGGGTAAAAGTACACATGTTATCTACTAATAAAATTTAGCTAAATGAGTATAAATATGTGGGTTTGGGTCTACTTATCTACCATGGAAAAAAATGTGCACATGTGTATAGATAGGAAGAAAATGCACGCACACTCACGCACACACATTATATATGCTTTGGTTTAAAAAAAATCTTTGTTTTGGATCTCATCAGCTTTCTCCATAGCATGCCACTTTATACAAATCCACCAATGCGTTATCAAGCATGATATTATTTTGCAGCCATTTTTTACACCTAATATATTCTAAGAATATTTGAGCATTCTAATCTTAACATATTTTCAGGCCATATTTTATACCTTATGATGCATTCTAAGAGAACATTTGAGCACTGCAATCTCAACATACATATTCATCAAAGCAATGCCAACCATAATATTTTTTCCAAGTAATCTTTGTATGGCAATCTCATCATGCATTGTACTTTGTCAAAATTGCTTCTATGCTTCCACATACTTTCAATATGCAAGGGCATATTTTACACGTAATGCATTTTAAGAGACAACATTTGGGTATTGCAATGTCAACATAAATGTCTATCAAAGCAATGCCAAGGTCATAATATTTTTTCCAAGTAACCTATGTATAGCAATCTCCTAATGCTTTGAATTGGTGTGTGAGACCTGTGGAGGACCGATTAGTGATTGAACAAAAATATTTATGTTTTCCCTTACACTAGAAGGGAAGGCATATCATTGGTATCGATCACTTAAGCCGAACGACAAGATTAACTTCACATGATGTAAGAGTGTGTACACAACTAGTTTTACATGAAGCAAAGATAAGTGGAGCCTTGTGGCTTGAATTATGTAACATCAAGCAAGAGGAGCATAAGTCTATATGTGACAGATCACATCTCGTGTCTAAAAAACCCAAACTCAAGGTGTAAGCGTAGGGAGAGGTTGACAGATGAGCAATTGCTATACCATGCTTCCATAGGGGAGTAAGGGATACTAAGATGCATAACTACTTGTCATTGGCCAAGCCAACATAACTTGATGATTTTTGCAAGCCTAGCCATCAACCTTAAGGATAACATGCTTGAGTTACCATAACTTGATGACACCAAGTCTGTCACTACGATAGCTCTGCCACATGTATTAGGTTGAACAAGCACGACAACCTCAGAGAGACAAATAAAGGATATGACTTTAGATGAGCTAAGCATTGTACTTCTAGATAAGATAAAGCTAAAAGAGTTAAATGATATAGCCACAAACCAACATTTATACCCTTGAGATGAGAGTTGGTATGGTGCTCAATATGTCGGCAAAATCACATGAGCATTGAGTGTCTTCAGTTGAGGCCTCACCTATTGATGTATTTCGCACATTGTATGCGACTTGGAAACCATGATACGAGTATGTGTAGGTACCCATGCCACACAACAACTACAAGTACCTTAGTTGCCTTATACATAGCTTTGCCGCACCACCTGGGCAAGGGCTTGCATCAGGGCAAGCCCTTGCATCAGGGCAAGGGCTTGCATCAGGGCAACTTTGTCAAACATGCAAACCAGATGAGGGGAATGTATAGAGTACTCAAGGTACCTATACCATCGCCTTTCCTACCACCACAAATTCTAGCACCTCACATAATGCTAGTTAATTAAATAATCATTGAAGAGGTGCCAAAGGAAGGAGAATATGCACGGGAGCCTCGGCCAACCATGGAAGAGATAGATGACAATTGGGAGGTAGTCCTAGAATATTTTCTAATGCAAGGGAATGTGCCAATCCAAGTATTCCAAGCTGCAACACAATGGAAGTGTTGGGAGATTAATGCTACAAAATAGAGAGCCCCGCTCTGCAGTGTTACCACTATCAAGGACCTCATCGAGTGGCTGAGTGTCCTCATAAGATCAATGTAACAAACCCGCAAAATGCTCAAGTCAATATACACCTAGGATTGAGTTGTGTAAAGTGAAAAATTGACCATCTAATCAAGGATTGTCCTTATAAAAGCACTGGAGAGTCTTTGACAACTACCAATCCAACCACGGGACTCCAAATGATCACGGTACGATCAAGGGTGGTGACAATGCCACTCAATGTCATAACTTGTGCTTAAAGACCCCAGAAGTCAAGGGAGAACTGTTAGCTAAATCTTCTATGCATACAACAAGAAGGAGAAGAAGAGCAAAGAAGGTGGTACGAGAAGACTCTGCTGCAGTGGTAATTCAGGATGGTTTAGATGAAGGAACGGTTGAAACTACATCCACCGAGTCAAGCCAGGGAAATGTATTAACAAAAAGAAGAAGAAGAAGTAACATTAAATGAAACTGAACTGGTTAGAGAAACCAAGACATTGAGGGGAGTGGGTGGATACCCAAATACTTCGAAAGAGATCGAAAAGCCACAGGCCGCATAAGCCTTAGTCTAGGAAAATCAAAACAGGTTTGAGGAATGGTTATAGACAAGTTGGGCTATTGAAACAGTATATCCTAGGCAAAATATCACAAGAGAAGCCAAATAGCTGAACGTGCCAAAAACTGTTTCAGAACGCAGTGAGGGTGAAACCAACTCGAAAGAAGAAGGAAGAAACAACATCTTCTCAAGGATATTTGATGAAGGAGGAGAATATCCTCTTTATGATTCAGCAAATCCAATTCTAGAATCATATAGTAATGATGTTGGTCGAAATTAAGCACCCAGGGCTATCCACATTTGGAACTTGGCTGAGAGGAAATCCTCAAATGTGGACTGCTTTAAAGTATTTGGTGAAAGGTAGAATGTTGGACGACCCTCCAACTGACGAGGGAATACCTATTTCTCTCAAGAAGGATGTAGACATGGGTGGAGGAAGAGTTAACCTACCCGAAATCATCCAAATTTTGGCTAATCAGATGGGGAAGTGTTACGAGAGTGATGACACGAATGCAACACTTTTGGTGGTGCACAAGGGTTATCAAGATCTTGCAATCCTTGGTGGTGGAGCTAGAGTAAGTATTGTCACAAAGTAATGTTAAAAAAAAATGGAAAAAACTAGCCTTGGAGTGGAAGAACCTCATTGTAAAAATGGCTGCTCATGGTATCATGACACGACCTATGGGAGTGTTGGAATTAGGGTTGCAGAAAAGCACACAAAGCTTGGAGAAGAAGAAGCAAGAATGCACACAACACACAGTGTATTAGATTGTGTCAATGTACAAAGATAAGTTAGCCATAGAATGATGGGCGTATATACAAGCCGGGGGAAAAAACCTCCTAAGGAGGGAAAAAGTGCCCCGGCGGTCCTAAGTGTGTTCACACACATCACTGCCTATATATATGGCAACAAATCCCCCCTGGGAGTGATGGTGTGAAAAACGAGAGTTGGCACTCATGTATAGGGAAGTGCCATGCCCGAAGTAGATCAGTCCACAAAGGGGAGCAAGCCCAAAGCTTTGCGGAAAGCTTCAAACTTCTCATGAGGAAGCGCCTTTGTGAAAAGATCAGCAAGGTTGTCCTGTGTTGGCACATATGCCAAGCTGATCTCTCCTGCTGAGAGTCTCTCCCTGATATAGTGATAATGCACCTCAATGTGCTTTGTGCGAGCATGAAAAATTGGGTTTCTCGCAACTACCAATGCGCTTTGACTACTGTCAGTGTAGATAGAGGTGGCAGACTCCTGTCCAACACCCAAGTCAGCCATAAGCCGTCTGAGCCACACACACTCAACCGTAGCTGTGAAAGCTGCCCTGTACTCAGCTTCACAACTAGAAGTGGCCACAGTAGGTTGCTTCTTGCTCAACCAAGATATGCATGAGCTACCCGAGCATGAAACAAAAACCACTTGTGGACACTCTTGTGTCATAGCAACCAGCCCAATCTGAGTCTGAAAAGGCATGTAAATCTGGCGGCAGCGATCCCCCCTTGGGATAAAACAACCCAAGATGTATGGTGCCACTCAAGTAGCGAAAGATGTGTTTAATTGCCTCTTCCAATGCTGAGACCCTGGGCTATGCATAAACCTGCTCACCTGTGAGACTGCAATCTGAATGTCCGGCCTCGTAATGCATACATAAATGAGGCAACCAACAACTGTCTGATAGAGTGTGACATCAAAGTGATCTCCAGCATCATGAAGACTCAACTTCAAACCTGTCTCCATTGGAGTAGCAATAGGCTTGCAGTCTTCAAGGCCAAATCTCCGCAACAATGTCTCAATATACTTTGTCTGACACAAAGCAATACCTCCATCACACTGCTTAAATTGTATCCCCAAATAATGATGCAAATGCCCCAAATCTGACATCTCAAAAGAGGCATTCAAATCAGCCTTAAAATCAGCAATATGACTCTCATTTGGTCCTGTGAGCAGCATGTCATCGACATAGAGAGCAATGATTAGATGTACATTATCCACACGTTTAACATACAAAGTGCTTTCTGTTGGACTATTCTGAAAACCATGTGCAGTCAAATATGCATGTATCTTTTCATACCAAGCTCGTGGAGCTTGCTTTAAACCATACAAAGCCTTTTTCAACCTGCACACTTTGTTTTGCTGCCCTCTTTGAACAAAACCACGAGGCTGCGATACATACAGCTCCTCATGCAAATCTCCATTCAAGAACGTAGTCTTTATGTCCAACTGATGTACATTCCAACCATTATGAGCTACCAATGCACAAATGCTACGAATGGTAGTCATACGACAAGTGGGAGCAAAGGTCTCATCAAAATCAATGCCCTTTTCTTGAGCATAACCCTTTGCAACAAGTCTAGCCTTATAGCGATCAACACTGCCATCTGGCTTTCGTTTCAACTTAAAAACCCACTTACATCCAATGACCTTTTTACCAATAGGCAAATCACACAAAGACCATGTACCATTCTTCATTATAGCATCATATTCACTTTGCATTGCAGCCAACCAATTTTTTGATTTTTGTGCCTCATCAAATGAAAGAGGTTCTTCTTCTTTACACATACTAGACACAGCCAAAGCATAACAATCTGATGCATAAGAGGCATGTTGAAAACCTGAACGAGTACGACTAGAAATAGGTGCATCAATTTTACTATCACGCAAGGTTTGCACCAGCCATTTAGGCATACCTCTAGCCTGCTCATTTTCAACCTATCCTCATAAATTACATCCTGTAAATCTGCATCAGAAATAGGCTGATCTATGATGTCGTTTGAAATCTGCATAGGCTGAATATTTACCTCATTAGGACTTACATTTGAATTCCCACCTGTAAACAGAGGCAACAACGTATCAAATATATCCCGTGAGCTCACACCTGTCTCTTTGGTACATGATAACAAAGGTTGCACAGCATCTTCCACAAAAACAACACCTCGTCTAATCAAGATACGCTTTGACTGTGGATGATACAATCTGTAACCCTTGCTCTCAGCACTGTAACCAACAAAAATGCATTTGACAGCCTTATCATCCAATTTTCTACGTTGTTGCACAGGCACTAAAGCATAGGCCAAGCAACCAAAGACACGCAAGTGACCAAAAGAAGGCTTCCTGCCATGCCAAGCTTCGTATGGAGTAACAAACTGCAAGGCCTTAGTGGGACATCTGTTGAGTACATATGTAGCACACATGACAGCCTCAAGCCAAAACGCATGTGGCAAAGCTTGGCTCTTGACCATACATCGTGCCATCTCCATAAGTGACCTGTTTTTCCTCTTAGCAACACCATTTTGTTGAGGGGTATACGGCATTGTACATTGGTGTTTTATCCCACGACTAGCCAGAAATGCATCAAACTCTTTAGACATGTACTCCCTCCCTTGATCAGAATGGAGGGTGCCCACAGTACAATTGGATACATTTTCAACCATAAGCAAAAACTGTTTGAAGCACAAAAACACTTCGGACTTTGCCTTTAGTGGATATATGCATGCATGCCTTGAGTAATCATCAATGAAAGTCACGAAGTACAAGTGTTTACCAAATGACGGAGTTTGCATAGGCCCACATACATCACTATGTACAAGTTGCAATTTGCAAGTGGCCCACATAGAACCATCCTTTAGAAACGCAGAACGCTGCATTTTTCCCAAAATACAGCCTTCACAAACATGTTTCAATGGTGCCTCAAGAGGGGGCAATGAAGCAACCATATCAAATTTCTGCAAATGCAGCAAACTAGCAAAGTTCAGATGACCAAAACCAGCATGCCATAGTTTTGCATCTGAAACTGCCTTTTCATCAGAAACTGCATTTGCTGAATCTTCCACACACTTGTCATAAGAATTGAGCCTATATAGCCCACGAAACAAGGTGCCAGATGCAATAATCGTATCACCAGAAGTCAAATCATGAACAGTACATCTGTCCTCCACAAATTTGACTACAAACAAGACAAACAATAGATTCTTCTTTATCCCTGGCACATACAAAGCATATGAAAGTGTGAAAATGCTGCCATTTACAGCTGTAAGCATAATTTTACCAATGCCCTTCTCTGGGTAAGAAGCATTACTGGCACATGTGACAGTATTCCCATTAGAGACAGCCTCAAGACAAGTGAACATATCACGATGCGAGGTAATGTGCTTTGTAGCACCACTGTCGAAATACCATACATCAGAGTCAACAGAAACTGCCAAACATGCATCATGTACAGATGGGTCATACTGGCAATACATGCTAAACGCCCATTCTGTATCCTGCACAACATTTGCAGAATCTGCATTTGTAGAAGCATCCGCTATTGTGGCTGCATTTGACTCTTTCTTCTTTGCCTCTTTAGCCTTTAGCTTAGGGCAATTCTTAATGACATGATCAGTTGCCTTACAATAGTTGCACCTGATCTTTTTCTTGCCTTTATCAAGAGCCTTCTCAGACCTATTGTTTCTACCTGTGGAAGGAGAAGAAGTTACAGACCTACTAATAGGAGAAGAAACAGTGGAAGGGGTTACCTTACCACTTCTTCTCTCTGTTGGGCAACAACAAATGCCTAATCAACTGCACGCTGCCTAGCCTTATTTTTCCTGGACTGCGCTTCTTGCAAGAGCTTGTTGACTAAAGTATCATACTTGACAACATCAGGTCTATCCTCTCAGTAACAAGTCTGCACGTGGAAGCAAAAGTCTGATATGACTTAGGTAAAGCATCAAGAACAGTTTGTACAAGAGAATGATCAGGAATAATCTCACGTGTAGAAATCAACTGCTCCTTGATATTTTTAATCTCAGCAAGAAAAACATTCATGTCATCATCTTCCTACATAATCTTCCATTCTAGCTCTTTACGCAGGTAAGAGATTTTTACCTCGTTACGACCTGCATACAAACCAGCTAGAATATCCCAAGCCTGTTTTGCTGTTTTAGCTGAACGAATATGTGGAGTGATGTTACGTTTGACAGAAAGTGCAATCAAGGCATGAACCTACGCATCTTTACCATCCCAACGAGCTTGTTCAGCAGTGGGTAAAACAGCAGCATTAGTAGAGCTGCTAGAACCTGCAACATCCTCAACAGATCCTACATCCACAGAACCTGGACGTACATCCATACCCTGCACAATGTTCCACACTCCTTTTGCAACCAAAACATGCTGCATCATGTATGCCCAAAGTGTAGTTGCTATCTCCATCCAATTTGTCATCATCAGCACAGCAGAGACATGCGAAATACATCATTGATGTTATCAGCCATGGCCACTGACTAAAACTGATACAAAAGCTACCTGTAATGAAGCAAAGACTGAACAGAAAACAACTCGTGCTATGTAGCACGGTCCACAATAGAATATGTATGCTTGTTTTGCAGAAAACTGCACTGTCGAAATTTTTGCACAAAATGACGAAAACACCTGTACAGAACTTGTAATACAAAAACGGAGCCCGAAACGACCTTAGATGCAATTTCTGAGAACGTAAAGTCCTACGGGCTTAATTGCAGAGTATAGGGACCTACAAGCACTCGTGAAAGCTCACCTCAATAATCGGAGAACATGAGTCGGCCGGAGGGTGCTAGCGGCGTAGCCCTGGGAGCCGATGCCTGCTCTGATACCAATTGTTAGAATTAGGGTTGCAGAAAAGCACACAAAGCTAGGAGAAGAAGAAGCAAGAATGCACACAACACACAGTGTATTAGATTGTGTCAATGTACAAAGATAAGTTAGCCCTAGAATGATGGGCGTATATACAAGTCGGGGGAAAAAAACCTCCTAAGGAGGGAAAAAGTGCCCCGGCGGTCCTAAGTGTGTTCACGCACATCATTGCCTATATATATGGCAACAGGGAGTTCTGCATAACTTGAAGATGAAAGTCTTATCATTCTGCTATTGCCATACGTTTGCGCTCATGAATTTTACGAGACATGCGAGATTTGCACGATGTGATTCTTGGAAGACCTTTTATGAGAAGTGCCAAGCTGGTACATGATTGGGACACGACTCACATTTACATATGAGAAGGATTCACAAATCGTGAAAGTAGATGTGTGAACTTGGAAGATGCATTCTATGGATGGGGTTTTTGCTAAGATGCACTTGCTTCTCCATAATAGTAACCTATATCATCCTTATGGTATTCTCTGACTTTTTGATCTTATTTGTGCACACTTACAAAACTTATTAACCACATGATTCTATGACTTCAAGCAAGTGCACATTGAGCATCCCTCATTCCCTGAGGAAGAAGATTTGCATGCCCTACATGATTTCTTTATCAGAAAAAAATCACCGCCACCTTCCAATGATGGGAATAGGGATAAAAGGGATGATGAAGAGGACAACAAATATCCCTTGTTTAGTCCCATAACCTCTTACTTATCTACCATTTACGATAACAAAAATAAGGATGATACTAACACAACATCAAATGAGAGATACTTCCTTACTTCTTCCTTTGATTTTCCCACTAACACTCTTGCCCTTGAGGAAGCCCATTGGAGGGCCAGCCAAGGGCCAAGGCCAACACTACACACCACTAACACGACGTGGTGAGTCTATCTTCGATCCCATACTTGATCTCCCAACTCCGGAGTACAAGAAAATAATCATAAGAAGGAATCCACTATTGAAGTCTCATCTAATGTATTTAACCCTTGTAAACCTATGTACACTTGGGTCACTGCCATGTGTCCTCAATATTTCCCTAGTTCTCCTTACACATTAGGAGTAAACACTCTCATAGAATGCCAAGCTCCTCAGGCTTTTCTCGAAATCGCTAGTAGTCACCATCCACATATGAGTGATCTACTGAGATAAATCAAGCACAAAAGGTTGATCTACCTTTTCCTTTCATTTACATGACATTACCTACATTTTTCCTCAACCTGTCTGCTGACCATGGACTAACATTGGATCGACTACTAGAGGACTCTCCAAGTTCACTAAGCACCTGCAATGACTGCTCTACATGTGGGGCAACATCATTACTTCTTACATCTACATCTTCTATTGCCTTCACTTGGTGCATACTGGCTACTCATCTCATCAAAGACAACATCTCTCCTTGCTCACATCTCACGGGTGGTAGGACTATAACATCCATAACCTTTATGCTCCAAAGCATAACCAATGAAGATGCATTTTTTGCCTTTGGATCCAACTTTGTTCTCACATCATCTGAAATATTATGCATATATGCAATACACCCAAACACTTTCAAGTGAGACATATTTAGTTTTATGCCTGTAATTCCTTTTCAAGCATCATCTAGAATATGCATATATGCAATACACCCAAACACTTTCAAGTGAGACACATTTGACTTTATGCCTATAAACTTCTTTTTAGGCATCATACCATGAACAACCATAGTGGGAGTCCTATTCATAATGTAAATAACAGTTTGCTGTTGCTTCTACCCAAAAATAATCTGGCATATTCTTTTCAAACATCAAGGCATGTGTCACTTCTACAACGTGCCTATTTTTCCTTTCTGTAACACCATTTTGTTACAGAGTGTACTTGCATGTAAACTCTCTTGATTCCTCGTTTTCTCAAGAAATCACTGAACTCATTGAAGAAATACTTCCACTATCTAATCTCAAATACTTTATTATGTCTTTTTCCTTCTTGACCAAGGTTTTAAATCTGTGAAAGTGAGTAAATACCTCACTTTTCTCCGTCACATAAAATAAACTCTTTTTCCTTCTTGACCAAGGTTTTAAATCTGTGAAAGTGAGTAAATACCTCACTTTTCTCCGTCACATAAAATAAACCCACACTTTCCTAGTGTGATCATCAATGAATATAACATAATACCTAAAACCTACAATTTTTATTATCTTGGTTGGTCCCTATACATCCAAATGTATAACATCAAATAGCCTTTCACTTTAAAGAGAATAGCCTTAGCATCAAAAATGTATAACATTGAATAGCCTTAGCAGGGAAGAGGAAGAGCTTGAGTTCCTTGTAAGCATCTATGTACCCCCAAGAAATATCGTAGCTCACTCAAATCTTGCATCTCAAACTTCTACTTCAAAAGTCTCCTGATATCATATATGTCAGCATCACTATCACCAATGATAATCAAATCATCCACATAAATGACTAATGGCATGATCCCTTTATAATATTTTTCACATAAAGTGAAAAATATGCATTGGATATGTGAAATCTAATGGTGAAAAGATACTCCCTGATCTTGTTTGACCATGCTCTAGCTGCTTGCTTCAAGCCATACAAGGCTTTGCATAACCTGTATACAAAATCTAGGTGTGCATCACTCTCATAACCCAATGGATGTTGCATGTATACTTCTTCTTGCAAATCACCCCATGAAAGAAAGCATCCTTTACACCATTTAATGTAAAGACCAACTTTTTGTTGTGCAGCCATAGGAATGATAGCTCTCATAGTTACCATTCTCATAACTCAAGCTGAATGTCTCCTCATAGTCAATGCCATAGGTCTCTACATAATCCTTGGCAACCAATCTTACCATATACCTGCTCAATAATCCATTTGTGTTATGCTTGACCTTATACACCCATTTACATCCAATTTCCTTCTTTTCCTTAAGCAAAGGCACTAACTCCCATGTTGTATTTACATCTAATGCTGCCATCTCCTCATTCATGGTATCTTCCCATTTTTTATTTCTAAGGTACGTGTTCAAAACAAGTGGGTTCCAACTCCTGTATTGCTTCAACCATGTAGGCATAATAATGGGCTATATATCCAACATATCTCAACCTATCAATAGGGTATCTAAGTCTCATAGACCTGCATACATCTTGATCACTACTAGGTGTCCTCAAAATAGCCTTGGTTCTCCTTACACCAAGAGTAACCCACTGATGGAATGCTAAGCTCCTCATCAAGGCTATGCTCAGAGCCAGTAGAGTCACCATACACATATGAGTGAGTTACTGATAAATCAGGCATAAAAGGGTAATCTACCTTTTCCTTTCCTTTGCATGATGATACATGTTGTTATGGCCTACTGCACCTCCCAAGAGAACTCCACACATTCAAAAATGGAAGAAGCAATAGACAATAACCGTCGTAGGGTCTTACCAATGTTCCGATCTCACATCCCTTGAGGCTATCTAAGCTCGCTTGTAGAGGCTTCAATCCTCCAATATCCACCTCCAACTCTATCATCACGGAGTTTCTCACGCAAAAATGCAAGGCAATCGTCCTCTCACTCTCCCATGCACAAGCATGGAAGAGGCACATGCACTATAGCACACACACTCTCTCTCTCTCTCTCTCTCTCTCTCTCTCTCTCTCTCATACACAAGACAAGATAAGAGCTCTCATAGCACAAAGGGGGATTGTGTCTTTCCATTATGAGAAATTGCCTTATATAAAACTGGCCCTTATTCACACTTGGGTGCCCAAAACTTACTAACTAAAGCCTTGGCCGGCCAGTATCTCATAATGTACAACTTTTATAGTGCCATTACATAACACTTATTAATGTCCTCAAATGGAGGATCACTTGTTAATCCAAAATGGAGGAGCATCTTTGTTAATCCAAAATGGGATTAACATCCCCCCCCCCTACTTGATGTAGGTTCTATCCTCAAAACCTCTTACCTAGGTCCAAAGACCTAGGTAAGAGATTCTAGGATCTTGTTAATCCAAAATGGTATTAATATCCCCCCTACCTGATGTAGGTTTTATCCTCAAAACCTCTTACCTAGGTCCAAAGACCTGGTCGCCAAACTTATGTCTGTAGAATTTATGGCGTGATTAAAGCCTTTTGAGGGTTATTCGGAATGCTGAGTGTGACATCCACAACCCGGTGTCTTATCATATCTTTGAATGTGACATGCATGTACCCTAGTAGACACCTGAGGCAATGATACTAGAGCATCATCCCTTGTTCATTCGGGCCTCTGTTCATATCAAAGCACAGTTTCTCTACATCATATCTTTCATTTGGTTGATCGATCAAAACTCTGATCAACTTCAAAATCTGACACAACCACTGTCTAGATCTGGGATTCTTCACCATGCTCGTATCCATGTCAGCATCTGATTCCTTTGACTGGTTATATCAAGGAATGCTGATGGAGAGAATTAAGGGAAGTTGTAACATACATGTGAATCCCTTTGCTTTGCTTCATGGAATTGTAATGGAGTGAGCCTTCGTTTGATTGGCATGTATAGTGGGTCCACTCACTATGTTGGTGTGGAGCATTGGTACTGAAAAATTGTATTCTGGCAATGTGAGATACTCCTTGTGCCAGTCCGGCTATATTCCAAAATCTTCCAAGTGGGGGTTGGTATCATCTATTTCTATTGCGGTATACCCACCCCGGATGCTGCTTTCACCACATGCGGAAACAATAACTAATCATAAATGTAACAATGCAGATTTCCAGCAAATTGGGGTTTTCCCAATTTGGTGTGTCATGCCACATTCTCCCACAAGGTGCCCTCTCCTCCCATGGGTAGTAGCAACTCTTCTAAGTATGGCATCGAGGCTCGGAGAGGGTATGGTACATATGGTTGCCGCCTCGACTCTATAGTAGAGTAGGCTTCTAGAAGAATTCTTTGTGTAGGCTCAAACAGTGTAATCTACAGCAGCACCTTAAACACTAGTTTGGGCTTTAAGAAGGGGTTTCCTACTCGTATGAGGCCCTCTTATTATGCCGCTCTAATAAAGACTTGAGGAAATTTTCAGCAGTGAAATCTTTTAAATCATCTCGAGGGGGTAGATTACGTACCTCATCGAGCTTCCTAGGTGGAGATAGATTTGTCGGTAGCTCCTCAGGGTCGAGAGAGGGTTAGTGGGAAATTCAACATAGTCTACCTCATCGAGCTACCTGGGTGGAGATAGATTTGTTGCCGGCAGCTCCTCGGGGTCAAGAGGGTTAGTGGAAATTCAACAAGGGGAAAAGAGCAACGAGAAAATATACAGTCTACCTCAATTTTGTTAGTAGGAGATATACTAGGATAAGGATTTAGTAGTTTACTTGAGATGGATGTAAACATAGGGTAAGTTACAGAGGTTGAGGATCATGGAGTTTCCTCTTGACTTGACCTTCCCCTCAAAGTGGAGGTTGGGGGGGTTTCACAGTCTTCATGAACTCATGGAGGTCTATGATCTCTTCTGGGGCTATATTTGGATATTCCATATGTTCATGAATGAAAGTCATAAATGACATTGAGCATTGCCTCTAGATGTTTATGTATCTTTATATATAGTTTTATAATACCCAATGGATGATATAAGGTAGATTTAGATATTGATGGGTATCATAAACCTCAATCCACCAATGGCTAATTATCCATTGGTAGCTGTGAGCAACAACCTCGTAATTGGCCACTCTGGCATATCATCTGGCATGAACAGGTCGAGTTTGTCGACATTGTCTACAGAATGACAAAATGTTGCAACACCCAACACCAACTATGAAGGTCAATTACTATGGGGTGTAATTGGAAAAAGAAGATGTCAGTTGGGTTTGCAAGGATTACATCACCCCTTAATATTCCCAGTACTAATGTCGGGTCAGTATCCCTCTCCGTATTCTAATGTATGAGGGTTAAATCTCCTAAACTAAGGTCTTCTGTTAGATTAATTTCATATTGAAGAAGATAGAGTGTTAGTGTAGATAAAAACAAAGTAAGAGTTTGAGGAGGGACCTGAGGAGTCACCAGCAAAGAGCCAATCTCTGAAGCACGCCACTCGATGAGTTGACATAGCTCGTCGGTTTGGTCACTCCTTTGAGGGCATTCCTGGAGAACTAGTTTTCATTCCAGTTCTTGGATTTTGGTATCTTTGTCATTGATGAGGAGTGTTGCCGCTTCACATACTTCTCAAGTAGCTGCTAGCTCTATGTATCTTCTTTTTTTGCTTCTTCTTTCGCAATTTTATGGGCGGTGGCTTGAGCCTGAGCCTCCTCCAATTGCTGTAGGTGTTCCTTTAGCTAGTGTTGAGTTGCTGGTTGTTGACATGCTCAAGAACTTGTTGGTGGCTTACCATCTACTCCATTTCCTTTGTCTGGACACTAATAGCCTCATTGAGGTCCCTTAGATTTTCGGCATATGCTTTGTTGAGCTGTTCACATTCTGTTTGGAGGCTAGCCACCTTCTATTTAGAGGTAACTTTTTCTTCTTTAAGTTTGTTGATTTGCCTGGTGTACCCCTCTTCTTTGGCTTGGAAGGTGGCATGTGCGTCCCTCAGCTGTTGTGTGTGGTGCTCTTCTTTCTCTTTGTTGTGTGCCACCTCCTTCTGAAGCTATTCCTTAGCTTGTTCTACCTGAGTGTTGAGCTCCTCATTCTCCTTGGTTCTTCTAACTATTGTCTTGATTAACAACTTGTTATGTTCCTCCAATGCTGTCAAACTTGCTTCTTGGTCCTTGGCAGTCTTTAAACTTCTAATAATGACTTCTTTGTGGGTGGCTTCTGCTATAGCTAGCTGGTCTTTTAGAGCTTGCGCACTTGGTTTGTTGTGTCTCTGACCTGTCTCCACAATTCTACATGTAAGTCATGCAGCAAATGCATGCGTAGTCATGAGGTGGTAGCGCCACACTTTTTGTTCTTGTGACCACACATGTGGTGGGCCATCTGTTTCTTAAAACTCGAGGTGTGTAGCTTGTCCATATCTTCCATGCTTTCTTCAAGGAATGTACCTGCATCTTTTGGCATATCCAAATATTCTAAGAAAGACTTGGTTGCTTTCGAAGTCCAGTCTTCTTTGCTTGTTGCTGGGGCTAGGACTTTCTTCGTGCCTTTTGCGCTTGTCAGCTTCTTTTTCTTGTTCCTCCTGAGCAGGTTCTAAATGTGCTGATGTGGCTTCCTCGTTCGCCTTACCTACATCCTCTTGTGGTAACGTTTGGTCCTTCGGCTCTTGTGGTGCACCCATTTTGGCTGAGGGGGGCAAATTCGAGATTACTGTATCATGTAAAGGTGAGAGGTTTTGGAACACCAAGGCTGCTGGGCTGGAAGGTGGTGTTTGGATTATAAATGTTGGGGCCTCATTTTTCGATGGTAACTTTTCTGTTAATCTGATGGTGCCGGTTTCCAATTCTAGATCAAGTGTGGTAGTTACCTTTAGTTGTGCTTGTTGTTCTTTCAAAGCTACCTGATATGAAGCAATGTCTTTTGCTACTTCTCCCAGGCTTCAAGCTTCCTCCTCTATCTGTTGCCTAGTGACTGGCCTTTGCTCAGTTTCTTTAATGCGCCCATACCTTCTTTGGTGCCTTTGGAAATTTCTTTGATGATTTCTTGGGTGTCCTTCAATATAGCTTGCTCCAACCGCAGATTTGTTGTTAGTTGTGCTAGAACTGGCATCACCTCCTGTTCTTGATGACTTGTAGGTATTGGAATGTTGCTGACATGGCTAAGAATCTTTGTTAGGAGGTAGAGGTTGCACACCTTTGATTGATGTGACTTGCGGTAGTGCTCCATTTCCTTGTGGATGAACCATGCCCAATCTTCTGCCTTCTCCTCATGCACCTTGGCTATTCTATGAAGGACTATACGACTGTACCTATACCGGCTTTATCTACATTATCAAAGACATGGCACGACACGCTTTCTCATCAACCTCTTCCTTGATGTTCTCATATTCTTCCCCGTTAGAGTTGTATGAGATATTCTTCAACATATCCTCCAATGGCAACTTATCAACGCGAAGGAGGTGTGTTTTTTCTACGGGTGGCAATTGAAGTGCCTCTTTGATCATATTCTTTGTAAATGTACGTGCTCTTTGGTTCCATCGAGCTTTGTGATGGTTCCCTGTTTGGTATTCTTGTTGTATGACTTGAGGTATTTAGCACATAGTTGCTAGTCGAAATTCCTGGGTAGTATCTCAGTCAGCTTGCCCAATCCCCACCTTCTCTAGCTTATATCGTACATATATGTCCTCCAATATTTTAAGATACTCTGGGCTATGGTATTGGAAGAGAACATTTCCTTGATTAGTCTGGATATATTCTTAGAGCATGGTCCCCTTCAAATCCTTGGCATAAGAGCCAAGATAGGTGAGCTTGGTGCCCATATGCCCTCTCTTCTTTTTTGTCGTAGGTGATCCAATGGCACTGGCTTGAATGATTGCCGGGGTCTCTTTAAACTTCAGGTCGGAGTCTTTTACGAAAGCCATCTATAACAGTATCAAGAGAGCATCAGCCTCTGCTAACTGGTAGGAGCTCTCCGTACATGTGTGGTATGCTGGCGTGAAATGGCAAGTTGTTTTTATTTTATATATATATATATATATATATATATATATATATATATATATATATATATATATATATAAATGTGAATGTCAGTGATGCCCTAAGAGATGATGTATGATGGAAAGAGTGTTAGTATGATGAGCAACAACAATAGTGTGGTGTTGTGGTGAATGAGTAGATATATTATTACACGACATGAATTAGTACTTTACGTGAAACAACAGAGTGGATTTCACGATGTGAACATGCAAAGTTCATTGTGCATGATGTGAAATTGTTAGTCGGCATGAAAGTGTTAGTCCATGAAGTAGCAAACTACAGTTCACGGTGTGAAAGTGATGCATGTGACGTAGCAGAGAATGCAGTTCATGGCATGAAAGTGATGTGCGTGAAGTGGGAGAATGTAGTTCACGGCGTGAAAGTGTTATTTGTTAGTTAGTGGGATCTATTCAGTTTAGTTATCATTAATATCTTGAAAATGATTTTTTTATGAAATCACAGGATTTGGATTTCACGCCGTGAAATAGCAGACTACTATTTTACGTCATGAAATCTCTTACGCTTTATGTTAACAATCCTAAAATGGGATTGATCATGGTGATAGACAATGATTAAGCAACATAATTAAGGTGGATTAAACCACACTAAGAACTCCATAAGAGAGAGAGAGAGAGAGAGAGAGAGAGAGAGAGAGAGAGAGAGAGAGAGAGAGAGAGAGATTGCACACTCAACACTCAATTCTATTGCATTCACAATAAACCATACAATGATATAGGCTTTCTAGCCTTATCCCACTTTACATGTCATCATCCATGTGGCACTCCCTTTTCCACTTCTTTTGGTTAACACTCACACACCATTCAATATTACATGTGGCATTCTTATCTTGCCACGATATCTTGCACCTCTAGGGTGCTTTCCCACATACACACAACACCACAATTACATCTCTCAACACCCCCTCTTAATCGAGGTGTTCCACAACTCACCCATCATCAATTACCCATATCAATGTAGCATTGCACAAACGTAATCACTACCTCTAATTAACACTCCCCCTCAATGATACATTGGAGTGTCCACCATCAACCAAACATGTGTGCGCGTGTCTACCATCTTAGACACCTAGTCCATTTTGAGCCGACTCGCTCACAGCAGCGGAACCACTGAGTCCGATTTGAACATGGAAGTTTGGGTGGGAACCAACCCATGCGCATGCACCTCACACGTGCATCGCTCATGCACACATCACGACAACCATTTTGAGCTTCTCGGTGAGCTCGGGTATGGTTACCCTCATACCATGGGTGATTACAAAATATTCTTGTTTTGAGCACACAAGCTCGGGTACGGTTAACCATTAGCACTTAGGTGAGTAAAAAAATTTACAACACATGTCAATTGCATCCACATACAAAACCCATCTTAAAAGACAATCCATGGCTCTCTTTTTGGTAAAGCCGATAAGTTCGATACATGCCCGCTATTTCAAGGTGCTGAGGATAGACTTTGTGTGTGAGAAAGTGCCCTTATCTTGATTAAGGTTTTGATCAATCTTTTAATCCAATAATGAAGTTCTTTCGTGCATACTTTCTTTCTTTACAAAATTGTAATGTGCGAAGCAACCCTTAGAGTTATTAAGGGTCATTTGTTACTTTTTTTTTTAAAGAAGAAAAAAAATCAAATCTTTCTCTACTGCGTGATAGACGTGCATCGTTCTACACCGCGCATCCTCCTTGCACACACAGTGCCATACATTGTGTATACCATAACGTGTATACTGCCAGCTTTTTTTTCAATGCTAAATGCGCTACTGGAGGGTCCCGCCGCACAGTCACACGAGCTCTTCTTCATCATCGTACATGCTGCACCTGCAAGGTTTCTATCTCAAGCTACCATGGCATTTCTGCATTCTTTGAGATTTCCACTACTAAATCAAACTTTGTAATCTATTGTACTAATTACCTTAGCTATGTAGCCGTATAGGTAATGCTTTGGATGACTCCTCTTAGCACAATCAACTTCTCCGACCATGATCTCACTGTCGTACACTCCTCATTCCGTCTCTGTAACCTCACCAGTGGCATGTCCATTCTTTGATTTTAAATAAGGTATCCTTTGATTCATGGGCCTGTTTCTCTTTCGTAGTCTGTAGACTGATGATGCCACTACTCTCTTATACCTTGATGATCTGTTGCTTTCAGCCCTTAAGGGGACTCCCATTGACCTCCATAAGCAGCTACACTATCTTTGCCTCCTTAACCTCTTCTGTGAGGTCTATAGTGACCACCATTATAGCCACAATGAGCTCGCTCAATTGAGCTCCAAACTTGCATGCTACTTCCTTGCACACAAACTTCAAGGGTGCTTTGTCAAGTTTCTCACATTGAGAAACCATAGGTGCATACGCATATTGAAAGTTCTCACAACTTCCACCATTTTGCTCATCTCCTTGAGAAGCATTCACATGTTAGAGCGTATGAGCTCCTAGGAACCTGAGAAGTCAAGGAGGCAAAGTGTTGGGCTGAAAAAACGCAGGTGATGGGACACAATCCATAGCAAGGCAGAGAAGAAGATTTTTGAAGAAGATTATAATGAGCAAAGTGCACGAAATAGGAAAGGGGAACATATTTATACTCCAGCCGCCCGTTAGCACGGCAACCATCTTAATTGGGCATGCCACATGGCCATATACAATTTGTTGGATCTTGTACCATTTCACGATGTGAAAGTGTTATTCTATGAAATAGCAGAGGTGTATTTCATGACGTGAAATGCTTTGGAGCTTTTCACGAGACGTGAAAGTGCAAGCTAGGTTTTCACGTCGTGAAATGGTCACCTTCCCTTTATGCATGCAAATGGGGGTACCCTAGATAGTCCTATATGCTCAAACATTCCAAGGCCAAAAAATATGCATTAAGAGGAGGAGAACTGTGCGCATGAAACGTATGAACCTATTTCATGGTGTGAAATGGGTTAGACAAATGCTTAACCCTTTACCTTGTACCCATTTATAAATGAAGTTATTTGCTTGGTATCTAGGTAACTCCTTGTCTCCTTACCTTCTTATTTCCATGGGAAACAAGTTGGCACTTTGGAGCTTGTGGATATGTGTTGTTGTAGACACTTTAGTTATGAGTGAGAACTTCTTAGTTTTCCTTCCATCCAGTGGAGGAGTACATCTATTGAATCTTCGTGAACCTCTTGTGTTTCCTGTGCATGTGGGTTCACTTCAGCGATACATTTATCCAAAACTTCTTAGTTTTCCTTCCATCCAGTGGAGGAGTACATCTACCGAATCTTCATGAATCTCTTGTGTTTCGTGTGCATGTGGATACATTTGTCTGAAACTTGGCTCTTCTTGATCTCTTTTTAAGGTGATGTTGGAGGTTTTTCACTCCCTTGTTTACTTGGGTGAATGGTTTTCTTCCTCCAAACCAATTCTGGTCCCGCCTTGACACTTGATATAATTGGGCCCTAATTCTACTTGTGCCTATGGCTCTCTTCTAATATTTTTGAGGTAAACGTTGCACTGGATCTTCTGTTATCCTTTGGTAGCCATACTTTTACGAGTCCTTGATAATATCCCTATGTTGCTCTAGTATATCTTTTCTTACCTAACTCTTTTGAATGCCAAATGGTGTTCGGGCTTGTTTGGGTTTCTGCTTTCTCTCCCTAGTTTGGTTCCCTTGGCTCTTTGTTTCTCTATCTTGACATCCTTGAGGTGTTGTCAAATTATCATATAATCCTTGTGCTTTAAGCTGGGATTTAGGAACCCACAATTGTCTTACTAGATACATATAGTGCTTTTGTTGCGGTCCTTGTGAGTGGTGATGTTGGTTAGAGGTGGTCTCTTGTTTCGTGGATCCTTTCTCTTTATTTGGCACTATCGGCTCCATGTCGCATGTAATTTCTTGCTTTCCCTTATTCAAGGGACTCCATAATGTTGGTTAGAGGTGGTCTCTTGTTTTGTGGATCCTTTCTCTTTATTTGGCACTATCGGCTCCATGTCGCATGTAATTTCCTGCTTTCCCTTATTCAAGGGACTCCATAATGTTGGTTAGAGGTGGTCTCTTGTTTTGTGGATCCTTTCTCTTTATTTGGCACGATCGGCTCCATGTCGCATGTAATTTCCTGCTTTCCCTTATTCAAGGGACTCCATAATGGGATGGTCATGGTATCATTGCCATCGTTGAGTTGTACTATCTGTTTCTCCCATTGGATGATATAGTTGGTGGTGTAAATCCAGGATCTTCCCAAAATCATCTCCTCTTCCATTGTTCCTTCAGGCATAACAAATACCTTCCCAACCAAGGGATTTTTTTTTGATGGAGATGTTAACATTAAAAAACCTCATGGTTTGCATAATAGACAGATGCTTTTGAATGCCAAATGGTGTTCGGGCTTGTTTGGGTTTCTGCTTTCTCTCCCTAGTTTGGTTCCCTTGGCTCTTGCATATATCTTTGTTTCTCTATCCTGACATCCTTGAGGTGTTGTCAAATTATCATAGTATCCTTGTGCTTTAAGCTGGGATTTAGGAACCCACAATTGTCTTACTAGATACATATAGTGCTTTTGCTGCGGTCCTTGTGAGTGGTGATGTTGGTTAGAGGTGGTCTCTTGTTTTGTGGATCCTTTCTCTTTATTTGGCATTATCGGCTCCATGTCGCATGTAATTTCCTGCTTTCCCTTATTCAAGGGACTCCATAATGGGATGGTCATGGTATCATTGCCATCGTTGAGTTGTACTATCTGTTTCTCCCATTGGATGATATAGTTGGTGGTGTAAATCCAGGATCTTCCCAAAATCATCTCCTCTTCCATTGTTCCTTCTGGCATAACAAATACCTTCCCAACCAAGGGATTATTTCTGATGGAGATGTTAACATTCAAAAACCTCATGGTTTGCATAACAGACAGATGCACACTGCGAACCTAGGCATTAGTTGTCTCTAGGGTGGGTCTATTTAGAGCTACCCAAGTTTAATAGGAAATCAAGTTATGACTTGATCCCGTATCAATCAATGCAATGCTTTTTGTTTGATTACCCTTGTAGAGATATGTACACTGAGGAGTACAGGTTCAATATCCAAGTCATCCTCTTCAAGCAAAGTGAGTGAAGCCATGTTTACATGTAGCGTTCTCCCTTGGAGTCTCTGTTTTGTTTTGGCTTTTCTAACCTTGGCTTCCTCTTGAGCCTATCTAATTTTTTCTTTTTCTAGTTCTTTCTTTTGTTTCAGAAGATGCTCTTGTGTGCGAGCATTTCTTGGGCTAGGGGTCCGTAAATAAATTTTTAGCTTACTTTCATTGATACACCCCTCCGTTTCTACCCCATCGATAGTTTCAATTCTGATTGACCCTTGTGGAGCAATCTTGGACACTCTAAAAGGTCCTAACCCTTGGTATTTCAATTTCTTTTTCTTGGTGCTTCCAACACCATACATGAGGACAAGGTCTCCTTTTTCAAGTTTCTTATATTTTAGGTTATGGTTAAACCAATATTTTCTCCATAGTTTCTCGACCATAAGCCCATGCGACGCAATTAGCCGGGTTTCATCAAGTTTCTCTAAGTCAATCAACCTCTTGGCTAACGCATTTTCTATGAGCCTTTCTTGTACCGCAATATGCAGGCTTGGAACTAAGAATTCCACAAGCATTACTGCATTGATGCCATAAGTTAGACAAAAGGGAGTGTATCTCATCGTCGCTACCTTATATGACATATGATAGGCCCATAGTACTGCAGTTAGCTTGTATTCCCAATCCAGTCTACTAGCCTCTAAGAAGGTCTTGGTCAAGATAGCACATAGAATCTTGTTAGCGCTCTCAGCTTGGCCATTTTCATGTGGATAATAGGGTGAGTATTTCCGATGGACTACAAGGAATCCCGTGAGTAATTGTTCAATCACCTCATTAATGAAATGTGAACCCTGGTCTCACTGACTAATTCTAGTGGACAGAAAAATTGAGAAATGATTTGTTCATATAAGAACTTGGCCATAGTTCAAGCATCGGCTTTTTTTGAATCTCTTCACAAATTCTATGGCATCTTCGAATAACGTAGGCCACCATAGTCCTGCTCGAAGCACCTTGCAAACTGTAACTTCTCTAGCAAAATGTCCTCTGGCTACTCCCGAGTGTGCTTCTTCTTATACCGTAACAAATTCATCTTCTCACACACATCTCTTGAGGATATCTTCTTTGCCTAGCTTATATAGCTCTCCCATAATTAATTGATGTGGTGCGGCCAGCTTAATAAGCTGACACATCTTATGCTTGTTCAAGGGCTGATCTTGTGGAAAATGATGAGTTAGGTACTCAGATATTTTCTCACTCCACTCAGGCACCATATCAATATTGAACAGACATGCATTTGGAAGGTCATCATCATTGCAGGTTCTCCCTTTGGAATTCTTAACATATGGTCTGCCAAAACATGTTGTGTTTCCTTTCTCACTGTGACTGTAAAGTCGAATTCCAAGAGTAAAAGCAATCATGTGATCCTCCCTGTGGTGCATGGCTTGTTCACTAGATATAATAAGTCTTGGTGATCCACAAAAAATACAAACTTGTTAGCCCAACAAGTAATGTCGGTATTTCTTAACAACATATACCATGGCCAACCCTTCATGCTCAGTTGTGGTGTAGTTTATTTCTGCCTCATTTAGTCGAAGACTGACAAAGCAAACCAGGTAATCCAATTGAATTCCCCAGATTGCACCAATACGCATCCTATAGCAAAATTCGATGCATCAATGTGCACATGGAATACGAGGTTCTAGTTAGGTGGTTGGTGCTTGCTTCAATTGATCATATACTTTTTGGCATTCTTCAGTCCATTCAAAGATGATGAGTAGTCTATACAATGGCCTGGAAATTTCAACATAGAATATAATGAATCTTCGATAATACCCAACGTGTCCCATAAACTATTGCACACCCTTGTAGTTTGTTTTAGCGGTGGTAATTCTAGGATTAACTTCACCTTGCTCTCATTAGTGGAAAATACCATTTTTAGACATAATGTGTCCTAAGATAACGCCATGTTTGACCCAAAATTGGCATTTTAGAGGGTTTAAAGATATTCGATATAATCGATATCTCTCAAACACCTTCTTTAAGCAAGCTAGATGTTCAGTTCATCACGAGTGTGCACAAAGATCATCAATGAATACCTTAAGCCACTTTTTCAAGTAGTCCTTGAAGGCCGTGCACATCAATTTTTTGGAAAGTTGTAGGGGCATTAGTGAGGCCAAAAGGTATAACCTTATAAGATAGGTCCCCCACATCATGTTAAAAGCCATCTTGTCTTGGTCTTTTGGTGCAATGGACACCTGATTATAGCCTGAAAACCCATCTAAGAAGTTGTAGGCTTCCTCACCTGCTACCCATTCTAATATATGCTCCGTATATGGTAATGGGTAGTGGTTTTTCCTAGTAGCTGCATTGACCTTTTTGAGATCAACATAAAATCTTAGATTCCCATTCTTTTTTGGCATGATCACGATTGGTGATAGCCAATCTATGTTCTTAATCTCATAAATAAAATCCGCAGCTATGAGTTTATCAATTTCCTCCTTTACAATAGCTGCATATTTAGGATTCATCTAATATGGTTTTTGCCTGGATGGCCTCGATCCTTCCATGATTGGGATAGTGTGTTGAACCACCTCGGGTGGTACACCCTTCATTTCTGTATACTTCAAAGCAAAACAATCCTTGATTTCTTTTAGGAGAGTAATGAGCTCTTCTTCTTCGAGACAATAGTCAAGTCATTATAGCAATGTAGATAGGTTTGGGATCCTCCCTTGGCTCTGCAATGTCCACCTCCTTAACTTCAGTTGGTCCATCATAAGACATGGATTGGCCATTCTCCAATCTTTTGGCATCAATTGGACCACTTTTTGCTCATCAATGGTGTAGGTTTTGAAATGGTCCAGAACTGAGACTAGGTCTGGCATGTCGTCCTCATCATCATCCTCTACCCGAGCCATCGCCTTCCTTGCCTCTCGCTCAATTTTTTCCGGAGCCTTATTTTGTTTCCTTCATCCAGCCTTAGTGAGTTTAGATGGATCAGGCTCTTGAAGAGTGGTTTTCTCTTCTCGTTTTCCTTCCAAGGTTATCTTACTCAACTCCTCACCCCAATTCTTAGAGAGCTCATCATGCACCTTAGTGACTTCGAGATATCTCATCCACACTAGGCATCCATGGGTTTACTTTGTAATTGCATCGAGCGATATACCTCTTTTATTTTCGCCACTTCCTGAGGCGTTGGGTGCTGTTGCAACCATGCGGTCCAGGCACTTCTATGCTTGAGGCTTTATCTCCTTGGTTTCCTCTTCCATGAGTTGCACATCCACCATGCGCACTGAGGTAGTGGGAATTATTTCCAATTCAACATACTTTGTTCCTTTGGGAGGCAACACATGTATGGTGGCAAGTACATGCATCCAGTTTTCACTAAAGTTCGAAGGTGGAAGCGATCTTCCTCTTCCCATGAGTGTTCTTTAACTTGTTGGCAGACTTGTAAGGATGTGGTTCGTTCAGTTGTGACTGAACAAACCACATCGTTCTCTTCCTCTTCCCATAAGTGTTCTTTAACTTGTTGGCAGACTTGTAAGGATGTGGTTCATTCAGTTGTTTGAATCATCTCCAAACAATTTCCCCTCCATGGGGTGTGGCTTCCACGTATGGAGATCAATCTTTAGAATTTGTGAATCCTTTCATATATACACTTGGTCTAATGCTCAATCATACACCACCTTGGCTTCCCTCATGAAGGGTCTACCCAAGATAATATTATATGAATATGGTTGGCGTAAGAAGTCCATTACAAATAAATGTATGATGGTAATGAAATTAAAAGACCTTAAGCTTAATGTTTTTAAGTAACCCCATTGGCCATGAGGATGTTCCATCTACCATCTTAACGATTAGGGCCGCTCTTTCTAACTCCGATTTTTCCCAATTTTTCCAACATCACTTGGTGATAATGCTCACACCCACACCTCCATCCCCAGGATAGCAAGTGCTTGGTACCTGGTGGATTTGAATCGTGGTGTTTGTGTCATTGCTCTCATAATATCTCCCCAATTGGTTGACAACAGGTATTTGTGGATGAACCTGGGTGCACCCTTTTCCTCGGGTATTTGGTTTTTCCCTGCCAAAAGTGTCTAGCTCTCTCCTCTGTGGTGGTCATTGGTTCATTCTTCCATCTACCCAATCCTTGATATCTACCCACAATGCCAACGTGTTGCGTAGCAATGGTCCAAGCGGCATTTTGATAATTGTAGATAGTATTGCTGAGAGACTGCTTATGTCTCTAGGTTCTCTGGCAAGTGAGGGATCCTTCCACTTGTTTGTCTCATATTCAATCCTAGGGAATGAATGGATCGACAATTCTTGATCTTCCTCTGCAAACATTCTTGCCATTGAGTCCTATGAGCCCCTTTCTCAGACTCATGGAATTGGAGTAGGTACATCCAACTTTTTGTCTTTTAGCAACTCATTCCATGGATACAATGTATCCCTAGCCTTGTTATCCCTTAATTTGGCTTCATGGTTGTGCCGACACTCCTCTACAAGGGCCTTAGCTTCCTTAAGCTTTCTTATTTCCTCCTCAGAATTTGGATATTTTCCAACACCCTTGGGGGTTGCTGGTCTCTCTTTTGCCTGCTCATCCAGTCTTGGCACTTGATCGTCCCCTTCCTTTGATTGGGTGGAACTAGTGTTAATGGTATCTTCCTTGTATCCATCATGAATTACGACCAAGGTATCACCCTTGCCCACCTTTTTCACTCTTCTCCTTCTCCTAGTCTTAGAGGTTGTAATACCTCCTGGGTTTTTCCCTTTGTCTACTTGTTTTGATTATGCACACGTCAGGACATTTTTTGGCATGATATTTCCAGGCTACATACTTATAGTCTTGATGGTGGCATGGTTAGATGTAGAAGCATTGCCATTGGCGATATGGGTAGTCCTTGATCAAGTGATTAACTCCACACTTAGCACATGAAAGAGTTGGCATGGCGTTGGTCTATGGTACTATTGGCTGAGCTTGACCAGTATTAGCCACATTTTTTAGAGGACACTTCGCTACTCAATGAGGTCCATTACAATGAAAACAATGTATGGGTCTCCTTCTCATAGTCGATTTATGTCTTTTCCCTTCCACTGTACCGTGGTTTGAAACACTGGCACTGGGGTGCTATTTTTGTAAGACATAATACTCCGGTGTAATCTCAGTTGGTTCCTCGTAGTAGTCGCTATTCACTTCTACTTCGTGCATGGCTTTCTCCTCTTCCAAGGGTTCTTCAATCAACACCTAGTTGATCTTGGCATGTGGTGGCTATGGTGGTGGTAATGATAACATGTCCTTCATCCTAAACATTCCTCTTGGTAATTAAGTAGGATGTATTTGGCTGCCTTGCAACCACATTGGGCTGCATTGGTAGTGTTGGTAAAGCTAGTGGCACTCTGGGTGGTGCTAGAAATTGTGCTAAAGACTGGATCCTTGAGTATCTACACATGGTAGTATCGTGGTTTCCTAGTCTTTGACAGTGAGCGCAATAGAGTAGCTACCTTGTTCTTAGGTGAGGGCATTTAGTGCTCATATGATTTTGTCTATAGATTGAGCACCAAATCAACTCTCTCTGGGGGTAGAGATGGGCATTCCCTGATGCTTCTCTCCCATTCTTGACTTTTAATATTTCCAAAATGGTAATATTGAGTTCTTTAATTGTTATATTACCAACTTGCTTATTCTTGGGTTCCTCATCCTGATGACTAGAGACTTGTGATGTTGCTACCACCAAAGCTGCCTTGGCATCTTCTGGTTGTGGCAACTCAAGCATGTTATCTTCATACTCAATAGCCAACTTACAGCACGTATCCACCCCAGAGTAGTCGGTTGGGCTAACACTAGATAATCATGCATCTTATGATCTCGGATTCCTCTCCAGAAGTAGGGCAATAACTAATAACCTTTCCCTCAATTTGCATCTTGAGTTTAGGTGCTTGATTCGAGAAACGTAATCTTGCATGGATTCATTTTCTTTTTGCTGCTTGATGTTATGGATCTGAGCCACAAGACTCCATCTATCACCACTTCGAGCAAAGCTCGGTGTATGAAAACATTCTTAAGCTACGTGAAATTGAATTAATCTTCAAGCTTTAAGGTTCGATACCATTTATGGGTTCTAAAGTTAGAGAAAAGGCATGTATCATGGTCACATCATTCATCAGCCCACGTGTTTCACATGTTGACTCAAAGAACTCTCTATGTTGGATTGGGTCCCCATGTCCTAAGAACTTATGCACAAGTTTTGAAATAATGTGTGGCTTCACCTGAGATGGTCTGGATTCAAGGGCAGTGCCTAGTTCCCTAACCATGCCTCTGCCCATTTCTGTAGTCATATTCAACAAATTCGTCCTTGTGGCTATATTTAGATCTACGTGGGGATCCACTATCGACCTTCGAGGAGCTATTCGTCCCCTACCTAGACCTTATCCTCTACTTATTGTTAACCCATTCCTAGGGTGTACTTCAATCGATTAACTTCGTACTTAGCAGTATGATCACTAATTATAACTTGATTCCGTAATAACCTTCCTTGATTTCGTAATAACCTTCCTTAGTATAATTACAGCAATAGCAATTGCAAACTATGTGATTTCAGGGCTAGATTTAACCACAAACATTACTCAATTTGTGTTTAGCTCATTCAATTACTTCTTTTATTTAGCAGTAACTGCCTTTCATTATAATTAGCTCAGTAAAATTTGCCATTAGCAGATGAATTCAATTACGATTCAATTTCCTTGATTTAGCAATCACAGCTTCCTATCAGTAAATTTAACTCAGTAGGATTTGTTACTCGCAATGAGTAACAAATTAAGCACAGCTAGATTTTTGTACCAACAAGAGCTACTACCATTATCTTATATCAAGAAGTCAAGGTAGATACACGTAAAGGTCATACATACAAGATATGAAGCAATGGTGTCCAAATCTACAATTTGGACGGGCACCCATAATGGTCCTATGTAATACTTATGGCAATGTCCACTTCTTCAAGAGCGTGTGGTAGTAAGTTAGGATGATGAAGTCCCAAGTGATGTACTTCATGGATATATTATGAGAGTAGCCATTGTAGTAGCATTAGGCCTCTTATGAGCCTAAAGTGCCTAGCCAGCCACAGTTTAAGTGAGTGTGAACACTTATGGCCATGTATATAAGTGAATATCTCTCATAGTACAAGGGACTCTCCCATTGTGCAATAGAGTCTTGCTATTACTAATCCTCTTGATAATCTCTCTCTCTAATGCATGCTAGTGAGTGTGTGTGAGTGATGTGAGGTGAGAGGAGGGACGAGTACACGTAGTGCAAACACGGCGGTGTGACAACACTCATAGGAGACGTAGTGGAATTGCTTCTCAAGGAGTTGTAGAGCTTGGAGACTTCGAGGGTTATGAGCTCGGCCATTGGAAAGATCCTCTCACAACAGTTGCGGTTAACGAGGTAACCTCTTGTTAGATGTGTTTCAAGGGGGGTTAGGGTGAGCCATAACATTTTTGGCACCGCTCTGTCGAGGAATCATCCCTTGGATTTTTCCATCATTTTTCTCTAATCTATGCATTACCCATTTCCTATTGTCTTGATTAATGGTTTCCCATGAAAAAGACGTGGTTTTGATGGCGATTTGTGTGTGATTTGATGTAGAATAGCTTTTTTTATTTTATAAAGAATGATTTTTGCTTATTTTTTAAGCTTAAATCATTTTTTTTGTTGTTGTTAATGTGGTTTTTAATGTTCCTAGGGCTTGCACATAGAGTATATTAGGCTTAGTTTGCATCCATTGTATATCAAACAATGCAATTTTTAGTGATTTTTGGCTCTCTTTAGAGTTAAACATAGAGCTAGAATTAATTTTTATTTGATTTGTGTGTTTTTTGTTTGAATTGTATGCATTAGAGTGTTAGCAAGAATTAGGAGTAGCTTAACCCTTTAAAACTTTCTTAAAACCATCAAAAAATCCTTGAAATCAACTAATCTTCCTTAATTGATTGGTTTTTGTCACATTAAGGGTAATTAATCTAGTTCAAGAGACAAAAAGATTAGAAAATATGTTTTTGGGATCGAAAGTGAGAGGTCAAAATTAATGTTTTTGAGTGTTTGGCGAGCATCTAGATGCATCAAAACATCTAATTGCATCAATTGGAGGAATTTGGCTCTCTTTTATATATTAGTTGATGTATATAGCTTAGCAATTCCATGCTCTATCCAATGATGTGCTCAATGGTGTGAATTAATTAGTGGTTAGTGGTTAATTAGAGCCTTTGATTCATCTAAAAGAGAGAAAGATTAGCGAAAAGATTAATCTTTGATTAATTTCTAATCTTTTTTACATAACTCATTAAGGCTAATGAGCATTGAATGAGAAGATGCCAAATGAGTTATCAAATTATCCATTTTGGTTGTTATTTATGAAGGGTGTAAGGGGGTGTCATAAAAAAGGGTTGACTTTTTTTATTCCCACTTGTCTTTTTGGGAAAATGCCCATATCTCTCCAATTTAAAATTCAAAAAATATTCCCCCCAAACAAGGAAATTCAAATTTTCCACTAGACTCCCAAAAAAAATCACATCTCAAAGTTTCGCGCCTTAAGGCCTCACGCCCAAAAAAAAATCGGACGTTTCATGCGTTAAGGTTTCATGCCATGAACCGTACCTATTATTTCACGTCGTGAAACAACCCCCATGAAAAAAATATCAAATTTAAGTTTTTTCGTGAAGTCCATTTCATACCATGAAAGAAAAAAACAATATATCAAATTTAAATTTTTTCGTGAAGTCCATTTCACGCTGCTGTGAACTGCACCCTACTAGTTCACGTCGTGAAGGGGGGTCGGTCTGGAAAATAGCCCTGTTTAGAGACTCGTATCTCTTAACTATAAACCCGATAAACATGCCCTAGTGCTAAATCGGAAAGCCGGCATTGAGCTTTTCGAAATTGGTCTCGAGCATCCGAGGGCAAAATTCATCATTTTGGCCTCCAACCAGTAATCTCAAAATTTGACCTGAAAATCGAGGCAAAAAACGGTCCTTAAAGCACTAAAAATTACCCAAAACAGCGTGAAAACGATTACGAACCATATTCGGGCCACTTTTGAGTGCCTAACGACAAAATCACGAAAAAATCAGAGAGACAAAGTTGTAGTACTCCAAAAATACGACTCTCTCTCATATAGAGGTTTTGCATCCCCTGTCACTTTAAGCCCACTAGGCTTTGGTCCTTTGCCTAACATTCCCACAAATCCTATAGGTACCAACCCGTAGATGCTCATACCTTGGACATACTGATCTAGGAAGGGGGGTTGCCCAAGGACTAAGTGAGTCCCTACCCACATTAGCACCCACACACACGGCCTCAGTGACTCATACAAAAATACGGCCATACAGATTTCCAAAATCATAGGCAAATATGATGGAACGAGTGATCATGTTCAATTCATACAAATGTTTGAACAGCGATGCGAAGCCTTTGGAAATCCAAATTGCTCCACCAAGGTACATGCGTTGAAACTTTACTTAGTGGGAAAGGCTAGCCGATGGTTCATCACATTGACGCCTGTGATTGACGATCAACACAAACTTCAAGACTTTGAAAATAGACTTTATCCACGGCTTTTCAAGATAAGGTGATCAGTGGAGTGCATCGAAAGTACTCTATTCAATTGAGTAGAAACAAAACGAAACCATTAGATATTTTATCCTTTGGATAAAAGTCTTGGACTTACGATGTGAGCCATGGGAGAAACTAAATGATACTCAATTGAAGAGATGTTTCATGATGGGCTTAAAAAATAACAGCTTACACAACTTGATCATTGTATCCAATCCGAAAACATTTGATCAATGTTGTGTAAAGAAGAAATATGTTTAGATGACAACATGATGGAAAATGATCATGATACAAGATGTTTCTCATCTAAACCAAGTGAAGCAATGGCTAAAGAAAAATTGATCTTGGAATTGTCATTCCCCAAACTCTATGCAACCTTGCTTAAAAGCTTACAACTAACATCTCTAAGAGAGGATGAGATCCTTCAAAACCAACATCCTTAATGCCTCTCCAAGTGATGGGCAAAATGCCTTGTATTCAATGCGATCACTACGTCCATTCCAATCCCCATTGTGCGTACAAGGTGCCTATTTATCTATACTGCATATATTGCAAAACCTTTGGTCAAGACACACCCCAATGTCCCAATTCATCTACAATTAACTCAAAACCTCCATCTCCCTGCCCCAAGTAGAAACACTCCAAAGGGTAGAAACTACTCAGGAAGCAATTAAGCAAACACTTCAGTGTTTCTATTATCGTGGACCTCACAAAGTGGTAGACTACACAGTTTGGAATACTTCCTCAATACTTCCATGCTTATAGTCTCTAACACCTTGCAACCCATATGTGAACAATGTGGCATCGATCACATATTCCAAGATTGGCCCAAGGCGAGTTGCTTCCATGCAACCTATCTCACAAAATACAACTCAACATCTTAAGTGTGCAAAACGGGCGATTGTCCATGGTACCCTTGAATTTTCTCACACGTTTACAAGCCACGGCAAGAGAAATAATAAAAAAGAATGCAAAAGAAAAAACTTCGAAATGGATAGAAGAGCATTCTTTAAAGCAGAAGCCAAAAGAGAAAGCAAAATCTTCTAAACCCAAGAAAAACAAGGGGCAACAAACTATCGAAACCAAGGTTGAAATAAAGGACAAACAAAAAGATCATGTCAAGGACCTAACCCCAATAGAGTAAAAAGCTACACATGATGCAGAATCATCCACCTCAAAGGCTACCACACAAAACACAACACCCACATGCGTGACACAAGATACAAAAGCCCGAAAGAAAGTTTGTTCTCGTCGCATCATGGGCAAACCTAATAAAAACCTGATGATCCAAGGAAATTTAGAAGATGGTACAAGTTCTAGTACGTCACTTAGTGAGGATGAAATAAGTTCTGATTCGTTCACTAGGTGCACCTCATAGACCAATCAAGAAACTAGAACCCGCCCAACCACCCCGACTTCAAAATCATGATCACATGACATATGCAAAACGCAAAAAGCAAGCTCAGAAGAGCATGCTTAGCATTGTTGAGTGTCATACAGGATCACCGGTTATGATTGAATCTCATAATGCCAATCCTAAAAAAGCAACCAGAATACAAGAACCAGAGGAGTATCTGTTGGAATTAGGGTTAGGGTTGCAAATAATGCACACACACAAGATAGAGAAGCTTGAGAGCACACAAACTCACTAGATTAGAATGAACAAATGTGTGCTAGATACAAAAGATAAGTACACATCCCAAAATGAGTAGATAAGAGGGTGTACATACGTACAGGGAAAAAAACCTCCTACTGAGGAAAAAAGTGCCCTAGCGGTCCTAAGTGTGTTCACACACATCACTACCATATAGTGCTACAAATTCCCCCTGGAGTGATAATGTGAACATGTACAGGGTATGGCCGATTAATCCTGAAAAGGCAGTAAGCCCAGAGCTTTACAAAAAGCTTCGAACTTTTCATGAGGAAGAGCCTTCGTGAATAAATCTGCCATGTTGTCATGTGTAGGCACATAAACCAAGCTGATCTCTGCTCTACAGAGAGTCTTTCCCTAACAAAGTGGTAATGCACCTCAATGTGCTTGGAGCGAGCATGAAACGCTAGGTTCCTCTCGTCGCAACTGCTAATGCGCTCTTGTTGTCAATGAAAATCGTAGAGCTAGACGACTGTCCAACACCCAAATCAGCCCCCATAAGACGTCTGAGCCACACACACTCAACTGTAGCTGTAAAAGCTACCCTGTACTCAGCTTCACAACTGGAAGTGGCCACTGTAGGTTGCTTCTTGCGCTGAGCCATGATATACATGAATCACCAAGGCAAAAGCAAAACCCACTAGTGGGGACACTCGTGTGTCATAACATCCAACCCAATTTGAATCACTAAAAGCATGCAGCTGTGACTCACGCCCTTTGGATAAAACAATCCAAAATACTCATTACCCTGCAAATAGTGGAAAACCCGCTTGACAGCCTGCCAATGCTTCATACCTGGGCTATGCATAACTTTGCTCAACTGTGAGAATGCAAACTGTATATCTGGCCTCGAGTGGAAACATAAAGAAGGGATCCAATAGCCTGCTCATACAAACTAGCATCAAAAGAGTCTCCTGCATCTTGAAGACTAAGTCAAGTACCTGTCTCCATAGGTGTAGCCACAAGTGTACAGTCTTCAAGATTAAACCTCTTCAATAGCTTCTGTATATATTTAGACTGCAGCATAACAATGCCATCATTGCGCTGCATGAATTGAATCCCCAAATAATAATGCAAGGGCCCCAAATCTGACATCTCAAATGATGAGTGAAAATTAGCCTTAAAGGCTGAAATCTGATCTATATCGGATCCAGCATGTTAACGTATAGAACGATAACCAAAAATGTGTCCTTACTCCTCTTCACAGGGTACTCTCTGTTGGACTGTTGCAAAAATCATTTGTAACCAAGTATGCATGAATCTTCTCATACCATGCTCTAGGAGCCTGCTTAAGACCATAAAGAGCCTTTTTCAACCTGCATACTTTAGACTCTTCTCCTTTCACATCAAAACTAGGAGGTTGTGATACATACACCTCCTCATGTAAATCACCATTCAAGAATACAGCCTTTATGTCCAACTGATGTACATTCCACCCATGATGTGCTGCCAAAGCAATGAGACACCTAATGGTAGTCATACAAGATGTGGGTGTGCAAAGGTCTCATCATAATCAATGCCCTTTTGCTGGGCATACCCCTTTGCAACAAGTCTGGCCTCAATGCTACCATATGCTTTGCGTTTTAACTTGTAAACCCACTTAGTACCAATGGCCTTCTTGCCTTGAGGTAGATTTTTCAAATACCAAGTGTTATTCTTGAGTATAGAGTTATACTCATCCTGCGTAGCATGCATCCCCAATGATCATCATCTAGTGCTTCCTCAAAGGAAACATGTTCCTCCTCATTACATAAAGTAAAAATGAGAACATGATCCACATGAGAATAATCTGGAGCATGATGAGAACCTGCACGAGTTCTACTAGGTAAAGGAGCTCAATGTCTCCACCACAAGCCATTTTGACATACACCTAGATTCTTCTATGGTTGCTCTCTCCTCATCCACTACATCCTCAATAATTTCCTCATCAAAAGGCTGATTTTGCACCGGCAAAGGCTGAATTTCAGCACTTGGTTGAGCATTCAATTTCTCTACATATGGCTGTCCTCCATTAAACAAAGGTAGGAGCGAATCAAACATGTCCTATGAGCATACATTCTGTTGTTTTTTGCATGAAAGCATGGGCTGAACTGAGTTTTCCACAAAAACATCTCTACTTACCAAAATCCGCTTTGAGGCCGGATATGGTAGAGTCTATATCCCTTGCTTTCTGAACTATATCCCACAAATATGCATTTAACTGCCTCATCAAGCTTACTGCGTTGTTGCTCAGGCGCACAAGAGCATAAGCAAGATAACCAAAAACACCCAAATGAGCCACAGAAGGCTTCCTGCCATGCCAAGCTTCATAAGGAGTTTTAGACTACAAGGCCTTGGTAGGGCATTTGTTCAACACATAGTTTATGCACATAGTTGCCTCTAACCAAAAACCATGAGGTAAATCTTGGGCTTTCACCATACATCGTGCCATCTCCACCATGAGAGACATGTTCTTCCTCTTTGCCATACCATTTTGCTCAGGTGTGTATGGCACTGTACATTGATGCCTTATGCCTTTTTTAGCCATATATACATGAAATTCCTTGGACATACTCCCCCCCGATTTGAATGAAGGGTGCCAACTTTACATTCACAAGCATTTTCAGCCATGGATACGAAGTTCCTAAAGCACATAAAAACCTTTGACTTCTGTTTTAATGGATACACCCAGCTATATCTGGAGTAATCATCAATAAAAGTGACAAAGTAGAGATATCCCCCAATAGATAGTGTCCTCATAGGACCACATACATCACTATGTATAAGCTGTAATTTCTTAACAGCTCTCACAGATCCATCCTTTGGAAATGATGCCCCATGAATTTTACCAAGAATACACCCCTCACATACATGTCTAGTAGGGGTCTCAAGAGTTGGCAACGCAGACATTATATCATCTTTGAAGGCGTAACAAACTGTCATAATTCAAATGGCCAAATCGTGCATGCCATAATTCTGCATCACTTATAACACGAGTTGTAGAGACTGAGCAAGCATCATGCTACAACTTCTCAACAAATACATCCATCTTGTATAGGCCATGAAACAAGGTACATGAGGCAATGATAGAATAATCATCATTTCTATCCTGAACTGTACATCTGTCATCCACAAATTTCACCATTAAGCCTGACAAGGCTAAGGTAAGTTCTTCTTAATGCCTGGCACATATAAAACTTTTGAAAGAGTAAATGCGCCCCTATTTGCAACAATGAGCACAACTCTACCAACTCCTTTGACAGGATATGAGGAACGATTTGCACATATGATGGTTCCTGCACTTGGGACAAATTCCAAAGATGAGAACAAACCTTTTTGTGAAGTAATGTGCTAGGCTAGCACTACTGTCAAAGTACCAAGCATCCGATTCTGCCACCACTGACATGCATACATCATAAACAGAAGGGTCATAACTATAATGTACAGTCGATGCCCAATCATCTTGAGAAAAACTTGCAGATTCCTTCTTCTCTACACTTGGTGCAGATGCATCAGCCCCCCCACAGCTATGCTCGATTCTTTCTTTTTCTCCTTCTCTAGCCTTTTCTTGCACTCATGTATGTAGTGCCCTGGTTTCCTGCAATAGTGACACTTGCCCTTCTTTTTAGTCTTATCACCTTCTTTCTCTGCACCCTTACCTGAGGATTCTAATTTTGGCTTATAGCCACCATGCGAAGAAGCTTTACCTTTGCCTTTCTAATTGGCAACAAAAGCTTGGTCACCAACTCACATATTAGATCTGTTTTGCCTAGACTGCTCTTCTTTGCAAGAGTATTGAAACCAGCTCATCAAATGTAAGGGCATTTGGATTTCCCTTCATAAGTCTAAGGGTAGAGGTAAAACTCTGATAAGAATCCGATAATGCATTGAGAACTGTGGACACAAATGTACTATCAGGATATATCTCATCCACACTAGCAAGCTGCTCCTTAAAATCTTTGATCTTGGTCAAGAAGTTGTCCATTGAGTCTCCCTCATTCATGTGCTTAGACTCCAACTATTTACACAGATATGCAACACGTGCTTCATTGTGCACCTAGTATAATGCAGCAAGTGCATCCCATGCCTATTTTGAAGTCTTACATGACCGAATATGATGAATAATGCTTCGCTTCACAGAAAGTGCAAGCAATGCATGTGCCTGTGTATCTCTTTCATCCCATCTCGTTTGAGCAGTAGTGGGAGATAGTGGTGGTGCATGTGGAGGAGCCACATCTATATCAGATTCTACTTCAGATGTACCTGGTTGCACTACTAGTTATGAAACAAGACGAGTTTCACTACCACTGACCACATTCTAAGGGCCTTTAGCAACCATACATGCCTTATCATATAGGACCATAATGGGTAGTTAGTCCCATCAAGTTTGTCCTCATCAGTAGACATGTTGAATACATTACTACTGCCATCCAGACTTTCTACCAAATGCAAAATCTTTCAACACACTGCAAGTACTCAGTATTCACTGAATGCAACCTTGGATGGCTGTCTGCCAACTGACTGGATCACCTATAAAGTATATGAAAATTAACACAAAGTAGAGAATAGAGTGTTACTGGCAAAAGTATGATGGTCGATGTTGTTGTAGACACTGTAAATGCTGTTGTACAAATCTTTTCCGCTACACAGTCCAAACACCCAAAATCGAGCAGAACCAATCCAAAATGACGTCTCTCCCTGAATATCTACAGAAACCTTACGGTGCCAAAAACACGCCCGAATCGTGCCGCGGACCCCAAATAAAGTGCCCGGTTGGCCACAGTTTAAGTGAGTGTCAACACTTATGGCCATGTATATAAGTGAATATCTCTCATAATACAAGGGACTCTCCCATTGTGCAATAGAGTCTTTCTCTTGCTTATCCTCTTGCTAATCTCTCTCTCTGATGCATGCCATTGAGTGTGTGTGAGTGATGTGAGGTGAGAGGAGGGACGAGTACACGTAGTGCAATGATATGGTGTGATAACACTCGCGGGAGACATAGTGAAATTGCTTCTCAAGGAGTTGTAGAGCTTGGAGACCTCGAGGGTTATGAGCTTGGCCATTGGAAATATCCTCACAACAACAGTTGCGGTTCACCAAGTAATCTCTTGTTCGATGTGTTTCAAGGGGGGTTAGGGTGAGCCATAACACCCGTGTAGGTCCATCTGTCCAATCTGAGTCTATGGCTGGGTCTACGCAATTCCTCATCACCTGGCTCATAGCGACCTCAACCTGCCTTTGTTGAATTAAGAGTTCCATGCACTACAAGAATGTGGGATTATTGATCATTTCATTTATCTCCTTTCTTGTGTAGAGCCAATCCTCTCCTCCAGCACATCCCTTAGGTAGATTGTCCACTTCTTCTTGCATTTCGAGGTCTTCCTGAGCCTTGGGTTTCTCATTTATGGGTTCTAGGGTGGCCGGTATCCCTCCTTCTGTCATTCCTATCCCCACATGTTATCCGTGGTCTCTCTAGATGTTTCTATTTAAAATTCACTACTCCAACTGTTATGCTCGATTTTCTATCGGACTGACATTTCACGTCGTGAAACAGTAGACTGGGTGTCATGTCGTGAAATAGCAGACTATGTCTCACGTTGTGAAATGTATTTCATGACTTGTGTTTCATGCTTTGAAATTCCCATTTAGAATTGCATTAATCTGAGTCAGGGAAACTACTATAGTGCACTTATGGCCCTCTCTTACCTTTGGTATGACAATCCTTCAATCCATGAATAACCCTTTTCAAATCGTGAAATAGCAATTCTCCGCGTGAAATAGCAGATTGTGTTTCATGTCATGAAATATTTTCCTGCACTTTCACGAGATAAGACTTTTCCGTTTCCTTGCATCAGTTGTCTCAAGATAAGTTACACTAACTTTAGTAAGGCAATCCCGAGATTTTTGACGCTAATGGCAGGTAGGGTTTCACGTCGTGAAATGCTTTCCTACACTTTCACAGGTTTGTTAGTCAGGCCAACAGAATGATTTTTTCAGTGATTTGGAGTGTGATTTCCCTGCCCAACGTATCCAGAATGATTATGTTTAGCAAAAGAAATGTAATGCAAATCACCAACACAACCAATGGCTCCTTATTTTTACGATTTTTTGAAAAAACAAAAAAAAAGCATGTCACTAATTGCTAACTCATGATAGTAAAATTGGTGACGAAAATAGAAAAAACTAAAGAAATTCTAAGTATAGCTTTCCTCCAAGCATTACCAAGTACTCACACACACTTCAATATACACAAATTTTCATAACTAAGCTAATTCGTTCACTTCCACACAAACCTTATCCACACGATTTTTTACAATGCACTTCCAGAATGCAAAGACAACATTGAATCTTGCATAGTGGGAGATGGAGCTCTCAGAATATGGAAAAAACAATGGTGGTCTCCCCGGCAGCGGTGCCAAAAATGTTATGGCTTACTGCACCTCCCAAGAGAACTCCACACATTCACAAATGGAAGAAGCAATAGACAACAACTGTCATATGGTACTTACCAATGTTCCGAGCTCACGTCCCTTGAGGCTCTCCAAGCTCGCTTGTAGAAGCTCCAATCCTCCAATCTCCGCCTCCACTCTGTCTCACTGCGGGTTCGCTCCACAACACAATGCAAGGCAATCGTTCTCCCACTCTCCCACAAACAAGCATGGAAGAGGCAGAGTACTCTCTCTCTCTCTCTCTCTCTCTCATACACAAGACAAGATAAGAGCTCTCATAGCATAAATGGGGATTGTGTCTTTCCATTATGATAATTTTCCTCATATACAATTGACCCTATTCACACTTGAGCCCCCAAAACTTACTAACTAAAGCCTTGGCCAGTATCTCATAATGTACAACCTTTATAGTGCCATTACATAACACTTATTAATGTCCTCAAATAGAGGAGCATCTTTGTTAATCCAAAATGGGATGAATACGTGTACCTACATTTGTCCTCAACCTTCTTACTCGCATCTCCAAGTGGTAGGGTTATGATATCTATAACCTTTCCACTCCAAAGCATAACCAATGAAGATGAATTTGTCTATCTTTGGTTTTGTTTTCACTTCATCAGAAACATGCACATATGTAATACACCCAAACACTTTCAAGTGAGACACATCAAAATTTATGCCTGTAAACTTCTGTTCAAGCATCATACCATGAATAGCTATAGTGTGGGGGGTCCTGCCCATTGCTACTTCTACCCAAAAATAATATGGCATATTCTTTTCAGATACATCAAAGGCATGTGCCACTTTTGCAATGTGCCTATTTTTCCTTTCTATTGCAGAGTGTACCTGCATGTAAATTGTCTCTTGATTTCTTGGTTTCTCAAGAAATCACTAAACTCACTAGAGAAATACTCTCCCCCACCATCCGATCTTAGACATTTCCTTTCAAGGCTTTAAATTTCTAGAAGTGAGAAAAGACGTCACTTTTCTTCTTCATAATATAAGCCCCCCACTTTTCTCATGTGATCATCATGAATGTAACATAATACCTGTAATTGTTACAGTCTTGGTCGGTCTCCTATACGTCTAAATGTATAACATCCAATGGCCTTACATTGACGTTCTCTTCATGTGGGGAAAGCATTTTTAGCCTGGTTACCAAGCCGGCATGCTTCACATACTTTGTGCATACCATCAACCTTAAACTTTGGCAAACCTACTAGCGATAATATTTTGGGCCTGCATAGACTTTGGCCACTATATATTCACATGACCAATGTTGCGCTTATGCCATATATCAATATTTGTGATGACACCTATCCCATGCATAAACATGGTTGTCTTCACCTCAAGCATGTTCATATCCAATGTAAACATCCTGCCATTTTTGTTACCCTTTGCAACCAAGAGGCTGATTTTTAAAGTCTTCCACAAAACATCCTTGAGAATTAAATGTCATTTACAAACCCTGCTTAACCACCATCATTCTAATAGAAACCACATTCTTTGCAATATTTGGAACATGAAGTACATCCACCAAGTACTTCATTTTATCATCCTGCATCGACAACAATGGCACTTTACTAACATGCATAATAGGATACGCAATATCATCACTTGTTTCTCTACACAACCTAGTTTTTTCATTTTTTGCATGTCTCTAAACCACTCACCACATGACTGATCATGTGGTTAGAGGTATTAGAATCCACATACCAAACATCTCCAGATCTTACACATCACAAATAGCTGCTCACTTTAGTCATTTCCACCCTGTTTACTTGATGATGTATAGTTGTTGCCTTGCTGGCAACTTTCCACTTTTAATATCATTCTTTATAGTAGTCCTTTGCTATGTGCCCTAGTTTGCCCATAGTAATAACACTCTATTCTATTTGCACTCGAATTTCTTTGCCAACCACCCTATGGCTCCCCTTGCCTCTAGAGTGGCCTCTTCCACCTCTTTATACATTTGAATTGTGTTGTTATTGCTGCCCATAATTTCTGTTTCTAAAACGGGCTCCACCTCGACCTTTAGATGATGATCTCCCTCTGCCTCTAGCTGTGTCTGAGTAGAAGGCCTACTCATTTTAATTTCCAAAGGATCAACCTCCCCTAATATTCATCTCCTCATGGATGAAAAGAGCAATCAATTCTAGAAAATCAGGATAGTTCTCTTGAACTCTAATGGAGGTTTCAAACTTGTTGTATTCTTTGCCAAGACCATTCAAGGTCAATTCTATGAATCCTCTTTGATTACAAGGTTTATTTTCAATCATTTGATATTTTTTGGGTGTTTCAAAATACCATGGACTTTGTGGTATGAATTTCGAGTTTCCCTCCTTTCTCTGTGGGTACCTCTCACTCTTTTCCCTCCATTCTCACAAATTTAAGTCAATGTTGTTAAGAATTAATTATGTATATCATTGATTTTATCGAAGTTTCACAATACACAAGTATGAAAAGGTACCGTCACCTTCAACTAGATACTGAGTATGCACCTATGTATAAGAGGACAGGGTTGCCTTGATGCAACAATCAATAATGCAAGAGAATAGAGATGCATGGAAAAAGCATGTGGATTTATGGGTATAGGGATCGATATATCTAATTGATCCTATATCAAAACGGCCCCCCTTTGTTTTCAAGATTAAGCTCCTTTATCAAACATGTATGTAATGTTCATGGAGGTCTCTTAGGTTATACGAGAAGGCTTTCCAACCAAGCACATTATATTTACAAATCAGCCCAAAGTATGTTTACGAGTAAGGAACATATCTTTCAAAATAACTAATTGAGAAAGAGGAGAAATGTGAAAATTTACAGGGTACGATGCTACTATGAAGTATAGAATATCAAAATAAGTGAGAGGGTGCATATTCTTGAGAAAGAGAATTAGACGATGCTAGGAATGGTGGAGAACAACATTGCATTCAGGCCAAGAGCACCAAGGCTTCTAAGAATATCTAACACCTACTTGGAACAGAGTGATGCGAATGACTTGCTTAGTACTCTCAAAGGACATGGTAATAAGATCAAAGACATGAAGTTTAAAGCAATGTGAGAAAATGTAACAAGAGATCAAGGTGCAGAAAGTGAGAAAGACATCCATAGCCCAACGAGACCTAAGGCATACGTGATTAAGCTTGGATTGCTTCAAGAGCATATGATGCTACTTATAGGCAATAAGACAAAGGATTAAAGAGAGTTATGAAGAAAAGAAGTTTTTGCCTCTCCCAAAACCATATCATAAAGTTATGGAACCATATCATAGAGTTCTAGAGCTCATTGGTGAGCCTATGTATCTATTCCATACACATAAATGTAAGCTAGAGGATATGTTAAGTTGATGAAATTCAATAGTTTTGTGCTAGATGTATGTAAGAGGCGAAGTACAATGGTTAAGTTCTATAACATGACACTTCAAGAATGTGGTGGTACATTAAAGTTCGTATTAAAACTCAATGAATGTGAGATTGTGAGATAGAAGTTAGAGAGGGCAAGCTTGACTCTAATGAATAGAGCCTTGAGTCCAGACATCACAAAAGAGCATTTAGATTGTTTCAGTGTTCAATCAGAAAATGAGATATGATGGCTTTATTGATTGCGAAGTCCCAAAGCAGACCATGGAATACTAAAGGTTTTCTTTAATTTGACAAGTAAACCAAATGTGATTGAATATCAAACAAGAAATCTTAAAAGTAGATAAATTTATTAAATCCAATGTACAGTAACATCTTGCAGACTTTCCATGGACAATGACAATGTAGTGGTTCCGGAACTACTGCCCCTGAATTTTAAGAAATAGACAATCTCACCTTGTAGCTCATTAAATTTCTTTGTATGGTCTTCTACGATGAAAGGTGGTGTCGCTACTTGGGCACGTAAAAATATGGTTCAATAAACAATCAAACATAATTAAGGTTCCTTCTTGGGTTGCACAAATTCAGTGTACAGTTCCCACTCAAAATCGGTTCAAGAAGACACTATGACCTTAAATTAATAACCTTCTCATTTTAACTTGGATACACTTGTCAGTTTATAGACACATATTGTAGAGACAAACTTGATTTATTACAAAATTTTGAATGTCGTTTCCTACTTAAATATTCTTACTATAAAAACTAAGAATAAATCATTTCTGTTTTTGTGTACCTCATATTTGGCACTTATAATGTTGATTAATAATTATCAGAATGCTAGTATGATAGGAGATTGATAGAGCAATGTGATGATAAGGTTTAAAAAGGACTTATGATATATGCATGATTTGAAAAGAACACTATGATGCAAGTTTGCTTTTGAAAGGACTGTTTTTCAAAACCACACCAAGTCTAAGCTTGCAATACCTTAACAATAACCAACCATACATTCAATACTCCCTATCTCTCTCTCTCCTTCAAAAAAAATTACATTCAATACTCTTTATTTTTTCCATTTAAAACAAAACAAATAACATTTCTTTTAACTCTCTCTCTCTCTCTCTCTCTCTCTCCCCCATTTTTTTTCTGTTCGAAGCAAAACAACAAATATTCCTTGTAGCTAATCTCTCTCTCTCTCTCTCTCTCTCTCTCTCTCTCTCTCTCACACACACACACACACACTCTGTGTCTTTTTTCCCCATTAGGAAAAAAATCTTTTTTTTTCCATTTAAAGTAAAACAAAAAACATTTCTTTTAACACTCCTCTAAAAAAAAGCAATATTAATTACTCTCTCTCTCTCTCTCTCTCTCTCTCTCTCTCTTCAGGTCCTTTCACAGTGCAGCCGGGTTCTCTCTCTACAAGCACAGGTCTTCAGCTGACTCTCAAGTCTCCATGCAGTGCAACCAGGTTCTCTCTTTAAGGGCATGCTCCCCCTCATAATCTGCCATACATGGGGGCATGCTGCCCACTCACACTTGAGCGAGGGAGCACAGGGAGCGGCCATGTGAACAACTGCACTATATAATATATCTGTATGTATGTGTAATATACACGTGTATGTGACATATATATATATATATATACATATACAAGTATATAACACACACACACACACACACACACAACTTACAACCATGTGTGCGCACGCGCGTGTATAATAAGTATGTATGTATACACGTATACACATAGATGTGTATATTTATATGTGGGGGATGCTAAGAGTGATGGAACATCATAAAAGGGATTGCAAGGGTTTCCCATGGCCTAATTAACTGTGGAAGGGGAATCAACTTGTCAAAAAACTTGGTTTAGTGAATTCCTAACTCTGCCGAAATTGGCTTCTACCTGCCAAACAACCCTCCAGTCCATCATTTTCCTCCTAGTTTGCCAGTGCTTGCAAAGGCAGTAGGAAAGAGTTCACGAGGATCAACCCCAGGAAACACCCTCCTCTAAACCAACTCCTCCTTGCCTGTGTCGAATTAGAAAATTAGTTTTGGCAAAAACCCTTTTACCCTACAACAGCTTCAAAGAGGACTTGACCTTTCAGGGATGCTTGATAAAACAATGTTGTTATGTACATAAAGGACATACCTAATCTGGCTTGTCAATGTGGATAGGCTATCGATCAATAAAACCCTGTGAGGAGACTTAAGAAGAGAGCTTCGATAAGACACTGCGTTTACTAGCCATTGATTGCTTGTGATGGAGAATCCCACCATAGGATGCGAGACCTCTATCAGGACTACAGGCAAATGCCACACACTCGAATACACAGCTTTAGGTGCGCTCTCATTCTTAGTCAACCCTCAAGCTCACAGGGGTAGTGCTATCCTGGGCAGAGACCTAGCAAGCAGACCCTACATGGTCTTTTTTACTGCTCAGTGTGCTATGATCAAAATTCTCGAGGGTGACTCTGGGAGTCCTTGACATGCATGTGTATGCACACGTCAATTGCCATTAGCAGCACCAACACGAAATAGCTCAAGCATCTGAGCCATGCAAATCATTACAAGGCCAGCACCTTCCACAAGGCAAAGAGTGCATCATTAAAAACGCCAAAGCTCACATTGAACAACAAAACACCTCTTGTGGCCAGACAAAACTGGAGTTGAGTTCAAGTATTTAATAAGAGCTCCAAGGGTCCTCTTTCTGGCAGCAGAGGTAAATATTGCACGTCTCCCCCAACCCCACAGCCCCGCCCCGTTACGCGAGCACTCCCTCCTTCCCTCTGCATCCTAATTACCCCAACTTCTTCGTGGCATCCTAATAACCCCAACTTCTTCATGGCATCCTAATAACCCCAGCCTCTTTGTGGCGTCATAATCATCCCATCTTCACAACAAAGCTGAAAAAATTGGCAGCCACACAACTGCTGCTAGAACAGCTTATCTCAACCCAACTGTCAAGGGATCAACAATGCTTTTTCTGTGCCTCTCATCAGGCCGCATCAGAAAGAGGCCACACAAACATACCTTTTGCATCCTATGTGGCCTCAGGACTTCATAATCTTATCATTCAGGAATCAGAACTCACTTGGTATTTGCATTCTGCCGTGTCTAGAAAGGGCAGCTATGAAGATAAGCTGATTCTGGTCTATCCCCATCATGCAGCATAAGCTACTAGCAATGACATCCCTAACATTCTTTGAACACATAACCTAAGGAATGTACACCATAAGCCATAGGCAAGCTACAGAGCGTGACAGCAGCATTGAAGCTCAGTATCACGTGTACAGGATTGAAACTGATGAAGATTGCATACAAGCAATTGTCTTTGAAAACAATAGACTTCACAGATGACCACAAACAACAACAATTACTAGTTCTTCTTTACTTCCACCAGTTACTCCAAAAACATATCAAACATTCATGGTGGACAGCATTACACATTGACATAATTAAAGAAGCACGTAATAAAACTTACGAGTACAAAAAAACTGCCAAAACATAGCTTAGCATGTAATACAGCCTCTACGAGGCCCAAAACTTGGAAATTCTCACTTACATTCTGCATTGCCATGTGATACGCAACATAGCAGAATATAGAATTAAGATGACTAATGATGAGAATGTGGAGGTTCCTAAAAACATCTGTAAAAGCGCAAACTAGGTGGTGACCATCATTAAACCTTCAAGATATACACATCAGCAATATGCAGGCATTAGATTCCATGACAAGTTCTGACCTTTTCCTCTCTCTTTCACGATGCAGTCAATACTCACAGTCACTTGTAGTCAAATGTGGGCATAGCAGGCCCTGATGAAGTCTCAAAAGATCCCAATGATTCCCCTGACGACGTTGCCGAAGGGACAGTAGGGTCCTCTTTCTTCCCGCCAAAAAACCCTCCAGTCCATGATTTCCATCCCGATTCACTGGTGCTCGCAGAGGCAGCAGGGAAAACTTCACCTGTATTGAGGCTAGGGTTGGGACTGGGGAAGCTTGGTGAGCTGGTTTCGAACGCCGTAGCAGGCTCGGCAGCCTCATCCTTCTTGCTGCCGAAGAGGCCTCCCATCCAGGAGCTCCAGCCGGACTCCCCGCCAGCATTAGGGCTGGGTTTAGGGCTTTCTTGTACATGAAACCCTTGCCCAGGGACGCCTGCAGGTATGCCGGCATAAGGGACCCCCGCAGGCAAGCCCATGGGCTGTTCAAGTGGAGGCGGGGGCATCTGAGCCATGTTGGCAAGGACCCTGTTGATCATGAGGCCAGCCCCTTCGATGAGGGCCAGGAGTACACCACCAAACATGGCAGAGCGGGAGGCGGCCCTCGCGCCATGGCGCATCTGCAGAAAGCCGCCCGTGGCGGCCCCTGCAAAAATAGAGTTCCAGGGGTCCTCTTTCTGTCGGAGGTAGACCATGGAGCAATCGAACACAGAGAAGAGGCCCCCCCAGACGGCGAAGCTGCCGCCGACGCGCGGCGCATTCATACGGACAGCCTGGGTACCGCCCAAGAGGCGTTCCCCCTTGGGCGAGTTCTTCATGCCCTTGATGAGATGGAAGACGGAGCCTCCCACTGCCCCCATTCCAAAGGCTCCCCCGACGTCGTCCAAAATCCTGTCAGGGCAGGGCTCCCGGGACTGATCCGGCGCAGCCATCTCCCGCAAAGAATCGGCCTCCTTCTTCTTCTTCTTTCTTCTCTACTTACTGTTTTCTGCCCCCTTCGTCTTCTCCGCTGCAATGCCGCTTTTTGATATAATAAAAACCTGAAATTTTTAGGGCAGAAACCGCGCTGATTTATAATTATCAGTAATAAATAAATGACTAAATCAATGCAGTAAAGAGTATTCTCCAAGTTTTTTCTCCTAAAGAGTATTCTCCAAGTTTTTTCTCCTAATGGTGGCTGGCTACTCAATATGTGGCAAACATGTTTGTTTTAAATGTGGTATATTCCAAGGTATCTTCGAATTCTTCTGTTCTTGTAGATGACCGCATGAATTACGCGTGTCAATTACTCGTGTTGCATGGTGTACGCATGTCAACCTGCTTGTTGGTGTACTTGTTCGAAGGCTTGTCTGCGTGGAGCTTTTGGGCGTTTCTCTGCATGGAGCCTCTGGGCGACGAACGTCTGCTAGGAGGTTCTAGGCGAATGTCTGCTCCGCTTATGACATTTTCCTTGCCAGCTATTTGTGGGCTTCTCTGCGTGGAGCCTCTGGCCGGAGCTTCTGGGAGCTTCTCTGCATGGAGCCTCTGGGTTCCAAGGTATCTTCGGATTCTTTTGTTGTTGTAGATGATCGCATGAATTACGCGTGTCAATTACTCGTGTTGCATGGTGTACGCGTATCGACCTACTTGTTGGTGTACGCGTTCGAAGGCTTGTCTGCGTGGAGCTTCTAGGCTGGAGCCTCTGGCCGGAGCCTCTGGCCGGAGCCTCTGGCCGCTTCTCTACGTGGAGCCTCTGGGTGAATGTCAACTAGGAGGTTCTAGGTGAATGTTTGCTCTGCTTATTACGTTTTCCGTGCTAGCTGTTTTTGGGCTATCCTCTTATATGGTCGTCTTGTTTTGTTGTGCATGCCATGTTTGCCTCGGCATGCCTGAGTGCTCTCGTAGACGGACGAAGGCGTCGTCGCCTTCGCAGCTTCTTGGGGCAAACCTCCTCCTCCACAGCCGCTAGACTCCAACAAGGAAAACGTGCTTCCTCGAATCCTTACGCCTCCTTGAAGGTCGGTCGAGTCAGTTTAGAAAATTTGAAAGGTGTCAAACGCAACGCTCGCTCCTCAGGTATCTAAATCTCTGCGTTCATCTTCTGTACGTTTTCCTCTCTTTGGTATGTATTTTTCTGTTCCTTCGTCTGCACATGTTCCTTTGCTCATCTGCGTGTTTTTTTGGTGCATGTTTCCATGCATGTTTGTGTGTGATCATTTCTGAACATATGCCTATATCTGTTTGTGAATATGCTCGTTTTGACATGTTCGTGTGCATGTTTCTCTACATTTCTTTTCGTCTGCATGTTTCTGTGTGATCGTCTGTACATCTTTCAAAACATCCATGACTGTATCTATTTGTGAATATGCTTCGCGTGCATGTTTCTGTGCGTTTTTTATTTCTTCTACTTCTTTGCACAGGGAGTTCAGAAACCTCGTGTGCTACAACAAAGAGGAAAAAGAGTGCATATATTGTTGGCCCCCCTGCTGTTGTGCACCTAACCGAGCCACCCGCAGCATGTCCTCAATATCCTACCCGGAACAATCTAAAGATGTTTGAGGTATCAATCACCATCGGCATTGGAAATGATGTTGTGAACATCTCTTTGTGGGATAATCTTGTGGAGTTTGTACGTCAAGAGTGCACTCAGGCTGTGTTCTCGCTTGAGAGAGGTGGAACTCTGCACCACCTTCATTTCCAGATGGTCACTCCCATACTGTTGACCTCTATAATATAAGTAGGTAAAACTGTGAGGCGTTATTTGATGTGGAATGTCAATAAGCCGTCGGGGGCTATTGTCATGTGCCGTGCATTGCGCCAGATAAAGAAGCATACGTTTGAAGGAATGGTAGGTTATCGTCTCAAAGATCTGCATAAACCTTACTTTCGCTTTCATGCACACAATGTTTCTCTTGAAATCTCCCGAGGCCGAACACTGTATGCACAATTTGGGCAAGGTGACTTGAAAAATAGGGTTTGTCTCACACCACTGAATATTTTTGAGAGGGCTTTTGTATACATGGAAAACTATATACTCAACAAATGGATAGTGACCCTTGGTGTTACTCTTCTAGAAATGATAAGAAGTGGAAAATATTTCCCTAGTGCTCAATGGATCATTTTGAAGGTAGGCAATGGAATGGATTCTAGTAGAGCTCGTGCGGTGTGGAAGTGCTTGAAGACTCCTGAGGTCGTTGACATCTCTGACATAAGAAAAGTGTTCTTCAGAGATCACTACATCGAAGGTGAGTCTGCCAGGTATTTTCTTTGCTTTCGTTTCTGTCTTTTCTGTTTAAAATATCTTAAATTTTCCGTTGGATTAAGTGACGTGCCACGTCGGTACACGATATTCGGTATCCTCACGTACCTGCTGGAAAATAATTCACAAAAATGCACCAGTCACAAAAATCTCAATATGTGGCAAACACGTTTGTTTTAAATGTGGTATATTCCAATATATCTTCGGATTCTTCTGTTCTTGTAGATGACTGCATGAATTACGCGTGTCGGATTCTTCTGTTCTTGTAGATGACCCCATGAATTACGTGTGTCAATTACTCGTGTTGCATGGTGTACATGTGTCAACTTGCTTGTTGGTGTACTTGTTCAAAGGCTTGTCTGCGTGGAGCTTCTGGGCGCTTCTATGCATGGAGCCTCTGGGCGAACGCCTGCTAGGAGATTCTAGGCGAATGTCTGCTCCGCTTACGACATTTTCCTTGCCAGCTATTTGTGGGCTTCTCTGCGTGGAGCCTCTGGCCGGAGCTTCTAGGCGCTTCTCTGCTTGGAGCCTCTGGGTTCCAAGGTATCTTCGGATTCTTTTGTTGTTGTAGATGACCGCATGAATTACGCGTAATATGTGGCAAACATGCTTGTTTTAAATGTGGTATATTCCAAGGTATCTTCGGATTCTTCGGTTCTCGTAGATGACTGCATGAGTTACGTGTGTCGGATTCTTCTGTTCTTGTAGATGACCGCATGAATTACGCATGTCAATTACTCGTGTTGCATGGTGTACGTGTGTCAACCTGCTTGTTGGTGTACTTGTTCGAAGGCTTGTCTATGTGGAGCTTCTGGGCGCTTCTCTACGTGGAGCCTCTGGGCGAACATCTGCTAGGAGGCGAATGTCTGCTCCGCTTATGACGTTTTCCTTGCCAGCTGTTTGTGGGCTTCTCTGTGTGGAGCCTCTGGCCGGAGCTTCTGGGCGCTTCTCTACGTGGAGCCTCTGGGTTCCAAGGTATCTTCGGATTCTTCTGTTGTTTTAGATGACCGCATGAATTACGCATGTCAATTACTCGTGCTCCATGGTGTACGCGTGTCGACCTACTTGTTGATGTACGCGTGTCGACCTATTTGTTGGTGTACGCGTTCGAAGGCTTGTTTGCGTGGAGCTTCTGGGCGCTTCTCTACGTGGAGCCTTTGGCCGGAGCTTCTGGCTGCTTCTCTACATGGAGCCTTTGGGCGAACGTTTGCTAGGAGGTTCTAGGCAAATGTCTGCTCCGCTTATTACGTTTTTCGTGCCAGCTGTTTCTGGGCTATCCTCTTATATGGTCGTCTTGTTTTGTTGTGCATGCCATGTTTGCCTCGGCATGCCTGAGCGCTCTCGTAGAGACGGACGAAGGCGTCGTCGCCTTCGCAGCTTCCTGGCGAACCTCCTCCTCCACAGCCGCTAGACTCCAACAAGGAAAACGTGCCTCCTCGAATCCTTACACCTCCTGAAGGTCCAGCCACGGTTTAGAAAATTTGAAAGGTGTCAAATGCAAAGCTCACTCATCTGGTATGTAAATCTCTGCGTTCATCTTCTATACGTTTTCCTCTCTTTGGTATGTATTTTTCTGTTCCTTCGTCTGCACATGTTCCTTTGCTTTCCTGCGCGTTCTTTTGGTGCATGTTTCCATGCATGTTTGTGTGTGATATTTTCTAAACATTTGCCTATATCTATTTGTGAATATGCTCGTCGCCATATTCGTGTGCATGTTTCTCTACGTTTCTTTTCGTCTGCATGTTTCTCTACGTTTCTTTTCGTCTACATGTTTCTGTGTGATCGTCCGTACATCTTTCTGAACATCCATGACTGTATCTGTTTGTGAATATGCTTTGTGTGCATGTTTTTGTGCGTTTCTGATTTCTTCTACTTCTTTGTAGTTAGGGAGTTCGGAAACGTCATGTGTGCTACAACAAAGAGGAAAAAGAGTGCAGATACTGTTTCCCCCCTACTGTGCACCTAACCGAGCCACCCGCAGCATGTCCTCAGTATCCTACCCGAAACAATCTAAAGATGTTTGAGGTATCAATCACCATCGGCATTGGAAATGATGATGTGAACATCTCTTTGTGGGATAATCTTGCGGAGTTTGTACGTCAAGAGTGCACTCAGGCTGTGTTCTCACTTGAGAGAGGTGGAACTCTACACCACCTTCATTTCCAGATGGTCACTCGCGTATTGTCGACCTCTATAATATCAATAGGTAAAACTGTGAGGCATTATTTGATGTGGAATGTCAATAAGCCGTCGGGGGCTATTGTCATGTGCCATGCATTGCGCCAGATAAAGCTGCATACGTTTGAAGGAATGGTAGGTTACTGTCTCAAAGATCTGCATAAACCTCACTTTCGCTTTCATGCACACAATGTTTTTGCTGAAGAAATCTCTCGAGGCCGAACATTGTATGCACAATTTGGGCAGGGTGACTTGAAAAATAGGGTTTGTCTCGCGCCACTGAATATTTTTGAGAGGGCTTTTGTATACATGGAAAACTATATACTCAACAAATGGATAGTGACCCTTGGTGTTACTCTTCTAAAAATGATGAGAAGTGGAAAATATTTCCCTAGTGCTCAATGGATCATTTCGAAGAGATCACTACATCGAAGGTGAGTCTGCCAAGTATTTTCTTCCGAAGCCATGTGAAGCACAGTAAGAAGATGATCCAAAAGCCTTCCTGTGAAGTGAAGAGGATGGAGTTCCACTTGGTGGCTGCAATAATCCAATCATCGTCGTGGAGGACAGCCCTCCTGATGTCAACCTTGCAGAGCCATACATAAATTCCTCTAAAGAGAAAGCTGCAGAGTTCCTCATAGCCATCAGCGAGGGAGATGAATTCATCTTAGTACCGCCAAAGCTTGACCTTAGTGGAGAAGCCTTTGTTTGAGTCTTGCAGTTCGCTTTCCTTATAATGTCCTTCTGTATGTAAAAATGTATAAAAAAGGAATTAAAAAACCCCTTCTGTTGAACCCATGTGCTATGGCTCATCCACAAAGCCCAATGTTGTGCAAGCCACCATTGCAGTGAGTGGAGAAGCCCATGAAGATCCCGCCATAAAGAAGGAGCGGCAACATGCATGCCATGATCATCACCCCACAAAGTAGTCACCTCACCTGAATTTTCCCTTTTCCTCTTCTTCTTCATTGTCTGAAACTGAATTATCTTCTTCTTGCCCATTGTCATCTATCTCAAAGCCTTTAGCGTTTGGTTTGTAGGGCAAGGTCGTGTGTGCAAGCTCCTCAACATCCACTCTTGTTTCGAATTAAGCAACGACAACTACTATAGGCGACTTTGTTTAAACTATGAAATTACATTACCATTACCATTATCAGTAGGCCGCCATTCTCTTCTTTTGGAAGTAACTCATGCCCACCACTTTCTTCTCCTACAGTCACTTCTTCTCCATTTCTTGCCACCCACAAATTTGTAGGACACCTTCTCCTCTCGCGAATGAAACTTTGATGGCATTGAACTCTTCTTTCTTCCCCTTATTGATTTGCCGTTGAGGATCTCCTTTGCAAATCATAGAAGCACTTTTGTTCTCTTCTTGCAAGATTTGAGACCACCTCTTTCTTTGCAAGTTCCATGGTTAGCCTTGTCCTGGTGCATAGCCCCTCACCATGAAACCTGCAAATTATGCTCTCTTACCAAGAAAAACAGCCCACATACTCACAAAGAACTTGGCACATAGAAAATATCACCATCCTCACTCTCATCTTCTTCCTCCATATTGTAAGAAACAAGAAAAGAACAAGAGAGACAAGAAGCAAGAGTTGTGCCAAACTGAGAGAGAAAGAAAAGTGGAAGAAGCATGCACATAAGGAGTCACTCACATAACCTCCTCAACCAACTCCCCTCTTTTCCTTTTCTTGAGTACATCTTTTGGCCTAAGGTCCAACGACCTTTCATTTTTTCAAATATAAAACTTCAAAAAGTGTCCTCCAACCTTCCAAAGTTGAGAAAACTCACACACAAATACTATTTAACCATGGATTTTAAATGTTATACAGACCTGCTAATTGTGCCATGTCAATTTACATTGGATTTTTATAATAAAGCTCATTAAATAAATGATTTTAATAGCCAAAATTCAAAAAATGTGTCGATGAAAAATGTAAATGTGTGCCAAATAATACATAAAAAATACGGGTTGTTATTAAGGCACTTGGATTAGCAAACAAAGAAACAGTTATGAAGCATACAAGAGAGATGTATAAGGCATGGATGGAGAAGCATGCCACAATGCAAAAAAAGGGTTGCCCATCTTAGTATATTTGTGAGCTTTCATAGCTATCCCGAATAGTATTCCAGGTACATTCTCTATATCACTTGGTAGTGAAATAAATAATTGTAACATTTAAAATATAAGTTTAGCATCCATATATTCTCGTACTAATGAAGTAACCTGTGAAATATAGGATGAGTACCTCGCTCTGCCAATAGAGAAATTAACCCCCTTGTAGATACCCTCCTGAAAAGGAGTTTGAAGATAATAAAGATGAGCAAAAGTAGAGGTATGCTACTAGACGGTTAGCCGTGATTGCAAACCCTGCCCAAGGAGATGGTTTCTTTAAGTAAGAAAACATATGTCCTTCCCCTTTAGTCGTTTAGATAGACAACATCGTAAATTAATTTTGATGTTGTAGTTTGATTTTGATGTTATGTGTGTTGCAGTTGACTAGTGCAAGTAAATTGGGATGACATACTAGATTATTTGATGGAGGATAGATTATATAGCTTGGCATCCAACTGTTGTGGCTCACCCTGACCCCTCTTGAAACACATCTAACAAGAGATTACTTGGTGAACTGCAACTATCATGAGGATCTTTCCAATGGCCAAGCTCATAACCCTTGAAGTCTCCAAGCTCTACAACTCCTTAAGAAGCAATTCCACCACGCCTCCCACGAGAGCGTTGTCACACTGCCGCGTTGCACTACGGGTACTCGTCCCTCATCTCACCTCACCATCACTCACACACACTCACTAGCATGCATTAGAGAGAGAGATTAGCAAGAGCAAGACTCAATTGCACAATGGGAGAGTATGTTGTATTATAAGAGAAATTCACTTATATACATGGCCATAAGTGTTCACACTCACTTAAACTGTGGCCGGTTGGGCACTTTAGGCTCATAAGAGGCCTAATGCTATTACAATGACTACTCTCATAATATCCATGAAATAAATCACTTGGGACTTCATCCTAACTTGCTACCACATGCTCTTAAAGTCGGAATCACCCATAAGTATTCCGTCACACCATTACGGGCGCCATTTCTTTATATCCTAAATGTATGACCATTTAGTAAGTGTGCTATATTTAGGTGCATAACAATCTAGAAAGACCACTCACTACTTTTTTATATTGTTATATTCTTAACTTGAACGAAAATAATTTTATGTAGATGGATTCATAAGTGACATGCCGAGTATTATATTATAGCTATGCCAGCCATCATAAATGAGTGGTGAGATCCAGGACATGAGAACACAATGTACACACAACAATAAGTTCGAGAACTTTGGGATGTAGGGGTGAACAAGAGATGTCCACTATTCCTTGACTTTCCAAGTGGAAAATTTACTAGGAGTGAGAAGGAGATGTACACGGGGGGCTTGTAAATTTAAGCAATCCAAGATGGTATGTACTATATATCTACTCGGGCTTGTAAATTTAAATTTAATGTACTATATATCTACTTCTTCTTATAATTAGAATTTTGGGTAAATATCTAATATTATATCCTAGTATTGATTTGTGATTTTATATTGTGAAGACTTGAATTCTATGTAACCAATCACATCTTAAAGGAAACGTCAAAAAGCTTATAGAAGATTAAGAGGATGATGAAGATGAAGAGGATGAAGGGGATGATGACGATGAAGTGGGAGAAGTGCCAAAGGAGGATGCCATGAATGAGAAGGAAGAAGCAAATCCAGGAGAGGAAGAAGATGACATTGCATCAGAGTACAACAATAGCAATTCCGAGGATGACATTCGGGCCCATTGAGACAACACCAAAAAATGAGGAAGTGGATCATGTTGCAACACAGGCAGGCCACTCTTTTAATCATAATTAAATACTTTTATTAATAAATAGTTGAACTACTAACTTACATGATTTGGTTATGGGTGCATATAAGCTTGGCTAGAGGTGAAGCGCCAAATGTGACACAATAATCCACCTACCCTAGGTGTTTTAACACCAATCCAAATGAATTTTCCAAGTTTGATTTTATTAAATAGTAATGACAATGTAATGTATATGTAAAGTGAATGTACTTACAAAATGTATGCTTTGTAGGAGTGTCTTGTGATACAATAAGTACATTGTCTCTTAATACAACAAACATACTACATGCTATATCCCTTATAACATCATAGGAACAATGCAAAGAGAGCAAGACCGCTGATAAGAAGGAAGAGTGAAAATGAGTGGGAAAGGGAGAGAAAGTAATAGACTACTAATGAAATAGAGGAGGGGAGATGTAACGAAGTAGATTTGGTGTCACATGCACATGGGGGATGGGGCCTAGGCACTTGGGTTTAGAGTCATTTACATATGTGCCTTTGGGGGCCTTGGGCTATAGGATACATTGGGCTCATGGGCATTATACATTGGGCTCATGGGCATTGTACAAACAACTTATGATCATTTTTTACTATTACTTTCTTGGAGCTCTCATGCTTGGAGCTCTCATGCCGAAGCTTTCATGGTGAACTTCTCCCATATGAGATGTGAGGATGGTGACCCACACCCATGTTGTCACTCCATGCCTTGAGTGGCCAACCCTAGTTTTGTGCATTGGTATCAGAGCTTTGAATTCATCCCATGTTTTCTGAAATTTTTTAAATTTCTGCATTTTCTTGATTTTCTTGGACTTTCTTGATTTTCTTGATCAAGAAATGGGCTATGGTGGATTTGTTTGAATTGATTTGATCCTTTTGATGCACATTTTCATGAGATTTTGGGAGGCTATGGGTTATGGTGGATCAAATTTGGGGATGGCTTCATTAAATTTAAAATTCGAGACCAAATTTGGGGAAGAAGCTCATTAATCCACTAATCTTGATTAGGGAATGTTAATCAAACATTTTTTCCTTCTTCCTCACCCTTGCTTGATCCTTAAAGCTAATCTTGCCTTCCTCTCTCAAATTTTCTTGCCCAAACATTAGGGTTTTAATCAAGCTACTCTTCCTCTTCACATAGAGTACCATAATGCTTGCATTTAAGGTCAAGGCCATGGTCATTTTTGAGTTTTTCTATAGCCATTTTTGAGTTTTTCTATAGCCATTTTCTTGCACAAAAATTGCTCTAATCACCTTCTAATCATTTAATACTTCATAACCATCATCTAGGCAACATTGCGAGTGAGTTATGGAGCACAATATACACTTGATTTGAACCAAGGATTCACCACAGGCTGGCGACGATTTTAGAATGGGCTGGCGTTGTTTTTTTAATGAGAAATAGACATGGAAGCTTCAACTACATGCCTAAATGCTCCATTTATCTTAGCAATGGTTTTCCTCATCATATCCAAGCTTTTTGGAGGCCTATTTCTTGAGATTTGAAGCCCATACACTCTCCAAAAATCTGAAAATAGAGGCCCACATTTTTCTTTATGGTAAAGGTATTTTTCACCATACAATCATAAGCAAGGCTTTGAGGTAATATTTGAGCAATTGCTAAGCTTATCCTTGCATTTCTTGCTTGAGATCATGGGTGATATGCGGCCAGTGGGATGACAGGCTGTGTGACAACCATTCTAGAGACTGGCATAGTTATAGCGCCAGCTCATTTACTTGGGTTCACACTATAGAGAATCCTAGAATGGCTGTGTGACAGCCATTCTAGAGACTGGCATAGTTATAGCGCCAGCTCATTTACTTGGGTTCACACTATAGAGAACCCTAGTATGTATTTGGTTGAGTACCTTTTCATATTGTGTGTACTCTTATCTTTGTAAATGGCATGTTGAGTGTTGTGTGAAGAAGAAGAAGATTTTCAACCTCTCACCTTGTGTGTTCCCTTTTAGGGTTTTGTAAGTGTGTGTGTGCTTGCAAGAGCTCAAGCTCTCTACTCCCCTGCATCTTTTCAAATACAATGATTCACTTATCCAAGGTCCTCCCAAAGACGACATCATACTTAAGGGAATCTAGGGTAACATGAAATGTTAATTCCATATCGTCGTCGATTGTTTGAGTAGTGTATCTAAAGTAACCTGGAACTTCAATGTTTTATCCATTGGGTCCTCTTGCAAGACTATTGCTTGTAAGAATGAGTTTAGGTTGTCCCAATGACACCCAAGTGTCATTGGGACAATGACACTTGGGTGTCTTTTGCAAGACTAGTGCTTGTAGGAATGAGTTTAGGTTGTCCCAATGACACCCAAGTGTCTTTTGTCATGATGTTATGACTAGCTCAAGAGCTAATCAATGCACGTTTGCACTGAACATCATTGCCTATAGGGAAATCCAACCATACCATGATAGAATCTTCCAAAGGAACCATGGATGTTTTGGTTATTGACTCGGTTTCAGATCCGGTTTCTATTTCATATTCCCATTCACTTTCAACCTCTGTTTGGGTCTCAGCTTTTTCAAGATTACCCAATGCGTACAATGGCACACTTGGCCCTCTGATAATTCTTAATGAGGTCTGTTTGGAAACTTGTGAATCCTCACAGTCCTGTTTTATGGAGTTCGTTATGTCCTTGTATAACTCAGAATGAGCCATTAAAGGTGCAAGTACTGATGTGATGCTGGCTTTATCATGAGAGAAGAGCATTCCTCCGAATGAGGTTTTGAGAGACCGTTTTAATCTTGTAAGGAAATTATCGAATTCCTCATGTGCTTTCTCAAGCCTATAGTTTATGCAGTCTGTTTCAAATGACTCTTCTGTAGAGTATGTCTTCCTCTTGAAAGGGGAAGCGGTACTCCTCTAGGCTTTGTATCTTGGTTGCTCGTTTAGGATTGGCATTATGAGGCTCAATCACAACCGGTGACCTTGTAAGACATTCAACCAAGCTAAGCATGCTCTCTTGAGCTTGCTTTTTGCGTTATGCATATGTCATGTGATTATTATTATCCATTTGGGTTGGTTGGGTGGGTTTTAGTTTCTTGGTCTTTGTGGTGCACTGAGCAAAGAGTAAGAACTTGTTTCATCCTCACTTAGTGATGTAGTAGAACTTGCTTCATTCTCTGACTTTCTTTGGTTTGTCATTTTTTCATTATGTTTACCCAAGCGACGAGATCAAATTTTCTTTTGGATTTTTGTATTTTGTGTCGCACATATGGGTGTTGTGGCTTCTTTTGAGGTGGATGCTTCTGCATCTTGTATAGCTTTTAGCTCTTTTGTGTTTATGTTCCCTTTTGGGTTTATGTTGACTACATGCTTCTTTTCCCTATCTTTTAATTCGCCTTCGTTTTGACAGTTTGTTGTCCTTTGTTTTTCTTGGGTTTAGAAGGTTTTATTTTCTCTTTTGGGTTCTGTTTTAAAGCATGTTCTTCTATCCATGTTGAGGTGTTGTCGTTTACATTCTTTTCGACTGTTTCTCATGCCTTGGCTTGTAAGCACGTTCAAGGGTACCATGGTCAATTGCCCGTTTTGTACACTTAAGATGTTAAGAGTTGTATTTTGTGAGACAAGTTGCATTGATGCAACTCATCTTGGGCAATGTTGGAACATGTGATCAATGCCACATCGTTCACACATGGGTCACAAGGTGTCAATGACTATGGGCATAGAAGTATTCCAAATTGTGCAGTCTGCCACCTTGTGAGGTCCACGACAATAGAAACATTGAAGTGTCTGATTAACTGCTTCCTGAGCATTTTCTACCCTTTGGACTATTTTTGTTTGGTGCACGGGAGGTTTTGAGTCCATTGTAGAGGAAGCAGGACACTTTTTAGTATCATGGTCAAAGGTTTTACAATATATGCAATATAGAAGAACAGGTGCCTTATATGCACAATGAGGATTGGGATGGTCGTAGTGATTACATTCAACACAAGGCATTTCACTCCTCACTTTTAGAGGCATTAAGGATGTCTGGTTTTAAAGGTTTTCATCCTCTCTTATAGATGCTTGTTGTAAAGTTTTAAGCAAGGCTGCATAAAATTCAGAGAATGTCAATTCCGAGATTGATCTTTCTTTTGCCATTGCTTCACTTGGTTAGATGAGGAACACCTCTAGCATGCTCATCTTCTAACATGTTGTCATCTAAACGTATTGCTTCTTTACAACATTGATCAAATGTTTCCGGATTGGATACAATGATCAAGTTGTGTAAACTGTTATTCTTCGAGCCCATTATGAAACATCTCCTCAATTGAACATCGTTTAATTTTTCCCATGACTCACAACGTGAGTCCAAGAGCTTTATCCTAAGGATAAAATCTCTAATGGATTCATTTGGTTGATGCTCAATTGAATCGAGTTGTGTTGTTGCACTCCACTAATCACCTTGTCTGGAAAAGCCATGTATAAAGGTTGATTTCAAGGTTTTTAAGTTGGTCTTGATCTCACCGACACCAATGTGATAAACCATCGACTAGCTTTTCTCTCTAAGCATAAGTTCAATGCATGTACATTAGTGGGGCAATTAGGAGATTGTGTAGATTAATCTAAATTAGGAGATTAATTAGACTCTTAATTATAGTCTCCTCTTTAAGGCAAAATTAAGCAAAGAGAGTTAAATTTCTCTAATTAATCAAAAAATTGATGTGATTAGGTATTTTGATGCATCTAGATGCTCTCAAAACACTCAAAAACCTCAATTTTGACTACTCATATGATCAATTTAGACCCCAATTAACACATTTTCTAATTTTTTGACCTCTTGAAGAACAAGATTAATCACCCTTAATGACAAAAACCAGTCCATTAAGAGAAATTAGTCAAATTCAAGGATTTTTTGATGATTTTAAGAATTTTTTTGAAAGATTAGGCTACTCCTAACGCTTGCTAACACTCTAATCCAAACAATTTCAACAAAAAACACACAATTAAACTCAAATTAATGATCTTAGATCTATGCTTAAATTAAAGAGAGAGCTAACATTCACTAAGAATTGCATTCTCTTGCATTGTTTGATGCAATGGATGCAAACCAAGCAGACACAAAAATTTACCAGAAATAGCACTCTGGTTTGTCCTGCACAAACTGTTGTATTTTCTGTAGCGGTACTGTACTACACTCAAATGTCACAACCAGTGACCTCAATGTGCATACATACACCCAATGGCAATTGTTGACCTCCTTGTAGCACACACAATGTCTGCACAACCAATCTGTCTTCCTGCAGTTCTTAAAACAGAGTTCTGCAAAGAATCGATGACTTACTTTCAGTGCTCGAAATCGCCTGCTTTTTGAAAAACGGAGGTCCTAACGCGCCCGAAACGCGTTTTCGGCCTGAAAAACTTTGTCCAATAGAACAATAGGACAATATAGTTGCCCTTAAGCTTTACTCCCGCGAATCAGAGACCATTTACCGGTGCCTCCCGTAGAGCTCCTGACAAGGGTGTAGTCGCCAACACAAATAAGGAAGAGTAGATGAAGCTCTTACCCTCGTATCGCTTCGTGTGCTTCTCTTGCAGCTCAGCCCTTATTAGCATGAACCAAGCTCTTACCCTCGTATCGCTTCCTGTGCTTCTCTTGCTTGCAGCTCAGCCCTTAGCATGAACCAAGCTCTAATACCATGAAAAGATGCAGGGGAGAAGAGAACTTGAGCTCTTGCAAGCACACACACACACTCACAAAACCCTAAAAGAGAACACACAAGGTGAGAGGCTGAAAATCTTCTTCTTCTTCACACAACACTCAACATACCATTTACAAAGATAAGAGTACACACAATATGAAAAGGTACTCAACCAAATACATACTAGGGTTCTCTATAGTGTGAACCCAAGTAAATGAGGTGGCACTATAACTATGCCAGTCTCTAGAATGGCTGTCACACAGCCTATCATCCCACTCGCCGCATATCACCCATGATCTCACCAACCATGCTAGTGGTGTAAGTGTAGGGCCTATCCCCCAGGCGGGTCATCAGTGTCCACCGCCTCACTAGATGAGCTCGATATCTCAACAGTATTCACTAGATGAATCCATGCAAATAGTCACCTTTCACACTCTCGCAAGCACTGTAAAATTGCTATTACGGGATGAAGAAGCCTTGCACGAGCTGGAACTTCCAACATATCTTACTGAAACGATCCCTAGGATTTTGGTTGGATTGGAAATTGCGAATAAAATCACCACAGCTCAAGCATAGCTTTGTCCAACACGAGAACACAATCTCATGACCCTCGAGCTATGGAAATTGTTAGGTCAACCAATACTCACGGCACATCCTGAAAGAATACACTATACACAAGACTTGAACATGCCATGTTTGGGGTACTTTGAACAAACAATGTATATTGAAACTAACCCCCTCACTTGCAAGTTTTTTGTGGTTGAGTATGTGTTGGAAGCAGATTTGATCTTGGGCATAAATGGACTGTTGCTGCCCAAGCACCACTATGCTTTGCTAGCGATAGGCTCATCATAATGGTCAATGACAAAAAGTTGACGATACCAGACTGTCAGGAAGAGGATCCAACTTTAATGGATATCTATGATCTTGAACACAAAAGGATACAAGCCTCTTCCACAAAAGCCCCTCTACACAATGACCTACCATCTGCGTCAAAACAACTGACTTCGATAAAGCATCAACTCCTTCAACCCCATCTTCACCTACTAAGTTCGATGCCAAAACCTCGCAATCAGTAGCTATTCCTAAAGAAGTTCCTAGAGCCCAACCATCTATCTCTAACAGGAAACTCAAAGGAAAGACTCCGGAGCCTATGCATTTTCATCGACAAACCTCAACAAAGGAGACAACCACATGCTCAAAGGCCTCGTCATTGACAACCACTCCACAAGAGACTCTAACCTCATCATCATCAACAATGCCCATGAGTCTCAAACCCACAACCTCTGCACCAGCCAAAGTCAAGGAAGGCCCCAAACCTTCCACATCAACCCTAAAGAAAACTCCACGAAGACTCCCACAATCACGATATCTTAATAGTATCAAAATGTGGGTGGATAAGCAACTACTTGTAGCTCAAGGCTACTATGAATGTGGACGGGAAGCCAGGTCCTCCACACTCCACCAAGAGTTGTCACCATCACCTCCGACATCTCCGACCACTCCGACTGCCAGTGCCCTCCGACCGCTCCGACAACTCCGACCGCCAGTGCCCTCCGACTGCTCCGACCACTCATGGAGGCAACACCCCTCTCCCTTTCCCAAGGTAGGGAGAGATCCTCTTCGAGATCTTGAGCACCATCTTCCTTTCCCCTCTCCCTTTCCCAAGGTAGGGAGAGATCCTCTTGAGCACCACCCAAGGAGGAGGACACCCAAGGAGGAGTTAAGGGGAGCACTCTCTCGGCAGCATACAGAGCACAGAGGAGGACACTCTCTTATGTATCACCTTGAGGTCTAGCACAGTCCTTCTATTGGTGGAGGGGAGTCTCCCTTGTATCATTCTTTGGGGTATTGTGATTGTATTGTTGCACTCTGTTGGTGTTTGGTCTATCTCTTTGTGTGAGTGAGGTGAGTGAGGTGTGAGTGGTGTGTGTGGTGTGAGTGAGAGGCCTGTAGGGGTACTACGGTGCTAGGTGGTGGTCGGAGAGCACGGTAGACAGTGTAGAGCATAGGTCTTGCATGTCTAGCTAGTGAGATTGACTCATCCTTGGCGGGTATACTTCCCTGGAGAGGATCCACGCTCCCTTCTCTCCCAACCATAGTGTTTGTGTCGATTATCTTCGAGTTCCCTAGCAAGGACCGGCGGAGTCATCCACAGCTTAGAAAAAAATTGGCGATCATGGTGGGAATCTCCTAGAGATCAAGGATAGTCTCAAAAAAAAATATTTTTCTTTTTTTTTTTGGTGATTTTTGATCGTGGTGAGAGGATTGTTGTGCATGCGCCCGAAGACTAGAGCTTTTGGAGGTGATTCACCCCTTCATTCTCCTCTTCGAACTAGTCATAGGGTTTTTCCTCGTTCCCTTACTCTTCCCTCAGCATCTTCCTCTTCTAACCCTATGGGGCAGCTTGAGGGCCAGAGCCATTGGCTACTGTCCTTAACTGCATGCAAGTTAAGCTACCAACCTTCAAAGGTACCATCACTGAAGATGCGGAAGACCATGTGTGGCAGTTCCTCACTATGTGTGACTCAAGAGGTCTCAACCGAGATGATGCACGCTTGGTCTTGTTCCCGACAACGCTGAAAGAAAGTGCCGATCGGTGGTACAGTCAATTTCCCATCAACCACTTCCCGGATGGGCCACCCTCAGACTACAGTTCTTGGCTACCTTTCAGCCACGGAACTACTTCGACCTCATCACTCAAGAGCTCAACCAACTGTCCATGAAGGCAGGGGAGTCAGTGGCCCAACTTGTCTCACAAGAGCTAAAGTTTTGGTCGCTCGGCTACCCCAAGATCCTGGAAACTACATGCTTAAATAGTGGGTGCTTCGAGCACTCCCTACTCAAACGGTGATGAAGATGAGAGACTTTTCCACCCCAAGGCACCCTGCAAGACTTCCAAGACAGAGCTACACAACTGGAGAATGCTCGCCTCATGGCGGAGCGCAGTACCTCTTTTCTCCACTTATCCCCGATATGCCTTTAGCTCCTCCAATCGTTCCTCTAGCCCCGACGATAGCTTCTACATCTGCTTCCATGGACGAGCTAGCCAAGCTCAAGAAGGAGCTTGAAGATTTCAAAAGGTCACAACAAGAGGACGTGGCTGTGGGCAACGCTCCGGAGGAAGGAGATTGAGCAGCTCAAGGTCAAAGATCCCAAGACGAGTCCATGGTGCCCGGTATTTATGTAGCTCGCAAGGCGATCTTCCAAATGATTGTCCCTCCAAGAAATATTGCTCATTTTTCTCAAAGGAGGGCCATGAGGACAAGGAGTGTTACTACCTCAACAAGGGACTTTGCCTTATGCAACAACAACTTAAGCAAGGTGCCTCCCCGCTTAATCCCTTTGCCGAAGACTACATGGCGACCCCAACCAGTAGTGCTTCAACTTCTTCCCAGGCTCCTAACCACCAACCAAACCCAACACTCTTCTTGAATACTGAGTCAGCCCCCCAATCCCAAGCTTATATTAACCCTGCCCCCATTGGTCCCTCCTACTTAGCTACCCCACATACCCTTCCCTCCCCCATGGCTACTTTTGTACAAACCCCTCCACCGCCCCAGGCCACTTCATCTCAGCAGGGAGCTCAAGTAGCCACGGTAGCATACACCAATACCCCTCATTCCGAAGCAACCCTAACATACAACCCCCTGCCTATGCAAATTCCATATCAAGCAAGCACTCTCCCGACCTATCAGCAGTATCTCCCACCCGTTCCGGTCCTACAAAACACCTCAAGTCTATCAAAACCCACCTCTAGTGGTCTATGCGGCAACCCCTCCAGTACCTCTAGCCGCCTAACAACACATATGGGGCTTGGCCTAACCAAAGATTCCCCAATCGCCGTCCTCCCAACAACCCCACATGACCTCTTATATGCTACCATTGTGGTGGGAGCGGCCACATGCAAGCTCAATGCACTGTACCAGAGGGCTCACCCCATGTCTCCATGGCTTGGAGAGCCGAGACCACTACACCCGGGATTGTCCTAGACCCCCACTGGTTAACATGGTGGAAGCTGTGGTGCCATCTCCCAAGGTTGACACTCCAGTAGTGGCAGTAGTGCCACCTCCCATTGCTAGCACTCCAATAGTGGCAGCCATCACCCCTGGTCCCAAGGAGTCCCAAAGGCACCAACTCCTCTCCCTGGTGGTGCAATCTACCCATCCATTGTGGACCAAGCTTATAAGGAGGCCGTGGAGGAATTCATTCAAACACCACCCATGGAGAAGGAAGCAATGCCTACCTTGGTCATTCCCCCAACCACCACACCTTCAAAGGCGGATGAGGAGTCTACCCAACCCAAGGTTAGTAATTTAAGTTGGGAGGAAAAGTTGGCAGGAGCAAAGGTGGAAAACACCCTTCCTTAGTTATGTGGTTTGAGCCAGGAAATAGGAGAGCAACAACTAGTAGGCTTAGTCCAGCATTGGATGGATCTGAAGGCAACTAGGGGTGAAGCCACATCTAGTAGAAGTTGGGCGACGGCCTAGGAGGCAGCAAGCAAGGGTATGCCTCACTGTCCCAGGAGTGGCCGATCACCGAAGCCCAAGGGTGACAGTCTCCGTGGGAGGAACTCAAATTACAGGAGCCATTGTGGATGGTGGTTCTAGTGTTAACATCATGCCCGAAGCTACTAGGAAAGTCTTGGGTCTCCGAATTATTGAGCCAGCTCCCTTCGCCATCCGAGTGGCAGACCAGAGAGAAGTGATGCCCGTGGGACTAGTTAGGCAAGTTCCAATCAGTTTTGAAGGATTAGTATGTGAAATGACCTTTGTGGTGTTAGACCTCCCACCAGCTCGAGGGGCCTACAGCTTACTCATTGGAAGGCCTTGGTTGAGTGTAGCTCAAGTGATCCATGATTGGGGTCAGGACAACTTGCATATCCCTAACCTAGAGGGGACAGTGACCTTGCCCTTGGAAAAGACCCTGATGAGAGTGCTCGGGGCACTGCCCTACATGACATGATTCCCAGTCGGGAGGAAGGACCCAATGACAAGGAAGAACAGGAGGAATAGCAAGGCTTTACCAGTGGATGACGCCTGGGATCCATTCGGCTCAAAGGGAGAGGCGGCAGAACCTCTATGGAATTGGTTAAATTCCTATGAGGGGTTCAAGTGCAACATGGTGGACATAGTGGACCCAAACCCTATTCAAGAGCTATCCCAAGAAGAAGAGCTCTCAAAAGAAGCAGGAGTACGGGATTGGACAGAATCTTTGCTCACTTTGGCCTCCTCCTCTGCAATAGTGTCTCAACAGGAAGAGATAGAGGTCATAGGTCTAGGGGAACCTGAGTTTTCTCGACAACCTCGCAAGACAACCTCGCAAGAAGGTCTCTCAAGAGGAGTCATCAGAGGCACCTATAACCTCTCCTAGATGCACCCACAAGGAGAGGTGGGTAGAGCACCTCAAGGCTCGGGAGAAGAAGCCTTGCCACCAGTAGAAGAGATACCCGCCGATTGGATGGAGAAACGCATTGGTAATTTCCCTCTGGACAACACCCCAACCCATGACCCCTTATCTCTCCATCAAGCAGCACTCGGCACCGCTCCTCTTCCACCTGCCACTTACCCCACGAGGAGGTCTGAGAGCTGAACCTGGGCACATCAAAGGAGCCACACCCCATCTTAATGGTAGCTTGGGTTTGGGGAGGACCCTTCCACTCTTCAGAGAATCACCAACTTTTTCAAAGTACACCAAGGATCTTCCAGGGATAGACCTAGCCATTTGCACTCACAAAATTTCACAAAAAGAAGGCAATTGGTCGGTCAGAAAGAGCTAGACAAGATGGAAGAGGCAGGTATCATCTTTCCCATTGAGCACTCCGAGTGGTTGTCACCTATAGTGGTGATTCCAAAAAAGAAAACTAACAAGATCAGAATTTTGGTGTCTCAACTCACTCTGGTGTTCGTGAAGTGCCAGGTATCGGGTCTCCGTCTCCAAAATAAAAAATAAAAAAATCCCCCTCTTCGCTTTCTTTTTCCTTCTTCTTTTATAAAAGATGCAAAAAATAAAAATAAAAAATAAAAAATCTCTCTCTCACCCAACCTCCTCACACCGACCAATCTCTCACTCGTCACCCACCCTTTTTCTCTCTCTTCTCCCTTTCCCTCTCTCTTCTCCCCTCAACTCTCATCACCGACCAACCCAACCTCCCCTTCTCCCCGATCAAGCAAAAATAAAAAAATCCCCCCTTTGTATTTTTTTTCTTTCCCAAAAAAAAACCCTCCCTCAATATTTATTTTATTTTATTTTTCCAAAAAATCATTTTTTCCACACAAAAAAAAACGAGTCCCCCATCTTAGTTTTCTTTTTTCTATTAAAAAACAAAACAAAAAACCCCCTTAAAAAAAAACAAAAACACCCGCCACTTCTCTCTTTCTCTCTTTTCCTCCTCACTGTCACCCGCCGCTCACAGTCACCCGCCGACCGACCAACCTCATCTCCCGCTCACTGTCACAACCCGCCGACCAACCTCATCTCCCTCTCCCTTCACTCCCCACCAACCAACCTCATCTCCCTCTCCCTTCGCACCCCACCGACCACCATCCCTCTCCTCTCCCCCTTCCCTCTGGCGACCCCACCACCCTCTCTTCCTCACCGTCACCCGACCGACCAACCTCATCTCCTCCCTTCACTCCCCACCACCGACCAACCTCACTCCCCACCTTCTCATCTCGTTCTCTCCCTTGCCGACCCCACTCTCCTCTCTTCCCCACTTTCCTCACCGCGCCCCTTAGCCCCCTCAACCTTGTGCACAATGGTCACCTGTCACCCTTCCACTTTCTTCACCGACACCCCCACCTCCTCTTCCTCACAAACCCCCTCTCACTGACCAGTTTCCTCCCTTGCTTACCCATTGTGCGCCCAAGTCTTCCCCCCCTCTCTCTCACCTCACAATGACCAGCCACCCCCCTCGCCTGCTCTCTTGGGTGCGCAGCCCCCCCCTTCGCTTTCCCTTGGCCGCCCCTCTCTCACCTCACCACCCCCCCACTTTGTTTTCCCTTGTGTGCCCTTCTCTCACCTCACGACCAGCCCCCCTCGCTGGCCCATTGTGCGCCCAGGCCTTCTCCTTCTCTCACCTCACGACCCCCCACCCATCCAGTGCCCCCTCCCCTGCACAACAATCACCCCCCTTCGTCCTCCTCTCTTTCGCGGGCTGTGCACCATTGCTGGAGCTCGTTGGCGCTGCAAGCCGTTGTAATAGTGGTAACAAGCTATCCTTAACCTTCCGCCCCTAGACGATCATCATGGTTCTCTCTAATGACATTGACTTACTGCACCCTCCAGCAGATGTGGAAAAAAAAACACAAATTGAAACCTCTTGTGCAATCTCAGGATGAGAAATGTCAGGATGTTTCAGCCTCACCACGGTGTCCGTCATGTTGAGATATCAAGCTTGTTTAGTGAGGCGGTGGACACTGATGACCCGCCTGGGAGATAGGCCCCACACTTACACCACTGGCATGTTGGTGAGACCATGGGTGATATGCGGCCAGTGGGATGACAGGCTGTGTGACAGCCATTCTAGAGACTGGCATAGTTATAGCGCCAGCTCATTTAGTTGGGTTCACACTATAGAGAACCCATGTATGTATTGGTTGAGTACCTTTCATATCATGTGTACTCTTATCTTGTATATGGAGTGTTGAGTGTTGAGTGAAGAAGAAGAAGATTTTCAGCCTCTCACCTTGTGTGTTCTCTACTAGGGTTTTGTGAGTGTGTGTGTGCTTATAAGAGCTCAAGCTCTCTTCCCCCTTGCATCTTTTCATGGTATCAGAGCCTGGTTCGTGCTGCTAAGGGCTGAGCTACAAGCAAGAGAACCACAGGAAGCGGTACGAGGGTACGAGCTTCAACTACTCTTCCCTATTTGTGTTGGTGACTACACCCTTGTCGGGAGCTCTACGGGAGGCACCGGCAAACGATCTCTGATTGAGGAGCTTTTTTCGCGGGAGTAAAGCTATAGGGCAACTATATTGTCCTATCGGACTCAATTTTCTAGGCTGAAAACGCGTTTCGGGCGCGTTTGGAGCTCCTTTTTTCAGAAAGCAGGCGATTTCGAGCACTACGGGTAAGTCATCGATTCTCTGCAGAACTCTGTTTTAAGAACTGCAGGAAGACAGATTGAGTGTGCAGACACTGTGGGTGCTGCAAAGAGGTGAACAATTGCCATTGGGTGTATGTATGCACATTGAAGTCACTGGTTGTGACATTTGAGAGTACTACAGTACTGCTGCAGAAAATACAGCAGTTTGTGCAGAAAAACCAGAGTGCTGTTTCTGGTAAAATTGTGTGTTTGGCAAGATGTCAAATGATGGGATAACCCAGATTGTGGCTGAGAAGCTTGATAAGAATAACTTCCATGCTTGGAGGTTCAAGTTGACGAATTTCCTGATGGGAAAGGGCTATTGGGACTACATAGAAGGTGAACATGAAGAGGCACCAGAGATACCGGACATACCGACTGCTCTGCAGATGTGAAAGAGTTTAAAGACTGGAACCAAGGAGCCAGGAAAGTTATGTATTGGCTCTCCATTAGTATACAGGACACCATGATTGGGCACATTCAGGATGCCAAGTCCCCCAAGGAGGCGTGGGACACCTTGGTAAAGCTCTATGAAACAAATACCAAGGCACGTAAGATACAGTTGAAGAATGAACTTCATACTGTGGAGAAAAAGAGCATGTCTGTGAATGACTATGCGTTGAAGATAAAGGGTATTGTGGAATCCCTTGCATCTATTGGTGTGTCAGTAGATGATGATGATGATAAGGTGGAAATCTGTCTACGTGGTCTCGGGCCACAATACAAGGCGTTCAAGATGTCTATTCAGACTCGGGAAAACATTCCCAACTTTACAGATTTGGTGTCTATGCTGATTATAGAAGAGAAGAGCTTGGGTGAAGACCAACAGTCTTCACAAAACAAAAACAGTTCAGAGCAACAGGCCTTCTACACAAGTTCAGGAAGAGGACGAGGTAGAGGAGGCCGTGGATGCGGTCAAGGAGGTGGCCGAACAGGTAATCAGAATTATGGCCAATAGCAGCAACAACAACAGTCCCAGAATACACAACAACAACAACAACAACAACAACACGCAGGTGGAAGAGGCAAATTCAGAGGTAGGGGGAGTCAAAGAGGCCGTGGAAATTGGCAAAGACAGTATAATGATGCACGTGAATGCTATTATTGTGGTAAGCCTGGACATGTGCAGGCAGAATATTATAAGAAGCAGGCTGACATGCAAAATGGGAAAGTGCAGCAGAACAACTATGCATCCTCAAGCAGAAATAATGAGGACAATGAAAGGTTGTTTGTTATGCAGCATGTCGTGAATGCCATGTCTAAAAATGTTGAAGCAGCACAAAAAGATGATGTGTGGTATGTGGATTCAGGTGCTTCGAACCACATGACAAGTCATGGGAAGTGGTTCAAGGAGATGAAAAACCCGAAAAGACCAGGTTTTGTGGAAATAGGGGATGACACTGCTCATCCAATTGCCCATGTTGGAGATGTGCCATTGTCTATGCAGGATGGCAAAGTGAAGTACCTTGCAGATGTACTTCACATTCCGAACATAACAAAGAATCTGGTTTCAGTTGGCCAGATGATTGAGCAGGGTTTGCAGGTTCGATTTAACCCTGATGGTTGTTATGTTGAAGACTTTAAAGACAAGTGCAGGTTGGTTGCAAAAGGCAACAGAGTGGGCAGAATGTTTACGTTGAATGTAGACATGTTTGAAATGTAGACATGGCTAGATGATTGAACAGGGTTTGCAGGTTCGATTTAACCCTGATGGTTGTTATGTTGAAGACTTTAAAGACAAGTGCAGGTTGGTTGCAAAAGGCAACAGAGTGGGCAGAATGTTTACGTTGAATGTAGACATGTTTGAAATGAGTGCTGCGATGTTTGCAAATGGTTCAGGAATTGTTGCAGACACAGACATTTGGCAAAAAGAATTGGATATGTGAATGTGCAGAGAATGAAGTCTATGCAGACTAAAGGAATTATGACAGGGCTGCCAAAGTTTAAAGTGGAAGGTATGCAGAGAATATGTGAAGCATGCCAATTTGGGAAGCAAACAAAGCATGTGTTTCCACGTAACAGATATGTGAGCAGAAATGCACTAGATGTTGTGCATTCAGATGTATGGGGTCCTACGAAGACCATGTCTATGGGAGGCTGCAGGTATTATGTGACTTTCATTGATGACCACACAAGAAAAGTGTGGGTATATTTCATGAAAGAGAAGAGTGAGGTGTTCACTCACTTTAAGAATTTCAGAGTTTTGGTTGAAAAGCAAACAGGGAAATATGTCAAGTGCCTAAGGTCAGATGGAGGGGGAGAGTACTTCTCCAATGAGTTCTCTGAATTTTTGAAGAAGAATGGTATTCGGAGACAGTTTACATGCAGATACACTCCGCAGCAAAATGGAGTTACTGAGCGGAAAAACAGGCACATTGCTGAGATTGCGAGAGCATTGATGGAAGAGAAGAATATGCCGCATAGCTATTGGGCTGAGGCTGTTTCTACAGCAATATACATCATGAACAGGACTCCAACTGCAGCCATACATGATATAACTCCAGAGGAGAGGTTTACTAGCAGAAAACCAGATTTGTCTCATCTGAAAGTCTTTGGATGCATTGCATATGTGCATGTGCCAGATGAGCTGAGAACTAAGCTGGATCCGAAAGCTGAAAAATGTGTGTTTATTGGATATTCCCTTGAGCAAAAGGGATACAGGTGTTATAACCCTGCTACACGTGAGTTGAGGGTAAGCAGGGATGTTGTCTTTGATGAGATGAGCAGCTGGTATGCTGCTGAAAAAGAAGCTGTTGGGGCTGATGTGAGTGGAAGTGTGGTTGCACAGAATGCAGGTCAGCAATACAGTCTTTGAGTGGACCAGGAGAGTCCTCAGAGTCCTCATCTAGTGGGTTTGTTGATAGACCATGGAGTGGCAGGCTGCATCATAATACCAGTCCTGCAAATGTGATTAGTACATCACGTAAAGGAAAAGAGAAAGTGGTTGAACCCCTTGGTATGCCTGACATTTCTGCAGGGCATTCTCATGTTGATGGAGAGTCTAGTGGCTCAGATATGAGCCTTGATGAGGATCTTGGGATCCCAGCTATGAGAACACCTGGTGTAAAGAAGGCTATGGAAGCCATGAATGAAAAGTTGCAAAGATCTGGGAGAGTGAAAAATCCTGTGCAGAGATTTACCTATGATGGTTATGTGGCACATCACTATGCATATATGGCAGAGGTTGTGTAGGTTGTTGAGCCCACATGCATTGATGAGGCTGTTGGAAATGTGTGTTGGGAGAAAGCTATGGATGAGGAGATGAATGCACTATATGGAAATGAAACTTGGGACTTAGTGCAATTGCATGCAGGCAAGAAAGCCATTGGATGCAAGTGGGTGTACAAAGTAAAACATAACAGTGATGGAAGCATAAACAGGTATAAGGCTAAGTTGGTAGCCAAAGGATATGCACAGACATATGGCATTGATTATGAGAAAACTTTCAGCCCAATTGCCAAGATGGCAACAGTGAGAGTTGTGATAGTAGTGGCTGCGTCAAAGCAATGGTCTTTACATCAGATGGATGTAAAGAAGTCAAAGCAATGGTCTTTACATCAGATGGCTGTTGGAAATGTGTGTTGGGAGAAAGCTATGGATGAGGAGATGAATGCACTATATGGAAATGAAACTTGGGACTTAGTGCAATTGCCTGAAGGCAAGAAAGCCATTGGATGCAAGTGGGTGTACAAAGTAAAACATAACAGTGATGGAAGCATAAACAGGTATAAGGCTAGGTTGGTAGCCAAAGGATATGCGCAGACATATGGCATTGATTATGAGGAAACTTTTAGCCCAATTGCCAAGATGGCAACAGTGAGAGTTGTGATAGCAGTGGCTGTGTCAAAGCAATGGTCTTTACATCAGATGGATGTAAAGAATGCATTCTTGCATGGGGATTTGCAAGAAGAGGTGTATATGTTGCAGCCACTTGGTTATGAGGTGTATATGTTGCAGCCACCTGGTTATGAGGATGTGAGTCACCCCGAGCATGTTTGCAGGTTGAAGAAAGCCTTGTATGGCTTAAAGCAAGCACCAAGAGCATGGTCTGACAAGATTTCTGAATATCTTGTCACTATTGGCTTTCATGTAGCCAATGCAGATTTCTCGCTGTATGTGAGACATGGTGATAGAGGGGTTGTGCTTGTTGTCATCTATGTAGATGACTTGATCATTACGGGGGACCATGATGCAGAGATCTTTGATGTAAAGATCTTGCTAAGACAGAAGTTTGAGATGAAGGATCTGGGGGAGCTCAGATATTTCTTGGGCATTGAGGTGATTATGTCACCACATGGTATTGGATTACTGCAGAGACAGTATGGCTTGGACATGTTGTCCAAGTATGGTATGACAGGCTGTAAGCCTATTTCCGTGCCATTGGATCAAAATGGCAAGTTGAGTGCAGATTTTGGAGAGATTTTGGAGGACCCTACTATGTATAGGCGCATAGTAGGAAGCTTGATCTATATGACGATCACCAGACCAGATTTGAGCTATGATGTTGGGTTGGTGAGTCAGTTTATGCAGGTTCCACGGAAACCGCATTTGGATGCATTGAGACGCATACTGAGGTATGTGAGATCTACTTTGCATTGTGGACTATTCTATGAGACTGGGACAGAGATATGTGTACATGGGTACACAGATGCTGATTGGGCTGGTAGTATCTCAGATAGAAGATCTACCAGTGGATTCATGTTTTCTTTGGGGAGTGCTGCTGTGACTTGGAGCAGCAAGAAGCAGCCTACTGTTGCTCTATCCAGTATACAGAGGCCGAGTACAGAGGAGCTGCTATGGCAGCATGTGAGGTAGCTTGGTTGAGAAAGCTACTTGGAGATTTAGGTCTATCAGTGAATAGACAAGTTATCATTTTCTGTGACAACATTAGCAGTATACAGTTGGCCAGGAACCCAGTTTTTCATGCTCGTACGAAGCATATAGAGGTCCACTACCACTTCGTCAGAGAGAAGGTCTTGGCAGGAGACCTTGACCTTGTTTATGTCAATACAGAGGATCAGGTAGCTGACATCTTCACCAAAGCATTGGGTACAGAGAAGCTCCGCAGATTCAGGGCTTTGCTTGGTGTACATGAGATGGAGTTGAGCTCGAGGGGGAGTGTTGAGATATCGAGCTCGTCTAGTGAGGCGGTGGACACTGATGACCCGCCTGGGGGATAGGCCCCACACTTGCACCACTGGCATGTTGGTGAGACCATGGGTGATATGCGGCCAGTGGGATGACAGTCTGTGTGACAGCCATTCTAGAGACTGGCATAGTTATAGCGCCAACTCATTTAGTTGGGTTCACACTATAGAGAACCCGTTTATGTATTGGTTGAGTACCTTTCATATTATGTGTACTCTTATCTTGTATATGGGGTGTTGAGTGTTGAGTGAAGAAGACGAAGATTTTCAGCCTCTCACCTTGTGTGTTCTCTACTAGGGTTTTGTGAGTGTGTGTGTGCTTACAAGAGCTCAAGCTCTCTTCCCCCTTGCATCTTTTGTGAGTGTGTGTGTGCTTACAGGAGGCCGTGCCCGAGACTTACTGAGGGCAGCTCATTTAGAAAGAAAGGAGATTGATCAATTTTAGCACATTGTCAAGCTGAGTGGCATGGGGAGCTGATATCCTCGTGTTTGATGCTCCCAGTGGGAGGACATGCCTCCATTATGCAACAAAGAGCGGCCACTTTGATTGTGTCCAACAAGTTTTGGATGTTGTCTAGATACCCATAGTGGAACAAACATGTGGAGCTATGCCTCTACACTTGGTAGCCCGGTCTAGCCATTCTACAGTAGTTTGCTTGCTTTTAAGTAAGGCATCTCTGATGTGTGCAATGCCTACAAGATCTGATAGAAGTGGTTGTGGTTTTGGAAGCACATCATTGTATTTTGTAGCACATAGAGGATCATCTAAATGTGTTAAAGAGCTCTTGGCATGGGGTGCAGCTAGGTTGCATAAAAACTCTCAAGGACACACCCCTTCTTCTTCATCGCTCTGCAATACCATGACACAGCATATACATGTGCAGCTTTCCCCTTTGGTTGCATAGCCCTTGGTATGGCCATCTCCGTGGCAGTTTATGAGAAGTCTTGACCCTGAAGCATAAGTTCTCTTGGAGGCTACCGTGGCACATGCTAGTGATGCTTGGGAGCATCAAATCTTTTTTGTTAATGAAAAACGGATCTCTTATGTACTGGCCATGGCCAGATTTCATTTTGTATCTTGTATGCCTGGACTTCATGCCAGAAGTTCTTCTCGGACGAAGTGCCAGTGATGAGATTATTGTTTATATTTGTTTTTGTGTTTTTGTTGAGGTAACCTTCTGCCGGATGCTTTGCCCGGGGGATGACAGTGGTAATACAGTTAGTGATAGCTTGCTGGATAAAGTGCCCAGGAGCTCTCATAAATAGCTTGCTAGATGAAGTGCCCAGGAGCTCCCTATTCAATAATTTTTTTCAACAGCTCGCTGGATGAAGTTGCCCAGGAGCCTTGTTGATTCATTTTTATTTATTTTGTATCTCTCTAGAAGGTTTTCCTGGAAGGATCATTGTATGAGGTATGCCTCGGAGCCTGCTTATTATCGGATGTTTTGCTCAGAGGCTAGCTTGCCAGAGAACCACCTCTGTTTTTTCTGTGGCATTCACCGGGACGGTGAATTAACTAGTAGTGGGCAACCTGTGGACCGGAAGCCAGGTCCTCCACACTCCACCAAGAGTTGTCACCATCACCTCCAACATCTCCGACCATTTCGACCGCCAGTGCCCTCTGACTTCTCCGACCACCATTACCACCAGTGTGCTCCGACCACTCCGACCGCCGGTGCCCTCCGACTGCTCCGACCACTCCTACCACTCCGACCGCTCTCTGACTCCCGTCACCGCCTGTGTGCTCCGACCACTCCGACCACCGATGCCCCTCCGACTGCTCCGACCGCCGATGCCTCTCGACTGCTCCGACCGCCGTCACCATCAGTGCCCTCTGACCGCTCCGATCGCCTGTCATCGGCGGTGCCCTCTAACCGCCAATGCTCTTCAACCCCTCTGACTGCTCGTCCCCTTCGACATCTCATATGTGCATGGCCAACTCTAATGGCACTCATGGAGGCAACACCCCTCTCCCTTTCCCAAGGCAGGGAGAGATCCTCTTTGAGATCCTGAAGACCATCTTGCTTTCCCCTCTCCCTTTCCCAAGGCAGGGAAAGATCCTCTTCGAGATCCTCTTGCGCACCACCCGAGAAGGAGGACAGAGTTAAGGGAGCACTCTCTCGGCAGCATACAGAGAGTCTGGGACATACTCTCACAGAGGAGGATACTCTCTAGTGTATCACCTTGAGGTCTAGCACAATCCTTCTATTGGAGGGGAGTCTCCCTTGTATCATTCTTTGGGGTATTGTGATTGTATTGTTGCGCTCTGTTGGTGTTTGGTCTATCTCTTTGTGTGAGTGAGGTGAGTGAGGTGTGAGTGGTGTGTGTGGTGTGAGTGAGAGGCATAAAATAAAATAAAAAAGAGGGTCAAAATTTGAAAATTCATGGAATTCCATCTCACGGAATTACAATTCAAGGAGTTTTATCTCACAGCTTAAGAACCTGCACTTTCATGATTTAAGCCTCATCAAGATTAAGCCATATCACACAATAGCCACTATATATTTGTTAAGCTTATTGCTTACTATTCTTTTGGCTAAATTAATGTAACAGCTGCTCCATGAGTACATATCCATACTCATGCATTGGAGAACATTTGCACCAAAGCCTCACCATCGACAACTTCCAGATACATCTCTGGATGGGGGGGGCATGGTGGGCGAAATCCTCGTCAATGGTACAACCCATCACCTGGAATTTTCCTTCAAATTACAAACCTCTCCAAACGACACCACCATCTTCACAAATCAATGATCTTCAATCCTTAGTGAAGATATCTATATTAGCCTCGCAAGTCAACATAATTCTTTCAATCCTCACCAACAAATAGCTACTTCAATATAGAGAGCAGTTCAATAAGAGTCTATATGACCCAATTCTTGTACTTCATGTAAATCTGCGTGGTCATAAGAGTACTTAAATATAAATAAAAACATAAAAAGCACATGGATAGAAGAAGACCGGATTAGATCCTACTCAACAACTTTTGACAAGAATCCTGCCATACAAAGGAACATCATCACAAGCTAATTACTTCAAATGATGAATGTCGCTTCAATGAATCAAATGAGGAACTGAGAATCACTATCTTGTTTCTAATGATTAAGTCTACGTTCCTCCAAATCCTTCTCTCTCTTCTCCCCTATTATTAACATCTCTTAGTGTCCCCACTAACAAAAATCACATGTAACCTTGCCGATGATTGCCAAAAACAAAGTGAGCCGAAAAAAAAGAAGAAGAAAAAAAGAAAAAAAAAGAGGAGGCTCACACAAATGTAAAAATGCAATCATTCGCAAAAAAACCCACTCCCCACCCCGTTAGGAATTCCCATTACACCACTAACCTATTCATTCATTAACTTGCTTTTCTTATTCCTTCAGGAGGAACAAAGACCATTGAATGTCATTCAATATCAAAGCCATCGCTTGTTCATTCTCCCCACACAAAGGTCTTCAACGTGATCACGCGTGATCGCCATCAGGAAGGGGGGAATGATCGCCATCAGGAGGGGGGGAATGTTAATCCAATTCTAGGATTAACAAGAGGTACCGCCATTATCTTACATCAAGGAGTCACGATAGATACACCAAAGGGTCATACATTCAAGATATGAAGCAATAGTGTCCAAAGGTACAACTTGGACGGGCACCCGTAATGGTGTGACAAAGTATTTATGGCGATAAGAGTAGGTCCCAGGAATTTAACCCATTTCTTAGCAAGAGTATAACACGACTTGGGCACTAATGATGAGGGAACTGGTTGAGCTCTCTGATGTGTTGGCTAAAGGTAAATGGATGGACTTAAATTGGAAGGATAAATTATTTTCCTTTGTTCCTCTTAAGGTCACCAGCTCAACAGTTTGCAAAATGTTATGCAAAAGATGGAAAGACTGGTTGGGTCTCATTACTTGCGATGGGGGTGGCAGAGTCACTTGCAGCTCCATGTTCAGCTTGGGTATTTGGTGGACACACGAATTTAACCCCCCTTTGGCTTTACTTGACAAATCTGTTGCAAAGAAGCTTAATAACAAAGGCCTTAGGTACTTGGATGACTATTGGAACTGGGATGTGGCAGGGTGGAAGAATGTGGATCATATAATTTGGCAATATCATTTACTAGTAGGGAGAGTAACCTGGTAGCTCAGGTACTTGCATGAGTGTGTGTGTGCATGTGCTGGTCTGTATGCAATGTGAATAAGCTGAGGTGTACTAAGCTGGATGTGCTGTTACTGAATCTGCAAAGGAACATCATTTGACTCCTGCGCCCAGCTTTCGAGACCCCCCAAATTCGGACCAAGAACTCAGAGGTGGTATTGTAAAGAAAAGCAGGATGATCATACTTTTGTTGCTTTTCTAGAGAACCCTGTGGGAACTAGATCCATTGTTAAATTTGGTCTAAGAAGGGGGGAATGTTGGAAAAACAATCCCCTCGAGGCTGCACTACCGAAGCAATGATGGAGGCCAGCATCTTGCTGGGTTATCAGATATCTTGGGAGCATTCTTGTTTTTTGATGGAGGAGGAGAGATGGGTTTTTCTTTATAAAATTTTAAACGAAGACAAAAGTGATTTGTAGAGGTCAGTAGCTTAGATTTTACTTCGGTGTACTTCAGTACTTTTGGACATCTTCTAAGTTTATATATATATAATTATTATTGATCCAAAAAAAAAAGAATATATATGCATACATGCATATATACATCTTTCTTACAATACACAGTAAAAATGTAAAAGTGCAACCATAAATTCAATCTATATAGTAGATTATTTTTTTGAATAAGAGAATGGTGATGATTGAAAGTGGTAAAAGCTTTGTTTTTTTTTTCACTTCTTGCTCTTTGGACCTCCACTTCCTTTCATTGCCTTATTTTTTAAATAGAAATAAAAAACTAGTGGCTTGGCCACACTAGTACATGTGATGCAATTATATGTATTTGTATACACACTTGTGAGCTGGTTTCCTTTAATAAACAACCCCAAATACATTTTAAAAAATTTCAAGTGTGGGTACTGAAATTACATGCCGGTAGATTCAAACCCAACACCTCCCGCTTTTACGAATACCCCAGGCTGGCTCTAATGTTAGGCTACAGCCCAAAAGGCAAAAGGAAAGCCCAAAATACATTTTGTGAGCATTTGGTTGAAGACCAAGCAAGGTACCTTGTTATGTAGGCTTCATTTTTGACATCCAAGGCAAGGTTGCAAATTTACAACTTATGTAAAGGTCTCTCTCTCTCTCTCCCCACACGCACACGCACACGCACACGCACATCGGGGGACACACAGTTTCACACCCCCGGTCGGAGAGGTGTTTGTGACATGCGCGAACCATGGCCTCTTCCACACTCTTCAATTTTGTAATGAGCAGTAATCAGCAAGCGCAGCACGAGAAGGCCAGCCATGGCGGATGGTCCTCCGCCTCACCTTCCACCTTCAAATGCCCAGTCTCGCGTTCTTCTTTAAACCCTCATTTGCAGATTCAAAACCCAACAGGAAAGTTAAGGTATGACAGTTCTGCCCGATCCATATCCTTCTTTTTCATCATTACATGCATTTTCTGAATCATTATCCTTTTTTGATAGTTGAAATTATATCATGGCAATTCTGAATAATTGAAATATTTCTTTCAATTAAAATGATTCTCTGAAAGAATGGCTGTAAATCAGAAAAACAGCAAATAGATCTTGAAAAAAAGAAACATACTTCAAAAGAACTGAAGTAGAAAACTTGTTATCTGCTGAAGTAGAGCACGAGGGCTGCCCGTAGGTGCATACAACCAACAGCAATAGCTGAATAATGATGTGCTAATGATGCAAACCCAAGCCACCTATTTATAGGTTGGACAAGAGCTGGTCGGCTAGTATAAAAACAGTGGGCTAGCGGACTATGCAAAAAAATACTAAAATAATGTCTAAAAAATAGACAAAAATAGCAGAAAAATATCTAAAATAAGATGAATGCATGGCCTCATAAATCTGGCTAGATACAGCATGAAATATGCACATATATGCCCAATCTGGAGATGATAATGCCAACACCTCCTCTTCAGCGGCCAGATGGGCGGACCGACTCCAGCATGCTGAAGAAAGACCTCCAAAGAGTTTGAAGGAACAACCTCCTCATAAAAGGCACAGAGCTCGCGAAGATATGAAACATCTGAATATCGAGAAGGTCTTCGGAAGAAGCCACGAGAAGATCGAGAAGATATCAAAGACGAAACAATAGGATTAATCTGAAGAGAGAAGCCCTCAAGAGATGGAACCATAGATGGTACCTCCTCTACATCTGCAACGAACAAGTATCGGGACCAAAGTAGACTTCTCCTCTGAAGAAGAAGGAAATGAAACAACCATTGGAACAAACTGATCATCAGTGATAGTAGAAGTTGTCAAGTTCAAAGTATGGACAGGCTCCAAGATAGTGGAAGATGCCTCCTCTGAAACATAAGAAGGAGAAGCAACTGCCAAAGTAGGAAGCTCGAGAATATGTGAGGATATCTCGGCAAAATCATCCACCTGCCCAGTAGAAGAACCACTATCCTCCTTTGAAAAAGATGAGAGAAAATCTGCAATAATAGCATCAGCATGAAACAACACAAGGAAAGGGAGATACTCATCCAAAGGAATTAGAGGAACCGATAAGGTCTCTATCAAAAACTCCTGTAAATAATCCTCTGTTGTGGATAGGGCACTGACTTCTGAATCAGAAGTCTTCTCTGTGACCACCAGGATGGACTCATCCTGCTCCTGTGAAGATGAAAGAACAGGGGGATCATAGACAGCAAGAAAAGCCATCTTAGCATGAGACTTCGTACCCTCCTCTGTCGTTGGCAAAGTATCTGAACCATTTGTCGTGGGTGAAGTGTCTGAGCCATCAGAGGAGGACTCCTGTTTTGCTTTAGCTTTGGCTTTAGCTTTGCGGAAAGCAGCTTGTCTGGCAAAACATTTGGCCGCAGAATGACCAAGTCGGCCACAAAACTCACAAGATTCCTTCATCCTGGAACCCTTGTTGCTGTCAGAATCGTCGTCATTAGAGAATGACTTTGTGGTGACTTTCTGCTTGTTGTTGTTGGAGTTCCCTTTTCCGCCTTTGCCTTCGTCCTTGCCCTTGTTAGAGGCAACAAAAGCAGACTCTGACTTGTCTTTTCCGCGAAGCATGCACTTGTCGTGGAGATAACTCACGACTTCCTCAAAAGGGGAGAGAGGATCACGGAAATAGATGTGATCTTTGAAAGAGTCAAAGATTGATGGCAGCTTACCAAGCAGTTTATGGATCGGGTTGTTGATCGAGCTCCCATACTCCTCAAGCTGCCTCTTGATCCTTGTGAATTCCCCAATCTTATCAATGATATTATTTGAGTCACTGATGGTAATCTTCTCAAGATCCGCCTCCAACTTAGCAATCTTCACAGAAGATACTCTCCTGAACCTCCTCTGAATCTCATTCCACATCTGACTGGCATCACTCCAGGAAGATATAAATTGTGCTCGGATAGATGGTGTCATACAATGGATGATGATGAGACGTGCCCGTGCATCCAGAACTCCACGAAACGCGGAATCCACCAAGTGAGGAGTGGTGGCAGAGGGCCACACACCTACTCCTTCAAGAAGCAATTGCGTATAAAACGACCAAGTATGGTAGTTGGTAGCAGTCAGCTTCATGGAATCACTCACTTGAGGGGGTGAATAGGATGGCACATGGGAAGGGGTTGGGATGAGGGTTTGTGGGAGGGGAGAAACAAGAGAAGTGGTGGTGGTGGGGAATATGGAAGGAAAAGAAGCAGGAATCTGGGAATAAGGTAGAGAAACAGGAAGCTGGGAAGAAGAAGCCTGTGAATTTGGGGCTTGGGATCGGGGAGAAGAAAAGAGAATCCCCGAGAGAGAAGAATGACTATGACCAGAAGCCATATCCTCCGATAACGCAGCAGAATCCTTCTCTTCAACAAAGCTGATTAGAAAATCAGCAAACTCCTCGAAAGCTGAGTGCAGCCAAGAGAAAGGAAGGAGAAGAAGGGATGGGAGGGTGGGAAACCAAAAGGAGAGGTAAGAAATGACTCCTATGGGTTAAAACCCTGTTGTAGCACCAAAATACGGGGCTGAGATCTGAAAACGCAGATCTCAGGCTGAAAACGCAGTACCTTTGTGGAAAACGCAGCTCCTCATTGGAAAACGCAGCTCCTCAATGGAAAACGCAGGTCCACAGTAGAAAACGCAGCTCCTTTGTAGATGTAGATGCGGTGGATCTTTGCCTACAGTAGTAGATGTAGAAAACGCAGGTCCCTTTGTAACACTGGGCTCAGATACCATGAAAGAATGGCTGTAAATCAGAAAAACAGCAAATAGATCTTGCAAAGAAACACACGTGCAAAAGAATTGAAGTAGAAAACTTGTTATCTATTGAAGTAGAGCACGAGGGCTGCCTGTAGGTGCATACAACCAACAGCAATAGCTGAATAATGATGTGCTAATGATGCAAACCCAAGCCACCTATTTATAGGCTGGACAAGAGCTGGTCGGCCAGTATAAAAACAGTGGGCTGGCGGACTATGCAAAAAATACTAAAATAATGTCTTAAAAATAGACAATAGCAGAAAAATATCTAAAATAAGATGAATGCATGGCCTTATAAATCTGGCTAGATACAGCATGAAATATGCACATATATGCCCAATCTAGAGATGATAATGCCAACATTCTCAAATCATGAGAGAGAGAGAGAGAGAGAGAGAGAGAGAGCGTGTATTTGAATTAAGTGTATCAGAATTAGGATAACTATTGTTTTTTGAGAAGGAAAAGCATCTCCCTAGCAGGAAAATATAACAACAGTCCATTTTTGAAAAACCAAACTCTAGCCTGTTTCTTAATTTAAGATTTTGAAAAGGAACAAATATTCTTTTAGAAAGGTTTATTTTCAAGTTCTTACATGGTCCTTATGGATAGATAATTTATTATCATCTCCAAAACCTTAACTGTCATGGATTAATCATGACCATGGATGTCAGTCTTGAAGTTCTAGGTCACCAAGGAGAAATGTGCAGTATGGAACAACTTGACCAGACAGTTGATGCAGTAAGCGGCATCTCACAAGATCAAGAGCTGCCGGTGTCGTTGCTGGATAGCATCTATCATCTCCTACTTGAATGCACTAGTCTCGGAAACTCATCACACGGCAGGCAATTGCATTTCCTTGCAATCAGCCATGGACTTGACACGGTAGGCCTTCTGAGGGACCAATTCATACGGTTTTTCGCCTCCTGCGGGAGCTTGGAGGATGCAAATCTAGTATTTCTCAAGGCTGGAAATCCGAGTGTTTACTCATGGCAAGCCATCATCTCCGCACACGTAGCAAATGGCCAAGGTGAGTTGGCTCTCATTTTGTTCGATAATATGCAGGGTAATGGTGTAAGGCCGAACAGATTTGTGTTTATGTGCATGGTGAAAGCTTGTGGCAACATGAGAGACATAGGGCAAGGTGGGCTGCTACATCAACAAATAATAGACAGTCACTTGGACACAGATCTGGCTGTAGGAACCTCTCTTATCGAGATGTATCTTAAATGCGGGCTACTAGAAAAGTCACAAGAAGTATTTGATGGAATGCGAAATCGGGATGTTATCATATGGAATGCTTTGATGGCAGGTTATGAGCAACATGGACATAGCCTTGCTTGCCTTGAACTATATGACAAAATGCAGCAGGAGGGTATAAAGCCAGACAAAGTTACATTTTTTTGCATGTTGAAAACCTGTGGTAGCTTGGGAGAAATTGCACTAGGGATGCAGATACACGATCAGATTATTAGAAGTGGTCTTGAATCGGATATGGCTGTAGGGAGCACTCTTATTGACATGTATGCGAAATGTGGAAACCTTGAAGCAGCAGGAAAGATCTTTGAAGTGTTGCCTAATCCTGACATAGTGTTGTGGAATGTTATGATCAATGGATGTGCACGTCATGGGCACGGAGATCTTGCTCTTGAGCTTTTCGAGGAGATGCAGCTCAGGAATATGGCACCAAACAAAGTCACTTTTTTGAGCATTTTGAAAGCCTGTTCGAGCATCGGAGCATTGGACAAGGGTAAATTGGCACATGCTCAATTTCTTTTAAGTGATTTGAATTCAGATGTGGAAGTCAGCAATGCCCTCATTGACATGTATGCCAAATGTAAAGACCTGCAAGAGGCATGGAAAATTTTTGATGATATGCCAAATCGAGATGTCGTGTCATGGGGGACGATGATTGCAGGATATATTGAACATGGGCATGGTCTGCCTGCCCTTGAACTTTTTGCAAGGATGCAAGAGGATGGCACAAGGCCAGACAGGTTCATATTCTCATCCGTTGTGAAAGCATGTACTGTCCTAGGAGCTATCGAGAACGGGAAGCTTGTACACAAGCAAATTAAGACAAATGGATTGGAATCAGATGTATTTGTGGGCACGAGTCTGGTGGGCATGTATGCAAAATGTGACAGCTTGGAGGAGGCATGGAGCTTGTTCAACAAACTGCCAAATCGGAACATGGTGTCTTGGAGTGCAATAATTGCAGGGTGTGCTCTTCATGGGGAATTCAGGATGGCCATCCAATGTTTGGAGGACATGGCTCGACAGGGTCTGATGCCAAATGATAGTATCTATGCTGGTGTGCTTACAGCGTGTAGCCATGCCGGTCGTGTTGATAAAGGTTGCTGGTTTTTCAAATGGATGCAAGAGGATCAGGTTGTCACACCAACTATAGAACACTGCAACTGCATGGTTGACCTTTTTGGCCGTGCAGGACACTTGAATGAGGCGGAGGATCTTCTCGAAACCATGCCAGTCAGGCCTGATACCACGGGGTGGTTATCTCTTCTAACTGCTTGCAGAGCACACAGCAGGGTGGAACTGGGAAGACAATGCTTTGATCACGTTGTCCATCTTGATCCAAGTATAGCAACTGGTTACATGCTTATGAGCAACATATACGGTGAGGCTTGCATGTGGGATAAGGTTCTTGAGGTCCAAGAGCTTCGAAAGAGTGCAGGTGCAAAGAAGCAGCCCGGAAAATCTTGGGTTGAGATAAACCAGAAGGTTCATGAGTTTGTAGTGGGAGATCAAACCCACTCACAGAGTGAAACAATCTATTCCAAATTGAAGGCCTTAAGAAGCAAAATGGAGCAGCAAGGATACATGCCAGAGTTAAGCCTGTCTGGGCACTTCGCAACAGATGCAGAAAAGGGAGATCTTTTGTTAGGACACTCAGAGAAACTGGCCATAGCGTATGGGCTTCTCATGACACCAGAAGGTACGACTCTTCGAGTTACAAAAAACCTTAGAGTGTGTAGAGACTGTCATAATGCCAGTAAGCTCATCTCCAAGATTGAAAGGCGCCAGATTGTACTCACTGATGCATACTGCATTCATCGTTTTGAGGATGGAACATGCTCTTGTGGGGATTTTTGTTGATCTACAGTGTTACAATCACTACTCTGGTTGCTGGTATTTCGTATTGGATCCATTTTTCACTTCGAGGATGGAGCATGATCTGATCTACAGTAAGGCATGTAAGTCAGGCACAGATAATGCCCCTGCATACCGTGTTTGTCACTTGGAGCATTTTCGTTGATCTACCCCCTGATACATGCATCAATGAGGCATGAGGTGTGTGCACGAATGTATGGATCTTCAAGGGTGTCCCATGTCACCATAGAACTCTATGGAACTCTATGGTATTCTCTGGGCATGTTCTTCTCATGAACTGAGGATTAGAGCTTGGGGTGTCATTAACATTATATGCACCTGCAACTTCTGGTTTTTTGATTTGGGAATGTGGCTTTTGCTAAGAAGAGACTGCACAGAGATGGTACAAAATATAAGTACGAGTTGTCTTACTGGGCTGATGCAGCTGCAATCGCATAAGCAGGCACAGTGCCTGCCTCTTTCTCAATTAAGGAATGGCCTTACTGGGCTGATGCAGCTGCAATCGCATAAGCAGGCACAGTGGCCTCTCTTTCTCAATTAAGAAATTGCAGCTGAGTCGCAAAGACTTTGCCGAATGGAAGGCCACTTAACAAATGATTGGTTCACCCAATCTCCCGCTATGCCAGAGGAGGTGATGACCAAAGGAGTCAACTGCAGCACACAACATCCAAATCAAACTATAACATCAAAATCAATTTACGTTGTTACCTATCTAAACGACTAAAAGGGAAGGACATAGGTTTTCGTACTTAAAGAAACCATCTCCTTGGACAGGGTTTGCAATCACGGCTAACCGTTTAGTAGCACGCCTCCACTTTTACTCATCTTTATTATCTTCAAACTCCTTTGCAGGCAGGGTATCTACAAGGGGGTTAATCTCTCTATTTGGCAGCAAGGTATTTATCCTATATTTCACATGGTACTTCATTAGTATGAGAATATATGGATGCTGATCTTATATTTCAAATGTTACAATTATTTATTTCACTATACCAAGCAATATAGAGAATGTACCTTGAATACTATTCGGGATAGCTCTGAAAGGTCACAAATATACCAAGATGGAAGACCTTTTTTTGCATCGTGGCATGCTTCTTCACCATGCCTTACACATCGCTCTTGTGTGCTTCATAACTGTTTCTTTGTTTGCTAAGTGCCTTAATGACAACTCTTATTTTTGTGTATTATTTGGCACACTTTTATGTTTTTCATCGACACATTTTTTGCATTCTGGCTATTAAAATCATTTATTGGATGCGTTTTATTATAAAAATCCAATGTAAATTGACATGGCAAAATTAGTGGGTCTGCATAATATTTAAAATCCATGGTCAAATAGTATTTGTGTGTGAGTTTTCTCAACTTTTGGAAAGTTGGGGACATTTTTTGAAGTTCTTTATTTGAAAAAATGAAAGGTCTTTGGACGTTAGGCTAAAAGATGTACTCAATTTTTAATAATATCAAGAAAAGGAAAAAGGGGAAGTTGGTTGAGGAGGTTATGTGTGACTCCTTATGAGCATGTTTCTTCTACTTTTCTTTCTCTCTCAATTTGGCACAACTCTTGCTTCTTGTCTCTCATATGCTTTTCTTGTTTCTTCCAATATGGAGGAAGAAGGTGAGAGTGAGGAAGATGATCTTTTCTATGTGCCAAGTTCTTTGTGAGTGTGTGGGTTGTTTTTCTTGGTAAGAGATTATAATTTGGAGGTTTCATGGTGAGGGGCTAAGCCCTAACAATATACTTTGCTGCCTTGGTATCCTGGGTGTGTGTCATTTGTGAGTGATGGGTGAGAGCTGTTCTTTTTTTTTTTTTTTGGTTGCGCCAAGACAAGCCTAACAATGGAACTTGCAAAGAAAGAGGTGGTCTCAAATCTTGCAAGAAGGGAATCAAAGTCTTCTATGATATGATTTGCAAAGGAGTGCCTCAATGGCAAATCAATAAGAGGAAGAAAGAAGAGTTCAACGCCATCAGAGTTTCATTCGGGAGAGGAGAAGATGTCCTACAAATCTGTGGGTGGCAAGAAATGGAAAAGAAGTGGCTGTAGGAGGAGAAAGCGGTGGGCAGGAGTTACTTCCAAAAGAAGAGATTGGCGGCCTGTTGATAATGGTAACGATAATGTACTCTCACAGTTTAAACAAAGTCAGCAATGCAGTGGTTGCAGCTGCATAATTCGAAACAAGGGTGGATGTTGAGGAGCCTGCAAACCAAATTTTGAGATAGACGACAATGGGCAAGAAGAAGATAATTCAGTTCCAGACGATGAAGAAGAAGAGGAAAAGGAAAAATTCAGGTGAGGCAACTACTTCGTGGGGGTGATAATCATGGCCTGCATGCTGCCGCTTCTTCTTCATGGGGTAGCAGCGGCGAGCTTCTCCAGTCACTGCCATGGTGGCTTGCTGCACAACACTGGGTTTTGTGAATGAGCTCGAGCCTTGGTGCTGCTGCAGTGAAGGTTAGCCAAGAAGAAGGAGGTCGTGTAAGTTTGTGGATATGAAGTTGCAACTTTCATTGGAACCTCCTAGCAGCAAGATAAGGTTTTTATTAAACCTTAGTTCATAAGACAATTGTGGTGTAAATGTCCTATGTAAGCAAGGGTTCACATGTGGTGCCTTGCAAAGTTAAAAATCAGTCTTCTTTGCACATTAGGGGGCCCGTGAATTCTTTTCTTCAAGATCTTTTCTCTTTAGCCAATAACTCAACTCACCACCACAAGAACCTTTACTGTAGGTTTTCTTTTTCATGCAAAATAAAACCCATCTATTCCCTTTCAAAACCCACAAAACTAACACACATATAATTTGGGTGGAGTTCTTCACTCATGACACATCATTTGAGAGGGTGTGCTTAATGCTTAACCTTTTTGGGGAATTTTACCATGGTTTAGTCATGGTTTTGCATTGAGCTTCAATGAAGGTGGTTTTCATGCCTTCTATGTCGAGATTGTGGGTGCACTTGTGGATATTTGGAGAGATGTTTTGCCTTGTTCTTTTCAAGTCAAAGTGGCAAATCTTTATGAGGTGTTGGTGATGAAGAAGTTGAAGTTGATATGTGAAGTGTGAAGTTTGTGTGAAGTGTGTGGTGTTTTCGAACGAGTACCGGTTGAGGTTGGAAGACACTTTTTGAAGTTCTTTATTTAAAAAAATGAAAGGTCTTTGGAACTTAGGCCAAAAGATGTACTCAATTTTTAATAATATCAAGAAAAGGAAAAGAGGGGAGTTAGTTGAGGAGGTTATGCATGACTCCTTATATACATGCTTCTTCCACTTTTCCTTCTCTCTCAATTTGACACAACTTTTGCTTCTTGTCTCTCTTGTTCTTTTCTTGTTTCATGCAATATGGAGGAAGAAGATGACAGTGAGGATGGTGAGGAAGATGATATTTTCTGTGTGCCAAGTTCTTTGTGAGTGTGTGGGATGTTTTTCTTAGTAAGAGAGCACAATTTGCAGGCTTAATGGTGAGGAGCTAAGCCCTAAGCATATACTTTGCTCTCTTGGTATCCTGGTTATGTGTCATTTCTGAGTGATGGGTGAGAGCTTTTCTCTTAATGAGGCACACCTTATCCATATAAGGGACAATGAAACATAGTCCACTTCATTCATCCTAAGAGAAAAAGGCGATAAGTTATGGCACATCTTATCCACGAGGAATGAAAAAACATACCCCACTTTATATCCTAAGTCAATGAGATTTAAAACAAATGATGTCATAATGTATATGTTACCTTACCTATTTAAGCATGCTATGATGGGGGCGGTGAGGACCTCTCCCTCATTATCTATCCTCATTAAATTAAAATTCAATATAAGGATGCCTTGGTTGTACATTTTTTAATGCATTAAAAAAAATTAACACCATATTCAAAGAGTTAGCATGTCAAGATGACTCACATTTGCTTATCTTCTTCATTCATGCTACAATGTGATGATTGTCGTTCCACACATAAAACATCTTCTTTGCCAAGAATTCCCACTATGCCAAGAATACCCACTATGTATCCTTGGTTTGATCCTTAAACTCATCATTTTTCATTTGTCATATATCATCCCATCTAGTAATGTCCCTATGATACTTCTCTAATAGGGTTATGGGATGAGGAGATAGACCGTATGAATCTGCACCTATCGGCAATATAGCCATTTGTATAGAATTCCATTGCAAGCTTCTTGTACCTAAATTGCACTCTCCTTATGGATGTTATGCACAAATCTACACAAGAGGATAGGTGGTAAAGAAGTGGATCTTTTCACTTGCAATGTACATAAATAGTTTGTGCTTGCTAGTAAAAACTAGACGTTTTGCAAGATTAATTTTAATGTGGATAACACTTATCTTTAATATATTTAGGCTATCTTGTAGAAGTTCAAGCCGAAGATGACTTGCTTCATTCTCACCTTCTTTCTCAATACCCTCTTCTACCTCTTCTACTTCCTTTGATTAATTCATAGATTTTGAAGATGCACCTTTCTTTCTAGATTTAGATGATCATTTTGGATTTTTCCAAGGAGGTACCAAATCATCATCTTCCTCTTGCATTGAATTCCTCCTCTTCTTGGTGCTTATAACTTCTTGGCTTGCGTGTTGTTGCATAGCAGTGGACTTTAATCATTGTCTATGCTTTTGAGAAATTTTATTTACCTTTTGTGCTTATTTTTTGTGTGGATCAATCTAAACACGACATATATAAGATATAATTAAAAAATAAACATAATTAACAAGAAAAGAACACATATAAAAATACTTACGTAATCTCTGGGCATAGAATAATGTACCCTTTAGTTTGATTTAATGTTAAGATATCACTATCTTCCAAAGAAAAAGGAAGAGGCACTTCTCCTGCTTTGACATCTTAATTGATACTCCAACATATCTTAATAGTAATGGAACTCCATGCATGATATCACCATTGGAGTTCACATGTAACACGGTGCCAACAGCTACTTTCATATCATTCAATGTTAGAAAAACCCATGTCCCTCTTTCGAGTTGAGAAGATGCCATATAAAAAACACGAGGGAGAGAGGGCAAAAAAAGCAAGAGAGTAAGTAAGAAAGAGAGGAGCAAAGAGAACATGAAAGAGAAAGAGATAAGAAAATAAGAAAGAAAAGAAACAAGAGGGAGAGGAGAAGAGAAAGAGGGTGGATGAGAGGAGGGAAGAAAGGGTGGATGAGAGGAGGGAAGAAAGGGTGGATGAGAGGAGAAGAGAAAGAGGGTGGATGAGAGGAGGGAAGAAAGGGAGAGAAATAAAGAGAAGGGAAGAAAACAAGAGTTAAAGAGAAAGGAGAGAGGAGGAGAAGAGAGAGGGGAGAGGCAACAGAGTGAAAGAGAGAGTGGGAGAGAGATAAAGAGAACGGAATGGAGAGATATTTAGAGAGAGAGAGAGAGAGAGAGAGAGAGAGAGAGTTAAGGGAGTGGAAGAGAGAGTGGGAGATACGCAGAAGGAAAAAAGGAGAGAGGCAAGGGAGTGAGAAAGGGGAGAGTTGGCTATAAAGGGAGGGATGGAGGAAAAGGGCAATGGGAAAAGAAGTTGGAGGGAAGAAGTGGGGAGAGAGCCCAAGTTAGTAAAGAGAGGGGAGAGAGAGGGAGGCAAGAGATGGATGGCTAAAGAGGGGAGATAGAGGGAAGCAAGCATTGTTTGGGTAAAGAGAGGAGAGATAGCCCTTAGTAAAGAGAGGGAAGATAGAGGAAGGCAAGCGTTGTTTGGGTAAAGAGAGGAGAGATAGCCCTTAGTAAAGAGAGGGAAGATAGAGGGAGGCAAGCGTTGTGTTGTTTGGGTAAAGAGAGGGGAAAGAGAGAGAGAGTCACCCTTAGTAAGGGCGATTCGGTCAATTTCTTAGTAAGGGGGGTGACCGTCCTACTAAGGGCGATCGTTGCCTATCGCCCTTACTAAAGGTTTGTGGGAGGGTAGAGAGAGAGAGAGAGAGAGAGAGAGAGAGAGAGGGTTAATTTTTTTAAATTAATACTTTGATTTATATTTACAATTAAAATAATAAATACATGAAAGTGAGTTATGCATTTAATATCAAATATTGTAATTAAAAATAATTTTAGATTTTCATAATAATGACATTACTTATAATGATTGAATAATATTTTTATTGTTGTCAATAATAATAGATTATTTTATATATTAAAAATATATTTTTTTATTTTTTTAACTTATATGTTTAGATCCATTCTTTTAAACCTAAATTCGTTTTCTATTTTTCATTGTGCACTTATAGGTCATATAAAACAAAGATCTCTTTACAACACATTTTCTTTTCCTCTTTTTTTAATTTGTGTTTTTGTTTATTAGGTCGTATAGTACCTTACAAATATAGATCTTTTTCTCCTCTTTCTTTTTTTGATTTATGTTCTTGTTTATTAAGATGAAGAATACAATATTTCACATTTTTTTGGGGTTTAGAGTGTGATCCTATTGTTAGGACTATGCAAGGGTGTTTTTTATATTTCTAAACCTAAAGATTATGTTAAAATTTTATCTACTCAATCTAGGTTAAAGGTATTTGCAATCAAACTAAAAGAGGATGGTGTAGATCATCTTATACTAATGCAATCAGCGAGACCTGATGGAGAAAAACCATTGTATTGTTGCTTGAGTCACTTAGTAGGGGAGTCAAGCAACTATACAATAAGCATACCAAGGCAATAGATTATTGATCTCATAATAGAAGAATCTCCTACATTGCCTAAAGTATGTATAGACACACCCTATCAAAAGAGTGTGGTGAAATACTTACTATCTATGGAATCTCATGTAGGTGTTCTTTATAAAATGATATTAGCATGCACACTTATTATTGAAAAAGTGAAAGAGATTCCACAAATTTACAATTGCAAAGTGTCTTTTGAGCTACCTAAGGTACTTGATCCTTCATCCTTGCCAATGCAAGGAATGGAGCAAGCACATGATGGGCATTGTTGGGTGAAACCTGCGAAGATTCACGTAAAGTTTCTCAGAATAGTCCGAAAGAGTTATTGTGGAGGTTTGTTTGAGTGAACTTATGCCTTGTGTGGAAGCAGAACTATGAACGACACACCGAATAGAATATCATGGATTGGTAAGCTTTATACCTTAGTTCAATTTCAATAAACATTGATTGATAAGAGCATTTATTTAAGACTTTATCTTTTCTAAAATAATAGGAAAGCTCACACAAAAGCTTTCCTTGCTTGACTTAACATCGGATGGATATGGTTCTCTAGCTTGTTTCTATTGTAAGACCAGACTTGTATGTAGAAGCATGTGTGACACTATAGTGTACTATTGTATTCTTGATGACCTGCATATGAGTAGACTGATTATACATCAAGGGGAAAATTTTCATGAGATGCAAAGAGGCACATCAAGGCAAACATTGCAAAAGATAAGAACACTTGTGCAAGAGGCACTGTCGGAGGTTACTACAAGTGGTCCAAGGAAGATTCAAATGGATATCATAAAACAACTAGTATTGGATGTAGTTGTTAGAAATCATATGAGGGATCAAATATTAGAGTTATTAGAATTATTGGAACACATGCATCCCTTGGTTCAATGTCAAAGGTAAGTTTATCTCCATATACATTTTAATTGTGTGATTGTGATTCTCAACGTGATTTTAAATAAATTATTAGGTTGCACCATTCTCTTGTAGATTTAGAATAATGGTACGTGCTTCTAGAATCAACGGTCCACTGTAAGGTGTAGAGTTTAGTGTTCTAGATTTGAAGAGACAATGTGCTTTTGAGTTCTTCCATGGTAGTCATTTTCTAGGCCAAGCATTGGATGAGTCGAAGAGGTGCTATGAATTTAAAATGTCAACCATAGGGCCTATATTAGGTTTAGACTTAGTGAATCATATGCGTCAAATAGGAGATGATGATTTAAAAAAGGCTTGGGTTTAATTTGATCACATCAGGCGGCGTGTGCAAGGATAGACAACAATGGCTACATATGTGTATGATCCAAGGTACACTATGGTCTTGTAGAACTCCTAAAATTTATTAACTTATTTATAATTGTTACAATTATTATATGATGGCATGTAGTTTGCAAGAGCTTTTGACAATTGCTTCTTTACAACTGTTACATGATGGCATGTAGCTTGCAAGAGCTTTTGACAATTGCTTCTTGTGAAATGAAAGAAGAAGACATGGCTACATAAGTTCTATTATTGGAGATGATCAATGATGTTGTGGTACACAAAGGCTTTCTAAACCAGAATTTTATGGCTTTATGGCCGATGAGGCAAGAGCTAATTGGAGAGTAGTAAGGATAATCTACAACAATGGACCAGAAAATAAATTGGAAGGTCGTGAGCGGTCATGTATTTTTCATTGGGACAAAGCTTAAATTGGAAAGTCGTGAGCGGTCATGTATTTTTCATTGGGACAAAGCTTAAATATCCATACAATTCAATATATATTCAAGAATTTTTAAGATGAGCACAAGTGACTTTGCGGCTGTTAGTGGCGTTGTGTATTGAGTGAAGAAGAGACACTTTTGAAGTATATGTATATTAGATCATGTGGATGAATGACAAAGTCGTTGATGGAAACTGACCAGTCATGGATTGCTGGCTTACTTAGTGGCATATAAGATACCCTGTGAGACCCCTCTGCCCCCTCCACGCACTGGATTCCCGGTTGCTATAGCAGCGGAAGTAGCTTCCTCTTGCGCGGGGCAGGGTTTCCCACTCGGGGCCTCGCCCTCGAATGTCTGGACACGAGACTAATCTGGTGGTCATTCCGAAATCGGAAAAATTTCCCTTGCCCGAAAAATGGAGACGATTCCACCTTTTTTATTTTCTTAACAAACGGGTTCAAGAGATTAAACTATCCTTCACCTGATTAAACCAGATAGAAGGAAAACTATCACTAACTTAATTTGAAGAAATCAACGCTTTTTCCTAACCGAAATCAGGCACAGCCGTTGATCTAATCATCTGAGGAAATCAACACTTTTTTCTCGAAATCAGGCACAGCCGTTGATCTACTTATTTGAGAATTTCTTCAAGGTTTTATTTAACTACTCGAATTCTAAGCGTATTCCTATTATTTCAATTTAATTATTAAAACTCCACTGATTCCAGCCATCCGGCCCAACCACTGGAATCGGTAGAACTAGACAATTACTCACCCACCCATAATTGAATGCCTTTCTTAACTTTTGCTTTCGAATACAAATATGCACACACTCCTCTTTAAAACTTCAACATATAAAATAATCCATTGACAAACAATTATTGGTAGTTACAAATATCATAACTCAAAATTTCCATCCAGTCCCTTATTTCTAAAAAAAAATAGTATCACTCTGGACTCTCCGTTGAGACCAGCTGGTCAGCAACGAGATCCAGTAATAGATTACAATAATCATTTCGTCCATCATACATATCTTCCACGACATACGCATGGGTGTCCTAGGCACCGCGAGCATCCTCCAGGATCCTCCTTAGGTGTCTTGGCACTTCACTCAGGGATCGCTTCGTCAGCCCTCGCCCATCGTATCGGAAGCATACCATTTTTCAACCATACCGAGGCTAGTCAAGACCTGGGTAGGCTTTGCCGCATGAGCCGTCCTTTGAACACTCCTCGCCAAGCTGTTGTTGCAACCGAACTTTCCTTAGAAAAACATATACCAAATGCTCCCTCCAGCATTCTGGCGTAAGACAGTCCTTTAAGAAAACAGGGTTTCTATGCAAGTTTTTAGTTTGATTTTCGTTTGAATACAAGTAGTATTTCTTAAATCACTATTCCCAAAACTTCTTGATCGGAATTCTGAATTTCATACTAGAATTCCTCGAATTTTGTTACCTTGATCCACAGATCAATTCGAAGGGTCTCAAACTTAGTTTCAGATTTGGCGGGAGTTTTGAGGGTATTTTTCTAAACTGGTCACATCTTCTTTCCGAAAGAGTTTGGTCTTGGTCATAGTCTGATTCAAGGTTCGAGTCGGATAAGATTTTCCCTGGAACTAACTTTCTCGAAAAGGTTTGATAATTCAGTTACTATTTTACCGAATTTCTTTCTTTGAATATACACTTAACTGATTTCTAAATTAGTTATGAATTCCAATGAGGAATAAATTAATCATTTATTTGAATAATTCGATCTCGATAGATTTCTTGAATTTTCTTTTTACAACCGTGTGAATATAAAATGATAAAAATTTCTCTCTTAGAGTGTTTAATTATTCATTTATCAAATACTCATAGAATTTAAGAGAATTCTAATTTTGATATAAAAATTCTTTATGCATCTGTTTATGCATAAAAATCAACTTCAATGGGAATAACACTTTTATATAAAAAAGAATTTCTTTATGCATCTATTTATGCATAAAATCAAATTTAATAAGAATAACACTTTTAAAATTAAAAAAATCTTTATGCATCTATTTATGCATATAAATCAATTTCAATGGGAATAGCACTTTTATAAAAAAATCCTTTTATGCATCTATTTATGCATAAAATTAAATTTAATAGGAATAATACTTTTGAAATTAAAAAAATTCCTTTATGTATCTTTCTATGCATAAAAATCAATTTCAATGGGAATAACACTTTTATAATAAAAAAATTTCCATTATGCATCTTTCTATGCATAGAAATTAAATTTAATAAGAATAACACTTTTATAATAAAAATTCCTTTATGCATCTTTCTATGCATAAAAAACAATTTCAATGGGAATAACACTTTTATAATAAAAATATTTCCATTATGCATCTTTCTATGCATAGAAATTAAATTTAATGAGAATAACACTTTTATAATAAAAAATTCCTTTATGCATCTTTCTATATGCATAAAAATCAAATTTAATGAGAATAACACTTTTATAATTAAAAAAAATTCCATTATGCATCTTTCTATGCATAGAAATTAAATTTAATGAGAATAACACTTTTATAATAATAAAAAATTCCTTTATGCATCTTTCTATGCATAAAAATCAAATTTAATAATTAATACCAGTGATATCCATGCATATTCATAGGTGAATATGTACATGGAGTAATTAAAATATTTCTTTTAGATGCAAAAATGGTGGGAATTACTCTTTTGGAATAACATAAAAATGAACTTTCTTTTTCACAAAATTTTGGAAAATTTTGCCATAACCTCCTTTGTATGGCTGACCATTTCTCATTTTTATCATTCTATTTTTGACTTAAATTAACCCAAATTAGATTTATAGAACTCTAATCTACATAATTTTCTAAATTCAAGAGAGTAAACAATACGAAGAGTTTAATTAATCCCTTAGTTAATCATTCTAAGATTAAGAAAGGTTGGAATGTAAAGAAGAGAAGGGGGTGGCTTTTTCCTCAAAGGCATAGCATTTGAATTTAATTCAATTAACTGCAAAACATAAAAATAAAAAAACCATAGATTTAAAATTCATAAATAAGTAAGAAAATTAGCTTACATGGAGCTTGTAAGCTTACATGAAGCTTGTAAGCTCTCCTTTGGCTTGAGGGATTGAGGGTTCTACTCTTGTTTGAAGCAAGAGTGGCCACCAAATCACTTTGGAGAGGATTAGGCCTAAAAATAATTGAATTATTAAGAAATTCAATGTTGATGGCTCAGGAGATAGAAGTAGAGTAACAGTGCATAAATACCATTAAGCTTTTACAAAGGGAGAGGCTTCTATTTATAGGAAAAAGTGAGCCTCTAACCAAGCAAACTGATTCTAGAATTTTCCAGATCAGTTTGGTCAATTTTTGACCATTTTTGGGTCAGTTCAGCTTACTTTTTGGATCTAGTTTTGAAATAGAAGAGAGGAGAGATGAAATATCTCATTTTATTGATATAAAATTGGGGGTAATGATGAGAAAAAATTCATCTCCTTCATGAGGGGAGATCCCCACTCTGAGGTGTCAAAATTCAGTTTTTTAATTGTTTTCTTTAGTCCTTAGTCCACTCTTCATCTTATGTGAGCATTTACTCTTTTTTAGGGGGTTTTTTCTTTTATTCTTCAATTTATCCCCTCCCTACATTTGGATTAATCTTATTGGTCCATAAGAACCTTAATCCAAAATTTTCAAAAAATCTGGACCCTTAGGCTAAGGTCTTTTATGCACATTATAATTTATTTCTAATGCACCTTAGGAATTTCTTTTTGAACTTCTGTTTCGGGGAATTTATTTTAATAAGAAGGGATATTTTTTCATCCAAAGATATCTAAAAATTGAATTACCTCTCTCTAGGCCAAAAAACAGGTAGAAACAAGATCTTTTATTATTCTGAAAAGGGGATTGATTACAGGGGAAGAAACTGGACATCTTGAGCGGCTGGGGAGGAATCTTACATACCCCCATTAGAGGAAGCACCTTATAGGGAAAAGTATTACTTTTTTAGTTTTCAAAACATTTGGATTCTCATATTTTAACTTTATCTTTTATCATAGGATATGGATGGAGCTTACACTTTAGATCCTCATATGTTAATCTTTTGTTATAGGATGTGGACAATGCCACTTTGTCACACATGCCAACGATCAATCTAGTTGAAACAAAACATACAAGTTGGTTAGTAAGAGAGAGATTCAAGGGAACCATCAATTTATACGATGTTGTTGTTTTAGATCTCACTAATGCCCTCTTGTAATACGCAAAGAAGCATGCCTTCATGCAAGGAAAATATCATGGAGTAGGCCTTACAATATCAAAGTTAATGGAGACTAGTTCATCAAAAGCTCCAAGCCCATCAACCACTACGCAGATTGATGGAAGAAGCAGTGATTAGCACACTAATGCATGTGTAGCCAAACTATATTGGTGTAAAAAACCAACAATTATAAGCCTTGAGGATGATAACTCATCATATCATGGTCAACACATTGAAGAAGGATTTACAACTGAAGATGAGGTGTAGGAAATTGTTGAGAATGATATACACGACTCAATGTGGGCTATATGTTGCGAACACCTCTAAATAGCAAGGTCACCTACTAAGGATGGTTAAGTGGCCAAGATGGCAAGTGTCGAAAATTGTGGGCGAGGTGTTCCAGCTCTATCTTTCTATGGTATGAGAGAGTGGCAGAGGCGTCAATTCATGTGGTTTTGCAACAATAGCGTGGATCACACATGGAGAGTATGTAATACTATCTGTCAAATCACCTACAAGACCCCCAGTTGTATGGCTGGTTGGAAGAGGTACAAACCTTGACATGCAACACTATTTGTAAATGACATGCAACACTATGCAAAGGACATACAAAGAGTACTAACATGCATAGACATCACGCAATGACAAGCAATGCTATGCAATCACATACAAAAATGAGGTAAGAGAGAGAGAGAGAGAGAGAGAGAGAGAGAGAGAGAGAGAGAGAGAGAGAGGTTGAAGATGAGTGAGAGAGAGGGAATGAGAGATTATACAAAAGGAGGGTGGAGAGAGGGAGAGGGCAAGGAAGGAAAGAGGGTGGGAGAGAGAGAGGGAAGGAGAGGGAGTGAGAGGGAGGGTGGGAGAGGGAGAGGGAGGGAGAGGAAGAGGGAGTGAGAGGGAGGGTGAGAGGGAGGGAGAGGGAAAGGAAGGAGAGAGGGAAGAGGGTGGGAGAGAGGGAGAGAGAGTGAGAGTGAGAGGGAGAGGGAGGGAGGGTGGAAAAGGGAGAAAGAGTGAGAGATAGAGAAGGAGAGACTATATATAAGGAGGGTAGAGGGGGAGAGGGCAAGGAAGGAGAGAGAGAAGAGAGTGAGAGAGGGAGAGGGCAAGGGCGAGGGCGAGAGAGAGAGAGAAGAGAGTGAGAGAGGGAGAGGGCAAGGGCAAGGGCGAGAGAGAGAGAGAGAGAGAGAGAGAAGAGAGTGGGAGAGTGGGAGAGTGGGAGAAGGGAGAGGGAGAGCAAGGAGAGAGAGAAGAGAGTGAGAGAGGGAGAGGGCAAGGGCAAGGGCGAGAGAGAGAGAGAGAGAGAGAGAGGGAAGAGAGTGGGAGAGTGGGAGAGAGAGAGAAGGGAGGATTTATGGAGAAAGTGGGCTGGCGTGAGAGGTGGTGGTGGAGGTAGTTGGAGGAGATGGTAGGAGGTAGTGGTGGAGGGACTAGAGAGAGAATGCCCATATTTTTAAGAGAAGAGTTTCCAAAAAAAGCTCCCTCCACCAAGCTTCCTCAAAAATCACACTCCTAGAAAACTTTAATTCAAGAAAGGAGCATCTAGATTATCCTAGATTATCTTAGAATTAGCTTGAGATTATCCTAATTAGCTTAGATTAGAAAAATTAAGAGAGATTAGCACTAAGGAGCATGTAAAGTAAATGTAATGAGTAGCACAAAATATCAAAAAGGTCTCAAAAGGTACAATACTCCTAGAGCACATGCCTTTTATAGTCCCAAGGCCCATGTGCCCTAATTATCCTACATGTAAATGACCCTAAGCCCATGTGCATGTGCATCCTAAGAACACTTTGTTACATTTAGTGAAAAATCCAAACTAGAATGTGAAAAATGATGTGCTCTATAAAAACATCAAGATTGCCATAATCTACCTCTTAGATATTGTTATAATAACATATCAAAAAATATAAATTATACCAAATTTTAGTAACATAAGACCAAATGATGAAAATTTGAATTAAATGTATTCTAAGGTGAGCTTAGACCTTCATCATCTTTGTATTGCAATCAAACCATACTACCTTTAATCATTTTATATGGAAAAACCCACTTAAACACTATTTCACTATTTTGCCATATAAAATGTTTATATCTATACTTCCTTTAACAATTTTATATCAAATATGAAAACATTGAATTCCTTAAATTCAACCTCCAAGATAACTTAAATAATAGACTCATAATAATCAACCTTATCAGTGAGACAATGTTTACATTCCTTCTATTAGCGTGACTATCTTGCTCAAAACTTATCTTGACTATCTTGCTCAAAACTTATCTTGAATATCTTGCTCAAAAGTTATCACTACACCATAATTTTGTGTGTTTCTCATAGTGTCCACTTAGCCAGTGCAAAAGTGCCTTCCTTTTTGGTGCACATTTCATTTTAAAATTTATATTACCACCTAACAAAATAACAACAACCATGCTCATTAACAAGCAATTAAAAAATCATGGAACCCAATATATAAAAAAAAGTGACTATTTACATGAAAGTCACATCCCCTTGCATACTCTACTCTTCTCTTATGATTACCTATTGGGGTGATATTTCATAATTTGGGTAAATTAAATTTTATTATTATTTTTATGCAGAAAAGGTTTGATTTGTATCAATATATAAGGATGAATTACAAAAGAGAGAGTTTCCTGATAAGGCCTGGTCAAGGTTGCCATAGCAGTTGACATAAGTACCATCTAACATTGGATTACTAAAGGGGTAGGTGGGAATGTCTAGCTTAATGGTAAAACACATCATGTCCTAGGCAGGGCAATTGTAGCTACTATGATGACGAAAGATTTTGAGCCATCCATAGTGTGTTCAGAATGTTATGCTAATGTAGGATTAGGATTCAGCTTCTTACTACTACAACTGAGTAGGGCATTCTTCTAAGTTCCTTTGTCACCCATTTTGTGGACTGACAAAGGGGAAAAAAGACTGAGATGTCAAGGTCTAGAGTCTATGATGGGGATAATCTTCTAGAGAAAAACATTAATCTTGAAACATGGGGTCACTTTCCAAAGTTCCATAGTGCATCCATTCCATGCTCTAGGAGGGTCTTGAGACTTCCACCAGGTAGCTGGAGGTTCCAAATCAATGAAGTAGGCTAGGACATTTGCAGCCTTCATGCTCAATATGGGGCTTTCCTAAAGTGGTAATCAAATTGGAGAGCCAATTATCAAGTCTCAACCAAAGTGTTGTGGGCTAATAGCAGCAAGTAGGGAGTGCCTCTACTGCTACCAATAACACATTGAGTGTTGGGGGTGAGAGCCCATATTGCTATCCTCCCAATTGCACTAATGCACATGATGGGAGTCCCAAAGGTCTTGCCAAATGTGGAGGCCTACCTTATGAAGCTTACAGGCTTCGTGTAGGTGCATGAATGCTTGTGGCTTTCCTTGTTGCTTACTATAATAAGACCACCAACAAATGCTTTCTCCTTGGGCACCATCACCAACTAGCGAGCGCCCAGTCCATTGTAGTGAAGTTGGAATCCCTTTCCACCCATGCACCAAGCCTTGGAGAAGCGGGGAGCTTTTAATGAAGCATGTCTCAATGGTGGTTATCCTATGGTCCCATGTGAGACCTTGCCATTATCCAAGGAGGCCATGCAATGTCTTTTGATGATCACACCACATGGTCTATCTATCTCAATTCTCTACAACCACTTGAGGGTGAGGTTTGTTGCTAGAGTGGACATGTTAGTGATGCCTAATCCACCGTTTTGCTTAGGTGTACAAACTTTCTCCTAGGAGATTGAGTGCCAGGCTTTACCATCTTGAGCTCCCCAGAGAAAGTCTCTAAATAACTTCTCCACGTTTTACCATGCAACTTTGTTAAATACACAATACGTGGTGACAAAAACAACCTTCCAACAAATGATAGCTGAGTCAAGTTCTAGTGGGCCATTTTGGTTCAGGTTTTCTCGTAGAACCGGCAATAAAATCTTTGCTTGTTGTTGCTGATATTAGCTCCTAATAGGATAGCCTAATAGCGTAAGGGCTATGACAATGTGGGATCCAGTTGAAACTATACTTGGTGTCCCATCTCTCCCTAGCTCCTTTGAAATGTTCTCCTTGTAGTCCAAAATGATGGGTAAAAAGCTCGCAATGTATATGCTGAAAGCTTAGCTTTAAGCTTTGGGAAGGATTAAGAAGGTGATTAGTGTAACAAAGTGTTCTTAGGATGCACATGCACATGGGATGGACCTAGGCACATAAGCTTAGGGTCATTTACATGTAGGATAATTAGAGCACATGGACCTTGGGACTATAAAAGGCATGTTCTTTAGGAGTATTGTACCTTTTGAGACCTTTTTAATATCTTATGATACTCATTACATTTACTTTCCATGCTCCTTAGTGCTAATCTCTCTTACTTTTCCTAATCTAAGCTAATTAAGATAATCTTAGACTAATTCTAAGATAATCTAGATGCTCCTTTCTTGCATTGGTATTAGAGCTTAGGCTTTTGATCCTAGCCTAGGTTTTGGTCCATTGAATCATTTTTGCCACTTCATTAACCCTAAATTTTAAAATTTTGATTTTCTTAGATTTTTTTTATTTTGAAAAAAAATATAGTGGACTTTTTCATAGTTTAGTAGGAACCTTTAGATTTTTCCTTAGTTTTTAATCTAGGGAGAGATTTAGGGTTTACTACTATGTAGAAAATTTCAAGAAGTTGCAGAAAATCCAAGAAAGTGCAGAATATGCAGATTTTCTTGCAGATTTAAAATCTTTGTAGTCTTTTTGGAAAAATTATGCAAAGTGCAATGCAGAACTGTTGTACCAATTGCAAATTTTCAAGTTTTTCTTGTAGATTTGAAGTCTTTGCAATCTTTTGGAGAAAACTATACAGAGTGCAGTGCATAAATGCTGTACCAGTTTTGCAGATTTTTAAGATTTTTTGTGCAGTTTAGCACACTTGGTGACAAATTTACAAGAAAAAGTGTAGAAATTCAATTTTCTTCAAAACATGGAACAAGAATGGTGTAGTGAGTTTACCTAAACCCTAACCTTGTTCTATATAGAAATTTCATTAAAACTTGTACAAGACTTCAAAGTTTGGTGAAAGATATTTCAAAATTGAGTACAAAAATTGTTCTATTTCAAGTTTACAACAGAGTAGAGTATACCTTGTGCCATTTTATGCAAAATTTGGCAATGAAAGTATTGAATATTTGCAAAAGAGAAGATAATTTGCAAGCAATTTGTTGAAAGCAAGGAAACTCATGCTAGTTTGGTGCAAAGATGACACATGCATTACACAATGATGAAATGTAAGACAAAATTCATGCATGCAGAGAAGGTTTATGCATTTTGGGGACTATTTGATTTCTTTTCATAAGCCACACTGGGAGTCGAACCCAGACCTCTGGCTATAGCCAGTGTGCTCCGTACACCAAAGGACTTTGTGGTTGTGTTGGTTGTTGGGAAAAGACTACTAACCCCATTGATTGGTTGGTAGCCATAAAGGATTGCAACAAGCTAGGGAACACAAGGATTGGTCTCCTAATCTAGCAAGCCAGGGTAGCGGACACAAGTTTCTAATTACAAAGCAAGCATTCAGCTTTTAGAAGATTCACATGCAAGAAAGCAATCAGACAAGCTTAAGGGATGTCACATGCATGGTGAAATCAGTGATGACAAACATGTAAGAACAGTCACAATTGGAAGTAAAAGGACAAAACCCTAACCCTAGTTCAGAAACAGATCGAATGTGACAAGGCATAAGGGTAACAAGGACATGCAATTGGCCTACAATACATGGTCACAGAGCCAATCTTCAACACACGCTCAGTTACAATTTGTAGCACTCAAGAAATCAAAGCAATAAACATGCAGCCTTGGTAGCGTTCCACACAGAGACTTGTTCTTCATAGGAGACCAAGCGGGGCTGAATCTACATCAAAGCATAATGAGCAACATCTTTTTGAGCTTCTGGTTCCATATTTACGAGATCCTGAGCAAAATTCTACCAACAACTGGAGGGATGTAACCAGAGTGACCATGTGCAACTATGGAACCTACAACTGCTTCATAGCCATGCAATTGACCATGTGTTCAAGAGGGCGGATTATTGGCGGGCATCTAAGTAGTGTTTTGCAACGTGTAGAGACATTGCCTACATTGTGCATCAAAAAGCGCATGGGCAACGGACTCCTCGAAGTCGTCCAGCTTGAGGCCTTTCTCTTTGTGGATCTTCTCCCAGTGTCCTTTACAGCGTAACGCACTCTCTACAGTGTTTTTTGGACAGGGGCATGACTCTTGTTGGCTTGTGGTTCCCTTAGGTGCCCATCGCTTGGGTGCTCTTCGATGTGGACTCGTGCCTTTTTTGGAGGTGCCCATGGTTTGGTGGCCTATTGGCTTTGACCCTCCTCATGTGGTTGTGCGTTGTTGTTGGCTGTGCATGCAAAGTTGCCCTGTCGTGCCCATTTTTTGGGTGACAAAAAGAAAAAAAAATCTCTCCTTGTCACTTCACGCCTTTGGCCCCAAAAGAAGAAAATTTTAGGGTAAAAAGAGATAGCTGCTTTAATACATTGGCTCTGAGCTGTGAAAGGGTACTTTATTGTTATCAAGCTGCGAACCTTGGGAGCAAGGCGCTCTCTACAGTGTTTTCAACGTGACTTTTGCATTGTGCATCTAAATAGAAACATCTAGTGCCATCGCTTTATGCGTACAAACGAAGACAAACATGAAAAAAAAAAGAAAAAAACAAGACAAACAATAAAAGCTTCACAACCTTCTTAGAAGGCTCAGCATACTCCTAACTCAAGCGCTGAAGAGAGAGAAGGAGAACGTGGAAGAAAAATGCTGTGAAGGAAGAAGAAGGAGAGGAAAACAAAGAAAAAGGGCAGGAAGTGGCCGCTAGTCTTAGGTGAAAGAGGGTATTTATTTTGGATTTTTTAGGGTTGGCTTTCCATACTTACCTACCCCTTTCCACAGTTTGTCCATCCATTTGTCCAATTGCTTGTTGTGGCCATTTACTATCCACCCTTTCCCTTGCATTTCACACATAATCTTACAGGTTTTGGGCATGTTGATGCACATGTGTTTCACATTTGGGTAGTTGGTGTTTGATTTTATCATCTTGGAGGTGTTCACATGTCGCTTACATTGTGTTCTTATTTTGGCTACTATTGGGGTGCATTTGTGCTTGGATAGCAAGTGTTCATGCGTCGGTGCATTTTGGTCATTTTTAAAACCTTTGTTCACGTGCAGGTGGCCATTTTTTGAGCATATTAGTGCCTTTTCGACACGTGGTGTGGCATTATTGAGCACATTGGTGTTTCCATACTTTTGGGCTTTGGCGGGACAACATGGGGATCCATTACCACCTCTACCCCGCCTATGATTTCCGCGCTACCCACCATCATCGTCATCGACATCACTACGACTCCATCACAGATGTTGATCGTGTGGCAGCCACTCATATCCTATCACTTTAGCTCCATGCCCGTCACTCAAGATATAAGCTGGATCATCATAAAGATCACCATCACTAAGTACTGACAAAGTGTCTACACAAGAGAGATAAGTGGTATCAGCCAACTCACTATCAATGTGAAATCTCCAAGGCCACTAAGGTTGTCCCCAAAGGTATAGACAAACTCTATCACTGGTGTCCCTATATGACGTAAATCCCATGATAGATCAATCTCCAATAACACTGGATCTAAGAAAAAACCTAGATCAAATGTAAAGCTCTCGAGGTCAATGTCACAGAATATGCTAAAAATATGATCGATATGCATGACTAGGAATAGAGATAGGTAGCTCTATGATGCTTGTAATTCTCGATGTGCTCCCTCCCATCAAGATCATGCGCCCACATGATCTAACTCACACACATCACCATCACATACATCATCATCATGTGCATATGTGTCAGTGGGGCAACATGTGCACATGTATCACTATCATGATGTGTATGTGTGTGTGATACATCAATATCATCATGTGTATGTGTGCATGATACATCATCTGGGTATGTGGATGTGATACATTAATGTCGTCACATGTGTGTGTATGGTCATCACCATGTGTACATGTATCAATATCAATATCGTTCATCAACATGATGACCATCATCACTATCCACATCATCATCCATTGAATGCATGTCATCATGATACCCATCCTCACGTATATAGTCATCTTTGCTCACAAGTGTAGGGCACTCAATCAAGTCCCCACCTACATCATCCGATGAAAGCAATGCCGAACCATCCATGTAAAGATAACCACATAAATCCTCAACAAAATCACCATGTGTAGAATGTCTAGACCATGACATCCTCCTCATCAAATAAGTGTCTAAACTGGCTAGGCAACAACATCTGAAGTTCAAACATCCATATGTAACATGAATATGGTGTGTCATCATAGCATGATGTCGGTGAAGAAAGATCTAGAGGTCAAAGCCGTGATGTGCCAAATGTATGTGTGAACTCTGCAAATGATATGTATCTCCACACACTATGGTCGTATGGGCTTACAAGTTTTCTTTTGACCTTGGAGCTGAGCTTTCCTTTTGATCCAGAAGCTACCATTACTTCGGCTTCAGAGTTGAGTTTTCCTTTTGATCCAAGAGCTACTACCATTTGAGCTTCGATGGTTCGAGATGATATATACCATGCATATCCCTTTGATCTTGGAGGATACTCGACTAGCTTCATCATTGACAATGGTTCCTTATCCTCTCTATTTGCTCTATTTGCACTAGATTATCATGGGACCATTGCCTTGTATTTTGCATGCCTCAGATATCCTTTTGATCCACGTGGTTGCATAGATATCCTCATCATATGGGAGCCCTTTATCCTTTCCATTTGACCCTGGGGGTCATATGATTCATGTATGGGTCTTCTGCTAAATCGACATTCAATCATGGATGTGATTTTTGGCTTTTATACATAGCCACTTGTATATGTCTTTTCTTTGGACATGGCCACCCTTTGATTTCGAGGACAAAATCATGTTAGGAGGGGATGGTTTGTAACAAAGTGTTCTTAGGGTGCACATGCACATGGGATGGGCCTTGACACATGGGCTTAGGGTTATTTACATGGTTAATTAGAGCACATGGGCCTTGGGACTATAAAAGGCATGTGCTCTAGGAGTATTGTACCTTTTGAGACCTTTTTGATATCTTGTGATACTAATTACATTTACTTTTCATTTTTCTTAGTGCTTATCTCTCTTACTTTTCCTAATCTAGGATAATTAGAATAATCTTAGGCTACTTCTAGGATAATCTAGGTGCTCCTTTCTTGCAATTAGCACAAAGAAATGCCCAAAAATCATACACACAAGCTAAGCTATAGTTCTTTCTTGCTCTTGTTCTCTCTCTCTCCATCACTAAAAGGACTCATGGTTGCACAAGGTAGAGTAATGCAAGAAGTAAGAAAAAGGAAGAGAGGGAAAAAAAGAAACTTCCTTTTCATGAGAAAGAAGTCATGCACTTCTTTCATGAGAAAGATGTCGTGCACTTCTCCAACCACCCAAACCACCTTTTTTTGATATTTTATCAAATTGAAAAAGTATACAACTTTCACTTATCCTAAGGTTTCAATTTGAGGCTTCATTTTTCTAGTTGACTAAGGTTTCTATGCTACCAAAGAAATGAACAAATTTAAATGTGCATTGGCTTTTACAAATTTGTGGACCCACTATATAGCTAAACAGATTTTACAAAGTGGTACAAAAGCTATTGCAATAAGATTTTTACAAAGGCATAAATGCCAAAAAGATGGATAAAATAAATATTTTTGCCAATGTAGAACACTTTGTTGATGATAATTTTGGTACCGTAAATAGAGGTTATCATTCCTCCCACACGTGCTTGTGAGCTCCCGTGAATAATAAAGAGAAATTCCTTTGCCATTGTGAAACCACATCTCAACAACCTTCACAAACTCCCAATGTCATTTAGACATCTTAACTTCTTCTCACTTCTCACAACTTTACACTCTTCATCTCCTCAAACTTCACACACCAACGTCAATTTCTTCTCTCACACCTCAAAACTTCCCAACCAAGCATAAAGAGAAAGTCTAACTCCACCTTTGGCACCAATAAAATTTTTGCAATGAAATCATTCCCAATCAAAATATTTTATGATAAATATCACCCACCCACTTGATCCATTTCTTTGGTTTTTATTGAAAAAGAAAAACTAAGCCTCAAAATTTATTGAGCCTAGTGTGTTATGTATTTTTGAACAATCCCCATCTCTCCTCGTGAGAAGATCCCGGCCACCATGTTTGTAAAGAGATGCTGAAATTCAGCTTTACGAACACGCTATGTATGAATGGTTGCTTGTGGAAGACCATTCACAATTGCTTTCCTTTGAAATTAAGGTTTTAATATCTATTTTTGTAAAGAACCCCTTTTTCTTATTTTGTTGGTAGAAGATAATCATAACCTTTATGAATTGCGTGTGGAAGACCATTTACAGCTGCTTTCCTTTGAAATTGAGGTTCTAATATCTATTTTTTTTTAAGAACCCCATTTTTTTCTTTTGTTGGTGGAAGATAATCATGGCCACAAATTGTAGACAACCTCCTTCTTCATCGTCCACTCCACGAACTACAGCAGTTGAAGCTTCACCAAATAGATGCCTGACTGCTACGTTGCTTCTGAGTGCTACTTTGCTATTGCTATGGTTGCCATCGATGCTCTCTACATCACTGAATTGCTTACATGGATGATGATGCTCTGGCTTTTATGAAGACGCAACAAGATTGTGTGGCCGTTTTGAATGTGTGTGGCCATATTAGGTGCCCTAATTGATGATTAAACTACTAATCTTATCATGAATTATTGAAATTAGCAACGTCAAGCCCACAATTATAAACATTTGAAATCACACACACAAACTAAGCTATAGTTCTTTCTTGCTCATGTTCTCTCTCTCCATCACTAAAAGGATTCATGGTTGCACAAGGTAGAGAAATGCAAGAAGCAACAAAGTGGAAGAGAGGGGAAAAACAAAGACAACTTCCTTTTCAAGAGAAAGAAGTTATGCACTCCTTTCTCATGATGAGAAAGACACAACTTCCTTTTTATGAGAAAGAAGTCGTGCACTTCTCCAATGGTCACCCAAACCACCTTTTCTTGATATTTTTAAATTGAAACACTACAACAGAATAAGAGTCTAGTAGCGAAAATAGCAGTGTTTTTATAACTAGAAGGGTAGCTAGGTGTCGGGCCATTTTTCACTGCTCTAGAAACACTGCTATTTTTGCTGCAATAGGTTTGTGACTCAACAATGAAAATATCGTTGCTGAGCAGTGATATTTCACTGCTATTTTCGCTGCTACTGAGCAGTAACTTATATTTTCGCTGCTGAGCAATGAACGCTCTGTACAACAAAAAAAGAGCTGGGGCAGACTAGGGAGTCTGCACAGGACTCCCTAGTCTGCCCTAGCTCTTTTTTTTAATAATTAAAATAGAGTCACAATTTCATATTTGTAACACAAACACAAATATAAGAAACACATACATTGTGGAGAATGTAAGCCCAAAAAGTTATATTACAGAAATTGTTGGGCCTTTGCATATATACATAAAGTTTTTACAATGAAGAGATATGAAGAGGTGTCTAATTGGAATCCTCATCGGATTCCAAGTGATCTTCATCATCCAATTCCTCGTCCTCTTCACTTGCTTCACGCTGATAATATGGATCCTCCTCTTCTTCTTCCCCTTCATCCTACATATATGCCAACAAGCGTAAGGGAAGCAAGAGCATTAAAATACAATTAAACGTAGAAAAGAGAATGGTTTAGGCAACACATTACCTCATCAGCTTGAGTCCCCAAAATGGACTCATCCAAGCGTACACCTCGCGTATGCATCCACACCCACAATTGCAGACGGGGGGCTCTATACCTATAGTCCTATTCCTCCTTTGTTGGGTCACGCCCAGCAACCTCCCTCTACAAAAAACAATTAAGAAAATATATAATTATTTCAAGAAAATAATATAGTACAAAACAAAATGAAAGGAGAGAAGAAATGATACTTACGAAACGAGCAAGAAGGGAGGATTTCCCGTTGGAGCCGAAGTGCAAAGCCCCTTGCTTCCGTAGTCAGGAAGCACTCGCCGCCGTCGCTTGTTGTTGAAAAACACCTGGGTGCTTTCTCACGAAACTGCGTGCGTGCCTCCACTCCTCGGCCGTACACGCTAGGCTTCTCCAAATTATTATTTGCTGCTCTCTTGATATTTGCTCTCCTATTAGAGAGCAAAAGCTTGATGCGCCGCTTCATCCACTCCTTGGAGAAGCAAAAAACCGCATGTGGTACGAGGAACTCCGACTTAAGCACATCGATAACATATTGCTTAGAAATTTTATCTTGTGCTTTTTACTTTTTTAAGGAGTTCACGAACTCCAGGTTTGCAAGTACATGCATATGATTCATGACTTGCTTTCCTCGCGCATCCATTCACGAGGGAACCATCCGCATCCACAGTGTATGGTAGGAGACGTGGATTGAACGGTGGAATGGGTCTCCTGGGGGCTAGCTTATAATGTGTAGATGAAGAGCCCCCTATTGGGAAGACGCATCGGGAGACCTAGTGCTGCTTTTGCTAAAGCAAAAGCATCCTGATCCCACCCTGCTAGCACGTCTACTACCCCCCAGACTCCCTACTACGTTGTTGTCGTGTGGTGGTGGTGAAGACGAACATGAGGGAGCAGGTGGGTCTAGTAGAGGAAGGTGGTGTAGGCTCATCACAACCAATCATGATGGGCCTACACACTCGGCCCCACACCTATCAAAGGTATGGTCTGGCCCGACTGAGCAAGTGGGGTAGATTGTCCCCACGACATCAACTGGCCAAGTGGGGTAGTCTGCCCCCATGGCATCGACTGGCTCAACTGTAAGCTTACCTGCATATAAGATTAAAATATAAGACAAATAGAATGCATAAAAGATTAACTTTGTGTATGTGAAAAGGTTTGATGGAACCATACCTGTGTCTATGTAAAATGCGACCAAGCTTGCTACCCATATCGTTCATTTATAATGGACAACAGATTGGCCACATCGGGATCTTGTGAGAGGGTCGATCGACATTGCTGCTACATACATGCATAGGCAAAAAAACACAATTTCTCTAACCCAAGCCATACTTAAATCTTAGACAAGGAATACAACCTATGATATTAGAACATTGTTAAGACCTCCTACAATACTGCTTAGACAAGCAGGGTGGACAATGCCCCTTTTGGATGATAGCTTCTGAGGAGTTTCCACACGCTTCCCACTATTAAAGCCAAAGGCAACTCCTCTTTTGCAAGAGAAGGATAGTGAGAAAATCGAGGGCTCCCCCTCCACCTATAACCACCTACACGCGGATAACCACTCCTAACTTGACATAAGCAGCATTCTAGATGGCATGTAACAAAGCCCCATATCTCTATTCATAAGTCCATTTCCTAAACCCAGCACCCAAGGTTGCAATAAACATGAGGTTGAACGAATAAGGCCACGTACCTCAACAATGTCAAGCCAACCAAGAGAAAACAACAACACAAGCCTAGACAAAAAATACAACCTGTGATATTATGACATTGTTACGACCTCCTACAATACTACTTAGACAAGTAGGGTGGATAGTGCTCTTCTTAGATGATAGCTTCTGAGGACTGCTTCTGAGGACTTTCTACACACTCCCCACTATTAAAGCCAAAGGCAACTCTTCTTTTGCAAGAGAAGGATAGTGAGAAGATTGAGCCCCCCCCCCCACTATAACCACCTACTTGCGAATAACCACTCCTAACCTGACATAAGTAGCATTCTAGATGGCATATAACAATGGCCCATATCTCTATGCATAAGGCCTATGCATATGGCCTATGTGTATGGCCTATGTGTATGGCCGTATGCGTATGGCCTATGTGTATAGCCTATGCATAGGCCGTATGTGTACGACCATATATGTGTATGGCCTATGCGTAGGCCGTATGCCATATGCATACGGCCTATGCATAGGCCTATGTGTACGACCATATATGTACGGTCATATGTATAAGGCCTAGGCTGTATAAGGCCTAGGCTGTATGCTGTATGCATACGGCCTATGCATAAGGCTATGCATAAGTCCTATGTACGGTCATATGTATAAGGCCTAGGCTGTATGCTGTATGCATACAGCCTATGCATAAGGCTATGCATAAGTCCTATGCATAAGGCCTATATATACGGCCTATGCATAAGCCGTATGCATAAGACCTATGCATACAGCCTATGCGTATAGCCCTATGCATAGGCCGTATGTATAAGGCCTATGCGTACAGCCATATGCCGTATTAATAGGCCGTATATGCATGCGGCCTATTGCATAAGAGGGATATGCGTACGCCCGTATGCATACTGCCTATGCGTACGACCGTATGCATAGGGCCCTATGTGTACGGCCTATGCGTAGGTTGTATGTTGTATGCATATGGCCTATGCGTAGGCCATATGCCGTATGCATATGGCCTATGCAAAAAGCCATATGCATACAGCCTATGCGTGGGCCGTATGCTGTATGCATACGGCCTATGCGGAGGGCCTATGCCATATGCATAGGCCGTATGTGTAGGTCGTATGCTCTTGACCTAAACCTAATCCCCGGCACCCAAGGGTGCAAAAACACAAAGAGAAGAAGCATAAATAAAGAGGGCTTACCTCTACTAGCCGAATCCATATGAAGAACCGTATGCATGGCCTATGCCCTTGGAGGTTGTTCGCTTGAATAGACCTACAAAAGATTATCATAATAAATCAAAATATTAGTTCATACGGCCTATGCATATGGCCTATGCATAAGAGGGCTATGCATAGGGCCTATGCATAGGGCCTATGCATAAGCCATATGAATACGCCCTATGCATAGCCCCATTGCATAAGAGGGCTATGCATAGGGCTATTGCATAAGAGGGCTATGCATAAGGCTATGCATAAGCCCTATTGCATAAGAGGGCTATCCATAGGGCTTATGCATACCCTATGCATAAGGCTATGCATAAGTCCTATGCATAAGACTATGCATAAGCCCTACGCATAGCCCTATTACATAAGATACCGCATAAGGCTATGAATAAGGCTTATGCATACCCTATGCATAAGCCCTTTTGCATAAGAGGGCTATGCATAAGCCCTATGCATAGCCTAGCCCTATTGCATAAGAGGGCTATGCATAAGCCCTATGCATAGCCTATGCATAAGGCTATACATAAGCCCTATGCATAAGGCTATGCATAAGCCCTATTGCATATACGAGGGCTATGCATAGGCTTTCTGCATAGCCTAGCCCTATTGCATAAGAGCCCTATGCATAGCCCTATGCATAAAGAGGGCTATGCATAAAGAAGCCTATTGCCTATAACCCTAATCCCCGGCACCCAAGGGTGTAAAAACACAAAGACAAGAAGCACAAATGAAGAAAGAGGGCTTACCATTATGAGAGGCTATGCCCAAAACCTTGCTCACTTGAATAATCCTACAAAAAAAAACATAATAAATAAAAAAAGTTAGTCCTCACTAATACATTAGTAAGCAAGAAAAACAAGAGAAACAAGAGGTGAGTACCCTAAACCCTACTCTTAATGCATAAGTGAATGGAAAAACTTATTTATGTTAAGTCTAAACCCTAGCATAATGCATGGAATGCTTAATAGAAAGCTTTGATGGAGAGCTCTCCATCAAAGCTCTCTATTAGAGCTCTAATGGAGAGCTCTCCATCAAAGCTCTCTATTAGAGCTCTATGCATTAGGCTAGGGTTAGGGAAAGGGAGAGGAAAGAGAGGAGAAGGGAGAAAATGAGATAAGCTTACATAAAACTATTTCCAAGCTTTCCATGAAAGCTTGGAAGAAGACACGAAACCATGAAAGAGGGAAGAAATCAAGAAGTGCTTACCTTAGGAGAGAGAGAATTGATTGATCCAACACCCTTGAGGGGGGATAAGTTGAGGTGGGAGGAAAACTTGGGCTGCAGGCATAGGCTGTGCATGTGCAGTAATAGGGAAGTAGGTAGGTATTGACACCCATCGGCAGTGATTTAGGCGGGAGTCACAGTTTCGCAGGTCGTTGCTTAGCAGCAAAATAATGTTACTGGCTTCGCTGGGGTGAGCAGCGAAATTTCACTACTAAGCAGCATATTTGCGCTGCTAGGCAGTGAAATTTCCCTCTGCTGTACAGCGAAAAAATGTTGCTGTGGTCACTGTCTAACAGTGAAAACCTGGGTAAATTTTTTGTTTATAGTACTGGATGTTGTTGTGTGTTTTGTATGAACCCTAAATCAGTTTTGGCCAGGTTAAAGATGTGTGACAATGATCATCAAGGGCTAGAATTTGGATCCGAGGCATGGTTAAGAGAAAAAATTCGATGTGTGTGTGTATACGACAACATCGTATAACAATTGAGCATGTCCAAACATATGGTCTTCATGAGGCAGTGGTACGACCAAGTGTTGCGGATGATGACATGGAGGAGAACCATAAGAGAGTTCTAGGTAACATGCCACACCATTCGGTGACATCGGGTAGAGCGCGGAAGGTGGAAAGGCTTCATATGGAAAGCATAGCTGAGACTCATCTTCCCCAACCAATGAATTAGGTGCCTCCACCGTTGCCACATGAGGAGAAAGAGAATCTCATCATGGATGACATGGTGAATGACTTCTTTGGACGAGAGGTCATAGATGATAGTGAGCAAGCTCCAATGTTTTTACAAGAGGAGGAAACCTTGTATAGAGAGGCAAGCACACCTTTGAATGAGGGATGTTTGTACTCCACACTGCGAGAGCAAACTTGGAGCTATTGAACTTGCAAACAACTTATGGATGGAGTGATGCAAGTGTCACAAGTCTTCTTTAGTAAGCCCAGCTCATTCTATTGAAAATATTTCATGTTCTATATACTCTCCTTGCTAATATTTTGACATATGATTTCTTACCCTATGTTGTAGGCTTCTCAAGAAGATTCTTTCCCCTCAAAATCTATTACTAAACTCACGAGATGGGTGTCGTAAAATGTTTTATATGCTAGGTTACACAAAAATACATGCACGTCCCAATGATTGCATGCTATTTAGAGGGGTTAATAAAGATGCAACACAATGTCTACAATGTGCGGAGAGCCGCTATAGGGATGATTTCCAAGGAGATAAAGTTCCTTGAAAGGTTTTGAGACACTTTCCTATCATTCCTCGCATCCAATCTCTTACACTCTATGCATAGAGCTCTCATGTATATAGAGCTCATGCATGAAAGATCCTACACTCTCTGAAAATGAGAGCTCTATGCACAGAACTCTCTTGCAACATGCCAAAAAAAAATGAGAGCTCTATGAACAAAGTTTTCTTACATTGTGACACATGTTTAAATGTAAGGGGATTGCAGAACTCATGATGTGGCATGCTACTCATCGCTTGACCGATGGCATCATGAGGATCGTAGTAGCTAATTCACCAGCATGGCAACATGTGGAGCATCAATGGGCTAGAGTTTAAAGATGAGCCTCATCACTTACGTCTTGGCTTGGGCATGGATGGTGTTAACCCATCTGGCTTCAAGTCCACATCATGGTCTACTTGGCCTATTGTATTGGTGAATTACAACCTCCCTCCATGGGTGGCAATCAAGAAAGGTCATATCATGCTTGCTCTCCTTGTACCAGGCAAGTATAAGGTAGCAAACATGGATGTGTACCTTGAGCCTTTGATTAAGGAGCTTGAGACACTATGGCGAGGTATCAAAGTACATGACATTTCAAGGCCAATAAATAGGCGTGAGGCATAGGTGAAAGGAGTTTTGCTTTGGATGATGCATGACTATCCGGGGTTCTCGGAGTGCTCAGGTACATACTTGAACCTTATATGCATAAGAGTTTAGCCTTTAAACTTTAAGTTTATATCTCTATCTCAATCATTTTAATTTTAAAATAGGTTTGGCAACCTCCGGACATCATGCATGTCCGATTTGTAGACCATCACTTGTTTCGGAAAGACCCTCTACACTTAAGAAGGTGGTGTATCACAAATATCATCTATTTCTCTCTCCTTCACATCCTAAGTATGTGCCACATGATGTCTCACCACTTGTGATGAGAGGTAGAGATTGGTTTGAGGCATGGAGAAGCACTCCCAATCCACCATCAAATGGGATGTCTAGACAATCTTCTTTCGAATTTCATATTGGTGTGACATGAAGATCAATCATCTCTTAGATCCCATGCATATCTTCAAGAATGTGGCAACAAATATTTGGGACCATTTAATTGGTAAAAGAGATACAAAGGTGCAAGGGATGACTTACAAAACATTGGACGCCTTCAAAGTGCATGGCCAATTGAAAGTGAGAGTGGCAAAACAGTCCTACCAAAGGCACCATGGGTATTAACTAAGAGGGAGCACAATAAAGTGAAAAGTGTGATCATCTCTTTTCGTACACCAACGGGAGTAATGTATTCATTGAAGGGTGCCTTCACAAAGACAAAAAAGAAAGGAGAGGAACAATTATATGTCCTCAAGACACATGATTGGCACAAGATACTATAGGTATATAAATATTCGCTATTTCATTTTCTCTTTGTGGTACATAATTTGTAAGCTCATATACTAACTTCCCTTTTTTCTATGCATAGTTTATTCTTCCAATTGTTATAGTTGGTTGTGGAGACAAGAAGGTGAGAGAGGCTATTTACAAAATGGGAAGCTTGGTGAGGTATGAATCTTCTCTTCAATTCACTAAGTTATATTGCTTATTTGGAATTCTCATGCGCTCACAAGTTATGTATTGGTAAATAGTACACATAATTGCTATGTATGTAGGTACATATCCTTAAAGGAGATAGATCCTACATCCATTGAGATGGCTCATCTCAATGCTATTGAGGCAGTGTGTATGATCGAGGACAACTTTACTAGAATAATTCTCACTAACCAATTGCATCTTGTGGTGCATTTGGTTGATGAAGTGGCATTGTGTGGTGTTGTTCATGTTCGTCGATGGATGTTTTTCCTTGAAAGGTTCATGAAAACCTTATAGGACTTTGTGAGACAAAGAGCAAGGCCAGAAGCAAGCATGGCAGAGGGATGGTTGATATGCAAGAGTCTCTTGTGTATATCTCAAAACATCTATCTCGCATAGATCCTTTCATGCTACGATTATGGAGCAATGAGGAGGATGACTGACTAATCACTAATGTGCCTTAGGGAAAAGGAAGGCAACGAAGACTAGATGAAGCATTACACCACAAGGTGAATACATTATGTATTCTAAATAGTCCCATCATGGAGAAGTAGATTGGGAGATGCAATCAATAGACGAAAGGATGAGAGAAGAGGTTTCAGAAGAGCAAATAGACGCTTGCCTAACTTAGAACCTCTAGGCTTCATATGGCAATATCGATGGCATCGCAAAATGGAGAGATCATCACAAGAAGAGAAGAGCATGAGTATGCAAGAGGATGTGACTCTCAAGTAAGTACATTCTTCATCTCTATCTCACGTATATACCTTGTTTAATGCACTATATATACTAAATTTCATGCTTTTGTTTAATGTTAGTATAAACTATATAATGCAATATGGTCAGAGGGAAGGCACTTTCGCACTGAGTGTGTGGATTCTAAAAGAAACACATTTGATTGTGGTGTGATGGAGCAAGAAAGTCGAGCCAGTGACATGATACCAATGTCATAGAGGACAATCTTGAGTATTGTGGAACTATTCAGGATATTATTGAGGTTGGATTTAGAGCATTTTGTCTATTCATCTTTGATGTCAAATGGTTCAAGGTGATATATAGAGGTGCTCAAGCAACCGTGAAGAAACATCCAAATGGGTTCTTCCAAATTCATTCCACCAAGTTTTGAAATGATGAGAAAGATACCTTCGTACTACCTCAACATTGTCAATAGGTTAGTAACCCAACCAATCCCAAATTAAATCTTGATGTAGTATAATAAAAGTGTTACCCCTTTGCTTTGTGATATTAGGTTGTGTTTCACACCGATCGAATTGATCCAAAGTGGTGGTATTTTATACAGGTTTCCCCTCATTCAAAACATATCTTTCAAGATCAAGATGTGGAGGCCGAATCTCTGGATGAGGTGCAAGTACTACCTCAAATCGGCTCATTGGAAGAAGATAATGAAGAAAACATTTTGGATGGGCCCGATGAAGAGCATGAGGAACATCAATCGGAAGAAGATGACGAGTCACCTATCAATCTCATGAAAATGCTTCATTGGATCATGATGGCACACTACACATGGCATCACGTGTTCATCCCGTCGATATGATCATGTCCCAAACCCAGCCATTAGTGGCAATTAGATTCTTCAACTTCATCATCATGCTACTGGAGGCCTTCCCTAACTAGGACCACTACCACGAAAGCGCACATAGCTTATAAAGGGCCACGCTCAAATAGATTTTTGGCTACTATGAGTGCATCATGTGGATGCCCACATGGCACCTGTAGACTTTTGAAGATATGATGGAAACAAACTTTTAGACCAACTACAGAGTCTTCCATCGAGCACCCCCTACTCCTACCTCGCACCGTGACTTTATCCGCACTTATTCGATCTACTACCGATAGATCCAGGCAGCTCCGAGAGGAGGACGGTAGACCTAAATTAGGGAGGGGGTATGTTAACCACTCTGGTTAACATTACTTTTCAAGCGTGGCTATACTTATTGTACTCATCTTTTGTACCCTACTCCTACCTCGCACCGTGACTTTATCCGCACTTATTCGATCTACTACCGATAGATCCAGGCAGCTCCGAGAGGAGGACGGTAGACCTAAATTAGGGAGGGGGTATGTTAACCACTCTGGTTAACATTACTTTTCAAGCGTGGCTATACTTATTGTACTCATCTTTTGTAACCGCGCAAAGCGCTTAATGTAAAAGAGACATGGGATGATCGAGATTACGGCTTGTGTAATGCTAGTCATAAAAAGGAATAGTTATACATAGAGCTAGGAAGGCTAGTTTTGGGCCCCCAATTGTAAATGGGAAGCCGTCCATTGTAAACTAGGAGCTCTTGTATATAAGACATTTGATAAAATATGAAAAGGGGACAATCCCATTAGTCTCATTTGAGTCATGCCTCTCTCTCTCTCTCACTCTCATGAGATTGTGGTCGTATGCTTGCTTGTTGTGCTTGCATGCTTGATTGTTGGTGTGTGCTTGTAGGGATGATGATGCTCTAGCTTCTCTCCTTCTCTCCCCTCTCTTTGCTCTCTACCAAGTCCCTGTTGCATGCATGCGGAATGAGGTGAAGGTTGAGCTTTCCATAGCTCCCTCCTTCTTGCTCTCTACCTAGCCATTGAGTCTCTACTTGGGTGACACAAGTAGAAGTGGATTGAGCCCCTATCGGCTGTACATCGAGGAGTTAACTCTCATTAGGGTTGGCTAAGTATACCTCTCCAGACTCAACCCTTGCATGTTATTTCTCTTCTCTTCTCCTCTCTCTCTCTCTCTCTCTCTCTCTCTCTCTCTCTCTTATGTGCAAGGTAGTATGTTAGGTTTAACAACCTACTATAGTAGGGAGCCATGATAGGCTGAGACAGGCAAACGTTTACATAGAGTATCAGTTTCTTTTACTCTTTTTCTTGTATGGTTTAATTTTTTCATGAGAGTTTGAGAGAGAACTCTATTAAAAATGATTTGTAAAAATTGCAGGTTTTATGGATGAAGTTCTTCTTTCTTTCTATATTCTCTTTCTCCTCCGATGAGATGATGTCTTTTCTCTATCAAACAGATCGATTGTCCCTATCATAAGACTGATATGAAACACTAAGGTAAGACTAGGAAAGATTATTTATATGTAAAAGGTTGCATTTAAATAAGGTTCAGGGATTTCAAATAGGAAATACCTAAGCAATGGTTAATAGGGATTAAAGTTAAAGTAAAAAAGGAATAGATAGTACATAAGGAAAGCCCAAGGGACACAGAAGTAGGTGCCTCCTTCTAGAGATAGTTGAAGAGGCATATTGAGCACCTTAGAAAAGTATTTCAATTATTATTGAGGAAAAACAAAGTATTTTCTAAAAAGTCTAAATGTGATTTCTTCAAAAAAGAAGTGCAAGATCTTGGACACATAGTGTCCGAGGAAGGGATTTGTATGATAAAGTTGAAGCTATATTGAGATAGAAGGCCCCATTTAATATAGATGGGTCACAAACCTTTTTAGGACCTGCAGGGTTCTATCGAAAGTTTATAAGGAATTATACTACTAAGATAGATGTTCCAATGGCGAATCAGCTTAAATGAAAAGGAAAACAATTTAGTTGGGCTCATGATCAACAAGCTAGTTTTGAAAATTTGAAAGTAGCAATAGCTATTGCTCTTATTTTACAAATAGTGGATCCAAATGAACCATTTGTATTGGAAACAGATGCTAGTAATTTTGTTGTAGCTATTTTAGTAGCAATAGCTACTGCTTCTATTTTGCAAATAGTGGATCCAAATGAACCATTTGTATTGGAAACGGATGCTAGTAATTTTGTTGTAGGAGCAGTATTATTACAAAAGGGAAGGCCGGTTGCCTTTGAAAGTAAAAAGTTGGACAAAGCTCAAAGTAACTATTCAACTTATGAAAAAGAACTATTTGCAATTGTGCATGCTCTTAAAAAGTGGCGTCATTATTTGCATGGTGTAAATTTGAAGTATTGTCTGACCATAAAAGTCTTAAATGGTTAAGTACTCAAAAGCGAGGACGAAAACTTTGTTTCAAGGAAGAGAAAATGTTATAAGACTGATAGGAAACACTAAGGCAAGACTAGGAAAGATTATTTATATGTAAAAGGTTGTAAATAAATAAGGTTCAGGGGATTTTAAATAGGAAGTACCTAAGCAAAGGTTAATAGGCATTAAAGTTAAAGTAAAAAGGAAATAGATGGTGCACAAAGGAAGCCCAAGGGACACAGAATTAGGCACCCCTTCTAGGGGTGGCTGAAGAGGCATTGGACAAGGAAAAGGCAATGTCTAGCCAATGAAAGGTCAAGGGGCTGAAGTTGGAAGATCATGCACCACTTAGGCCCTTATAACCATGAGTTTAGGGACTATTTGGGATATGGTTGGGTGGAGAATCAAAATACTAGTCTTACAAGTCCTCAAGCTTATAATGCCAAGAGCATTATGCTACCAAATTACTTCATATCTTAATAAATCATTGAAATACTCATGTGTGAGGTTGGGTCTCACACATAGGGGCAAATTGAACCCAATATGGTGTTTATGTCTCTATGCTTTATTTTCTTGTAAATTATTATTTGAAGTGCAAATTTGATCACTTTGATTTCAAATTGTTCCGATGATGCGCAACAATTTGTGAGCAAGTTTAATTAGCATCAACACATTAACAAGGAACCTTGCGAACACGGCACCGATGGCAACATTGAAGAAGGCCAAAGCAGAGAAGGAAGAAAAGGAGCGAGAAGTGGAGCATTTAAGGGTTCAATTGCAAAAAGTAGCACAAATAGAGCCAACAAGCAATTTTGTCATACTGTGCAAGACACACAATGAGGATCCATGGGCTTCCGATGTCGAGGTTTCTAGGCTAAGTGTTTGGTGTGTGAGTGATGTGACATCATGCAAGTGCTCGGGAGATCAAAAGACAGGCGATGCGTGATGCAATGTGTAGGTTAGGTGTGACACCCAAAATGCAATGTGTAGGTTAGGTGTGACACCCAAAATGCAGTTTCAACCTACGGTTTGAACCCAGTTGGGCATACTTTTGCTATTTGCTGAGGTGTCGGCAGGACGGGCCCTAAGCGGGCGGGCGGGCGGGCGGGCGGGCGCTTGTTGTGAAGCCAAGCAATGCGAAAACCCTAAACCTAAACTTCATTCTCTATAGAAGCTCATGGGTTGCATATCGAGGTGGTAGCACAGGAGGTGCTGTGCAATCCTTGTTTGCACGCAATCGTTCGGGTAATCTCTTTTGAGGAGTATGTGAGATCATCAAGCTCGGAACCTTCCACTGGCCCGTGATGAGCTCTTAATTTGGAATTACCGTCTGAGAACAATTCTATGCGGTGAAGTCACTCTGAGGTCTCCGAGAGAGGTGCCGACTTCTGTCCTTAACGTTGAGAGGTGGCTCGCTCGCGCTCTGTCTTTTTTGGTGATTTGTGCTTTGCAGGTCTTGTTGAATTTGAGCTTTATTTGATGTAAAATTCGTGGTTAAAGTTGAGGGTGCGGTGCAGTTCAACAATCGTCAAGTTAATCAGGACCATAATCACTGTACGTATCCTAAACACTTCAAATTTTGGTTAATGTAGCAAGGGGCCATGGTTTACTTGTAATGCTTGGGCTAGAACGTTAAAAAGTTTAATTAGCATAATTGTTTGTCTTCTTCCTTTTATAGGAGCACCATTTCTATAACGTGTAATGGCAATGACCTACTCAAAGGAAAAGCCTGAAGCTTACATAAGTGATATTGTCCTAATTTGTAGACGATTTTTCCTTTCTAGAAACTTAGAGGTAATATATCATAAGGTAGAAAGCTGCCTGTCTATCTTACTGATATTTGATTCTTTTGCCACCTTCATTACCTAGGTCATGCTAGGATTGCCTGTCAAAGGGAAGAACAGCCTAGTGTGCTAAAGATATAAAGGAAAGAAACTATAAGAACTACCAAAGCCTTTAGTGAAAGGAGTTTTTTTAATCTTTCTAGGGTTGTAGATTCACCAAGTGTGGTAACTAACATAGTGAGAGAATAGGCTAAGGGTAATTTCTTAACCAATCTATGAATATGACACCCCTTGGCCAAAATGATAGTATGTGAATGAATTTGCTAGAAGAGGATTTTAATTTCAATTATGGGAGGGGAAGAGGACATTTTAAAATCCAGAGTGTGAAGAGGTGGAAGTGCGCCAGGTCGATGTGGTCTCATTGTTGCGGAAGTCTTGTATGTCGTCTTAGTGTTGCATAAGTCTTGTATGTCCTAGAGATATTAAGGGAAAGGTGATAAGAGTGTCATTTTGCTTATAGCTCCAATAGGGATGTTTGGGATTCAACCCCTTGGTTCTAGAAAAAATGAATCATGGCGAATGGCACACTTGTTGAGCGAATGGAATAAATCCACCTATGGATAAGGATGAAGATTTGTATATAGAAGTAAAGGGCCACTTGGTAAGAAGGTGAAACTAACCTCTTGGTTCTAGGAAGAATGAAGTTATGTATGAGTCAAATGTCAAATGATATGGTCTTTTGTTCATAGGGTTGACAATATTTGAATCCTGCCCAATGCTACCAAGAGGTGGTAAGCTCAAGCACTTTTTGGAATAGTGAATTGCAAGAGAAACATTTCTTCATGTTGACGGTCCAAGCACGAGCATCCTCATGATGTCTTGAGAAGAGAAGTGAGTAAGAATGGATGGACTTTGGTAGGAGAATATAGCAAACATCTTAGAAGAAGTTGCAAGCACAAGCATCCTCAAGATGGCTCATCGCAAGTGAAACATGACGTCGTAAAAAAGGTGAAAGAAATTGAGTATATTTATTACAATTTCTTATAGTTTCCTTTGGTTAGATATGTATAAAATGAAGTTGATCTATGAGGTAGGTAGCTTTAAAAAGTATAAGCTTTATAAGGCTCTCTCAAAACTATGGTAAATTTTTTTGATATAGTTTGAAAATTTATATTTAAATTATATGCAAGCTAGATATATATTGCTAGACTTGTAATTAAGTGATAAAAGTGACATAAGGTAAATTTATGAATATTTGAAAATTGAAAAGGTATATTGATATAAGATTTCATGAAGCTACTTAAAAAGGCTTGGTAAGCATGCATATAACTACGGTAAAAGATTATACTCAATGAATGTACAGTTTTAAAATTACTATATAGTTGTAATATGTTATAACAAATATGTATTCAACAACAAATGTGTAAAGAAGTGTGTCTTAAGTTGATAAAAGGTATATGTTATCGTCATAAATACATATAAAAGAATAATGCATATTTAATTCTACATTGAATAAGCCATTGATACCCATACTAAGCAAAGTTAACAAAAGAACTAGTTGAGTAGTAAACCAAGCCAATGCCAATGCTCAAAAGATACTTGGAAGCAAAAGCTCAAAAAAGACTCCCACTGTTATAACTGCCTTGAAGCTCTTTAGCTCCCCACATCAAATAGAAAGGATGAAATAAATGTTCAATTAACTTTTAAGGGAAAGAAAGTCATGGCATAGGTGTTATGTAGAAATGCAAATCATTATTGACCTCATCTGGGCACTAACTTTAACTTTTGGATAGCAGGTATCCTTTGCCAACAAGGGGATAATCTCCTTATGGACCTACATGGTTACAAGGTAGGAGGAATCAGTACTGCAACTAGTTAAGGCTACTAAATTACTTAAAGGACTCAAAAAGAGGCAAGTAATCTATTTAACCTAGCAAGGAAGGAAGGAAGCTCTACTGAGCCACAATGGCTAAGTGAGTATACAGATGTGTTCCTAGAGAAGTTAACAAAGATGCCTCTAGTTTTGTGAAGTAGACTATGAATCCTAGGACCCAACCTATAGCTAATAAAGCCTACAAAATGGTTGTCCTAAAAGCCATTAAACTAAAGGAACAATTAAGATAATTAGTAGATCAAGGGTTCATTTAGCCCAATGTATCACCATGGAAAGCTCTTGTACTTTTTCAAAAAGAAGAAGGATAAAACCCTTAGACTATGCATAGATTATAGGGGGTTATGCCATCTTACCATAAAGTGTATCCAATCCCTAGGATAGATGAGCTTTTGGATTGTTTGCATGGTGCTCAAGTATTTACAAAAATTGACTTGAAGTCGAGATATTATCATATTGGGATCAAGGAGGAAGATGTAACTAAGATAGCTTTTAACATCTGATATGGACATTATGAGTTTGTGATAATACCCTTCAAATTAACCAATTTCCTAGCAACCTTAAATCAACTTGCACTTGGATAACCTTGTCCTTGTATTCTTTGATGATATTTTAGTCTACTATAAGGATGTTACCAGTAACATGAGGAACATGTATATAACTTTTAAGGAGACTTAGAAAGCACATACTTTTTGCTAAGAAGAGCAAGTGTACATTTTTATAGATTAGATTACACATTTAGGCTTTATAGTGTCAAAAGATGAAATCTCAATAGACCTAGCCAAAGTTCAAGTTGTTGTAAATTGTCTCAAGAGCTAAACATACTGATGCAAGTCAAAGGACTTTGGGGTTTAACATGGTATAGAATCTTTATACCCAAGTATGTAAAAATAGCTTCTCAATTAACTGCATTCTTGAAGAAGGAAGACCCATTCAAATAGACACCTATATGTCAAAGTGCTTTTGACTACGCTCTTGAAGAAGGAAGCTCCATTCAAATGGACACATATATGTCAAAGTGCTTTTGACAAGTTAAAATTTACTTTAGTGACAAGCTTTATTCTTAAATTGCCAAAGCTTGGTAAGACATTTGAAGTAGTCACTCACGCCAACAAATTTGCAAAATTAGAGGAGTTCTAACTCAAGGAGGGTGGGACCGACTACATATGAGTCTAGAAAGCTAATAGTCCATGAAAGAAACTATGCAATGCATGATCTAGAACTAATTGCGATTGCGCATGCCCTGAAGATATGGAGACATTATTTTCTTAGATAGAGGTTTACCGTAGTGTGATGGATCATAAGAGTTTGAAGTGAATCTTCACTAAGGATACTCTGCATATGCAACAAAGGAGATGGATGCAAGCAATCTCAGAGTTTGATTTTGAGATAAAATATAGATCAGGCGCAAAGATAAAATAGTAGCAGATGGTGCTCAAATATCAAATAAGATAAAAAAAATTATGCCCATTATTGCTTTACTACAAAGAAGGGTAAGGTAACCTATTTGATACTGGTCAAAAAGACCTGTATTATTGTGGATGTTGCCAAGGTCTTCTTTAAAGAGATTCAAGTTACATGGATTGCCTACTAGAAGGATAGTGAGTGATAGAGATGCAAAGTTTACATCTAGATTTTGGATAGCATTCTTTGAGGTAGTTGGTACCTCCCTTGACCTTAGTACCGCTTATCATCCTGAGCTAGATAGACAAAAATAGAGAGAGTAAATTAAGTGATAGAGATGTGAATCTTGAAGATAGATAAACTATCTACATTTGGTCAAGTTTGATTACAATGCCTCTTACCATCGAAGTATTGGGATGAGTCTATTTAAAAGGCTTATATTGATAGTCCTCACAAAACAACTTGTGAAAAAAAACATTATAGAAAAATAGGAGCTATTCACATGCTTTCTTGAGGTCGTCCACCAATGGGAAAGGTGATAAATAACTCAAAAAAAAAGTTGAATCACTTATTGTAGAGAAATTTCTACTATGTAGAAATAACTATGAGAGCCACCATTTCCTGGTGGTGGTACTATAACCATAGATAGAAAGTGTAGCTTCCACTGCTACAAGCTGCAATTTCTAGGTGGTATTGTAACCTTAGATTGAAAGTGTAGCTTCCACCACATGGAAGCTTGTAGCAGCTTCCACTACTACAAACTACAATTTTCAGGTGGTATTGTAACCTTAGATAGAAAGTGTAGCTTCCATCGCATGTGGCAATATACTCTTAGGCATGTGAAATTTATCCCTTCTAGTGTGTTCTCTCCAAGTGAACACCTTATCTAAAAAAGTGAACAACAAGGGTGGCTTTGGCTAGCTTGTGCTCTCTCTCTCTCTCTCTTCAATGGGTGTGTGGTTACGTAAATAAACAAAATGGGCTGACTTTTCTATCACCCAAGGCTTTCCACACACTAAAGTCCAATGCCAACATCTTGGATTGAGTTGAGATACTCTTTTGCTTGTGCAAGCTAGAGTAATGTGCATGCAAAGTTCATCTTCATGATGACACGTAATTTTCATGGGGATCTCATAACAATGAAGCTCAAATTCTTATGGCAACCATTGTACTTCAGAAGCCTAGTAAATACATTGGTCATCAAGAGACTTAGAGAGAGATCTTTATCTCTTCTCTATAAGTCTTCTCTTTCTTAGTCTGATCATCCTCTATAAATGACAATTAGAATGAAATAAGTAAAGCTAGTTGATAACTCTATGGGGAAACAAAATGGTTCTTGCATATATCCTATAAAGCCTCAACTCTCAATGCATTCCACATATTAAAAGACATTCCATGAACATCATTAATAAGAACCTTTTTCTAATTTAATGCTGCATAACTGTGCACTTGCTAATAAAAGAATGCATAAGATCTTGTAAAGTTCTATTTTTAGGTCAATTAATTAAAAGGTCTATTTTTAGGACAATTAATGAAAAGGTAAAATATCTCTTCAAGATACCCTATTTTCGTACAACCCCTTAATTTTTTCTTCCCCCTTTAATTTTTTCTACCCCCCTAAAAATCCCTCCTCACCTCTCCCACCTAATGTTTTCTTCCCCCCTCTAAATTTTTATACCTCCCACATATTGCTGGATATTAATGATCCACCCTCATATTGCATTATCCAGGCATCGGCTAGTTCATGTTTATATAGCCCCCATTCTGAGGAGTAACCCCATGGGTCAATAGCCCAGGTGCTTGGCATCCTTGTATCCACATGGGAATGTGGCCTAGGAGGCCATATGGTTTAGAGATGGTTGGATTAGATTTGGCACACTACCAAATAGGCTACATGATGCTACACTGGACCGTTATCCATAATGATTTCACACATAGAGAAGGTAGACTTAACTCTTGTACACCTTGTCTTGATTGTGAGGCCTGAATGGGGCCCAAGATGAGCACTGATGGCCGTGGGAGGTGGGGACGAATTTGGGACAACTTCGAATTCATCTTTACAAGCCGAGTCTACACCATGGATGGTGCCACACAGTGGCACCAACTATGAATGCGGACCTACATGATCACGTTATAGCCACACTATGTATACAAGTGTATATAGATACACGACCACGCCCTTCTCTATAGAGTTCATCAGTCATCACTCTAAGTTTACTCCTTAGCTTCTACTGGCATATAAGCCTCTATCTTAGACGTTTGAGATCATCCATCAAAGCTTCCTCCATAAGAGTACATGGGTGCAAAGGCTTTGCCATCTATTGTATCTTTAGTAGTACAATACTCTTCTCTATCCCTGTTATTGTGCAATTTGAGTTTTAAAGTTTTGTGCTATGAAAGATCCTACTTATGAGTGTTCTCTAGTATACATCATATGTTGTATCTTCTTACATGGTATCCGAGCTCTAGCTCGGAACAAAACTTATTTACTTATAATTTCTATCTAGCAGTCCCTTTAAGAAATGGCATCTTTCAAAAAACCATGCCTAGAGGTTTAGCTTGATGCAAAACTTCTTTGTTAATTGCTATCAATAGTCCCTTAGACAAATGGTATATCAAAGCTCTACCTTGATACAAAAAATCTTTGGTGTGTCTAGCAATCCAAATAGCATCTTCTTGTAAGACCCTGCCCACCATTCGAGATGTTGATGTTGGAAAGCCTAACAATACCAGTTACCCTCTCTAGAAGTTCAAGATTAAGGCTATTCTTCTTTCCTCCTATAAGCTTTTTTGTAGATGTTCACCTCTCACCACCCACAAAAAGGTATACAAATAGAAACCATGTACCAGCTATTTTACGGACCTTATCCAAGCTTATATATAAAGGGATCCAGACGCTCTCTATGGCATCATTACTATCATGGAGATAGTATTATGACCATGGCTCAACATGTCTCCACAACTTTAGAAGCATGGGATTTATTACAGAGCCTAGTACGAGACCACAAATCTTTCAAGGATTTATAATGTCAAAAATAATCTTCAATAAAAAAGAGAAGTTGAATGAAGGTGAAATGGTAGAGGTGTTTCTCTCTAGAATAAAAAATCTCCGTGGTGGCTGAATGGTTGCAATCCACATGAGTGTGCTCTCCTTGAATCTTGCTCATTGTTTTAATAGTATTGCCACTTAAGTACATGATATTTTTGTTATATCTTTAAATGTTGGTGTTAGGCCTACTCCTCTCACATTTCAGGAGTTCAGTTCATTACTTTGGGATGAGGAGATAAGGAGATAAACTCGCAATTGGTGGTGACTAGGCTTTCTTCCCTAACACAAAGAAGAAAGGTAAGGGTTCTGACTCCACCAAAAAGCCAAAAATGCATTTTCTTTGGCTATAACATGAAGTTGAAGGGATATCGTCTCTATAACCCTCAGGCAAAGAAAATTCATTTTCTTTGGCTATAGCATGAAGTTGAAGGGATATCGTCTCTATAATCCTCTGGCAAAGAAAATCATAGTGAGCGGTGATGTGGTATTCTAGGAACAACTACGTCTAGATGGAGTTCTTAATCATGCAATAAGAAAATCACCAAAACTAACATAACCTCCACATGAGCACATGCCTCAAATATGCTGATGGAGGGAAGCCCATACTATTTCTATGAAGATGGATTTTGAAATGAGTATGATGTGCCGAAAAGTTATTTCCTAAGTGTTATAGGTAACTTCTGGATGGAGTAGAACCTCTGACCACCACCATTGAGGATGCACCTCAATATGTTGCAAATCTCCAGAAGGTTAGAAAAACAAAGCTTGAGAGAATCTTATGAATTTCACTCTCATGATAGAGGTACGTAAGATTCAAGAGCCTATGACCTTTTTTGAAGCACAAGGGTATCCAAAGTGGATAGCAGCCATGCAAGTAGACTATGACTCCATCTTGAAAAACCACACTTGGGACCTTGTAGATCGTTCTCTACAAGACATAAGGTAATTGGCACTGAGTGGGTTTACAAAGAAAAATGCAAATCGATGGTAGTACTTTGGAAAAGTACAAGGCAGGGTTATTCAAGCCAAAGGTTTTGTACAAGTTAAAAGTTTTGACTTTCAAAAAACTTTACAACCAAGTTAAACACATTGCACCGTGTCAAGGGGGATGACATATTTTCCAAATAAAACAACCTATTCAAGGGGGATAGCATGTTCTCCAAATGGATATAAAATATGATTTCCTCAATGGGAACATTGAGAAGGAGGTATATGTGGAATAGCCACCTAGGTTCATGGTTCCCGATACATGTTCTCCAATAATATGCTTTCCTTAATGGGAACCTCGAGGAGGAGGTATATATGGATAGCCACCTGGGTTTATGGTTCCCAATTTTGAAAGAAAAGTTTGTAGGTTACGAAAGGCACTCTCTATGAGCTAAAAATAGGCCCCATGAGCATGGTACCAGAGGATTGGTGCTTACTCTTTTTACTGGAGTATTGATGCTTACTTTTTTTGTGAGTATTGGTATTATGCAACTAGTATATGGTCATTGTTCTCTTTTAGATGACCTTATCTTGATATGGGATCACCAAAAGAAGCTCTCACAAACACAACAAATTTAGTGTAAAGTTTGAGATAACAAATCTTGAGCCCATGCATTTGTTTAGGAATTGAGTTGTGGTAGAAATGAGATAACATTTTTATCTCTCAAGAGAAATATGCAAGTGACATACTCAAGCCATGTAGTATGATCAAATGCAAGACAGTTGGTACCCCAATGGAGGTTGATATATCGAAGACACTTCAGACCTTTTGGATAAGACATTATACAAGAAACTGCTCAGTAGTCTTATCTTCTAATGTAATACTAGACCAGACATTAGTTTTGTTGATGTTGGTGTTTTGAACACCTTCTCTAACAAGCCTCAGAGAATCATTGGAAAGCAGGTATGTGGTGTATTGTGATACATCCAAGTTACTCAAGAGTACACTATCGGCTATGTTGTGAGCAAGATCCTCAGTGCATTTTGTGACTTAGCTTGGGTGGGTGATTCAAACACCATATGTGCTCAGTAACAAGGTATTATTTTTCTCTAACTTAGATGGGCCCAAGCCGAGATGGTCGAGGGAGATTGGAAAATTCGCGTGGCCATTTTTAGTTCATCTTTGAGAGATGAGTCTGCACCATGGATGCTAGCACCAACTATGACCCACGGACCTACATGATCATGTCATGGCCACCCCACACAAGCCTATATAGATACATGACCAATCCCTTCTCCTCCACACGGTTCATTAGTCACAGTTCATCACTATGAGTTTACTCCCTAGTCTACTAGCATATAAGCCTCCATCTTAGCAATTCTAAATCAACCATCAAAGCTTGGTTCATAGGAGCACACAGGTGTGGGGCTATTTTGCCATCTAGTACACTTCAGTAATATAATATTCTTCTCTATCCCTATTATCAAGCAATTTAAGTTTTAAAGTTTAGTGATGTGAAAGATCATACTTCTTCGAGTGTTCTCTAGTATAGACTCACATTGTATTGTCTTACACATATTTCTTTTTCTACCTTGTCCCCTATTTCTTTTTCTACCAAGAAAGAGATCCCCTTCTTTTTTTTTAACCAAGAAAGAGATCCCCTATTTCATTTTTCCCAAAAAATCAAAAAATCAAAAAATTTGGAAAAAAAAAACATGGTGCTTGTGTGGCCACATGACCACTCACGCCCCTACCTGCATGGCCACATGGTGCTGCGTGGGCATGCATACCTCTAGTGCATGGCCACAAAGGTAGGCCCCCAACACAAAGAAGTTGGTAAAGCAAGATAAGAAGCCTCATCCCACGACGCTGAGCACAAAGCAACCGTTTTGGCAAAGGGGAAGTGAAAGTAATCAGCAAGCCTTTGACATCTATAAATAGGTAAGTGCAGTAAATTTCTAAACCCTCCTTTTAGAGATTAGTTTGTCTCCCTAACATCAACAAATAGGTAAAGTGTACATAGACTCGAACAGTCCTATATCCGACACACTAATCCCCACTTATGTGTACATAGACCTGAACAAACATACACCTTGTGGTCCATGCGGCACACCAATCCCCATGCCTCTTGTTGGTTGCATCTAATGGTCTCCAATTGCACACCTTTATCTAGACACTCTGACATTAGATACCATTCTAAAAAGCCACATCCATGCCCCATGCGAATGCTTTGCATGTGTGCCTTTGATTAGATTGTATTGTTTGTCCTCTTTATTGAGAATCTTGTTTCTTTCTAAGTCCAGCTCTCTTTCATGCCAAAAAACACATGCCAGGAATCTACACACTCACAAGGACTACTAGCATTCCATATGTACATGCAACACACACACACACACACACACACACACACACACACACTTTTTGTGAAGATGTCCATATCAGAGACTCCTCCATATTGCCCCAATCAAATAGGCATTCAAATCACAATCTATGGAGCCTTCAATTCCATGCACCCAAATGGAGATCTTCAATCACAACACAAGTGGTAATTCAATTAATTAGGCTCCATATCTCCCTCCAAGGTGCAAAAATGCATACAACCATGCTAATCAAGGAAGCTAGAGATGTCAAAGCAAAGTAGCATGCCCAAGGCCTACATTATGTTTGATAGTCGAACAATCTATGGAGCCTTCAATTCCATGCACCCAAATGGAGATCTTCAATCACAACACAAGTGGTAATTCAATTAATTAGGCTCCATATCTCCCTCCAAGGTGCAAAAATGCATACAACCATGCTAATCAAGGAAGCTAGAGATGTCAAAGCAAAGCAGCATGCCCAAGGCCTGCATTATGTTTGATAGTCCAACATTTCATCCTTAAACCACAAAGGCTTCTCTTCTTTCCACCAACATCACCATGCTTCAATTAAGAGGGTAGATTATCCACTAACACTTCTAAAAGAGGTTATAGGTTGTCCTAAATTCTTCCATTCTCATGGATAACCTAACCTCATTTATAATTGCCTTGTCACCGACTAACTTCGTTACACACATCAACACTCAATTTCCTAGTGTAAGAGTTTAAGAAAGCAAAAAGATAAGTGTATAAGATTATGGTGTGTTGAAGTTTTCATCGAAAGGAACTTCTACACAGGCATACCTTTAGCCCATGTCCATGCCCATGCACAACACTTGTAATATACACACATTCATACCTTTAGCCCACGCCCATGCACGACATCTACAATATACACACATGCTCTGTATTTAGTAAATACATCTATCAAGAATAGGAACTAATTATCTCAACCACCTACATTAAGACTCGTCATTATAATTATCCAAATGCAATACTAGAGGGGGGGACCATGTGCACCTGGTCCATGGTTTGTCATTAGCTATGGTGTTCTTGTTTGAAATAAAAACAAAACATCTTTGTCACATAGAACATTGGAAATGTTGTTAACCATAAAAAGAACCATCATGCCAACAATTGGTGATTGGATCACAAATCAAGAAGCCTCTAGACTAAAACAACATAATGCCATAGAAGGAAAAGCAACCTAAATAACAAAGTGAAGCTATTTTCATGTTTAGGTATATTCCTTTCATATATGCTAATATCTAGAAAATATATATGCCATAGAAGGAAAAGCAACCTAAATAACAAAGTGAAGCTATTTTCATGTTTAGGTATATTCCTTTCATATATGCTAATATCTAGAAAATATATCCAACATAGAAGAACTTATAGAATTTTGACTAGGGGTGAAAAAACACCCAAACAACGACACATGAGTAATGGAGGTGGATGATTAACTATGGAGGTAACCTTGAGAAAGAAATTGGTGATTGTTCAAGTCAAAATCTTACCTTGGCCTTGTCGAATCATGTGTTGTTAGTCTTTGCCTTTGAGCTATAATGTAACTCTCCCCTGATGTGGGTACGTTAGCTTATCTCTCTCGTATCCTCACTCTGTTGTCACGTTGGAAAGCTCCATTGCTAAAAGGGGGTGATGGTAGAGATCTCTATGCCTAGATGAAGGAAAATATAGAATGTCCTTTCTGGTGGTTCTCTTCCAAAAAAGGTGGGGAAAGAATAAGCTAAGGAAAGGGAATAACCTACAAGCAATCCTATTCAAGCAAGCAACCATCTAGCATGTAAGAATCCAATAGCATACACGTAAGTAATAATAAAGAAGAAGAAGCTAATGAGGGAGCAACTTACATAGGAAAGCAAGCAACCATCTAACCTGAAAAAATCCAATAGCAAACATGCAAACAAGAATAAATAAGAGAAGAGCTTATAAATATTCTATTGCAAGGGAATAATTCTGTTGCTGTGTCAAAATTGGCTTATATATACAAGTGACTAGTTTTCACACTAGGCCCCAGCTAAAACTTAAAAATGTTATGGCCACTATTTCTACTGTTAAGAAAGTATGTACACAAAGTTCTTGGCTTTCCCTATTTTGACATTAAGCTTAGGGTAAGGTGGGATATAATCTAGTTAAAGCAACAATTTCCTACTCATTAAGGAAGGTTCACACGATTGGTGACTCTTTTACAACCAGTTGACCTAAGCTATAGACCCCTTTCACATTGCACAAACTATTTCTCAGGTTTAGAGATTATAGTCTCTTGGGTGAGGAGCTTCCGTGATGATTGCAAAGGCGATACCTAAGAAATAACATGATGCTTAAAAAAAACTTTTGATGAGGATGCAAGCCTAGTAACCAAGGGCACAAGAAAAAAGATGTGTGTATGTTTAGAAAAAAAACTTTCATTGTTGGCCAAAATACTTAATGAAATAGAAATAATGCTCACAAAAAACTTTTAATTACAAAAGGAAATAGCAAAGCAATGACAAAAATAACCTAACTATGAAGGTCTATTAGATTCAACAATGGACTACAAGATCCCACAAACTAATAAAAACTTGTGGAGTACCAAAATTAGCACCTTTGTAGACTTTTTTATTTAAGAGAAAGAGATGTTACCTACCACCATCCAATCAAAAAAAGATATAACTACGAAACCCTAAGTTCAAGAATTAAGAAGGCAAGTGTTTAAAAAAAAGTAAATAATATAAATCAGAAAATATTCAATTAAATAAATACCATGATCTCAAATATTAGCATCATCTGATGTGATGAACCAGACAAGTAAAAGCATTTGAGTATCTTTTGATGTAATGAACCAAATAAGTAAAAATCCATTGCAAAAGTTAGCATTAAAACAACAATGAAAGTAAGGAAATCATACATTTAATAAGTATTTCCACACTCTAGTGCCTAATTTAAAAAATATATAATAGTTTATCTATCTATCCACACTCTAATGTCTATATATAAAAAGTTATAACATTTTATCTATATATCCACACTCTATATAACATTTTAAGGAAGAGTCAAAGTAACTCTTAAACAAGAGTAACAAAGTCAAAGTTTGTAAACCCAAATCTCTATAGTAGTGTGCAAAAAATATATGAAATGTTCACAAAGCACCAATCAAATCATTGAATTCTTGAAACATATTAGTAATTTTATAGTTCAACTTTAAATAGAATGACCTCAAAACATTAGGTGAACTAATAGAAAACAAATGAGCATATATATAGGTTATCCTTCCAAGATAGAAAACCATAAAGTAAACGAGAAAAGGGAAACCATAAAGTAAATGGCCAAAGGGAAAATATAGTGAATGGAAAAAGGTAGAAGGGAGAAAAGGTAGATCATGACCCAAAGTGCTACTTTTAAATGAAAATAAAACCTATTAAATAATATTTATTCATGTAGTAAAACTCCAATGGCATGAAAAAAGAGAATTCTAATACCAATACATGGTCTTATTTATCCAATACATGGTCTAATTCAACTAATACTAATACCAATACATGGTATTATTTAACCAATAAGAGTAGAGCCAATGACCTTGTAAACAAAGGGTTTAAAAAGTGAGTCGTCTGACTAATATGCAAATATTACAAATGAATGCTCCTATGTGTAACCAACCAAGGTTACGAGGGACCAAGAGTGTGTGTGTTTACAAATTTACAACCCCCTTCATAGGAAAGTATGAGACAATAAGGGCTCTTCCATTGGGATGGTTACCTACAATGGATAAGTTTCATAACCTTTACCAGCTAGATTATGTTCTTGGATGGCCCAAATTTTGCCATCTTAACACCAAGAGGGGATCATATTAGCTTCTTTGGTTGGTAAGGTCTCTAGGACCATCTTCTTCTATTGGGTTTTGAAAATTAGTTTGAATGAAAATTTTTCTTTTGATCCTCCCAAGGACTCAAAGGGGCAAATAGATTGCAAACTGGATGTCAAATGAATGAGATTTTTTTAGAGCTTTAGCTTATAACATGGACCGGGGCCTTGTAGGTGCGGGTATTTAAATTGTCTACATTGTATCATTTTGAGGTAATGTAATCTATTAATATATATTGTCTAATTATTCTATAAATTTTAGAAAAATCAAACTAGAAGAACCCTTCACTTGCACAGAGCAAGAAGGTAGAGAGAGAAATAAAGTCTAGAGAGAGAAAGTTACACCTTAAAATTTTATATGAATAGAAATTTTATATTTAATCTCAGGAACCCATATGTGAAGATATTTTAGACCTCAAAAGAGAGATATTTATAAGGTACAATTTGGTACAAAAACCATAAAGTAGGCTAGTCAGTGGAAATCCTAAAAAATACTCATTTGGAATCCAAATATAGTCATGTAACATCTCAAAAATTATTTTTGAAATGTTTTAAGAACCACTATACACTAGAGTGTGAAGAACAACCCCCTAACTGGCCTGAGTGAAAGAGGGATCATATTAGATCTTTTTGATAAAAAAGGGACCGAAGTGAACTATAGTTGTTCGAAAGGTCCTCCTATAAAGGTCCCATCCTTGAGGAAACCTAAATATTGATTTAGTTTCCAAAGGTTTATAATGCTAGACCCCAACTTATTTTAAGCCAACAAGAGTTTCCCCATGGTAGATGCACGTGACTAGTACCTACTCTAATGGATGGTTTGTTGTACCAGGTATATTAGATCCTAGGGAAGTAGGAAAAATAGTGTGAGCCAAGGGTAGGAGAGAGCACCATGAATCTAGAAGATTTGGAAGAGTTAGAGGCCTTAGTATAAGAAATTTGAGTATTTAACCTTGAAAACTTGAAGGGGACCATTTGAGAATCTTGTTACGATTGATTAGGAGGATTCTATAAAATGGCCACATGCTTGAAAAACGTTTTTGAGGAGTGAATACCCCCATGTGAAGGGACTAGGGAGCCAATGTGAAATATTAAGTAAGGTGGTTATGCATTAATTACTTCATAAAAATTAACAATTGCCTAAAGCCCATGCATATTTTAGCTCTCACAAATGAGTACCTTGGAAGGCTTAGTGCAAAATCAATTATCCACTAAATCCACCAAGGTAATGTGCAATGGCTTCCCTTAATGATTTCCAAGCACTCCATAATTAATATAGACCTCATACTATGCTTGTTTAATATTCTATTTCTCCCCAAGCACTACTAGAAATCTACACAAAATTATGCCCTCCTTGTGACATCTATACTCCTTGTTTTAGGTATCATTACTTTTCTTGTGAAGCATTAGCTTTGTTTTAGGCTTATGATTAAGATTGATTATGTTAGGTTTAGTTTAGGTTTGTGATTAAGCTTGATTATCTAAGGTTTAATTTAGGCCTATGATCAAGCTTGATTATGCTAGGTTTGGTTTATGCTTATCTCTCATTCTTATTGAAAAGGTTACCCATTCCTTCCCTTGAGTAATAAGTTGATCATAGCTCCTCTTTAAGTCAAAGATTAAGTTTGGATAAATTGATTCATACTTGTTATGTTTACATATTTAGAGTGATTTTACCTCACTCTTTCTTTTTCAAGGGAAGCTTGTACTTTATGTTTCATCTTTGGAAGTATATATGTTTAAAAAATGATTGATTTTGCCCCATATAGCAATGTTTGCAAGCTTAATAAGTGGTGTGACCCATAAAACAATTTTTACAAGCTTGATACATGGTATGACCTAAGTGGGATTGATGGTAGGTTACTTCCCTCATTCATAGAAGCATGCATTTTTTGAAGCTTAATGGTTTGAATAGGGTTGTTGAGTTAAGTGAACTTAGATTAATTAGAGTAAAGTCTCATGCAATGTTTAAATAAAAATCTGGATCATGTTGCCCATAGCATGTACTAGTAACTATGCTCATCTAGGAAACTCAATGTTAAATCATAAGATGATTAGAAGTCATTCAAATAGGGGGATTGATTCTATTTTCTAAGTAAAGTGGTGCATGTTTTTATCTACATAGGAGTCTTGATGCTTAAAGCTTGCATATAAGTGTTATTTAAAGCTTTCATAGGTGCTTAGTCTTGGCAAACAATTACCAAAGAACTTTCCCCGTTGATGAGGGACGGGGGTTCTCAAGTGTTCACGACTCTTTCATAAGTATAGGAGATGTTTTATTATTCATGAAATTATTGTACGAAATTCTTGTAATTTCTCTTGGATGTTTATAAAGCCATATAGTTTTGTTCTCTAGAGTGAATGAACCTCGAGTATCAAGTAACACTCCTAGTAGGAAATCTTACATAATTGAGTCCAAGATTTCCAAAGATTAAGGTATGGCTTTAATGCACTCCATGTGGTGATGGGATCTTGTGTTATAATCCATGAGTAGGAGGGTTGGATCTACACTCTCACTTGGTGCATATCATTCAAATGGGACTAAATTTGAGGCTACCCTGACCACTACTCTAAGGATAGGTTGGTTCTTTTGATATAATTTTGTAATAATTTCTTTATCAAGTAAAAGTAGACTTAACAACTAAATTTTAAATTATATCTTGGTCTAATCAACTTGCTATACTCTAGAACCCTTTGGAAGAATAGGGAAATTAAAATAAATACTTGACTTGAGCTAAATAACTCTTTGCGCTCGTAGAAAAGATTAACAGAACAAATCCCAAAAAAAGGGAAACTAATTTAGAATAGATCTAGAGTCAATGATCAACCATTCAAGGAATTTTTATTTAGGAATTGAAAGGAGATCTCTATGTGACTGGAAAGAGTGCGATGATAAATATGAAAGAAATATTGATTAAACTAGATTTCGGATCTTGATCAAGACTTAACCCACCAAGATGTTGGATAAATAGGGGAAATCTAATAAGAGAAAACCTGGTTGTGAATATTCTATGGTAAGTCCTTGTGAGAAGGATGTGTGAAGCATTCATGTTTCCAGAGGAAAGTTCTAAACGAATGAATCCTAATGATGTGATTTTTCCTTGATTCATATGGTGTTAAAGATGGTTCAAAAAGACTATTTTTTTACAATAATTGATGTAATTTCCAAGAAGGAATTATGGGCCATGTGGACCTATGTTGATTTTGTCTTGATTCATATAATGTCAAAGTTAATTCAAAAAGATTGTTTCCTAATGATGTGATTTTGTCTTGATTCATATGGTGTCAATTTAAAAATACTATTTTACAGCGATTCATGTAATTGCCAAGAAGGCATTATGGGCCTATGTGTAAAATGTGATGCATTGGATCTATGCATGAGACATAATTGAGTTCAGTGCAATACCACAATGAAGTTGTCATGTGAGTCTCACACCCTCGTGGTACTAGGGGGCCATCTTCTCATGTTGTGACCATCCTCGATAGGAGCAAAGGGTAAGGGTGTGCTTCTGGCATGACTATGTGAGGAGCATCAAAGCAACCTCTCGAGTGAATTGTACTCCCTATGCTAAGGCCTAGTTTTAGAAGAAGATGCTTAGAGGTGAGAACGCTCCCACGTAATCCCATGGCCCCCATTACATGTTTAGAGGGAGAGATGTGTATAACTCCGTTACATGTTTAAAGGGAGAGATGTGTGTGACTCTTGTGTATAGTTGTATAACTCCACTGGAAGTCCATTCCCAGGGAGAGATGTGTATGACTCTTGTGTATAACTCTGTTGTATAACTCCACTTGAAGTTCATTCCCAGGGAGTGATGTGTGATGTGTGATGTGTGATGTGTTGTTTCCTTTTTGTTCTTCCTGTTATAAATCCGAAGTTGGATAGGGCTAATCCTTTGAGAGGCCTAGAGTATGGGGAAGTGAAATGAGTGGTATAAATTATATGACCTGATTTAAGGACCTAAAGAACTCATTCTGAACATTTTGTTGCGTGATGATGATGGTAATGAGGATAATTATGTGGACAAGGATCATGATAAAGAATATGTGTTGAGTTTATAAGATAAATGTTTATTTAAATAAATATAAATTAAGGAAAGGTATTGTTTTAAATAGGGATGTGTATATAAATGAGGATGATTATGCGGACGAAGATCATAATGAAGGGTATGATGGTCAATTTATATGAAGATCATAATGAAGGGTATGATGGTCAGTTTATATGATATATCTTAATTTAAACAAACGTGAATTAAAGAAAGGCATTGTTTTAAAAAGGTGATTTGTTTTCTGGAGGTGTGGGTGTGTTAAAGCAAAAGTGGTGGGTGGTGGGTGAGTACTTGACACTGGATCCATAGCTTGAGTGGTTGGGTGGACAACTAGACATGATGATTTGGATGGGACTAGGCTCAACCGATGAATCTAAGAACATTAAGAAATGAAAAATACGAGTAGCCCATTGGGATTGAGTCGCATTTAATTCAGGGACTCAAAGAAACCTTGGATGAATCCCTTGCATTTCTTTATAGAAGTATTTTTTTAGTTTAGTCTCAGGCAGTCGCTCAAATAGCCTAATGTAGGGATAATTGTAGGAGAGGTCATTTTTTAACCCATTTTAGGATTAACATAAGCACTCTCCACTACAAACAATGAGAGAAGAAATAAGTGTCATGAAAAGACACTATAAAAGATGCAAAAGATTATGCGAAAAGCTAGCCCAATGTGACCAAGCTTATTAGCTAGGTTAGTTTTGGGCATCCAAATATGAATAAGGGCTAGTTGTATATAAGATACTTTCTCAAAATTAAATGACACAATCCCCCTTTATGCTAAGGGATTTATTTTTATCTCCTTGATCTTACTCTTGTGTGTATATGAGAGAGAGAGAGAGAGAGAGATGCTTGTTTGCTCCTTACACGTGTCTCTCTATGCTTGGTGTGAGAGAGTGCGGAGAGTGAGAGAGGCGAGTCCTTAAAAGAAGATGCAACAAATATCTTGCTTCTGACAGAGTAAGTGGGAGGGTTGGAAGCTAGATCTAGCAAAACTAGTGGTGGAGCTTGGAGGTCAAGGAGATTTTGGTCTCGAAAGCAAGGTAAGAATCCCATGATAGTTGTTGTCTGTTTCAATACTCCCTTGAATGAGAGAGTTTTTAAAAGGGTAGAAACATGCCATAACATTTTTTTCACCATTATCGAGGAGCTGATATTGCTTCTTTTGTCTTCTTAGAAAGCTCAACTTCTTCCTTGCAAGCTTAAAATTTATTATTTTTAGTTTACGTGAAATTATGTGTCAAGTTGTGAGTGGATAAGGTGGTTTGTAAAATGATGAAAAGTATGGTAGATGTTTGATTTTTTGTTGTTTTTTTGTTGAAATATTGGTCTGTGAGTACTTGGAAAACCTGGAGGGAAGAAATCTAATCAATTTTTTATTGATTTTTGAGTTTACAACATTTCTACTTTTTCATGTGAAAGACTAGAGTTTTGTGTTTTTACTTTTTTTACAAAATAACCAAAACTATGAAAATATTGTTATTTGAGTTTTGCTAAAGATGTCATTGCCTTAGCTATGGTGAAGCAGACTCAAACTACACCATATGATCAGGTGAAAACATCATTTGGACCCTTAAAAATCAAATCAAAGTCAATTATTCGTTTTTTATGGCCGTGAAAAACCAAATAAATTCATGCCAACCAAAAGTTCCTAAAATTATGCCTTGATTTGAGAGATTATCTTGCCAAAAATAGAAAGCCTTGTCTATAAATATTATCCTCTTACCTTTTTATTCATACTATCTTGAGTTATTCATGTGTGACTATCACCCAAATATTCACGTTATGATTATCTTTTGAAATGGCTTAGTTATCAATGGTGTTTAGTCTAATCAGTTGTATAGGAACAATATTAACCCATGTTATCACCTTAATCTTGAAGGATAAGTGCGTTTTTTTATGTGTGAAAAATTAGAGTCATCCATGCCAAGGATAACTCAACTAGAGGTTTCTAAGCAAAAAATGGGATCTAGGCACTGAGATTTGGCCTCCTAAAACATCTTTATGTGCATTAGAAATCAAGAAAGATTCTACGAGGTAAAATTTCTCCAGAAAATATAGTTCATCTAACTGTCAAAGGATCTTCCTATCCAAAGAAGTATTGGGTCTGATCCTTCAGCTAGCACACATTAAGTGTGTTTGTTTAGAAAGGTCTAAATTTAAGTGACACTAGTAGTGAAGAATCTAATAGAACCTCAAATGATTGATGAGCGAGTGGAGAAGAGAGTTTAAAGCTCCCCCATAATATCAAACTCTCTGTCAAAGGTAGAACCTCAAATGATTGATGAGCGAGTGGTTTATTTAGGTTGTAGCCAAAGATTTATTTGGATTGCATCCAAATATACAGATCAAGAGTAAGCTCACTCAACCTACGAGGGTCGCACAAATGAGAAATACTTAAAGGTTTCCAATAGGAAGAGGAGTGGTGCAAGCAACACCTCCTTATTGACATTTGTGCTTAGGGAAACCTTTACCCATTCTCACTCAACCTACGAGGGTCGCACAAATGAGAAATACTTAAAGGTTTCCAATAGGAAGAGGAGTGGTGCAAGCAACACCTCCTTATTGACATTTGTGCTTAGGGAAACCTTTACCCATTCTCACTCAACCTACGAGGGTCGCACAAATGAGAAATACTTAAAGGTTTCCAATAGGAAGAGGAGTGGTGCAAGCAACACCTCCTTATTGACATTTGTGCTTAGGGAAACCTTTACCCATTCTCATGATAAAATCTCTTATGCTCCTAGGATTAAGAGGGATGCACAAGGCATCACAACAAGGACTAGAGATACCTTTTTCTTGAAGAGTGAGGAGATGGATATGGAAATAAAATTCAAAGAGGCTCAGACATAATTACAAATCTTTAATAAAAGAAACAAGAGTTGGATGTGAGAAGGGCCTTAGAAGAACAAAGAAACCTGGAAATAATGCAAACTCATGAGCCAAATATCCAAGAAAGGGATAGATTGGAGTTTGCGGCACAAGATAAAGCCCTTGCACAAGCATTGGCAAAGGGGATGCCACCCTTAGAGCCAATTGAGGAAGATTCAAAGGGGATGCCACCCTTAGAGCCAATCCAAGGAGAATGGGAAACAACTACCCTTCATAAGTTAGGAGGATGCAACCTAGAAAGAGAGGGGAAATCTAAAGGACATCTCTATACCAAAGACGACATCAATAGGAAGATGATTAATCCTGAGTTCCTAGCATACATGTATTCAGTGCTTACAAAGGATTGCTTTATGAGGACAACAAAGATTCTCGTGGGAGACTTGATGCACTAAATAGCACACATCAAAGTGTGTTTGTTTGGAAATGTATGAATTCAAGCAACACTAGTAGTAAATAATCCATGATAGAAGATTAAATGATTAATGAGCAAGTGGAGAAGAGAGTTTAAAGCTCCCCCATAATATCTGGTGCTCTGTCATCAAAGGTAGATTGCAGCCACCAAATACAAATCAAGAGGCTCACTCAGCTTACACAAGAGTCATGTAATGAGCAATACTCAAAGGTTCTCAACAGGAAGAGGAGTGGCACACACAACACATCCCTTACAAACATTTTTACGTAGGGAAACCTTTACCCATCCTTATGAGAAAATCTATTATACTCCTAGGATTAAGAGGGATGGAAAAGGCATCACAAGGATTGGAGATACCTTTTTCCCGAGACGAGCGAAGAGATGGAGATGGAGGAGATATAGGTGGAAATGAAATTCAAAGAGGCCCATACATAATTTCAAATCCTTAATAAAAGGAAACAAGAACTAGATGTGATAAGGGCCTTAGAAGAACAAAGAAGCCTAGAAAGAATGCAAACTATAGAGCCAAACATCCAAGGAAGGGATAGATTGGAGTCTACAACACAAGCCAAATCCCTTGCACTACAAAAGCATTAAAAGAGGGGATGCCAACTTTAGAGCCAATCCAGGATCCAAAGGGGGAATGGGAAACCAACCCCAAAAAGAGAGGGAAAATCTAAAGAAGAACTCTCTACCAAAGAGGACATCAATAGGATGATGACTCATCTTCAGTTCCTATCATATATGCAATCAAAACTTACAAGGACAACAAAGAGAGAAGATGCACTAAATAGACCACATCAAAGTGTGTTTATTTGGAAAGGTATGAATTAGTCATCATCAATAGGATAATGACTGATCTTGAGTTCCTAGCATACATGTAATCAATGTGTACAAGGACAACAAAGGGATCCCTCAAGAAAAGATACATTGAATATCACACATCAAAGTGTGTTTGTTTGGAAAGTCTTAATTCAAGCAACATCAATAGTAAAGAATCCATGCTAGAGCAGCTCAAATGATTGATGAGATCAAGTAGAGAAGACAAATTAAAGCTCCTCACCCACAATATTCGGTGCTCTATTAAGGTTTATTTAGATTGCAGGTGGATATAGATCAAGAGGCTCACTCAGCCTACAAGGGTCACACAATAAGAGCAATACTCAAAGGTTCTCAAGAGGAAGAGGAGTGGTGCAAGTAGCACCTCCCTTACAGACATTTGTGCCCAAGACAACCTTTACCCATCCTCATAAGAAAATATCTTACACTCCTAGGATTAAGAGGGATGAAAAAGGCATGGCAAGGATGGGAGATGCTCTCATTTCTTGACAAGTGAGGAGATGGAAGTGGAAATGAAGTTTAGATAGGTCTAGACATAATTTTAAATCTTTAACTTAAAAGGAAACAATAATTGGACACAAAAAGGGACTTAGAAGAACAAAGAAACCTAGAAAGAATGTAAACTCTAGGGAGGTCAAACATCCAAGGAAGGGATGAATTGGAGTTTGCGGCACAAGCTAAAGCCTTTGTGTAAGAATTAGCAGAGGGGATTCCAACCTTTGATTGGCAAAGGGGACATCTTGGAAAGGGATATATTGGAATCTCTGGCACAAGCTAAGCCCTTGCACAAGCATTGGCAAAGTGGATACCACCCTTAAAGCCAATCTAGGAAGATCTAGAAGGAGAATGGGAAACAATTACCCAACCTACAAAGAAAGGGAAAATATAAAGAATACTCTGAGGACATCAATAGGGTGATGATGACTGATCCTAAGTTCCTAGCATAAATGCAATCAATGCTTACAAGGATAGGGTTCCCTTGAGAGAAGAAGATGCACTAAGTAGCACACATTAAAGTGTTTGTTTGGAAAGGTCTAAATTCAAGAAATACCAGTAGTAAAGAATCCATGGTAGAAACCTAGATGATTAATGAGCGAGTGGAGAAGAGAGTTTAAAGCTCCCCACAATATTTGATGCTCTATCGAAGGTTTATTTAGATTGCAGGAAAATAAATAACATCCAGAAGAAAATGTTACTCCTCACACAAAAGGCACAGGTTTTTAAGTCGTGGCAAAAGAGAGACAGCAAAGTGATGTATTAGCTATTTGTTAATGTTTTAGATGCTATGCAACGGCACTTAAGGATGCATGGGATACCTTGGTAAATTTGTATAGCACAAGTACCAAGGCAAGAAATATGCAGTTAAAGCAAGAGTTGTATAATGTGCAGAGGACTAAGATGAGTATAAGTGACTTTTACTCATTGAAAGTAAAAGGGCTTATTGTAGATGCCCTCGATTCTATTGGAGCTCTTGTGAATGATGACAACTTAGTGTGTCATGTCACATTGAATGGTCTTGGTAAAGAGTATAGCAAGTTTCTAACATTTGTCTAAACTCAAGAGAACTTCCCAAACTTTGAGGATCTCAGATAGCCCTTCTTAACACTGAGAAGATGAATGTCGAGAGTAAATCATCTTTTGAAAACATGTATGAGCAAGCCTTCTACACAAAAACAAGTAGAGGTAGAGATAGATCATCATCTAGTGGGTCAAAATACAAGCCGGTTTGGAAACGAAAATCATGGGTAGCCAACAACAAGAATCTAATCTACAAATAGATGGAAGAGGCTACTCTAGAGGTAACAACAAGAATCTAATCTACAAATAGATGGAAACTGAAATCATTGGCAACAACAACACTCTAATCTACAAATAGGTGGAAGAGGCTACTCTAGAGGTAGGGGGCCCAGGTGGATGGCGAAGAAACCACAGTGGAAATAGCATGGAGTACTATTATTGTGGCAAACTAAGTCATATACCAAATCAGTGCTATAAAAAGTGAAATGACATTAAAAGTGGAAAGCTTTAAATTATCCATCTTCAAGCAAGCAAGTCGAAGATAGAAGTGAATAGCTATATGTGATGCAACATATGGTTAGTTCTATGACTCTACCAAGGGACCTTGGAGATGTATGGTATGTTGATTCAGATACCTCTAACCACACGACCAGTCACATAGAGAGTGGTTTAGAGATATGCTAAAAGTGGAAAAATCGGTGTATGTAGAAACATTAGAAGATAATATTGCATATCCTATTGTGCATGCTGGTAAGGTGCCATTATCTATGCAAGATGGAAAAATGAAGTACCTGCGGTGGTTGATATACCTCATGTTCTCAATATTACAAAAAACCTAGTTTGGATAGATACTTAAGCAAGGTCTGCACAAGTGAGGTTTAACCCTCATGGTAGCTGTTATGTAGAAGAATTCAATAACCAGTGTCGCATGGTTGCAAATGGCAATAGAACTAGTAGAATGTTTACATTGGTGGATGTAAAGATGCTTGAAGTGAAGGCTACCACGGTTGCACATGACGGTTGCACATGATACATGCAAACATTGACATGATACAAGTGTGATTACAAACCTTGACATGATACAAGTGTGGTATAAGCATATTGGTCATGTCAATATTCATAGCGGATCATACCCAAAGTATTGTTACCGGTTTGCCAAAGTTTAAACTGGATGAAATGCACAAGGCATGTGAAGCATGCCGCTTCAGCCCAAAAGTAATGAGGCATTTCTATCTCATTCATTGAAGCACAAGCAAATTTTACAATGTGCTTATGTTCCTTTCTGCAACCCCATTTTGTTGCGGGGTGTACCTACATGGAAATTGCCTCTTTATCATCAATGAACGATACATAATAGTAGCATCCTTTGATTGATGCCATTTTTGTTAGACACCAAATATCATAATGCATCACATCTAATGGTATTTGACTTACATTCCTCTTATATGGAAATGCTGCTTAGATTGTTTTCCCAACTAGTAGTGTAGTTTACATTATGAATAGGAATGCACAACAGTTCATATGGCATGATGCCTGAATAGAAATTTACTCACAGAAAATAATATTTGCCACACTTGGCAGTGTTTGGCTGAATTGCATGTGTACATGTGCTAGATGAAGTGAGAAGTAAACTGAATACCAAAGTAGAAAAATGCATCTTCATTGTTAATCATAAAGGTTATAGATGATATAACCCCACTACTCATCATGAGATGCAAGTGAGTAGGGATGTTGTTTTTAATGAGATGAGTAGCTGGTATACTCCAGTGAAAGATTCCATAGAGATTGATGTAAACAACAATGTGGTCGCAAGAGAATAGCGAGCAACAATCACATGTGCTTAGTGGACCTAGAGAGTCCTCTAGAAATGGATCTATTGTTAGAACATTGTGAGCAAGATAATTGCGACAAAATGCTAGGAGTTCTGACACATCATTTGGTGGTAACACAAGTGCTGAAAATTCAGCAAATTCACATGTATCACGTAAGAAGGGAAAAGAGAAGGTGGATTAGCCTTTCTTAATGCCTAATGTTTCAATAGGTCATTTATTTGTTATTAAGGATGGTGACTTAAAATGAAGCCTTAATGAGGAGTTTGGGATCTTGGCTATTGTTACACGGGTTTACAAAGAGCCAAAGCAATGTTGAGAACACCTAGCAGTAGGCGATACTAGGTGTGTGCAGGCCTATGAGGGTATCCAGTGGGGAGATAGTTGAGATATGATGATATATAGCCCATCATTATGCTTATATAGTCAAATCAATACAACAGATACAACCCACATGCTCTGAGGAGGCACTTTGGCATACACATTGGGAAGATAAGAGAGAGAGAGAGAGAGAGAGAGAGAGAGAGAGAGAGAGAAGGAGATAAATAGACTAATGTAAGCTCATGCAAAACCCTAGTCTTTGCCATAGCCTATGTGTAAAAACTTGAGCAATCTCATGCACAACTCCTAACTTGGTGGATTCATCTTCCACAATGATAAATCTTAGTAACATCGTGGCAACTGCAACTCAACTTCCTAAGTAGCATCAAACATAGGATTACTATTATAGCTTCTGAAAGAAAAATAATTTTAACAACTTGCCTCTTCTATCAAGTAGCACATGAGGTTTGTGATTAGCTTGATCGTGTTCCTAACAAAGTAATCAATCCATCAACCAAATCGTGATTAGATTGATCACATTTCTACAAAGTAATCAATCCATCAACCAAATCATCTCCCTCATGAAGACATTGTTTCAACACTCTTGGTGGACATGACATTTTTGTGGTAATTCTAGCTTGCATGCCGCATCTCTAATTTGTTTTAGTATCATCCATGGTCCATAATATCTTGGTGCTAGCTTGGCATTCTTGCCAGCATCATGCAGCATTTTTTAAATTATACAAGTAAATGCCAGCATCATGCAACATTTTTTTAAATGGTACAAGTAAAAATCTTTCTCCCCTTGTTTAAAAGAAAAAAGCATGTGATTTCTATTAGCAAACATAATGATTCTATCCATAACCAAAAAAAACACACAAACACAAACACTATACATTTGCTACATCTTGGAAAGAAACTCCACTTTGGTACCTAGTGAAACTAGATATACACCATAACTTAATTTAAATAGTGAGAAGTTCTTAGAAAGTTTTTTTTTTAATACTAAGATCTTCATATGGAGACACATGTATATACATCTTCTTAAAGAGCCCACAAAGTATTCAATAGTAAAACAGGAGAATTGGATGCTCAAAGCTTCATTAGGAGACTTCAAAACCTCCCAGTTGCTCCAATTAAAACACTCAAAAACACCTTATGCATCTAGAGCCATTGGTTCTTTTTACTTCATGATCAAGATCAATATTTCTCTCAAATCTTGAGAAAAAGCAATGGATCTTCACCCCTGAAAAGATTGCAAGAGGAGAGAGAGCTTGAGCTCTTGCAAGCACACACGCACACACACACACACACACACACAACAATGGATAAGACACACACAAAGATAGAAGGCTGAAATCTTATTCTGTATACCAGCCGCATAAAAAAGGACATAATCCAAATGTAGATTCTGAGAAACTTACATAAACTGGCTCTCCAACCCAACTATGTAGTTCATGTCTAGACTGATGATCATCGTATAGATCAAGCTGCCCACTATCTTCATGTACATAGTGGCATTCTCCAAAATCTCACCTGTGTTTATACTCAGCTTACATTCAGCTATACCATATTTGGACAACATGTCCAATGCATATTGCCCCGCTGACAGCCATATGCCCTCAGGGATCCTAATAACCTCAATGCCAAGAAAGTATCTCAGCTCACCCAAATCCTTCATGTCAAACTTTTTCTTTAGGAAACCCTTTTTACATTCTCAACTTCCTCTTCGTTGTCATCCCCAACAATCAAGTCATTCACATAGATGGTGATTACCACAATCCCCTTATCACTCTTTCCCACATAGAGTGAATGATCAGCATTTGCCATATGAAAGTCAATGGTAATAAGATACTGTGTAATCTTATCATGCCATGCTCTCTATTCCTACTTCAAGCCATACAAGGATTTACATAGCTTGCACACATAATCTGGGTGACTTAAATCCTCATAACCAAGTGGCTGATCCAAATATACTTCTTCTTGCAACTCACCATGCAAGAATGCATTCTTTACATCCATCTAATGCAAAACCCAATCTTTTGATGCAAACACTGAAATAATATCTCTCATGATTGCCATCTTAACAATAAGTTTGAATATCTCCTCATAATCAATGCCGTAGGTCTGAGCATAACCTTTGGCAACCAATCTCGCCTTGTACCTGCTACTAATGCTTCCATCTAAATTTTACTTCACTTTTTAGACCCACTTACATCCAATAACCTTTTTACCCCTCAGACAAAGGCACCAATTTCTATGTCTTATTTGCATCCAATGCAACCATTTCTTCATCCATGGATTTCTCCCAATATACATGCCCAAAAACATCCTTAAAACATGTGGGTTCAACATCTTGCACAACCTTTGCCATGTATGCATAATGTAGTGAGCTACATAACCATCATATATCAATCTCTGAAGAGGGTATTTGACCCTACCTGACCTACGTGGTCCTGGATATGTCCTTAGTATGTAGGTGGGCTGCCTTAGCCTTCCTTGCACTAGGTGTCTTGATAGTTAGAATCCCAAACTCCGCATCAAGGCTTTTCTCTAGAGCCACTAGACTTTCCATTAACATATGAATGCCTTGTTGAAATGTTAGGTATATCAAGAGACTCATCAACCTTCTCTTTACCTTTATGTAATGCACTTGTTGACCTTACAGGACTGATTTTATGATGCAGCTTGCTACCACTCCATGGTCTATCAATAGACGCACTATTAGAGAGAACTCTCTTTGTCCACTCAATGATGACTATGATTGTTGCTGACCTGTATTCCGTGCAACCACCTACTCTTGTGTAGCATCAACCCCAATCAAGCCTTTTACAGCAGTATACCAACTACTCATCTCATCAAAAACAACATCCCTACTCATCCTCATCTTATATGTGATAGGGTTATAACATCTATACCCCCTCCAACTTACTATATAGCTCATCAAGAATGTATACATATACAATGCATCCAAACGCAAGTGTGACAAATCTGGTTTTCTACCATTATTCTTCTCCTCTAGAGTCACATGCATTGCCATTGTGGGGTCTTGTTCATAATGTAAACTGCAATCTGCTTCGGCTCGCCTATTCTTTCTCTTAATAACACCATTTCATTGCGGTATACGTGTATGTGAATTTCCTCTAAATAAATTCCATGCTTTCTTAAGTACTCACTGAACTCATTGGAGAAGTACTCTCCCCCTCTATTTGACCTTAGGCACTTAACCTGTAAACATGTTTTCTTTTCAGCCAACATTTTAAATTTTGAAAGTAAGTGAACACGTCACTTTTCTCTTTCATGAAATAGAACCACACCTTCCTTGTGTGGTCATCAATGAAAGACACATAGTAACAACATCCTCCCATTAATGTCATCTTTGTCGGCGCCTATACATCTAAGTGAGCTCTTTTACTTACATTCCTGTCATGTAGAAATACATTCTTTGTTTGCTTTCCAAACTGTTATGCTTCACATAGTTTATGCATTCCATTGGCAAACTTGTAACAATTTTTGAATTCCACATAGACTTCAATCGCCTGTTGTTGCTCATTTACATGACCAATATATTTATGCCAGATATCTATCAACCACACCACCTACACGTTGTGCAAACATAGCAACCTTCATCTCAAGCATGCTTACATTCAAAGTAAACATTATGCCCACTCTTTTTCCCTTTGCAACCAAACGACATTTGTTGTTGAAGTCCTAAACACAGTAGCCCTCAGGGTTAAAGCGCACCTGCAAACTTTGCTCAATCATCTGCCCACTCAACAGAAACCAAATTCTTTGTTATGTTAGGCACATGAACTACATCAGCCAAGCACCTCATCTTGCCATCTTGCATAGCCAATGGCACATTCCCAACATGAGCAATAGGATGAGCCGTGTCATCCCCCATCTTTATATAACGTGGTTTTTTCATATTTTTGTCATTTAAAATCACTCACCAACGATAGGTCATGCGCTTAGAGGTTCCCAAATGCACATACCATACATTATCACCGTTTGTGGATACATCTACTTAACATGTGCTGCATACAGATAAATGCTCACATCTATATTCAACCTGCTTGCTTGAAGATGCATAATTGTTTTACTACAACTTCCCACTTTTTATGTCACCTTACTTCTTGCCATATTTTTCTGCAAAGTAACCTAGTTTGCCACAATAAAAGCTATCCTTTGAACGTAATCTTGTTGTCTTTGTTAATTACCTCGATCTCTCTGGCTTCCCCTGCCTTGAGACTGGCATCTTTCACCTGTGTGTGTTTGCCAATTGTCTCGACCTCTCTGGCTTCCCTTGCCTTAAGACTAGCCTCTTCCACCTGTGTATGTTTGATATGATGCTTCAAATCGTTGGACTGCTGCTGCTACTGATGTCCATAATTCTGAATTCCAAAACAACTCCCACCTTGGCCTCGACCACAACCTTTACCTGAATTTGAGTAGAAGTTCTGTTCCGAAGTATTCATGCTTTGGGAGGAAGAGTCTTCACCCAAATACTTCTCTTCTATGATTAACATAAACACTAAAACCCGAAAGTTGCTAACATTCTCTCTTATAGCAATAGAGTTCTTGAATGGCTTGTATTCTTTACCAAGCCCATTCAAACAAACACTCAACAAGTCATCATCTTCCAACTAAGACATTAATAGATCCAAGGGATTCAACAATACCCTTGATCTTTAATACAAGTCTGCCATATCTCAATTAGACTTGTAAGTATAGTCCAACTGTAAAATCACTGGCAAAGATCCATCGTGTCAACTATCAAACGCGTCAGTGGTGTAAAGGTGGAATGATCATCCAAGAACATCGTGTAGCTCATGCTGAGCTTGACATCTCAACACCTCCGTATTTTCCTCGACAAGATTGGTAATCAAATTTACAATTACTTTATGTCCTTCAATTGGACGATCTCATCACTAATGATCCTCCGAACAGTTATCCCTTAACCCTTCTTGCTTGGCTTATTCCTTTTACTCTGGTGTAAGTGGAGACTTTGAAAAGCGTATATTTCCTATTGGTGAAAGTTTTCTCTTGCACTGAGTCATTCTTCTAAGAGCCGAAAAAACCACGAGTTGAATCTAAAAGCATTAAAATGTTTATATACATTATTCTAAACTCTTTTCAAAGTACATGTTGCAAGTACAACTTATAAACAATGGCGCACCAAACTCTGGAAGAGTTGGATGGATGGTGGCACGCCAGTCAAAGCTAATTAGCTAGGAAATGGAAATGTCTATTGCATTCATGTGTGGGAGCCCAAGGATTGTGGCAATTTTGTGCGGCCACTTCAACTCCAACACAACAATAATCCCACCATCAAGCAGCACATAATCCACCGAGTGTTAAATGGTGCTCTATTGAGCTCGCGTTTCCAATTGGTCCATTACAACCCTTCAACGGTCCAAATATGAACCCCTCCTTAGGTCTCAAATCTCACAATTATGCAAGGCACCCGCCCACGCGCTTGACTGTTGCACCTATCTATACTATGCCACCACCTTCGCTAGCTTCCACTGCCATGCTCAAAGGAAGGATTGCGTCTACTGTGTTAGGCATAACAGATGCTAAGTTGCTCCCGAAATAGGCGACGTTATGTACCGTAAAACCTCATCACCAACGATACAAGCGCCCGAAACCGTATTGTCTGAGCTCTGCTATCTACTCTTCAAGCTACCAGCAATACAAGTAGACTCTTGCAATCCTCTCGTCTTTACCGTAGTTCACATGCATCACTCTCGTTCACAATCGCTCCAAAGAAATGCAAAGACCTTGCCAAAATAGCTAGAACCTAGCACGTTGATAGAAAACTACTCACACCATCACATACCAATAAGCCACCCAGACCAGGATAGATATAGGGCAGACAAGTGCATACCTTATTTTTGCCGCCTGTTAGTCAGTCCACGTACATATGCCGCCTCTGAGCTTGGGCTCAACCCACAAACCCACCTACCCTTTGGTTGGTGGCCCTCTTCCCTTCAAAATCTTATTCCAACCTTTCAAAATCCTAGTCCAACCTTCAACCTATCTGTAGGGAGGGTACGAATGTTACAAGTGGAGATTATGATTCTACAATTTTAAACTTCCATACCATCAACTTGGGCTGCTTTAAACAGAGTTCGGTTACTAGCCCTCCTTTTTCGTTGACTGCAAACATCAATGTGGGTTTTCATGCCAAACACCGTGGTACTTTCCTCAAGCCATCATCTTCCGCGATTATGACAATTATGGCCTAGGTTTGGACCATACCTTGAGGTTTGAAATGTTGAGGCTATCCTGCCCAGTACTTCCAGGAATATCCCTTCACAATCCTATTCCAATATTCAACCTAACTGTAGGGAGGGTGCGACTGTTACATGTGGAGAAAATGATTCTCCAAAATTGAACTTCCCTACTATTAACTTGAACATATGTCGAGGATATACTGCCCCGTCAATGTCAGGAATAGACCTTCAAAATCCATCCTACTCCAACTATAGGGAGGGTAGGAATGTTGCATGTGGAGAAAATGATTCTACAATTTTAGACTTCTCTACCATCAACTTGGGCTGCTTTAAACGGATGAGCCTTCACAAATAATAGGTCGCCTCACTAGTGATACCTAGGGTGACCTTCTATTGAAGGAAGAGCCATCTAGATGGTGGTGAGCAAAGGTCTGTTTTGCTGGAGGAAAGAGCTTACAGACGCAACTGGCTAGGACTATCGGCACAACCCAAAAGCCACCCCTGCAGAAGTTAAGCTCAAGGGTTGTGGATAGGGACCCAACCATCACCTTCTCACTTTCCAAGAGACGGAGAAGGTGTGAAACTCACTTTCCAAAGAGAGAAAAGGTGTGAATGTATCAAGCCTTCTTTCCTGATTGTCTAATCATTCACAAATTGTAATACTTGATACTGCCCCCTGGGCATGGCTTATATCTCTCAAGAGCTTTGTGTTCAAGCAAGCTTCAATGAGTATGAGTGTAAGGTCAAGAGAGGTCCATCACCCATGGAGTTGGACCAACACCAAGTGCGAGTAACAATGGATACAATAATGAAGAAAGGAGCAAGCTTGATGTAAGATCACGACAAGACTATCACCCGTGGCTTATCAACCAACAGCCCACAAAACACAACGTTGATTTTCTGGCAAAGAACTTTTGACAGCTATTTTATTCTTAACCTTAAAATAGTATTTAAGAGGAGAGAAATTTTTCATGACAAAAAAAAACTAGTGAATTAATTAGTTCAATTAAAATTCCTTATTAGAATCTCTTTTTGTCAACCAAAATAAGACAATAGTGTTAGCTTATATGGTGATTTACTTTGGTTATTTTAATAAACCAATGTCTCAACTAAAATAATTCTTGCTAAAATAAATGGTCAAGAATTGACATACTTGGTGTAGATATCCTGCTAGTTGGATGGTCAATAGAATATAGGTCTAATAGAATCGACCACTCTAATGCTGAAAAAAAACATGTAACATTGATTTCCCAACCACCTAGCTAGTTTTTGTTGCCAACAAACTAGGCTGGAAAGAAAAACATGAGGAAAAACCAGTTAGCCAGATGCCTTCCTCAGAGACGGGGCTCATTTGACAACAATCAACATCCCACCTAACTATTGAGGGACTCGCACACCCTTTATCCACCACTATCGAAGGGAAAACAGCCTCTCCTTTTTCTTGACACATAGGCAGGCTAGACTTTCCCTGCAAGAAATAAGGAACTACATTCTCAAAACAGGGACTATATCCCACTGAAAAGTAAAGAGTTTGACTCCATACAGACTCCACCCATCAAATCCCCCACAGGAAGGAAAGAGGTATAGTCCTACTGAGCAGCAAAGACGTAGTCCCATTGCCTACATCTGATGGCTTCATTGCTTCTGGGAGGGAACAATGTGTATCATAATCCATAAAATAAAATTCATGCTGGGTCCAACGCAATCTTTTCTTTTTTAATCCCCTGAACCATAGCCTCCATCTGATGGCTACATTCGTAAAATAAAATTCATGCTGGGTGCAACGCAATCTTTTTTTTTAATCCCCTGAACCATAGCCTCCATCTAATGGCTACATTCAATTTTGGTGCAAGGAACAATTTTATATAACAATCCATGATGGGTGGGTGCAACACAATCTTCTTCTTTTTTAATTCCCTGAACCAGTGTAGGGCAGCCCGTGTGGACCAGCACCCGTATAGATCAACCCAGGTGCTGGTTCACAAGGGCTGCCCAACTTTACACTTCTATGTGCATTACTGACATGCACAATTGAGTGTATTGAGGTGAGAGGTCCTTTTTAAGCACTTGCCTTGGACTACGTTTGCTACTTCTGGAATCACCCACATTATCAAAAGAGTGATACCAATAAAAAAATAAAAATAAAATAAAAAATAAAATTAAAAAAAAAACTTAGGTTGGATGCAGCCTGAGATCCAGATTTTCTCTGCATAAGGAGCTTAAGATATTTCACACCAGCCCAAAGGAAAACTAGCTAGTCTTAACACCGCTTCTGTATAAAGCATGCAAACAGGCCCCTTTTTTAAGCACCACCTTTTTTCGAGAGCTAAAACTGGCAGAGGAAACACAGGACTGTCATGTTAATTCACCCCAGTCGAAACTCTCAAAGAGCTCTGGGGATGCTGTTTGAGAATGACAACGATGCTGCTATTCACAGCTGATTGGTGAGGAGCACACATCTCAATTAGAAGAAACCATCCTCACTGCATTCTGCTTTCACAGACCTTCACAAGCACCTAAAAAGGTTCACTTACACCATGTTAAGAGCTGCATGCATCAAGCTCTGGTCAGGAGAGCTACGCACATTGCCATGTCCTCGCAAAAACAATTCAAGTTTCAGCTTTAGCCTTCCGTTTAGATCCTCGAGCCCACTGGACACCAGAAAGTTGGGCCCCCTCGTCCACCTGGCCAGTAACCATTACACCTCATGAGCGGAGGGCGCATTGCATAACAAGCCTGTAGCTTTATTGGGAAGCCCCAAAATAAAAACACTTGAAATATTTCATAAGCAATCATAATATAATTGATGAGAACTCTAGTGGGCATCGTACCTTGTCATCAGCCCTAGAATTCTGCAGAGAGAGCAAGTGTTTTCTGATTTGTCCTGCATCACCAGCATAAGGTACACGTCCAAAGTCTGATGATGACAATTGTTGGGCAATTGCAGGCACCCACACAGAAGGGGCATTACTTTTGTTTTTGGCAATTTCTTTCTTTGGGGATGAGGACGACTCTGCCGTGGAATTTACATCAGACAGTGGAGGAGGTGCCAGAGTGTATTCTGGCCTCGAGGCTTGATTATTGTCCACCAATTTACCAGTATTACCTGGTGAAGTTTGAGGAACTTCTCTTGTTTCAGATGGAAGCGTGGACGGGGGCAGATTGTCTTGTTGAGATGAGACTGGCATTTCAGGCAAAGCTGTTGAATTCAAACCTCCAAATAAAAAACCTTCTTGCATTTTCAACTGCTTTCCGAAGGAGGGCACCATTTGATCACGGCGTGAGCTACCTGAGGACAACTCCAAAGCTCCACATGCTGCCTTTAATGGTTCTGCTTCCACTGTCTTCAAGGGTTGCGTTGCTACCAAAGGCTGGCTAATGACCTTCACCTCCAGATTCTCGTCTAAAGCCTCATCATCACCATTAGCTCCGACAGCCTTCAAAGCTGCCTCCTGCTCCCACATCTGTGAGACAGCTTGCTTCAACCTTTCCCGAGCAGCTGCTACTTCGACAATGGGTCGGGGGTAATTAGATCCAAGCTCAACACCAGCAGCACGAAGGACTGCTGGAGGAGCATCCCATGGATGATGAATCCATTCTTTAGGCAACCGGACAAGTTCAGGCAGCCATCGCCTCACATACTCACCAAGTGGGTCATGTTTGTATCCTTCTGTCTGTAAATCACATATTACAACATTTCAGCTTAAAATCTCCCCTCACAGAAGTAATAGCGGACAAGATGAGATGACCTTACACATACCTGAGGATTATCCATTCGATCCAGCTCATGGCCATCTGGTAGGCTTCCAGAGATGTACTGCCAACCCAGCACATCAGATTCCAAATCTGCATCTAAAAGAGTGTCCCAAAAGTATTTCATGCCCCATCTCCAAGGTAACTGAAGAAACTTGACACAAAAGCTGGACACTATCACCCGTACTCGATTGTGAAGCCATCCTGTGGCCCACAACTCCCTCATTCCTGCATCCACCAGTGGATACCCAGTACGGCCTTGCCTCCAAGCTTTGAAAAACCCCTCATCCACCCTCCAAGGGAATGACTTCAAGTTTGAGAGAAGGGACCTCTCATGAGTAAACGGGAAATTGAAACTAAGATACCTTGAATATTCTCTGAAACCAATAGACCTCATAAAGAAGTTGATACTTTCTTCCCCAAGCAAAGAACCATCCTTGGCCCATAAAATTTGTATTCTTCGAACCGAGTGAAACACTTTACGAACACTGACTTCTCCAAAGTGCATGTGAGGCGACAGCAAGGAAGTTGTGGGACCATCTATTTTATGTCTATTTCTAGAATATTCAAGTAACGGACCAGACAGAAACGCTTCTAGTGCTCTGTCTGCATTACTCCAACCTGGTGCCCAGGCCCTTGCCAAAAGGGCATTGCTGCTTTTCTCTGTTTCATCCTCAAGTCCTAGCTCTTCTGGAGTACAAGTAGAAATGTTGCCTGATTGAGAAGAAAAAAAGTCATCATTGAAGCATAGTTTAAAATACTTTGAAGCACCTTGTAAGTGCATTGATCCTCAACGAAAAGATTTCGATTCAGCCAAGAAAAGTTCAAAAAACACAACCAATGTGACAAAATTTGATCTAAAAAGATCTCATGCATGCAGGCATTTCCATTGCAAAAATGTCATATGCAAGTTAAAACGAACAACAATGCAATATTTTATCATCAACAACAAAGTAGGGGACAGTAAAGTGGCTCTGCTTAATGTTACAAGTGATTCATGAGTTTTTACTCAACGTTATTTTTATGCAGTTGGGTATGACAGTCGCCACATCAACACATCACGCATTTCCGGAGGTTTGACCTGTGTAGAGAAGGGGCTAACCGTGTATCTATATAGGCCTGTATACACGGGGTGGCCATGGCATGACTACGTCGAATCACTCCGCAACATCAGCGTGCAAGTTGGTGCTTCAAAAAACTGTTGCTCTGGAATTAGGACGTGGACCGGTTCATCCTGGAAGACTGGGTCTCCATCGCATGGTTTACAAACAACTGTGCAGGTGGTTCTCTCCATCTGATCGAGCAGGTCCCTTCTAGGGCATGTCCCTACAACTTTGCCCACTGCCTGAAAAAATGGCAACATTTGGAAAGGGTGGTACCCCCTTGTGGTACTTGGGGGGGGGGGGGGGGGTGTGCCAACACTTGAGTGGCCTCGTGGTGCAAGCTTGAGGGCAATCATTGAGGCAGAGCACCCAACCACTAACTAGCCCCAGTTGGGAAGTAGCTGCCTTCAGGCAGAAAAAATGCCAACTTCAATAGGAACTCTCTCCAACAAGAAGAAAAAAAAGGCAACTTCAAACACAAATAATCCCATGACAGGCATTTATATAAGGACCCCAGCACCCCACAATGCTGCCATTTCAAATTCATGTGTGAGCTTCGAGTTCTCAGAGCTTACAAGAGAAAGATTGTAGATTTTCCTTCTCTCTCACACAAAATCAGATTGCCTACAAACATCTGCAATCCATCATAAGCTTTTCCACGCATTCCATACTCCTTCCAAATGATCGAGTAAAACTACAATTTTTACACTCAAGGCATGCAGAGGCTAGCCTTATGTACCACCTAAATGACCCTTTCTGCTTCCTACTAGGCACAACCTACTGCATAAGACAAAAGCACACATGACAAACTGAATACCATAACATCAGCAATGACACCCTCAGAGAGAAATAAAACTGGATTATTGAGCTACTCGATTCACGATACCTGATGTTTCTATCAATCGCCTTGGAGGTAATAGTGGAGAGTCAGGTTCAAAAGGCATGTTAAGGCACTTTAACCAGTAGCTCTCAAAGGATGTGAAAGGTTTTCCATCTTCATCATACACTTCCCATGGCTCATAAAGTAGATCACCATTGAAGCTCTGAACCTGGATCCCTCTTTGAGTAAGGCCCTGCTTAACACGGTGATCTCGAACAAGAGATATTGGATCTACAAACCACAGACAAAACGGTCTGTAAAATTACTAACCAATGTGGTTACTTGGCATAATTCTAGAGCAAAAAACTCCCTGCACTATATAGTCGCATCTCCTACATAAAAATAAGATTGGCAGTGTTCACACCAAGTTAATTAGAGTTGGAGACATTAACAAAACAGCAGTACCCAGCAGTGTGGCACATGAAAAAGGATCCAGTCCTGGAAAAGGAGCTGCATATGAACTAGGCCAAGTCTGTTTTCTACACGTGAAGAAAGTGCACGTCATGATGAGTATCTACATTAGTTTGATAAATCAGCATGCCTTTGCATGCCACATTTACAGAGTGGAAGCACCCATCAATTGTGTGTGTGTGTGTGTGTGTGTGTGTGATTCCAATCTGATGCCTCTACTCATAATACGGGACTGTGATTACCATCTAAAGTGAGTCTGCGCTCCCCTTGATGAGAGGGCTGCAGACGCGCAATATTGTCGAGAGTTTGAAGCTCTGCGTATTTACAGTCCCGACATCGACGCCAACGGCAGATATAGAACAAGACCAACAACAACTAATGCAGCACCGCAAAGCTGAATCACTCGGAATACAGAATACTCTATGCAAAACGTACCATACAGATGGTTGTATACGACTTGGCTTGCCCCGGTGGTCTGAACAAGCTCTAGGAGGACGGAAAGTGTGTCGTTGGTCTTTCTCATCACGAGGGAGACACCTACGCTCCGCAGGGAGATATCGAGCTGGATGAGGCTCTGCTTCAACCACCATCGCGAAACACGTCCCGGATGAAACTGTCCTTCCTCCTCGGGCGACCAGATGAAGACCGGCACCACAGGCCCGGCCCTCGCTGCTGCAGACAACGCCGGATTGTCTTCCAGCCGAAGGTCCCTTCTGAACCACACAATCGTGCAGGCTTTCGCCATCACTCCTATCCTTCTCTTTACGGCAATCCACAGAAAACCCTAGCTTTGCAACCTTATCGCAGCAGTCTCTCACTGTCCTGCTTCAGATAACCCTGGACCTCACCGCAGGCAATGACTGGCGGGTAATGACGGACATAAGTGACTCAACAGCAGAAGCTAACGGACACCTGCGGTGGACATCGCAAGTGGTGATGATGAAGATATGCTCACACTCCATTCCGCATGGCTTCGGGCCATTCTCGTGAGCGGTGAAGGCGCGCAAGGCCATGGCCACGGCCCTGCAAACACTGCGGTTCAGGCGGGGACTTCGACATTTACATGGAAGCAGGCGATTTAACGGAGGGCCATAGGAAGAAGCGGTGAAAAACTTCCAGCTACAAGGAGCAGGAGCGATGCCAGGATCGATCGAAGATGACAACGAAGAAAAAGAAGGGAGAGCTCAGCAGCAGGAGATCCAGCTATGGCGATACACGATATAAGCAAGGCGAAAGGGGAGAAGGGCAAAAAACCTAATTTCTTTGCTGCAGGAAGCAGGCCTCGAGAAACCCTGGCTATCGCGAGATGATCTCGAGACGATCTCGCGATGCCGTTTCTATTTCCTGCCGGGATAACTCTTTCGGACGAGGCGTCCACGTGCCAAAGCCACGTGGAAAGCGTCCATTGGCCGCTTAGCCCGTCGACCCGTTGTCCTCCTCGGTCTCCATCCCTTCCCACATGGTCCTGCCAGCGTGGCTGATAAAGGCTGCCACGTCAGTACCAAATTGGCCGGCCAAAGTCCGTAATGTCCGGCCTCTTCACACCCTTTCACGTGGCCTCCTGGCGTTGAGGCGCCCAATTCGCCCGCAGACTTCCACGATGGCAAGTCGTCAGGCCGCCACGTAAGCTCCCTTCCTACGGCTAAACCACTAGGGTGGTATTTTTATTTATACTCCTAAAAAAGTACACAAGATGCTTTCCACTTGCCACGTATGCCCGCCAGCTCGGATTCCCAGTCGCTTTCCAGCCACGTGCCAGTCTGCCCGTCCGTTCTCTCACGACCACGGCCTGAAGTCGGCCTCCGCGGAGAACTCTTCGCCGTCGATCTTTGCGGATCCAACGTACGTTATAGTGGAAGCGTGGCATGACCATGTTCGACGCACTTCATTAAAACAGAAACACCCAAAGTCTAAGCAATGAATGTTCAAGAGTTGCTAAATGTATCCATCTCTTTTAAATCCATCATATGGAAACAAACATACCTACATGAATACCTCTTTTTAAACTTGACCATGGCGGAAAAGAAGAACATGCCGAAGAATATGCCTTCATTGAAAGGCACCACTCAACTACTATAGCTTGCAAAATTCAACCCTTTGAAGCTTCACATGTGTAAGTGCACATGCGTGTGTGTGTGTGTGAGAGAGAGAGAGAGGGAGGTACGGAGCGACGGAGCACTAGCACACACATGTGAAGGTGGTTGAGTGCGTGTGTATTTGGGGTTTGGAAAGGGGGGGAGGGGAGGGGAGGGGGGTTGTGTTCCCTTGATTGATTGAAAGAGAAATGCATCACTAGACTAACATAGCTATAAAAAATCAACCCTTTTGTAGCTTCATGTGTGTGAGAGGAGGGGAAGGCTTTTGGCTTGGAAATAAGATTTCCTTCCTAAGGTTGTGCCTTCGTTATTTGTGGGGGCGGGTTGATTCTCATGATATTACATGCATATAAATAGATACTTGAACTACATCATATACAAATCTACATGTATCTCTTGAGACATAACAACATGATTAATTTTCTCAATGATTTTCTCCAGTAAGTTGAACTCATAACATGGCTTCTTGATTTCCAACCCTAGTTTTCTAAGAAACTTAAGTAATATATCTAAATGGTCAAAGCTTGTGAAGATAAACACAAAGTCCCCTACATTATAAAAAGTTGGACTATGATGTCTAATCCACTAGTACTATCCCCATACACTCCATATAAAAATGGACCAGATAACTCTTCAATCAACATCAAAAGGCGTTACACAACTATTGGCTAGCATAAAGAAAAACTTGTACAACACAAACTCAAGAGCAAGCCACTATGACCATTATAGCTTTGAACTTCTCTAGTATCCTTCCCACACTACTTGGATCTCTTCAACCCAATGCTCCTCAGTGGCGACATGTTCTCTACACTATGAACTAGAGGAATTGAATCTCATGAACCCGATGGAATAATATTTTAGTGTTGTAAACCAATCCCACCATGCCTACATACTTACATGCACATGCATAACACATCTACACGTGCACACGAACCAAATTCATACTAAGAAAGAAAAGAAACTTACTAATGGGAATCGCTTTCCTTGATAATTGAAATTCTTGCCATGTTCATCTTTCCATCCCAAGAAATAATCACACAAGTGTAGTTTTATGAAATATCACCTCCCTTGAAGCTTTAGTTAAAGACTTCCACTGCATATGAAATTTGAAATCTCAATTGTCTAGTATAAACATATATTCATTTCACTACTATGAAATGTAAATATTCTATAATTTCATGTGGATCCCTTTTGCATATCCCTTTTGGAAAGGTTGGCTTTCTTTAAGGTGAATGCTCTAGGTTTCAAAGGTTGGCTTTCATTAAAGTGAATGCTCTAGGTTTCAAATGTTACATTGCTAAAGTGGAGAAGCATGACATATGCAACCACATCAAACAATGACACTCCAATGACATCAAAGATGACCTCATATGATGTAGTCAACCAAAAGAGAGCTTTAAGATCTTGACATCTCTCTCTCTCTCTCTCTCTCTCTCTCTCTCTCTCTCTCTCTCTCACACACACACACACACAATTTTACTATTGGTATTCCTATATCTTGACTTCAATTGTACATAGCTTCACTTAAGAAAGCTAAATTACCTAACATAGATATTGCTCTACACTACTCTCTCTGAATTCACGACAATGTGTATACCTAGGAGAAGAATTTTAACACACTATGTGCAAAACCTTCATTATATCTTCTAGAATATCAGATGTATGAATCTCATTCAAAAGGCTGGGAAAATGATGGCAACTTTGTATTGTTGTAAATAAATATCTCTCTAAATCTAGAATAAATATCTATATAAGTTCAAATGAGCCATACAAGGATATGTATTGTAAAACTTGATAAGTCATTTTCACATCAAATGTTAGGGGCATTCTCAAGTCCTTCCCTTTTTCATTGTGCTAAAAATATGAGAATGTTGAATAATGCATTATGCATAATCAACATTCACATTATTTGATTCCATAATAACCTTCAAGACATAATTTTGAACTTTCTTCATTACAAATGGTATTGGAGCTTAAATTGCATTGGAGCTTATGGAAAATAGCATTTCTTTTAAGGTAATACCAACCATTATAGCTTCGGATATTCCTTCTTAGATATATTTTAAGAAACATCTCTCTACAAGAAATTTTAAATTTTGACACACTCTCTCTCTCTCTCTCTCTCTCTCTCTCTCGCGCACACGCGCGCGCGAGGTGGAAAGGATTAGAAAAAAAAAATTGGCAACCATGTGGTGGTCACGTTTGATACTAGAGTCAACAAGGTGGATATCCTTACGTAATCAAAGAAAGTGAAGGGCAAGGTATGGATTGTAGATGAGCTCACCCTAATGCAGCTGAAGCAAAAAGGAACCCAACTTGTTAAAGTTTGAGCAGCACACATGAAGAAGGAAAATGGGTTGTTTTGTATAGTGGAAAAGCTTTCATTCAAAATTTTGCAATCCAAAATAAGCTTCTCCTCCAATGCAACATGTTGTTAACATAGTCTCACCATCCAATGACCCTCCAATTTGGCATTGTTGTAGATGTGGCATCTACTAGTGACATAGTAGATGAAGACTATAATTTCCTTTTTAAGCTTAGTTTGATGTTCTAGAATCAAAGCTTTAGCATAAGACCTTTATGGTCTTGTATTTGGTCTCAAAGGCCATTTTAGTGTTTTATAATGTTATATAACTTTCTTCTTCTTCTTCTTCTTCTTCTTCTCTCTCTCTCTCTCTCTCTCTCTCCAACCCTTCTTACTCCCAAGAATCGGATATTTATTATGTTCATGATCTCAGTTGATTTAGGCCTCTCTCTTTCTCTCTCACACCAACCTTCTTACTCCCAGGAATCGGATATTTATTATGTTCACAATCTCAGTTGATTTAAGCCTCTATAGTCAATGCATAATCAATCCTTCTTCTTTTTTTGGAAAAGGACTGGAGCAACCCAAGGAGATACACTTGACTTGATGAAAATTTATTCTAAGAGCTATTTAAGCTAGTACTTATTTTTCACAATCATCTGATTTAGGCCTCTATGGTCAATACATAATCAATCCTTCTTTTTTTTTTTTTGGAAAAGGACTAGAGCACCGCAAGGAGATAAAGTTGGCCTAATGAAACCTTGTTCCAAGAGCTATTTGAGTAGCTGCTTTAACTCTATGGCTTTGAGAACATAGGTCGAAAAAGGAAAACATTCTTTTGTGATAATATTTGCTTGATTTTAGACTAGCCAAAGTGGACTCATTGTTTGAGATAGTCTTTGATCATGAGAGTATCAAATGGTTATCTAGTTAAAAAGAGCTGTCACAGCCAAGGTCGACTCATTGTTGGTGGGCGGGTAAAGCAGCCATAACCAATGTTGGCTATTGGGGCCAACGTAGCCAGCCAAACTGGCTCTTTAGGCCAGCGCAGCCAACCAGGTGCACCCAGCCAGCCAGACCCACCGGCGCACCCACTGTTGTGGTGCACACAGCCACCGGCATAATAGAAGCGGATGCCGCTTTGTGGCTGCAAACAACCAGCACATACTCGTTGCTGGTGTTGGAGAGTAGCCACCTGGAAATTCAAAAATTTGGAAAATTCATAAGCATCCGCTAGACGTCTGAGCGCTGCCGTGTTGCAGAGCAGTTTCTTGGAAATTCAGAAATTTCTCTTTAAAAAAAGAAGATAAAATTTTCAAAAGTTTTAAACTTTAAAGGTCAATTCCAAAGGGTTTGGAATTTGGAGGCCGTTCACGGAGAATTCTTCTAACAATTGAGAGGTGTTTCACCCACGACTACTCTCAGTTTTTTTTTTCGCACCGGTGATTCCACTTCGAGCTGACAGCTCGATTGCTTTCCTAGAGTTTGGACTTGAGGTTGGTGCTTGTGTTATTCTTTTGCATTGCATTTAGAGGGTTCACATGGAGTCTAATAACCCTAATGAATCCGTAAGTGGAGATCCTAGTCGTTTGTCGGACACAGAGAAGGCAGTGGTCGATCCTAATGTCACGATGACTGACGATGATCTTCTTGATGATAATTTGGTCAGCACTAAACAGTTTAAGGCTCTAGAGTCCCGTACTTTGGACATTGAGGCCAAGTACAATAAGATACTCCTCTTTCTTCAGAAGTTAAAAGATATTATGTAAGCTTCTATCACTGTAAGTGCTTCAGTGAGAGGGATGCCAGTGGCTCCCGCCCAAGGAGGCAACATGAATGTCGGTACATCTCACTTAGAGATGCTGTTGCTATTCTAAAAGATTTGAAACCTCCGACCTTTAATGGGGAGGAGAAGGAACACAATAAGGATGCGGTCAACACTTTCTTACAAAAGTGGCAGGACTTGCATCAATTGCATCATACTCTAGAGGAGATACACGTGCTTGAAGCGAGCTCAACTCTAGGAAGTAAAACATACAAGTGGTGAATGAGCTTGGAGTCCGGAAATTGGCCTACTACATGGACTGAATTTGAAAGTGCATTCATGAAAGAATTTCTTCCAGAGAATGAGATGGATCGTAATTGGGAAGCATGGGATAATTGTGAGATAAGAAATCTCACATTGACTCAGTATATCTCCAATTATCGAGAAATTATTCTCAAGTTGAAAGGTATGGATGACTTTCAAAAAATTCGTGGATTAGATTCGGACTATAAGAATCAAGTTAAACAAAATGAGCCGAAAACATTAGAAGAAGCAATTAAGTTTGCTCAAATTTTCGACGACACTGTCGGAAAGAAAAAGCATACGTAGAATGCACAACAGACACCTAGTGTGTCTGAGGATTCCAAGCATCAAGGTCAAATAAAAGAAAGGGACCTAACCAAAAGAATGACCAATCTAAGAAGTCTAAAGGACCACAAAAGTATATAAAGCATGAAGATTTTGAAAGAGCTAAAAAAGAAAATTTATGTTTTCACTACATGGAAAAGGGTCATAGTAAACTACAGTGTCCCAAGCTAAAAGAAAATGAGAAAAATCAACGTGATCAAAATAAAGAAAAGCAAGTGCACACTATTCAAGTGCTCCCTCTAGAGACTTCAAAGAGGTTCAAGTTTATCATGCTGATTCTACTCATGCGTGTTATGTCATGTCATCGATGTGGGTGCCAACATTTGGACCACATGAGCTGATGATAGTGATCATGAGAGTATCAAATGGCTATCAAATGGCTATCTGGTTAAAAAGAGTTGAAAGGACATAAAGCTCGATGGACAGAGTTGCTCCGGGAGTTTGACTTTCAACTGAGATATAGAAAAGGACATTACAATGTGGTAGCTGATTCATTGAGTCGCATGCCCATGGTTAACGAGTTAAGTTCTACTCAAATTAAGAGTGAGTTTTTAGAATCACTCAAGGTAAAGTGCATTGATTATCTGCATTATGCCTACGTGTGGAGTGTAATAGAGAAGAGGGATCCCTTGACTACAAATAAAGATAGCTCTATTCACAAGACAGACACTTCCACCAGTGGTGAGTCTCGAGAGATGTCTCAAGGAGACATGTCACTTACAAGTGATGAAAGAAATCGTTGGAAGAACTTTTCCATCGATAATGGTTATTTACTTTACAAAGGTCGAGTATGTATACCTTCGGAATCAGACATTAGGCGCCGAATTTTATATGCATGTCATGATAGTCCAAGTGCTAGTCATCCTGGAATACGGAAGACATATGCACTAGTTAAGAGACAATTTTATTGGTCTAGCTTAAGTAAGGACGTCTAAGACTATGTCTTAGACGTCCTTACTTAAGCTAGACCAATTTAAGACTATGTCTTAAATTGCCAAAAGTGTCAGGTCAATAAAGCAGAATGCCTAAAAGTAAGTGGTTTACTAAATCCACTAGAGATCCCAAATGGCAAGTGGGAGAGTATCTTAATGGAACTTATAGTTAGATTACCTAAAATGAACAGAGGCCACGATTCGATTTGGGTGGTCGTAGATAGGCTGACTAAAATATGTTGGTTTATTATGAAAAATTGACTATGCCTGAGTTAGCAAGGCTATTCATTAAAAATATCTATCGACTATATGGCTTACTTTTTGCTGATATAGTTAGTGATAGAGATACAAAGTTTAATAGTCATTTTTGTTGTGCTGTGTTCAAGAGATTGGACACCATGCTAAGTATGAGTACAGCTAATCATCCTCAAAGTAATGGTCAAACCGAGAGAGTCAACCAAGTCTTTGAAGATGCTATGAGCATATGTAAGTAAAAAGCAAACCAATTGGAAAGAATATTTACCTATATTGGAGTTTGCTTATAATAGTGCCAAACATTCAACCACGGGATTTAGTCCTTTTATGCTGATGTATGGTTTTCAACCACGAGCTCTAGTGGCCGTTGGACTTGAGAAAGAAAAGATACAAAAAGTTAAAGATTTTCTTTAGGATCTCCAAGAAATGACGAAAATCGCAAAAGATAATGTTAAGAGAGCACAGGACCGTGCTAAACATTATGCCGACAAAGATCATAGGCAAATCATCTTTGAGGAAGGTGAAAAAGTGTTTTTAAAGGTTCCCACACATTCCGAATCTTTGAAAATGGGGAGAAGTCCAAAGCTATCTCCAAGGTATTATGGTCCATTTACAATACTTAAAAAAGTAGGTAGTGTTGCTTATAAGTTAGCTTTACCAAAAGATAATCTCGTCAGTCTCAGGAGATCCTAGTAGAACTTGTCCAACCCCCATCCTTACCACATGAACTAGAAAAAGTATTAGATTTCCACGAGAAAAGAACTCGACACTTTGTACCGTCAAGTGGAAGGATAGACCAGAAGAAGGTTCTACTTGTGGGAAAAGGTAAGCACACTAAAATAGAGGTTCCTGAATGTCATTTTTTAGGAGAAAACTTTTCTTAAGGGGGGAGAAATGTTATGACAAAGGAAGTAGTGGGAGCCTAGAGAGCTCGACCATCCAGGCAAGGCACAGGCAGGGTTTAGGGGAGCCAAAAAGACCAGGTGTGGACCCAAGAGTGGCTGGGCACATGTGGAGCAATATGCTATTAAAATAGTTGGGGTCCAATCTTGGATGTGTGTCTCTTTTGACTATGGTTGGGTGGAGTAGATAGCTCTCAGCACCCCTTATGGTGAAGAAGAAGAAGTGCAGTTGTAGGTTGCCTTACAGAAGCAGATTTGTTGAGGGCCATGGATACACATGTTGAGGGTATCTTTACCTCGTCCCTTAGGGTTGATTTTGGAAAATATGAGGGCATTACATGAGATGTATATATATGCAGAGTATGCACCACTTGTGAGAGGTGGAGACACAAAGAACTATTTGTTGTAATGCCCACCCGACTATGAGATCTGAGAGAGGTTTAATGTCTCTTACAAGATGGATCTGGCCCCCTCTACTAATAGGACAATATGAGCATCTAGATATGATTAGGCATGCATTTACTAGAGCTTCAAGCTCATTCTTAGGCATCATTTTAAGATATAGTGTCAATGAGGCCCCTCCCAAGCCTCCTTCATAGATTTTTCTAGGTCACAGCCACCACTCACTTGTTGGAAATTGGGGGCCACTTCCTGGGAGGTCACCCATCCCAGTAGTGTTCATGCCACTGCAAACTTAATCTTCACCACTCTAATCCCTTCCAAGCCATAAAAATTAGTGGAGGAGGGATGAGAATGGCCCTAGTCTTCTATTACTTATAGATGATCCCATTTATTGGCACTCTATGCATGTGGGATATAGGCGGCCATGCCATGATCTTCCAACACCCTCCCTCTCGGTGGTCAAGATATAGGGTACCTAGACGCTTGGATGATACGGGGCTTAGAGGTTTCTTGCACTCTTTGTGATGTCACGACAATTAGTACCCTTAGGATTTACCCATACTGCCTTCTTTCTGGCCCATGATTACACCCAGCATGTCACCAAGCTTGTCCATCCGCTCATACATGCATTCGAACTTCATTCAGCTCCATCGAGATGAATTGGCAAGTCAACCAGCTTTGCTGACACGATCCCGACATGCCCTCCCTAGTGAGAGGATATGAATCTCTATCCCACTTAGAGAGGCACTATTTTCGGGCCGATTTCTAGCAACCCTGCACCAAATGTTAGCTATTTGATACCTTCATACACCCATTGACAAGGGGCCCCTTTTGGGGACCTAAACATCTATTTTGAGACAACATAGAAGAGCATAGAGAGACTCCATGTAATGATGTTAAGCCATATGTGACACATGAGATCGTGCTAGGAGACTTTGCAGGACCTACCCCTTTGGTTATAGTAGGTGCCCTCTTTCAGACCCTTACTTACATTCATCACATGTATACGGACTTGCCAATGAGTGCCAAGTCATAGTTGCCCCTTTGGTCATAGCTACCCCTTTGACCATAGGTGCCCCCTTTCAAACCATTACTTGTATTCATCACATGTATACAGACTTGGCAGTGAGTGCCTCTTTTAGACCATTACTTATATTCAGCACATGTATACAAACTTTGCAGTGAGTGCCTCTTTTAGACCATTACTTATATTCAGCACATGTATACAAACTTTGCAGTGAGTACCCTCTTTCAAACCATTACTTGCAATTATCACATGTATAGAGACTTGGCAATGAGTCCCAAGTCATAGCTACCCCTTTGGTCAGAGGTGCCCTCTTTCAAACCATTACTTATATTCATCACATGTATACAGATTTGGCAGTGATTGCCTCCCAAGATTATCCCTTAAGTCATTGATGTAATTGGGGAAGGATAACAATGTAAATAATGGTACTCTCAAGTGGTATTGGTTTGATGGGCATGGCCTCCAAATGGCCCAACTTCCTCCCTTCTAGTATAACCTAGCTTGTATATCTTGGCTCTTTATTTTTTGATCTATCATCATGGTAAGAGATCAGTTATCTTATACAACCACCTTATTGTTAACAATCTGAAAATGGGATTGATCATGGTGAAGGACACAAGATTAAGATTAAGGTGGATTAAACCACACTAAGAACTCCATGAGAGAGAGAATGCACACTCAACACTCAATTCTATTGCATATCACAAAAGATTAAGCATAAGATTAAGGTGGATTAAACCACACTAAGAACTCCATGAGAGAGAGAGAGAGAGAGAGAGAGAGAGAGAGAGAATGCACACTCAACACTCAATTCTATTGCATATCACAAATGAACCATACAATGATATAGGCTTTCTAGCCTTATCCCACTTTACATATCATCCATGTGGCACTCCCTTTTCCCACTTTACATGTCATCATCCATGTGGCACTCCCTTTTCCACTTCTTTTGGTCAACACTCACACACCATTCAATATTACATGTGGCATTCTTATCTTGCCACAATATCTTGCACCTTTAGGGTGCTTTCCCACATACACACAACACCACGATTATATCTCTCAACACCCCCTCTTAATCGAGGTGTTCCACAACTCACCCATCACCCATCTCAATGTAGCATTGCACAACCGCAATCGCTACCTCTCAACACTCCCCCATACATTGGAGTGTCCATCAACCAAACATGTGTGCGCGTGTCTACCATCTTAGACACCTAGTCCATTTTGAGCCGACTCACTCACAGCGGAACCACTGAGTCCGATTTGAACATGGAAGTTCGGGTGGAAACCAACCCATGCGCATGCACCTCACACGTGCATCGCTCATACACACATCACGCAACAACCATTTCGAGCTTCTAGGTGAGCTTAGGCAAGGAAACCCTCATACCAATGGGTGATTACAAAATTTTTGTTTTGAGCTTTTATCTACTCGGGTACGGTTACCCTCATAATCACAGGTGAAAAAAAAAAGAAAAAAAAAGAAATACAATGCATTTTTTAGGCTCCTCGTGGCCTAGGTAGGGAACCCTCATACAAATACAATAAAAAGAAACATACAGCATGGTTCCTAAGATCACCATGTCTCTCAATAGGGCTACATCCATCCTTTTGTGCCTCTAAACTTTGATCTCATCTGGCTCATCGACGTGTGGATTGAATGACCACTTTGCACTCCTCGTATCTCGCTATGAGGACACCGCTTTGTGACCCCACTTGATCACCAAAAAACCATTCATGTGCTGTAGATCTCTTCCATATGAACTTGCCTTTACCTAAGGCACTTTTACACTATACACGTTTACCCACATCCAATATCGTTAAATGTTATCCACACAAGCAAGATTATCTTCCTGAAATTGTTCGCACATGCGCTGGAGGCAAGGGCCTATGTTATTAAGCCGAGGATACCATTTTACGGGCTAGTCAACTTCCTAATGCTGCCAATGGTCCCTAACGGTGGCTTCCAAATGAAGCTTTTCTTCTTTCTATAGTTAATGGCGTGCTACTCTGTCAACTGCTTCTTTAGCATTTTCTCAACTTTGTTCATAGTGTTGTTGCAATTTCCGCCTAATACACCGGAAATTTCAGCACCACCCCGATGCACTTCCCAACGCCCAAGTAACTGTTTCTGCAGTAGATTTGTACTCTCTGATGCTCTGTTATTCACTACTACAGTTTCCACTATCCTCATTCGCTTCTTCTCAGCTACTTTGCTACGCAAATTGCATGCCTTTCCTTGTTACATACATCATCTTTAAGGTGCTTCTGTTGAATATGGTAAAAGCTTCCAAATCTTCCACCCAAACTTGCTCACCTTCAATGAGCAAAACCATGAGCCATGCCTCAACTGACATGCTCCAATATGGACTGCAACCATTCCATCACCACTTGCCATTGACATGGACAAGCATACACCTTCACACTCTTTGCCCACAAGCAAAGAACAATGGGATTCACAAATCCCATCACTAAGAAACCCTTCATTGAACATTGAGCATCCTCCCATACTCAAACACCAAATTAGATGCAAAAACATCAAAATACCTTCACAAATCTCTTTGGCAGCTTCTCCTTGATGACACCAAAGACTTCATAGCCTTCATACTTGCTGAAATCTCCATTTTCAGCTTCCATGATGATGAGTTGGCTCTTCATGTTGCAAAACTCCCATTTGCAACTTTCTTGAGCAGCTTCTTTGATGTTTGATGAAGACTCCATAGTCTTCATAATGCTGAAATCTTGATTTTCAGCTTCATAGGCAGCTTTGAACTCCTCTCTCAAATGCAAATAGAGAACAATAATAGAGTGTGCATAAATTTTTTTTAATAAACCATAATAACATGCTTAATCAAACAAACACACAAACAAGCTAATACACATAATAATCACCATGACCAAGAGCCCACCCAAGCTCTGATACCATGTTAACAATCCAAAAATGGGATTGATCATGGTGAAGGACACAAGATTAAGCATAAGATTAAGATGGATTAAACCACACTAAGAACTCCATGAGAGAGAGAGAGAGAATGCACACTCAACACTCAATTCTATTGCAGATCACAAATGAACCATACAATGATATAGGCTTTCTAGCCTTATCCCACTTTACATGTCATCATCCATGTGGCACTCCCTTTTCCACTTCTTTTGGTCAACACTCACACACCATTCAATATTACATGTGGCATTCTTATCTTGCCACAATATCTTGCACCTTTAGGGTGCTTTCCCACATACACACAACACCACGATTACACCTCTCAACACCCCCTCTTAATCGAGGGTGTTCCACAACTCACCTTTAGGGTGCTTTCCCACATACACACAACACCACGATTACACCTCTCAACACCCCCTCTTAATCGAGGTGTTCCACAACTCACCCATCACCCACCTTAATGTAGCATTGCACAACCGCAATCGCTACCTCTCAACACTTATATGGTTAGATCTGCGAGGGATCCACATGAGTCAGACATAGGTGTCCGCATTAGAGCTCACTGAAATCTTGTTTTATAGAGAGCACTTTTTTGAGACTTTATGAGAATAGATTTGTTGAGACTTTCTAAGAACAGATTTGTTGAAATCCATAAATACACATGCTACATTAGCAATTGGCCAGATGAGGGTATCTTCACCTTGCCCCTTAGGGTTGATTTTTGAAAAGCTGAGGGCATTCCGCAATATGTATACATATGTAGAGTATGCAAAGCATGCACCACTTATGAGAGGTGGAGACACAAAGCACTATTTGTTTGAATGCCCACCCGACCAAAGCACTATTCGTTTCAGAGCTCACCACCATGAAACCTTAGTTTTATAGAGAGCACTTTTTTAAGACTTTCTAAGAATGGATTTGTTGAGGGCCATAGATACACATGTTCTCCACATGTTGCATTTGTGATTTTTGGAGACTTTATGAGAACAGATTTGTTGAGACTTTCTGTGAATAGATTTGTCGAGGGCCATAGATACACATGTTGAGGCTATCTTCACCTCATCCCTTAGGGTTGATTTTGGAAAATCTGAGGGCATTACATGAGATGTATACATATGCATAGTATGCACCACTTATGAAAGGTGGAGACACGAAGCACTATTTGTTTTAATGTGCACTATGAGATCTGAGATCTAAGAGAGGTGGAGACACGAAGCACCATTTGTTTTAATGCCCACCCAACTATGATATATAAGAGAAATTTTAATCTCTTATGAGATAGATATGGCCCCCTCATAGGACAATATGAGCATCTAGAGATGATTAGGCATGCATTTACTAGAGCTTCAAGCTCATTCTTAGGCATCATTTTAAGAGATAATGTCAATGAGGCCCCTCCCAAGCCTCCATCATAGATTTTTCTAGGTCATAGCCACCACTAACTTCTTGGAAATTGGGGGCCACTTGGGAGGTCACCCATCCCAGTAGTGTTCATCCCACTGCACACTTAACCTTCACCACTCTAATTCCTTCCAAGCCATGAAAATTGGTGGAGGAGGGATGAGAATGGCCCTAGTCTTCTATTACTTATAGATAATCCCATTTATTGGCACTCTATGCATGTGGGATATAGGCAGCTAGGCCATTACCTTCCAACACTCTCCCTAGGCCAGCCAAGACGTAGGGTACCCAAAAGCTTTGATGATACGGGGCTTAGAGGTTTCTTGTAGTGTCAATGATGTCATGGTTAGTACCCTTAGGACATTCATTCACTCGTTGACACACTTTTTACCCTAATAATTGCATACAGAACTCTCTCTCTCTCTCTCTCTCTCTCTCTCTCTCTCTCTCACACACACACACACACACACACACACACACAACCTTGATCCCCAATCTCACCCCCTCATATCCTCACCTACCCCCAATAAAAACACACATATATCGACACACACGTATGTAAGCATTTATATTTTATGTTACACACTTAAACACATAATCTTCCATGGGAATAAATTAGGCACCAAATTTAGTTAAATAGAGCAATAGTGATATTAGTGGTTAAATTTTATAGATACATATCCACACACATATATGTAAGAATTTATATTTATGTTAAACAAACAAACACATAATCTTCCATGGGAATAAATTAATTACAAAATTTATCTAAATGATATGGAGGGCAATAGTATATGCAAACACATAATCTTCCATGGGGAATAAATTAAGTATAAAATTTATTTAAATAAGGTGGAGAGCAATAGTACACATAAACACATAATCTTCCATGGGAATAAATTAAGCAAATAATTTATATAAATTAGAAGGAGATTAATAGTAATATTTGTGGTTAAATTTGATAGACATATATCCACACACACGTATAATATTTGTGGTTAATCTTCCATGGGAATAAATTAAGCACAAAATTTATATAAATGAGAAGGATATTAATAGTATTATTTGTGGTTAAATTGATAGACACATATCCACACACACGTATCTAAGAAGTTATATTTGTGTCACACACAAACACATCACTATTCATGGGAATAAATTAAGCACAAAATTTATTTAAATGAGATGGAGAAAAATAGTGATATTAGTGGTTTATTTTGATAGCAACAAATAGCTTCTCCATTTGAGATGCCCCTTCATCAAATAACTTATATGTTAATGATCCTATGCACCTTCAATATATGGCTTTGCCAATGAACATGCCCACATTCTAGAGAGCAAATTGGCAGCCATGTTATCCTTCTCCTTGTGTAAGTGATCTCGTAGTCATAATTTTGAAGAGTAGCAATCCACCTTATTTTATTGGGAGAGAGATTGGGCTAAGATAAGAAATATTTCATCACACTATGATCACTCCTCACATAAAATATACTCCCATAGAGGTAGTGTTGTTACTTCTTGATGGCATACAAGATAAAAATCATCCCTTAATCGTATACATGCATTTGCTTTTGGTCCTCATATGCAATCACTCCATGGTCTTGATACAAGGTGGCCCTAATGCTTCTTCCACATGCATTCGCTCTCATGTGGTGAAAGGCCTTGAGAAATCTATACACACAAGTATAGGGGCTGAAGTGAGCATATTGTTCAAGTCTTCAAACTCTTGTTAGTCATGGAATCCTAAAAGAATGCCTCGGCTTCAATTTATGCATATTTAGCAATAAATCTCCTATAAAATGCATATTTGGCAACGAATCTCTTATAGAATGACAAGGTACCAATTCTTAGTTAAGTAGCGTTAGTACGGATTAGCCAATTCTTAACACCTTCTACCTTCTTTGGATCCACTTTAATGCCATTTCCCATAATATGACCAAGGTATTCTAACTCCTCATGTGCCATGAATGTGCATTTGCTTTCGTTTGCATAAAGGAAGTTGGCTCTTATCCAATACCTCTCACATGTCTCAAGTGTTCTTCCTCATCCTTGCTATATATCAAGACGTTATCAAAGAATACAAGGATAGATCCCCACATGGGGGCATGATGGTCATGTGGCCACACATGTTTTTTTAAATTTATTTATTTAGTATTTTTTTTATTTTTTAAAAAATAAATAAAATTAATAGTTTTAAAAAAGACTTTAAGGAGAGGTGTGCCTACATCATCATTCAAGAAAAAGGTGCTTGAAGAAATGAATTCCATGCCATTGGCAGGGCACTTGGGTATGTGAACCTAGACATGTGAGCGTCTGTAGTAGATGTGTCTAGATATGTGAACCTGAATACTTGAATCCATGAACCTGGACACGTGAGCCTGCTAGACATGAGACTTGGACACGTGTGCCTACTGTTCTACAAATGTGAGACTTGAATACGTGAACCTATAGATGTGAGCCTGCAAAAGTAGACGTGAGACTTGGATACCTGAATACATGAACCTAGACACTTGAGACTACAAACATGAGACCTAGATACGTGAACTTGGACACATGAGCTTGTAGTGAACTTGGACATGTGAGCCTAAATACATGCACTTGGACATGTGAGCCTAGAGGCGTGAACCTACATATGTGAGCCTGTAGTAGATGTGAACCTAGATACGTGAGCCTACATATGTGAGCATGCTGCATATGTGAGTCTAGAGGCGTGAACTTGGACATTGATCTTATAGACATGAGCCTAGTAAGAAAGAACAAATGTGAGTCTAGAGGCGTGAACTTGGACACGTGATCTTATAGATGTGAGCCTAGTTTAAAAAAAAGTATATGGAACCACTTTTTTTTTAAAAGTATATGGAACCACTTTTAAAGTATATGGAACCACTTTTAAACCTGCTCCAAAAGCACTAAGGACCTTTGATGCAAACCTGTTCTGGACTAATTATTGGAAATATCAATACAAAGTTTATTGTAGTACATCAAACCACACTTCCTTAAACCCACACTAAGTCTTTGATCCTAGCAAAATGACCAGCACTCAGTATAGTGCTCCCCTAGTTAAGAAGGATACGGATTCACCTCAAGTGAGAAGCTTTGGGAAGAAATGAGCCAACAAAACTCAGATGTGAATGGAGGGAACATCAAAACACCTAGAAACAGGGGCCGCTCCCATAGTCCTCTAAGCCCTAGATTCACCAATTGGCTAAATAGCACCATAAAATTCTTGAAAAAACATTAAATTGGCTCATTTTTAGGCAAAGCTCCAGTAAAAATAAAGAGTGAGAGCAGGACTAAGAACCTTGTTCCCTCAAGAAGCGATTAAGCCATGTTCGATGCCACAATGTTTTAAAGATTTAGTGTCAATCCTGAGCTAGGTGTTCCTCAATACACCCAATAGTAAGTGCACACAGTGCAAGCAAGAGTCCCACTATCCACATGAGCTCATTATAGAAGTACCTTCACCATGGAACCAAGTTTCAGTTCTTCCCTATTTGGGTGAGGAACATAGAATAGGGGGACAGAACTAGTGTTGGGACTACCTCAACACAAAGGGATCCACAAGGGAATTCTCATAATGTGTCCTTAACTTTGCAGCAAGCCTTAGTCTCAAAGCCAGGTCGGTGGAGGACAAGTGCCATTGGAAGCCACACCACCTAACCTTATAGGATAAGAGACCACCTAACCTTATTGGATTAGAGACTCCTTACCTTGAAATAGAGGTATTGCCCAACCACCTCCTTACGTTTCCCTTCCATGTAAATATGCAAAAGACGTGGTTAGGACGGCCCTTAAAATACAAAGGGGGTTTACAACAAACATAGCTCTTAGAGGCTCAGAGTTAGGTAAAATCAAGCCAATCCATATCTCAAAGATGATGACCAAATTTGATGGAACTTGAGATCCCATTCATTTGCGAGGTCATGGTAAGGATTGATGATCCCACCAAGATCTTCTCATTGGAAATTTACCTTGAAGGCAAAGTAGGCTAGTGGCGTAGCTCTCTAAATTGACTTGAAAAGGCCAGCACGAGGTTTTAAGACAAACTTTCATTGTGGTATTCTCACCGAGTGGATCCAAATGGAGCCCCATTTGTAGAAATCTATAACCTCATGCAGCAAGAGGAGGAGGAGGGAGAAACAACACGGGATTACATTGCTATAACGAATTATCTTCATATGAGAATGCAACATGCATTTGCAAAAGACTAGATGACTTATCATTCATTGATTAATTGACTTGAAAAGGCCAGCACGAGGTTTTAAGACAAACTTTCATTGTGGTATTCTCACCGAGTGGATCCAAATGGAGCCCCATTTGTAGAAATCTATAACCTCATGCAGCAAGAGTAGGAGGAGGGAGAAACAACACGGGATTACATTGCTATAACGAACTATCTTCATATGAGAATGCAACATGCATTCGCAAAAGACTAGATGACTTATCATTCATTGATTGATTTATTGAGTATCAAGAGTAAGAGGCTTCACGTCCAATTTCTACTTTTAGACGTGTGTTGTAGACAATCTACATGATAAATCTCATTAGCTGAGACATTGTAACTCCATGAGGCAATGCACCTCAAGGTCCTTCTTCTTCTTCGGCGGAGTCAATGTGGTCTCTGAAGACGTATCTAAGGCCAATTACTTAGATATGTGTGATGATAACTAAGAATTTCTTGAAAAACATAATATGAAGTGGAGTGTAGAGGTTGAGAGTGCATGGACAAAATTAGAAAAATTTAGAAATAGAAAGAATTCTAAAAAGATGAACAGGGAGGCCTTCCCTATATAGGTCAATGGAAGGAACATATGTTCACATGTGTTTGCATGCCATTTGAAGAAACAAGTATGTGTAGGGTAGCAAACATGCATTCACAGATGACTGAATACAAGTGAGTGAACATCTGCATTCTCACAAGTGAGTGATTGATGATAACAATTGAGGCCACTAGCGAAGCCCAGATGGCGGAGCATGCTCAGCAAGTTCTAGCGGGGTCTAAGGGTGAGGGCACCCAAATCGGAGCACTTGGGTGTGGCAGAGTAGGCTTATGGGTGGGCAGGGCCCTATAAGTGCCTAGGAGTGTGGAGTTATTCACATTCTGCTCTATGGGTTGGGTGGTGACTAGAGCTCCTTGCCCTCTTGAGATATGTAGGGTAGCAAACATGCATTCATAGATGACTGAATACAAGTGAGTGAACGTGTGCATTCTCACAAGTGAGTGATTGATGATAACAATCGAGGCCACTAGCGAAGCCCAGATGGCGGAGAATGCTTAGCAAGTTCTAGCGAGGTCTAGGGGTGAGGGCACCCAAGTCGGAGCACTTGGGTGTGGCCGAGCAGGCTTATGGGTGGGCAGGGCCCTATAAGTGCCTAGGAGTGTGGAGTTATTCATATTCTATTCTATGGGTTGGGCGGTGACTAGAGCTCCTTGCCCTCTTGAGATATGATGCTGGATATGGTGGATGCAACATTGGTATCAAAGCTAGCGTAGTTCTCTCTTTCTTCTCGCATCATGTGATCAAGCTCCGGAAGAGATAAGTCTTATCTTATTTTATTTTTCAATTGTTCTTTTAATCTCTCGTTTTTCAAAGCATAGCTAGCCATAGCCAAAGGAGAGAAGCAACACAGCAGGGTGAAATTGATTATGTATGTGCACACATCAAAGGTGTGTGCAGCCTGTTAATCAAGGAGAATAGATGTTGTTGCTACTGGTACTTGGAACACTCTCTGAGTAGATTCGTGCAAGCTTGGCTGTGCATATTCATTTAATTCAGCCCTACTGAAATGGTGGGTGTGGGTGCAAGAAAGAACAGTGTAGTAAAACAAGGGAGTTGAAGGGAACATTGTGTGTGTAGGGTACACAATACACACACTATAGAAGCAATAAAGTGTTGAAAGGGTATGCTCTACACAAAATCGGCATTGATTTGGCAGCAATCAAGGAAGCAACTTACATCGCTTGCCTCCATTAATCATGGTAGCATGAGAAGAGGGGTCGGACGAGCTGTCATGTGTGCCAATTGCACAATTGAAAAGTGTGTGTGTGGGTGGGTGTTGTAGAACACTCATAAGACAGAGCATGCCGCAAGAGGTCTCAAACAAGAGTTGCGCAAGCTATTGGTTTTGGTGAAACTGACGTAAGGAAGATGATCACGTGGATTGACTCCATAGTAATAGGTGGGTTGGAAAGATTTCACCACTCATGAATGTGATAAGGTCAGTGTGTACGTACTTGTCGTGGGCCAATGTCAAAGCGTGTTCCTTAGCATGTAGCTATTCATCTCAATAGTAGTATTTTTAATTTGCTAAGGTATATTAAAACATGTTCCCACCCTATAGAAGGTATGGGGATTGGATTTGTCTTATCACCATACTCAAAAACTACATGGAGACTCACTTGAAATTGTGATGAATGCAAAATTTTAAAACGTATGAGTGTGTGTAGGTCATGCATGTTCATTTCGTTTGGTGTCCATTGGTAGTGTGAGTGAATAATGAGCATCTGCTTGAATTTGAGAATAATGAGCATCTGCTTGAATTTGAGAATGCTTGATTTGATCACTTTTAAGTCCATGTATGTGTGGGCCACAAGTGGCATCGAGAGAAGTTTCCTTTTGGATCTACAAGGTAATTAGAGCGTTTGACCCCACAGCCAGCAATCTTGCCCGCATGTGGCAAGATTTATTTCTTGTCATACGGAGGTTGTATGTCCTTTGATGGTCATTTGACTTGTCTTGCAGGAGACCCAAAAGCTCCTATGCCATGCCCCAAACATTGTCCACATTGGTAGATGATCTCATAGTTGAGCTCGTTGAGGCTTAGTGGACAACGCACTTGGCAAAGTCATACCGGAGAGTTTGATAGTGCTTGTATGGTCCTAGATTCAAGAGATAATCTCTTGGATGAGGACCTATGATGGCATAGATCATTATACCTCCGTGTGCGTGTTCATGGACATCCGGAAGGATTTTGTGAATGGTCACTTTGGTGGTTTTTATGCAGTACAAATTGTTCAAGCAAGCTAATTGAGATATTGTTGTTATTCTTTGGTGGGTAACAATTTTAATTTAAAGCAAACATGGGAAACATTTTGATAAAGGCATCGCTCATCGGTAACATCTTCGATAACGACCAACTTTTTTTAATAAGTTGTGGGAGTTGTAATACCTCATCGGCTTTTCATATAAGTGTACATGGACATTAGTTTTTGTTATTGCACATTTTAATCTCTTTTAGGTTGGTTTTGATTGGATGGGCCAAGGAAATGTGCCTATTGGGGTCCTATTTATAGATCTCTTGCTTGTATTTGTTGGTTTTGATTGGATGGGCTGAGGAAATGTGCTTGCAAGGGTCCTGTTTATAGATCTCTTGACCGTATTTGTTCATAGACACTTTTACGACCGTAGGCCGTGTCTCCAAAAAAGTTTATATGTCTCAACTAATTTGTTAAGATAGAGTTTGAACCAACTTAAAAAACTACTTGCATTGGTTTTAAATCTCACCGTAGTGTGACAAAGACCAATCTAGGCCCTTTGTTCTTATTGCTAGATGATAAGAAAGTGTCTTTGGGTGTTTCACAACTACAATGTTGCGCTATTTAACAACTGCAGTGTTGTTAGCCTGGTCTATAGAGACGCAAGCATTTTCGTAGAGAGACATGTCTTTTACATGAATTCTAACATGCCACTAGAAGAAAAATATTTGGTTGCAAATATGGTTGGGTCGGGTTTTGACCCCATTTATGAAAAGAGAAAGAGAGAAAAGCCTTTTTCCCTTTTGACGGGATTTGTAGTAATCCCATGCTCAAAGTCAGGGGGTTTATAGAAATTCCGAGCTTTGAATAAGTAGACTTTGAGTATGTAAAGCCCTACTATAAAGGATTCTTGTTTATTCTTCACCATATTTAAGTTTGAGTATGTAGTTGCTCTAGTTATGTGGAAAATAGGTACATTCCATCTGTCAACAAATTGGGAGAATATATGACATAGTATGACATCTAGGGAATTATTAGCTGTGATTTTCCTCATTTTTGCGTTGTAACACCATAAAATTTGAAATCTAAGTGGTTGGGGTTACAAGTAGTCCAAGATTTATTGAATTAATTCTATGTGCATACTTCATGTGCTAGTGTTGTAGAATTTTGGGGTGATTTTGAATCTCCTCAACGGTGAACTCATGCTATAAAACAAGTTGTTCCTTATACTTTATTTGGTGATGTTTTGTATCACTCTTGGTTTTGAGGATGTGGAACCATCCTAGTTAAAGCAAGAAAGTTCATTTTTTGTGTCACAATAGTTTTCATGATCATTTAATGGTATGAGTCTATGCAAACTCTTGTGACCTTGGTGGTATGGGACACCAAGGCAAACACAACAAATTAACTTTTTTGGCTTTAAATTTTTGTATTGCATAGTCACTTTTTAGGTTATGCCTACACAATCTACATTATGTTGATAGGATTGGATAGCCATTACTAGTTATAGTCATTGTCTACTGTGTCAAAATGGGATGCTGATTTAGAATGATCAGATGGGTCTCTTGACACACAGATGTTTGAGTTTAAGGTTGAACATGGTGGTTCAGAAGTAAACTTAAGGTTTGGATCTGATCCGGAGAGATCAAAGGAAAACCACAGTAGATGTGGTGTTAATTTAGAGTGATTACACGATGCAAATCTTAGTCTTGATGCTAGCATGGAGTGCTCAGCAGTTATCTTGATTATTTTTGTATTTAGGCAAGATGTTGTTGTATGCACGCACAATTTCCAACAATAATCGCCTCCCTTGTCAAAAAGGTGTGCTGATTCAAAGAGGAATGAGCCAAGGTTTTTGCGAGAAGAAGAGTGAGCATTGATCTAGAGTGATCAGACGAATCTCTTGGGTTATGTACTACGACAGAGCTCAGGGATGGACTCTTCATGCCTAATTGACCTTGTGTCCAATGGGAGTGATAAAACTTATCGGGGAAAAAGTGAGTATATATTTTAATTGATATTCTAGATAAAGCCTTGACCTTGTCAATTTACGTGACCAATTACCACCAAGAGTGTTCAATGTGTATTTTGGGTAGGTGTGGTAGTGTTAATTGTGTATTTTGGGTAGCCCCTGTAGCTCCAAAGTTTTTACTTTAATTGAGGTGAGCACTTTGTATTAAGTGGCCCAGCCATCTTGTAAGGGATGGCTCCTTTGGATATTTTGATGCAGGAGAGTATATTCCCGAGTATAGAGTTACTAATAGAAATGTACGGAGTTACTCGACCAAATCAAGATAGAGATTTGGTTTTTTGATAGAGAAGATAAAGTGGATGTTTTTCCTCTTCACTTCGCTAGGAAAAAGAAAAATTATACACATTTATGTTTTGTAATATGTTTATGAAAGTGCGTACAAGGACCAGCGATTTTTGTTGTCATCGATTACAATTTGATAGTATATTGCCACCTACTATGGGTAGGTAGTGCATTGCCATTGTCATGGGGAGGCAACATAGATTTGTATATGCCAAACTTCATATTGGTATTGAACACAAATTGGATGTGTTATTCATGTCAAAGTAGTCTCAAAGTATAAAAATTGATTTTGTTTGTCTATCAGTGTAAGGTGTGCTAGAGCCATACCTAATCCATATATCAGTGTAAGGTGTGTTAGAGCCATACCTAATCCATATATCGTAGCGTATGTATACATAGATTGGGTAAGCAATAAAGAATTTGTCATTTACTGCTTTATAGTAAATCATTTCCCTTAATTGAAATGGTTTACGATATTGTTTCGCCTAGTAGAGGTGTCCAGTGAGACCACACTTGTAGAGGTTTGTCTGGATGGTGCTATTTGCTTTTGGATGTTTGCCTATAAACATGTCCATAGAGACGTGGTTAGCTGTAGAGACATATATATGTATTGCCAAGGAATAAAAGTTATTTTCGGAGTAGACATGTGGATAGGCATGTATCTACTTGTGGGCTGGGAGTGGTACTCTCATTAGTGTACATTACTCTTGATTTTCTAGTAGTGCGTAGACACTATACATCACATAGATGATGTCTATGTGGAAATCATATTCGTTTGCAAGATGTGTAAATTGTTCTTGGAAGAACACAAGAACTTTTGGAGAGAGAAAAGTGTAGCTTTCCTTAGACTGTGTAAGGTCAATTGAACTTTACCACATTATAGGATAATTTGCTAAAGACTTGTTCGTTGCATAAATTTGTTGAATTAAAGTCCATGTGGTTTCTAATCATAAGAGAAAAATATCTTTGATGTAGTAGAACATGCAAAGGAATTCCTTGAATGCCAGAGCACATTTATTATGAAGTTCTTGAGGATTTGAGAACTTCTGGCGTATACAAAAGGCATGATGTTATTTGATGCCTTAGTAGCAATCAATTTATGTTTTATTGACATATTTCATAGTTGCAAGTGGCAACTATGGTTTGGTGTTCCAAATAAAACACGAGTGTTGTATGTTTTATTGGTCGTAGTACTTAAGGAAAATATGTGTTGTGTGTCTTGCTTTCCTTGTCATAGTACTTAGGGAAGTTATAGGCATAGATGACCATATGGTCTACATACAGACACTTGTTTACAAATTTTTGAACTATTTTTGCAGATAAAAACTCTTCTTGAAGGGAAGAGTAAATAGGTTGAAAAAGTTTCTTCTTCCAAGTAAAAATATGTGAAAACATCTGAGCTTGCTAGGTCTTGAAACCTTTCATCTTTAAGGTGAATTTATCCCCCCTTATTTCATGTACCTTACTAGTGTGATTTCTCATAAACTCATCAACCTTTTATCTGTAAGGTGAATACTCTCCCTCATTTCATGTACCTTACTAGTGTGATTTCTCATAACCTCATCAACCTTTTATCTCTAAGGTGAATACTCCCCCTCATTTCATGTACCTTACTAGTGTAATTTCTCAAAACCTTAGTAACGTTTTATCGCTAAGGTGAATACTCCCCCTCATTTCATGTTCCTTATTACTAGTGTGATTTCTCAAAACCTTAGCAACCTTTTATCTCTAAGGTGCATACTCCCCCTCATTTCATGTTCCTTATTACTAGTGTGATTTCTCAAAACCTTAGCAACCTTTTATCTCTAAGGTGCATACTCCCCCTCATTTCTAAGTACCCTTCATCACTTATTATCTAACACTCCCCCTTAAGTGATTAATTCCTATTATCATACATGTATTGATTCATTTCTAGACTCTTAGTCATTTGCTAGAGTGGTTCACCTCTTGGGCTACAATGTTGACTTTAACTTGGGACTTTTTGCTATAGGTAGAAATAGGGTTACAAGTAAAGGTGAGATTCATGACATCATTATATTCTTTTAAAAGAGAGAACATAATTCTTCTTATGAAGTATTCTCCTTCTCCTCTTCAATAATTATGTTTTCTTTGGTAGAGTCGATGCCACAATAATCCTTTGCTATATGTCCCATCTTATCACAATGGTAACACTTTATCTTGGTCTTGCCTCTTGCTAAAATCATGATCTTGGTCCTTTGTAGAATAATGCGTGTTCTCCAATGGGGTAGGTGCAATCTGGCTTTGATTCTTTGGTCTTCCTCCATAACTTTTATGCCTTCAAGATTTGGGTCGAAAAGATTCTTCAATGGCCCAAAACTCTTCACTCAATTAGAAGGCTCTTCAATAAGATAGCAATTGTATCTTCTTCTTATATGGGAGAGCCAATACTAGCTAATTATTGTATAATGCCCATCATTTTCTTAACATGTGCGGGAAAAATAATCATTTACTTTCATGTCCAAACCAAAAAAAATGGAATTTAAGGTTGATTTTAGAGTTCTTTCCCCTTTTCCCAAATAATTTTGTGTTTCCTTTTTGTAACACTCCATCATTACCTTTTTACCCCTACTTAGAGCTTGATTAGAGCGAGGGGGCCATCTTGATGAACTGATGTACTAAGGCTGTCTTTGTCTCCTGAGGCAGGAAATGACCTCTGAGTGTTTTGCACTGAGCCATGCTACATAGGCCTCTGAGCCATGCTTTTATGCCCCTGGTTCATGCTCATGATCCTTTGATCCAATTGTGAGGACCATGTCTTGTTTCTTTGCTAGTGTTGAGGCATAGAGACTATTGAAGGTTGTTAGTCAGGCGTTACCTTCATCACTCCAAAGGGGGGTTTGTTGGGTATTTCAGAGTTAGTTGGTGTGAACACCCCCTCAGGATGTGAATAGCCCTTATTAAGGTCTAGGTCAAAATATGAGGCTTGATGCCTATAAAAGCATGGGGTGGTTCTTATAATCATATGAGTATCATTTGAGTTGTGCAACATATCTCTCTTGTGGTCTTCTCTCTCTCTCTCTCTCTCTCTCTCTCTCTTCCTTCCCCATTGTTAACCAAGAAGAAGAAAGCAATATACTTTTGCAAAGCTTCATTATAACTTTCAGAATGTCCAATGTGTGAATCTCATGCAAAGGAATAGGAAAATGAGGGACCTTTGTATTGTTGTAAAGAAATTCCATTCTAAAGCTAGAATAAATACCTCTAGATATCTTTATAAAGTTCAACTGAGCCATAAATGGATATTTTGAAACTTTGTATTTTTTTAAAGAAATACATTCTAAATCTAGAATAAATATCTATATAAAAGGGTTTATATTATAAAACTTAACAAGTCACTTTCACTTCAAATGTTAGGGGGATTTTGAAGAGTGAATCATGTTTCTCATATCCTTCCCTTTGCATTGTGCTAAAAATATGAGAATAGTGAGATTAATGTTACAAAATCAAAAAAAACAAAAATCGCATTACTTGATTCATATAACAACTTAAAAGACAAAAGTTTGAACTTCCCTCATTTTACAAATGGCAATGGAGCCTGTGGAAAAAAACATTTCTTTTAAGGTAATACTAGCCTTTATAGCTTTGCATATTCCTTGACATTCTAAGAAACAATTCTTTTCAAGTGATTCAAAATTCTCTCTCTCTCTCTCTCTCTCTCTCTCTCTCTCTCTCTCTCTCTCTCTCTCTCTACACCCAAACCCCCCAATACTCACACATAAATAATCATAAGTTTGTATTTACCTTTTAAAAAAATTTTGATTTATTTTTTTTAATAGAGCTCAAAATAATATTTCAAGTACCTTGATCTAATATATGTGATTTAGCACTAGTTTCTCCTCTTTTTGATAATTCTACCCAAATTTTTAAATTCTTAGCAACATTGTGTAGTTTTCTATCTTATTCATGAATTTTAGCTCCTATTTTTAATGTCAATTATTGTTTTTTGTGATTGGGATAACAATCGGAGAATTGCATACATAACCTATAATTCCCACTCACAACATGCATGGTTGAACATAACTATTATGGTGGATGGGGCATAGCTTGAAGAATATGTATTATCAAAGTGATTAGTAAGTGTTTTCCATTGTCGTATATACTTCCTAGGCTTTTCACACTTACTTTTACAAGTGCCCATGCCCAAGGCTATGAGCCCTTATTATGCCTATGCACATAAAAGTGGTCCATAATTCGTGGCCCATGGATCCTATCCACACATATACATGAAGTATGCCTCATGGAAAGTATGTTACAACCATTTCCACCTACAGATTTCATCCTCAAAACGATAAGATATAACAATGCTCAATATCAAGTCAATATTAAGTACGCCATGAGTGAGTGTAGAAGATCTTATTATTTATGTGATAATGTATGCTCTCTAGAGATGATGGCTGCCCATGAGATAAACTGCACTCTTCGTGTATAGAGGGGTTAGGCACAAGTCTGCACAAGGGAATAGCTAGCAAAGGAGTGGATTTCACCACCTGCAATGCACACACACACGTTATGCTTGGTAATCCAAAAGATACCTTATGTAAGATTTGATAAAAAGTGGTTAACAATTACCTTCACTCTGTTAAGACTGTGTTGTAGGAGTTCTAATCGCAAGTGAGTTACATGAGTCACCATGAAACCCTCTTCATTCTCACCTTCTTTTTCAATTCCCTCGTCCACACCTTCTACTTTCTTAGTTTCTTTAATGGATTTTAAAGAAGCACCTTTCTTCGAAGATTTAGCAACTTGACTTGGATTCCTTCAAGGAGGAGTCCAATCATCATCATCTTCCTCTTACACTTTCTTCCTCTTCTTCATACTTGTCACTTCTTGGCTTGCTTGTCTGGAAGTTGTGCTCTTTACACGTTTTGCACGCTTTGGATGTTGGGTTTCATTTAATGTGTTTGCAACAATCTAAACACATCGACATATATAAGACAGATTGCTCTCAAAAAGCCACTAAAAAAGAGCATATAATTAAAAAGGTGGAGAGAGATAAAATAAGACTTATGCAATCTCTCGTTGGCCACATAATAATGTATCCTTTGGTTTGATTTAACTTATCGATATCACTATCTTCAAGGGGAAAAGGAAGAGATACTTGTCCCACTTCAACATCTTCTATTGACACGCCAACATGACCAAGCAGCAGCAGCAAACCAATTCCATAGACAACAGCCACGGTGGGGTCTACATGAAAAACGATCCTAGTAGCTACCTTGGTATCATTGAACATTAAGTACACTTGTGTCCCTCTTTGGAATTAAGGAGACGCCATGAGGACGATTAAGTAGCACGAGAGGAAGGAGATTGAACAAGGAAGAAAGAGTCCTAAAAGATATCAGAAAATAAAAGATAAAAATAGAGCAAAAAATAATAGATATAAATAGAGAGAAAAAAGATTAAATTTAAAAAAATTAGGGTTTTGAAAGAAGGGAAAGAAGGAACAAAGAAGAAGAGAGGAGAGGGAAGAAACAATGAAGAAAAGAGAAAGGAGAGGAGAGGAAAAGAAATAGAGAGAGAGAGAGAGAGAGAGAGAGAGAGAGAGAGAGAGAGAGAGAGGAAAAAAGAGAAGAGAGGAGAGAGAAGAAACAATGAAGAAAAGAGAAAGGAGAAGAGAGGAAAAGGAAGAGAGAGAGAGAGAGAGAGAGAGAGAGAGAGAGAGAGAGAGAGAGAGGGGGAGGGGAGGGAGGGGTGTTAACTCATTCCTAGGGTTAACAAGAGATACCACCATTATCTTACATTAAGGAGTCAAGGTAGATACACCAAAGGGTTATACATTCAAGATATGAAGCAATGGTGTCCAAATCTACAACTTGGACGGGCGCCTGTAATGGTCCAATGGAATACTTAAGCCGATTCCCACTTCAAGAGCATGTGGTAGCATGTAGGATGAAGTCCCAAGTGATGTACTTCATGGATATATTATGAGAGTAGTGATTGTAATAGCATTAGGCCTCTTATGAGCCTAAAGTGCCCGATCGGCCATAGTTTAGGAAGTGAGTGTGAACACTTATGGCCATGTATATAAGTGAATATCTCTCATAATACAACAGACTCTCCAATTATGCAATTGATTCTTGCTCTTGCTAATCTCTCTCTCTAATGCATGCTAGTGAGTGTATGTGAGTGATGTGAGGTGAGAGGAGGGACAAGTACCCGTAGTGCAACGCGGTGGTGTAACAATGCTTGCGGGAGGTGCGGTGGAATTGCTTCTCAAGGAGTTGTAGAGCTTGGAGACCTTAAGGGTTACGAGCTTGGCCATTGGAAAGATCCTCATCACCATGATAGTTTTGGTTCACCAAGTAATCTCTTGTTGGATGTGTTTCAAGGGGGGTTAGGGTGAGCCATAACATTTTTGGCGCCAAAAATGTTATGGCTCGCCCTAACCCCCCTTGAAACACATCAAACAAGAGATTACCTTGTGCCAAAAATGTTATGGCTCACCCTAACCCCCCTTGAAACACATCCAAAAACAAGAGATTACGTCGTGAACCGCAACTGTCGTCGTGAGGATCTTTCCAATGGCCGAGCTTGTAACCCTTGAGGTCTCCAAGCTTTACAACTCCTTGAAAAGCAATGTCACTGCACCTCTCCTGAGCGTTGTCACACCACCACATTGCACTACGGGTACTCGTCCCTCCTCTCACCTCACATCACTCACACACACTCACTAGCATGCATTAGAGAGAGATTAGCAAGAGGATGAGCAAGAGCAAGACTCAATTGTACAATGGGAGAGTATGTTGTATTATGAGAGATATTCATTTATATACATGGCCATAAGTGTTCACACTCACTTAAACTATAGTCGGCCGGGCACTTTAGGCTCATAAGAGGCCTAATGCTATTACAATCACTACTCTTATAATATATCCATGAATATATCCAAGAAGTACATCACTTGGGACTTCATCCTACATGCTACCACATGCTCTTATAACGGGAATCGCCTTAAGTATTCCATTGGACCATTATAAGCACACATCCAAGTTGTAGATTTGGATACCATTACTTCATATCTTGAATGTATGACCCTTTAGTGTATCTACCTTGACTCCTCGATGTAAGATAATGGTGGTAGCTCTTGTTAACCCTAGGAATGAGTTAACATTCTCGTCCTCGTGATGGTGTTGAAGACTTTTGTATGGGGAGAATTGACAAGCTTGTAGATGGCTTTGATGTTGAGAGACCATCAATGGTCTTTGTTCCTATGGAAGAAATATGAAAAGGTAGTTAGGGAATTTTAAGGCTCACCCTAACCCTCCTTCAAACACATCCAAAAGAGATTACTTGGTGAACCGCAATTGTCGTTGTCGTGAGAATCTTTCCAATGCTGAGCTCGTAATCCTTGAGGTCTCCAAGCTTTACAACTCCTTGAGAAGCAATTACACCACGCCTCCCATGAGCATTGTCACTCTGTCACATTGCACTACGGGTACTCGTCCCTCCTCTCACCTCACTTCACTCACACACACTTACTAGAATACATTAGGAAGAGAGATTAGCAAGAAGATTAGCAAGAGAAAGACTCAATTGCATAATGGGAGAGTATGTTGTATTATGAGAGATATTCACTTATATACATGGCCATAAATGTTCACACTCACTTAAATTGTTGCCGTCCGGGCACTTTAGGCTCATAAGAGGCCTGATGCTATTACAATTACTACTCTCGTAATATATCCATGAAGTATATCACTTAGGACTTCATCCTAACTTGCTACCACACGGTCTTGAAGCGGGAATCGCCATAAATACTCCGTCACACCATTACGGGCGCCCGTCCAAGTTGTAGCTTTGAACACTATTGCCTCATATCTTGAATGTATGACCCTTTGGTGTATCTACCTTGACTCCTCGATGTAAGATAATGGTGGTAGCTCTTGTTAACCCTAGAATTGGGTTAATATTTCCCCCTTTCTGATGGCGATCGTGTCCTCGCCGTGATCGCGTTGAAGACCTTTGTGTGGGGAGAATGGACAAACTTTGTCCATGGCTTTGATATTGAGTGACGTTCAATGGTCTTAGTTCCTCCGAGAAGGAATAAGAAAAGCTAGTTAGTGAATGAAAAGGTTAGTGGTTTATTGGGAATACCTAACAGGGTGGGGTTTTTTGCGAATTATTACATTTTTATATTTGTGTGAGCCTTTTTTTTGTCACTTTGTTTTTGGCAATCATAAGCAAGGTTACATGTGATTTGTGTTATTGGGGATGCTAAGACATGTTAATAATGGGAGAGAAGAGAGAGGGAAGGATCCAAAGGAGCGTAGACTTAATCATCAGAATGAGATGGTGATTCTCAGTTCCTCATTTGATTCATTGAAGTGAGATTCATCATTTGAAGAAATTGGCCTTCGATGATGTCCCTTTGTGTGGCTGGATTCTTGTCAAATGTTGTTGAGTAGGACTTGTTCTTGCTGTCTTCTTCCCATGTGCTTTTTATGTTTTTATGTATATTTAAGTATATTTATATTTTTATGTTTTTATGTATATTTAATTGCTCTTATAAAGCAAATATACATGAAGTACAAGAATTGAATCATAGAGACTCTTATTGATTGTTCTGTGTGTTGAAGTAGCCACTTGTTGGTGAGGGTTGAAAGAATTACGTCAACTTGCGAGGCTAATATAGATATCTTCACTAAGGATTGAAGATCATTGATTTGTGAAGATGGTAGCATCGTTTGTAATTTGAAGGAAAATTCCAGGCGATGGGTTGTGTCATTGAATAGGCTTTCGCCGACCATGGTCCCCCCATCCAGAGATGTACCTGGAAGTTGTCAATGGTGAGGCTTTGGTGAAAATGTTCTCCAAGGCATGAGTATGGATATGTACTCTCATGGAACAGGTGCTACATTAATTTAGCCAAAAGAATAGTAAGCTATAATCTTAACAAATATATAATGGCTATTGAAGATCGTTGGGAAAGTGTTAATGTGTGAGATGGCTTAATCCGTGATATGGCTTAAATCGTGAAAGTGCAGGTTCTTACACCGTGAGAATGTTAATTTGTGCGAGACTTGAACTCGTGAGATTGCAGGTTTTTTTAGCCATGAAGGGATATTCCGTGAAATGGCCTAATCCTGTGAAAGTGCAAGTTTTTTTGGTCATGAAGGGATATTCCATGAAATGGCCTAAACCCGTGAAAGTTAATCCCGTGAAATGGTGTTTCCGTGAAAGTGCAGACCGTGAAATGTTGTTTCTGTGTGAAATGGAATTTCGTGAAGCTTAATTATGTGATCCATGAGATGGAATTCCGTGAAGGGTAATTACGTGAGATAGAATTTCGTGAAGGGTAATTACGTGAGATGGAATTTCGTGAAGGATAATTTCATGAAATGGAATTTCGTGAAGTTGTAGGTTTTGATTCCATGAAATTATTGGGTTTTTTTTCCTTTTTTATTCTGTGAAATGGCCTAAACCCATGAAAGTGCAGGTTTTGATCCCAATGATTTTTTATTAAAATGATTCTATGGGTCAGCTAGAGCATGACATGCGAGCAACAGGTTCTTGTACACTTATGCTTCACATCCAGAGGGGTGACAAGAGCATTGTGAGTTTGTCTTTGATGCGCTTATAAGTCTCTGTAGCTGTGAGAATTGATTCTTGAATTTTTGGCTCACATGTTGTTGAGGTAGTAGGTAAGACTGCTGGTTGGTTACTTGAACACACAAGCTCTTGTATAGGTGCTGAATGCATGAGAGTGGTTGAGTGACTTGCTTCATGTTGCTTAGGCCTCCATTCTTGTCAAACTTTAGGTGAAGCTGTTGGGGTTGAAGTCCGGGTGAGGCTTTCTTCACGTTGATTTTGGCAACCATATGATGGGATTACCATCATAGTATCCTGAAGCACATGCATAAGCACCCATCTTTGATGAACATTATAAATCGGTGGTTGATGTGCTTGGCGTTGAGGTTTCCTTCTTTGTGCAAGCTTAGGGGACTTTGTGATGTGTTTGGGAATCCAAGTTTTGGTATTACTTTGGTAGTACCCTTGTGCTTGCAGTAATATTTTTGGTACCGACACTTGCTGACTTGGTGGATTTCTTTGAGAAACTCGCATAGGCTTTTGTGGACGGTTTTGTGGAGTACTTTTCTTTTTCCTTGGCCTTTGAGGGCTGTGTTGAGGAAGAGGTTTTGACTGTCGAGGCACCCAAATTTGATTGGCACCTTCATAGTAGCCTTGAGCTACAATGTTATATGCACATTATGTGTGCATATACTAGGAGGCTAACCCACATTAAGCTTGTGAGCATGGGAGCATGGGAACAAGCTATAGTGGAGCATGGGTTAGGATTAACTCTAAGGGTTAAGGTTAGGGTTAGGCATCCAAGGGTCACACATGGGAAATGGAGAGTCAAGAGTCACTTGAGGGCCCTCCTATATAATAGAGGCATGGGGCACCCTCAAGGGAGGCTTGGAGGCTTGGGCTTGTGAGGCCAAGGCTATGTGATGCTCTCTTGTGTAGAGGATCATATCTACTCGCTTACCATTTCACACTATAGCTACATGCTATTGGATTGGAGTTATACCTCTTGATGGTATGGGACATCAAGGTAGAAGTATGATGTAATTCATTATATTTCACACTATAGCTACATGCTATTGGATTGGAGTTATACCTCTTGATGGTATGGGACATCAAGGCAGAGGTATGATGTAATTCATTATATTTCATGTGTGCATCCCTTGGGCTCGGGGGTGGTTGGATGGATGAGTTTATGCCTGATTTATGCATGTTTATGCATAACAACTATCTAGAGAGATCTTAGGGTTTTAATAGTGGTATCAGAGCAATCTATAGTTAATTGTTGTTGAATTTTTCTTATTATAATTTTTGGTATTTTTTAAGTAAATTTTAATATTTACTAATAAAAATATTATTTTTTGATTTGTGTTGATGATTTACACGTGGATCATCGATATGGCGATTGGAATGCGTGTTACTACTATTCAATGGACGAATCGACGTTGCGGGGGAATTTCGTGAGTTTAATGCTATTTTTTGTGGTTTAAAATAAGCATTAATAAATTTTTTTACAAAAATACCACATATTTTATTGTGGATATTTTTGGTAGAATGGATTCCCTAAATTTCTAGAATTTTTAGGAAATTTTTCCTAATTTTTTAGAAAATTTTTGAGCATTTTTACAGTTAAAAATATATTTTTAATACATTTTTACGGGTTTTTTCACGGGTATCCGATCAAATTTCTGTCGATTTTCTGCTGAAATGCAATAGGGGACAACATGTTGATGCATGAAATGCTCTTTTGTGTATGTGGGACCCTCTCTGCCTCTCAATTCTGATTTTTTCTTCTTTTTTTCTCTCCCCGTGTGAATTTCTCTTAAAAGGGATTTTTTAATTGAACATTAATCATAATTAATATTAATTATGATTAATCATAATTAATATTAATTATGATTAAGTAAAGGTTTAATTAAAAACTTTAATCAAAAGATTAAAGTTAAGCTCTCTGTTAAGAGAGAGAGAAGGAGGGGGAATTGAGTGGAGAAGATGGAGAGGAGAGGAGGAGTTGAGATGGAGAGGAGAGATTTCATATTTTTCATTCATCTTTTCTATGCGCAGCAGCTGGCGAAAAAAACACCCCCCTCCCCCCAAAAAAATTTACATAAGCTTTTAATTAAGCTTATTAATATTTTTTATTTTTTTCATGAGTTTTTTATTACAAAAAGAAAAAGCTTTTGAAATCTTTTTCAAAAAAGCTTGAAAAAAAAAGCCTGAAAATTATGAGAAAATATGGGATTCGAGAAAAAAATTCTCTGGAATTTTTTAAAAATTTATTTTCTTGAAACCTCTTGGCTTTCAGCATTCTCGGAAAACCTTTTGGCTTTCCGAATTTTGGAAAATCTTTTGAACTTTCGGATTTCGGAAACTTTTGACCTTTCGCATTTCGATTTTTTTTTTGTCTTTTCATTTTCTTGAAACTGTTGGCTTTTCATATTCCGAGAAAACCGTTGGGATTCTGAAATTTTTTGACCGTTCGTATTCTAAATGCATTCGGGGTAAATTAAAAAAATTTAAAAATTCATGAAAATTAGACAGGTTATTTTAAATTTCTGGAAAATGTGGGGTTGGTGTTTGGCATGTGGTGTGTCCATTCGGGCGCCTGTGACCATTCAAATTCCTTTAAAAATATATTTTTTGACCCAGAAAGTTGAAAATCCATTAAAATTATAAATTTCATTGGATTTGAGAATTATCTGGTGGAATTGAAAATTTTGTGAACGATGGGATTCTCAGGAAAAATTAGGAAATTTCTAGAAATTATTTTTAAAAATCCTGAAAATTGATATTTTTAAAATATCAATGGTATTTTGGTAAATCTAAATTGCTAAATTTTTTTTGAAAAAATATAGGTTTGGAATGCCATAAGATAGGTTTGGTGGAATTCAAAATTGTCGTATTTTGAGACCCTATGTAAGATTCCTCCCCCAACCCCTTTTTGATGTCTAGTATCTTCCCCTGTAATCAACCCTCTTCAAAAATATAAAGACCTTGTTGCTAACTATTTTAGCTTAGAGAGAGAAAAATTATTCTAGAGAGAGAATATTCAGATTTTGAATATTTTTGGATAGAAAAATATCTCTTATAATTCAGATGAGTTCCCCTGAAACAGAAATTCAAAAAGAATTTTCCAATGTGCAATTGGAATTAATTGGAAATAGGTATAAAGAACCTTAGTCTAAGGGTCTAGATTTTCAGAAATCTTTAGACTATGGTCCAATTAAGGTTCCTATGGGCCAATAGCATCAATCCATGTGTAGGGAGGAGATAAATCCAATTTGTAAAAAGAAGATACCCAAAAATGAGTAAATGCTCACATAAGGTGAAGAGTTGAAAATGTACAAGGTTTATTAGTAAAAAACTTGAGCAATATTAAAAATATGAGATATTTTGGGTATCCAAAAATGAGTAAATGCTCACATAAGATGAAGAGTTGAAAATGTACAAGGTTTATTAGTAAAAAACTATGAGCAATATTAAAATAATTCCATTATGACACATATGTAAGGAAGGGGAATTCTTTAAAGGAGGTGCATATTTCACATAAGATGAAGAGTTGAAAATGTACAAGGTTTATTAGTAAAAAACTATGAGCAATATTAAAATGATTCCATTATGACACATATGTAAGGAAGGGGAATTCTTTAAAGGAGGTGCATATTTCACATAAGATGAAGAGTTGAAAATGTACAAGGTTTATTAGTAAAAAAACTATGAGCAATATTAAAATGATTCCATTATGACACATATGTAAGGAAGGGGAGTTCTTTAAAGGAGGTGCATATTTCACATGCTTGAATGAGTTTTAAACTCATAAAAATTGAGATATTTCATCTCTCCTCTCTCCTCATTCAAGTCTAGTTCCAAAAAGTTAGCTTAACTGACCTAAAAATGGTCAAAAATTGACCAAACTGATTTGGAAAATTCTAGAATCAGTTTGTTTGGTTAGGAGCTCAATTTTTCCTATAAATAGAAGCCTCTCCCTTGTTGAAAAATATATAGTGTTTATGCATCGTTACTCTACTCCACCTAAGCCAAGAACTGTGAATTCATTTAATAATTCACTAGTTTTTGGAGCTTCCCTCTTTCTTCAATCCCCATTAGTGGCTCCATCAACATACTTAACCAATTGATTGGTTGGGGGCCTCTACCGTGAACAAAGAATCAAGCAATTTGGAAGGTAATTAGTGAATATTGATTTTTTCTATAATTTCTCAATGTTTCTCTCTTCTCAACCCCTCTCAAGCTTGAGAAGCTTAATTGGTATGATTTTTTTAAATGCTATTAAAGTTAATTGGTGAATAGTAGTGAAGAGTTACATAATTTAATAAATGCTATTGAAGTTAATTTTCATTTATGTTTAAATTTTAATGGTTTTTATGTAATTTCTCTCTCTCACTCAAGAAATGGTCATACTCATGACCCATTCTCAATCCAAATCAAGCTTTTCATAAAGCTTTTCCTTAACCCAAGATTAAGCTATGCTTGAGGCCAAATTAATGGCTTTTTTCTATACTTTTAGTTTATGCATATTGATGATTCAATCCATTATAGTTTAATGATCCAATTAGAGATCATTTTAATTATTTTCCTTAATGATAAGCTTTATCCCTTAGAAAAATTGAGATTTATCAGTCATAGCAACGGAGCTATGGCAAAATTTTTATAAAAATTATGCATAAAATAATTTCATTCAAAGCATAAAAAGAGGACTTCCTACCATATTCTAGGAATTATCATCCTAGATTAATTGAAAGAATTTCATTATAATCATGGAGAAATTGAATTTTAATCATGCATAAAGGATAAGTTTTTATATCAAAAGTGTTATTTTTACCATTTTTATTTCATGCATAGAAGTATGCATAATGCTTAAATTTTTATATCAAAAGTGTTACTTTTATTATTTTTATTTTCATGCATAGAAGTATGCATAATGGATAAATTTTTATATCAAAAGTGTTATTTTTATTATTTTTATTTTCATGCATAGAAGTATGCATAAAGGATAAATTTTTATATCAAAAGTGTTACTTTTATCATTTTTATTTCATGCATAGAAGTATACATAATGGATAAATTTTTATATCAAAAGTGTTACTTTTATCAAATTTAAATTTCATGCATAGAGGTATGCATAAAAAGTTGATTATTTTATTGTAAGGGTGTTACCTTTATCATATTGGATTTCATGCATAGAGGTATGCATAAAAGATATTCTTTTTATACTAAAAGTGTGATTTTCCTCATAAATGGATTTTATGCATAACTTAGATGCATAAGAGAAATTCTTTTATTCTAAAAGTATAATTCCTACTAAATTGAATTTATGCATAAGAAGATGCATAAAAAAATTAATTTTTAATTCAAAAGTGTCATTCTCATCTAAATTGAATTTATGCATAGGAAGATGCATAAAAGATTGAATTTTAATTCAAAAGTGTCATTTTCATTTAAAATGAATTTATGCATAGGAAGATGCATAAAAGATTGATTTTACTTCGGAAGTATTAATCTCCTTAAATAGAATTTATGGATAAGTAAATGTGTAAAGAAATCTTATATCAAATATAAGAATTCTCTTGTATTCTATAAATAGATATGAGATGTGATAGGATGTGATAAGAGGTGTATAAGAGGTGATAAGATGAATTAAGATGTGATAGGATGTGATAAGAGGTGTATAAGAGGTGATAAGAGGTGATAAGATGAATTAAGATGTGATAAGATGTGTATGGGATGAGGTAAGAAGTGTATGTGATAGGATAAGATGTATATGGGTTGTGATAGGGCAAGAATGGATGTGATGTAAAAGATTAGATGTGAAGGCATATGGGGTTATATGAATAGGAATGTGGAAATGGATGTATGTATATGGATGTGTGGATGTGGAGATGGGAATATGGATGTACGAATGTGAAAATAGATGTATACATGAAGATGTATATGCATAGATGTGAATGTGGATGTAGATGTGGATGTATAGATGTGAATGGGAATGTGGATGTGAATGTGGATGTATAGATGTGAATGGGAATGTGGATATGGATGTATGGATGTGAATGTGGATGTATGGATGTGAATGTGGATGTAGATGTGGATGTATAGATGTGAATGGGAATGTGGATGTGAATGTGGATGTAGATGTGGATGAATAGATGTGAATGTGGATGTAGATGTGGATGTATAGATGTGAATGGGAATGTGGATGTGAATGTGGATGTAGATGTGGATGTATAGATGTGAATGGGAATGTGGATATGGATGTATGGATGTGAATGTGGATGTATGGATGTGAATGTGGATGTAGATGTGGATGTATAGATGTGAATGGGAATGTGGATGTGAATGTGGATGTAGATGTGGATGAATAGATGTGAATGGGAATGTGGATGTGGATGTATGTATGTATGTATGTGGATGTATGTATGTATGTGGATGTAGATGTGGATGTATAGATGTGAATGGGAATGTGGATGTGGATGTATGTGAATGTGGATGTAGATGTGAATGGGAATGTGGATGTGGATGTATGTATGTATGTGGATGTGGATGTATGAATGAGGACGTGATAATGAATGTATGCATGTGGATGTGGATATGGATGTGTATGTATGAATGCGGATATGGATGTGGATATGGATGTGTATGTATGAATGTGGATATGGGATGTGGATGTATAAATGAGGATGTGAAAATGGAGATAAGCATGTAGATGTGGATGTATGGATGTGAATGTGGATGTGGATGTGGATGTATGGATGTGGATATGGATGTGAATATATGATATGTGATGTGAAGGAATCTGAAGTGAAGAGATGGAAAATGATGTGATTGGATGAGTACACATATAAATGAAATGTGGAATAAGTAATGTGGATTGTATGAGGGATAATGTGGAAAAATGAGAGTTAATATAGAAATTGTATTTGTAAACTGTTGTAAATGCTGTTTGTAAATGGCTGTTTTATGTCAAGAATGCTGGGAAAGCATTTTGACCGTCTTGTGATTAAGGTCGTGGAGACCTATCTGATAAAGTTGCAACTGCTGACGGAGAGTCAATGGAGGACGTCTCGCGTAGCAAGGTCGGCCGAGGTCTTGACCAGCCTCGGTTCGATTAAAATGGTGAGCTTCCGGTACGGTGGATGAGGGACCAAGGAAGCGGCCTATGAGTGAAGCGCTAGGTCACCTGCGAAGGATCCTAGAGGGTGCTGACCATACGGTGCTCGGGCTTTGGGTCGCCTAGGATACCCACGCGTGCGTCGAGGAAGATATTGGAACAAGGAGTAAGAGTTGTTTTGTGAAACCGGGCATGGATCTGGTTGATTGACCTTGCTGGTCTTCAATGGATGAGTCCATGGCTCTTTATATGGATCTGTTGGTTGATCTTGCTGATCTTCAACGAGAGTCCATCTTGATTTTTATAAGTGATTATATTGTCGAGTATTATGGGCTAGGAACTATTGAAAAGGCCCCTGTGTGTACAGGTGGTGAGCGTTCTAGTTGCCAATGATGCCATAGATACTCTGATGAAGGAATGATGGGAAATTATGAATCAACTGGATAAATTGGAAGATTGTGATCAGTGGTACTATGGTTTCATTAAAGGATTGTTTTAAAGTTAGCTGATGCTAAGAAAAAGGCAATTTTCATATTGGGTGTGTAAGTGGTGTGGCTAGTTTTATGTTTGCATGAACTTCCGGCTAGGGGGCCTTGGAACTCTTTTCCTTGGTACCCGGGACAAAACCTAACCAAATTCCAAATTGGATCCCATCACTACAGTGGTTGGGCGGTTGGCTAACCCATGGGATCGGATGGGGTTAGGCTAGACTGATGGATCCGTAAATCGAGACTCAAACTTTTGTTTTTACGATAGATAAAATAAATCCCGGACAGTAACTGTTCTATGGATAGGAATCAACGGCTGTGCCTCTTGAATGGGGAAAAAAGCGTTGATCCCAATGATCCAAGTGCAAGTTCTTCCTTAATCTGACCATGTATCTTATAGATGCAATTGGATCAGCTCGATCAGAAATGTTCTTGACTACGTTAGAGTAAAAAAATTATCCTGGTGGAATCGCCCGTGCTTTCCGGTAAAGGAAGTTTTTTCGGGTTCGGTTTTGGAACAACCGACGGATTAGTCTCTTATCCGGATATCCGTGGTGGGTGAGGCCCCGAATGTGGGACCCCTGTCCCGCGCGAGAAGTGCTACTTCCGCTGCTAGTATCCCGAATCTGTTGCTCGGTGGGAACAGGGATCTTACACCCTAAAAATTAGAAAAAATTAGAAAAAAATCATGTTAATTCTTTTTCTCGAGAATTTAATATTTTCAAGGCTTATTTAATGTTGAAGTACATTTTCTCGTGCTAACATTAGATAGATACGGGTTATTCGCATATTATTAATATTCACGTTGTACTGAACCAAAATATACACAGTCTAAATTTCACTATACCTCGTATTAGTAGATATTTCTGTTTGGATTATTTTTGAATGATGTTTTCATGATTTTTTACCCTTGTTTAGCCATTCTTTTTGGACATGTTCCTTAGTTTCTTTTGCTGGCTATAATTTACGTTCAAAGTGTGTTTCACCTTTGATACTTTTCCATGATAATTTATTTTGCACTTGTTTAAAGTATGGTTTGTGTTTAATTTCTTAAGCCTAAGACAAATTCTATCATAGGTCAATTGATCGGTTTGTTTTGGTGCATAGAAGGAAGCATATTGAAATTATTATTTTGATTATAAAAGTGTTATTTTCATCATAAATGATTTTTATGCATAAATGGATGCATAAAAGAAATCCTTTTATATGAAAAGAGTGATTTTCATCATAAATGGATTTTTATGCATAAATTAGATGCATAAAAGAAATTCTTTTATATTAAAAAAGTGATTTTCATCATAAATGATTTGTATGCATAAAAGATTTTTTTAATATTAAAAGTGTGATTTTCATCATAAATGGATTTTATGCATAAATTAGATGCATAAAAGGAATTCTTCTATATTAAAAGAGTGATTTTCATCATAAATGATTTGTATGCATAAACATATGCATAAAAGATTTTTTTAATATTAAAAGTGTGCTTTTCATCATAAATGGATTTTATGCATAAATTAGATGCATAAAAGAAATTCTTTTATATTAAAAGAGTGATTTTCATCATAAATGATTTGAATGCATAAACATATGCATAAAAGATTTTTTTAAATATTAAAAGTGTGATTGTCGTCATAAATGGATTTTATGCATAAATTAGATGCATAAGAGAAATTCTTTTATTCTAAAAGTGTAATTCCTACTAAATTGGATTTATGCGTGGAAAGATGCATAAAGAATTTATTTTAATCCAAAAGTGGTATTCTCATCGATTTTAATTTTATGCATAGAAAGATGCATAAAGAAATCTATTTTTAGTTCAAAAGAGTTATTTTCATCAATTTTGATTTTATGCATAGGAAGATGCATAAAAGATTGATTTTTAATTCAAAAGTGTCATTCTCATTTAAAATGAATTTATGCATACGAAGATGCATAAAAGATTGATTTTTATTTCGAACGTGTTATTCTCCTTAAAATGGAATTTATGCATAAATAGATGCGTAAAGAAATCTTATATCAAAAATAAGAATTCTCTTGTATTCTATAAATAGTTATGAGGATGTGGATGTGGATGTATGGATGTATGGATGTGGATGTGGATGTGGATGTGAAAATGGATGTATGGATGTGGATGTGAAAATGGATGTATGGATGTAGATGTGGATGTGGATGTATGGATGTAGATGTGGATGTGGATGTATGAATGTGGATGTGGATGTGGATGTGGATGTATGGATGTATGAATGTGGATGTGGATGTGGATGTGGATGTATGAATGTGGATGTATGGATGTATGAATGTGGATGTGGATGTACGAATGTGGATGTGAAAATGGATGTATGGATGCATGAATGTGGATGTGGATGTACGAATGTGGATGTGAAAATGGATGTATGGATGTAGATATGGATGTGGATGTATGGATGTATGAATGTGGATGTGGATGTTCAAGTGTGGATGTGAAAATGGATGTATGGATGTAGATATAGATGTGGATGTATGGATGTGGATGTGGATGTGGATGTATGAATGTGGATGTGAATGTGGATGTATGGATGTATGAATGTGGATGTGGATGTACGAATGTGGATGTGAAAATGGATGTATGGATGTAGATATGGATGTGGATGTATGGATGTGGATGTGGATGTGGATGTATGGATGTATGAATGTGGATGTGGATGTACGAATGTGGATGTGAAAATGGATGTATGGATGTGGATGTGGATGTATGAATGTGGATGTGGATGTGAATGTATGGATGTATGAATGTGGATGTGGATGTACGAATGTGGATGTGAAAATGGATGTATGGATGTAGATATGGATGTGGATGTATGGATGTGGATGTATGAATGTGGATGTGGATGTATGGATGTATGAATGTGGATGTGGATGTACAAATGTGGATGTGAACATGGATGTATGGATGTAGATATGGAATGTATGAATGTGGATGTGAAAATGGATGTATGGATGTAGATATGGATGTGGATGTGTGGATGTGGATGTATGAATGTGGATGTGAAAATGGATGTATGGATGTAGATGTGAATGTGGATGTACGAATGTGGATGTGTATGTGGAATAATGAATGTGAATATGTATGTGAATGGATATGAAGTCGATATGAGCGAATGGATGAGATGAGATATGTAAATCAGAATGTGAATGAATAATATAAGATGTGAATGAATGAGATGTAATGAGAAATGGATGTGATGAGACGTAATGTAAATTAAGAAAGATAGGAATGGATGTTAAGTGAAGTGAATGAATCTGATGTGATGGGATGGAAAATGATGTATTTGGTCAAGAATGGATACACATATGATTTGTATTGGGTTAAGTAAGATGGATTGATGTGGAACAATCTGGAAAGATGTGAGTTCATTATAGAAACTGTATTTGTGAATTGTTTGTAAATGACTGTTTTATGTCAAGAATGCTGGGGAAGCATTTTGACTGTCTTGAGAATGTGGTCGTGGAGACCTACCTGATAAAGTTGCAACAGCTGGGACGGAGAGTCAACAATGGAGGACATCTCGCGTAGCAAGGTCGGCCGAGGTCTTGACCAGCCTCGGTTCGATTTAAATGGTGAGCTTCCAGTACGGTGGATGAGGGACCAAGGAAGCGGCCTATGAGTGAAGCACTAGGTGACCTGCGAAGGATCCTAGAGGGTGCTGACCATTTGGTACTCGGGCTCTGGGTCGTCGAAGATACCCACACGTGCGTCGTGGAAGATATTGGAACAAGGAGTAAGAGTTGTTTTCTAAAACCGAGTATGGATCTGGTTGATTGACCGTGCTGGTCCTCAACTGATGAGTCCATAGCTCTCTTATATGGATCTGTTGGTTGATCTTGCGGATCTTCAACGAGGATTCCATCTTGATTTTTATAAGTGAATATTTGCCAGGTACTATGAGCTAGGAACTATCGAAAAGGCCCCTGAGTGAACAGGTGATGAGCGTTTTGGTTGCCAATGATGCCATAGATACTCCGATGAAGGAATGATTGGAAATTACGATTCAACTGGATACTTGGAAGTTTATGATCAGTAACACTATGATTTCATTAAATGACTGATTTAAATACAGTTGAATCTGGGAAAAAGGCAATTTCATATTGGGTATGTAAGTGGTGTGATTGGAGTTAAATTTGCTTGAAAATCCGCCTAGGGGGCCTGGGAACTCTTTTCCCTGGTACCCGGGACAAAACCTAACCAAATTCTAAATTGGATCCCATCACTACAGTGGTTGGGCGGTTGGCTATAACTCATGGAACTGGATGGGGTTAGGCTGGACTGATGGATCCATAAAATGAGACTCAATTCTGTTATAATATGATAGATGAAGTAAATCCCGGATAGTAATTGTTCTATGGATAAGAATCAACTGCTATGCCTCTCGATGGGGAAAAAAGTGTTGATCTCTATGATCCAAGTGCAAGTTTCTTCCTTGATCTGACCGAGTGTTTTTTTTTGGTACGGTCGGATCAGTTTGGTCAGTAATAACCTTGACTACGTTAGGGAAAAGTTATCCTGGTGGAATCACCCGTGCTTTTCGGGCAAAGGAAGTTTTTTCGGGTTCGATTTTGGAAAAATCGATGGATTAGTCACTTGTCCGGATATCCGTGTGGGGGGCGAGGCCCCGAGTGTGGGACCCTGCCCCGTGCAAGACGTGCTACTTCTGCTGCTAGCACCCCTGAATTTGTTGCGCAGTGGGGACAGGGCTCTTACAGTTGGTATCAGAGCTATTTGGCTAATGAGGATCAACCGAGAAGCCAAATATGTCAAAAATTTATCAAGAAGCACTAAAAGGTTGTAATTGTGTGATAAAATTCATATGATTTGATATTCAAACTGAAATTCATAAATTAGTAATTGGATCCTCAGACGGAAGTACCACAATTGTATGGAATCCCTCACTTGCTTGAGGCCTAGACATGATGGTATTTACCTTATAGTTCCAAGAACCATGATTACCCGTGTATACCGAGGGTATAACTGCAGCTCTTTACTGACAATATATACGAGTAAATCTAAGACTTGAAATTATAAGCATTAATGCTATCCAGATGATGAATTCGAATGTGGTTGATATGATTTTTAAATTCTAGTTGAGAACTGATGAGTTAATTTGGATTCTGATTGAAAAATGATGATCCCTGAAATTTGGTTGAAATGTAATAAGTTGAGCGAAACCGCAATGAGGATGAATGGGACGAGTCCCTGTGATAATGTTCTTAACTGGAATGACGTTAATGACTTCAGCAAATCACTATGAGATTAGTGGATTGTGCTGCTACTGTTAACACTTGACCCGGTGGATCAAGATAATTGGATGACAAATTAAGGACTCGTTTGACTAAAATTCCCGTGGAGGAATGGTCAGAAGGAAATCTTTTTTTTTCAGTCTAATGGACCATTATTGTGTTAAAAATAAGAATGTTATGATCTGAGTGAATTGTTATTTAATAATGAGTATTATATAAGGGATCTTTATCCCAGGATTCTGTTTGGGTTCACCAAAATATAAGGAACCCATAATTAGTTGGATCTTAAGAAAAAGAATTCTCCTCAAGTTTTGCGAGATGAGGACATCTCGCGTTTTTTAAGTGGGGTAGAATGTAAGATTCCTCCCCAGCCTCTCAGGATGTCCAGTATCTTCCCTTGTAGTCAAATCCCTCTTCAGAAATATCAAAGATCTTGTTTCTACCTATTTTGGCCTAGAGAGAGAGAATATTCTAGAGAGAGATTATTCAGATTTTGGATATTTTTGGATGGAAAAATGTCTCTTCATATTTAAATAAGTTCCCCCAAAACAGAAGTTCAAAAAGATTTTCAGAAGGTGCATTCGAAATAAATTATAATCTGTTCAAAAGGCCTTATCCTGGGGGTCCAGATTTTCTAAAAATTTTAAATTAAGGTTTTGAGGGGCCAATCAGATTCATTGGACGAATCTATTGGCTATCTGAAAGGTCTTTAGATGTTTGGACACCTATTTGGTTTCTTCTACTTTAGCGCTTTCTTCTTCCACTAACCTTTTGGCTTCTTTTTCTGCTAGCGCTAACTTTTTATTGCAAGCTCTGCGCGTGGAATGGCAAAGCTTTTTTGGTTCTTCTGGTGTGGGTTCCACGGGTTCCATTGGCTTTGGGGTGGTTGTGTGGACCAAAAGGGAGCTATTAGCAAACTCCTTTTGCCATATATTGCTAAAGTGGTTATGTGCTTCAGCAATCCCAATATACTTCAGCCAGTGGGTGTCTGACTCTTCTGGAAAGATATATCGTTTTGGCCTTGAGAATCCAGCGAGCTCGTGAGTCCTATGGGAGTGTGTATTCCTTGATGGTAGCACTCTAATTGCTTGTTCTAGTTCTTGGGTGATGACACTAGGCAGGTATGCTGAGCTAAGCATATATAGAGATGTAATCTCCTGCCCGTTTGCCATAGAGCAAACCTCATGTCGGTGCATCTAGGTAGAATGTCCAGGGTGGCAAGGATATGCATCCAAATGTCTCTAGCCCATGGCATTGGGGCTGCTAATAAGTACACTGGGTACATTTGGTCTCATAATGTAGAGACTTAGAATTTGTGAGGGCGGGCTTTTTGGCTCTAGGGTTTCATAGGTAGGAGCTTCTAAAATTTCCCCCTTGTCCCCTTCTTCGAAGATTTTTGTCAGGGTTAGCTGATGAACTGGTGTGATTGTTGGCAATGGGGGTTAAGGTGGGAAAACCAAGGGTGGTAAGGCCATTTCAAGTAGCCTGAGGATTCCTCTTTCGGCCACTTCTTGGCCTGGTTGAGGTGCATTATGATGAGCAGGTGCTAGCAAAGCCAATGGTTGCCTCGGGTTGGCCGGCAAGGCTTGAGGTAGAGCACGGGCTAGAGCAACTCTTCGATGATAGCAGTTTGCAACTTCATGATTTCCCCATTTTGGAAATATGCACATTAGAGGTTAGGATGGGGTCTCAGATGTGGACACTCCATGCTGGTATGGTTAGCTCAATAGATTGGGCACCATACAAGCTCCCTCTTTGGATAGAGATGGGGTTGGCCGACCCGATTTCAACCGTTCTCCCCAATGTTATGCCATTTGCTACATTAATCAGCGAGACCAAGTGCTCAACCTGCCATCTGCTTGTGGACTCCATGTTTTTTTCATCAGATTTTGTACTGGTGGTCTTGAAAGAGGCTTCAGATGTGCCCTCATGAAGTGGAAACGTGTTCCCTTAAAATTGTCTTTAAAGTCCATAGCACTCTTGCAGCATTGCTCGAAGGAGGTATGGGCCATGGCATATAATGAATTGTGCAAGGGTACATCATCCAGACTATCTAGGAATCTCCCTACTATGAGTCTTTCATCAGAGAACTTGTCTCTGGCACTGCACGAGAATGGAGATATCTAACTCTATAGATGTAATCTTGGATGGTTTCACCATCCCTTTGTTGGACATTATGTAATTGCTCGACTGGACTCCATCTGGTGCCTTGGTAAGAATATCCTACTTTGAAAGCCTCTTTCAAAGCTTCAAAGGTGTACTTATCCTCAACTTTCAAGGACCTAATCCATTGGCCTGCACTCACCTTAACCTGATCTTCTACGTGGCCAAAGGCTTCATAAATTTGATTAAACATTTCCAAATGTGGAATGGAATCTCCAGTCCCATCAAACTTAGTGATAAGGTTTGAGATGTGAGTGGGTTTGTTCTGCTCTAATCTTGGTGCAAGTTGCACTGGTGCTGGGGGGCGTGATGTCCGTAGCCACCCCCTCCCTATTTCCATGGCTAATGTTAACATTTCTATGGTCAACCCTACCATGGCTGGAGCAGGTGTAGGTTGAGGACAGGTTGGAGGAGGAGCGAGGCCAGGAGGATAATATCCCATTGAAGGCCCTTACCTTATGGGTGGGTTAGATTGTGCCCCTTGTGGTCCCATGTGGTACCCAGGGTAAGCTGATATACAAGCGGACTAGTTGATGTGAAGGGCCTAGGTAGACCCTTTCTCTTTGGTACGACGTTTTTGGTCCTTGTTGAGATGATGGACCTGGCCCTAGGTTTTATACAGGTCTTTGGGCCGCCCTGTAAAGAATCAACCACTCCTGAAACATGCACGGCTCTCCAAACTAGTTGTTTAGTGTGGGTTTGTTGACTTTCACCCTGCCCTACTTCTACTCTAGGATCTAGAGACGGTGTGGGCTCGCTTTGTTATATGGATGGTCCATACCTCTCACCCTCGGTTGCCGTTCTTCCAACTGCGTGCTTCTCAGGATAAAATTGTGGAGCCTCGAAGTAAGGCTTCTCTGTGAATGTGTGGGAGAGGTAGGAGCTTGCGCATGGACAGATGATCTATCCATGCACTAAGGTTCAGGCTCTCCTGTCTCAAGGTCAGGAGTTTCTTGTCCCCCCATAGTGGGGTGGTCTTCACTTTCATTGGTGCTTTCAAAGACAAGCACCATTTGACTCCATGCGGTATTGACCAATGGGTCTGACCTTATAAGCGAGGGAGCTTCAAGAGAGTTCACTTCATCAAAAAGAGGGTTATTTCGCACCAATTTACTCGAGTGTAGGTGCATGGAAATGTGGAACTACTATGTAGAATCCCCCTGTGAGAAGTCCTTTTTTGGGAAATGGTACGGTCGTACAATTTGGGATGGTATAAGCGTACGCTTCAAAAGCTAAAGGGAATGGGCATACGCTTCTCAAAGGGCAGATGGCACGAACATTTGCTTCCTAAAGGTCAGGAGTGTGGCTTCACAAAGGAAAGGGCATGCGATTTGGAATGAAGAAGGTACAGGCATGGCAGTTGTTAAAACGGACATACCAAGCTAGGGTCGAGAAGGGAATAGTAATGGCAAGATTGCCATGGGTGTACGCTTCAGGCAAAACAATTGGTACGGGCATGGCACAATTGGAACGGCCGTACACTTTCTGAATCAAGTGTAAAAGAGAATGGCACGAGCGTTGCAAAACTAACACGGTCGTGGCAAACACAATGAATGCTCTGGAACAGGCACTCCCTTCAGGAAGGAACGATTCTGGAAATCTGGAATGGCCATGGCACTCTTAGATTTAGAGATTTTTAAGATTTTTATGGGGATTTCATGGAATTTAAGGCTGCAGGTTTGACAGCGACCCACTATATTTCCTAACAAATTCAGTTGCACCAACTTGATTGAATGCACTTTATGCACAAATTTAATGCAATTATTCCATTTTTAATGCAACTGCCACATTCAAGGCTAAAGATCTTCTGAGATTTGGCCAGATAAGAAGGGAACGTGCATGGTAGATGTGCCACGGTCGTGGCTTGTAAAGTGAACGGCCGTTCGCTTCTCAGAACTGCTATAATAATAGAATGTAATTTTTGCCTGGTTTTCCCTCAAATTCCTACTAATTCTGGTATCTTCCCATCCATTTTTTGTGCTTATGATTCAATAGAGATCTAGAGCTAGTCCCAAGCTATCTGTTGGTGTCTACAATGCTTAATGAAAACTAACTAACTAAGATTAATTTGTGGATTAAATTAAAGTGCAAACTTGATTAAAAAGAAACAAAAATCAAAGAGTTGCGTGAATGTCAAGGGCAATGTTGAGCACTTACTTGCTTCTCCCATGCTCAGTGAAGATCTCAATGCTCCGATGCTCGATCAACCTTCAATGCTCCATGGATTCACCCATCAACAAACAAAAACAAGCACAAAATCAAGCAAACAATCGGTGGATTTGCACTCCAATCGGGCTAAACAAGGACTCCATAAATGAACAAAGCTAAATGCATTCCCCGACAGCGGCGCCAAACATGTTAAACCTAACATACTACCTTGCACACAAGAGGGAGAGAGAAGAGACGAGAGACACATGCAAGGGTCGAGTCCGGAGAGTTTCACTTAGCCAACCCTAATAAGGGTTAACTCCTCGATGTGAAGCTACTAGGGGCTCACTCCACCTCTACTTGTGTCACAAGTAGAGATTCAATGGTAGAGAGCAAGAAGGAGGGAGCTATGGAAAGCTCAACCTTCACTTCATGCCACATGCATGCAAGAGGGACTTGCTAGAGAGCAAAGAGAGGGGAGAGAAGGAGAGAGGTAAGAGCATCACCATCCCTACAAGCACACACCCACAATCAAGCATGCAAGCAAGCATCCATCCACAAGCTCAAATGAGAGAGAGAGAGAGAGAGAGAGAGAGAAGAGGCAAAGCTCAAATGAGACTAATGGGATTGTCCTTTTTCATATTTTAGAAATGTCTTATATACAAGAGCTCATAGTTACAATGGCTGGCCGCCCATTTACAATTGGGAGCCCAAAACTAGTGTTCCTAACTCTATGTACAACTATTCCTCACCGGCATTATGCAAGCCGTAAGATCGGTCATCCCATGTCTCTTTTACATTAAGTGCTTAGCGTGGTTACAAAAGATGAGTACAATAAGCGTAGCCATGCTTGCAAAAGTAATGTTAACCAGAGTGGTTAACAAATGATTGCCTTGATGTGCCCAAGTGAGTGTGAACACTTATGGCCATGTATATAAGTGAATATCTCTCATAATACAATATACTCTCCCATTGTGCAATTGAGTCTTGCTCTTGCTAATCCTCCCTAATGCATGCTAGTGGGTGTGTGTGAGTGAAGTGAGGTGAGAGTAGATGGTAAGGAAGCCTATAACTTCCTTAATGAATTCTGGGGTTATAACTACGTGTTGATCGACCCAAAGAATCAGCACCAAAACAGCCTTTGCCCACCAAATGGGACACATATGCATATACCGTGTCATGCCCTTGGGCTGACCAATGCCCCTGGCACCTTCTAGCATTTAATGTGCACTGCCTGCTGCAAGGAATATCTTCAAAAATTCCTAGAGGTCTTTATGGATGACCTTTGTGTCAACTCCTCTTAGAGGGAACACCTTGATTGTTTGTGTGAGGTGTTAGAAAGATGCAGGCTGTATTGCATCTCATTGAACCCACTTAAATGTCAATTCTGGGTTAGACATGGAGTGATCTTGGGACATATTGTCTCCAGGCAAGGAATCTCCATGGATGATAGCAAAGTGCGGCTTATCCTTGAGCTACCCCCACCCACCAACTTTAAGGGGGTCCAACGCTTCATGGGACATGTCAGATATTATAGGCGATTCATTTTTATGTATGCTGATATAGCTCGACCTCTTTATGAACTTCTGATAGTTTTCGAGTGGACAGAGGAATGCCAACATGCTTATACAACGCTCAAGAAAGCCTTGGCAAGTGTTCCGATTCTCAAGTCCCCCAACTGGGACATTATCTTTCACGTCCACATCGATGCCTTTGCCTTTGTTGTTGGATGTGTACTGGCCCAACTAGGTGAACACAAGATGGATTTCCCCATCAGCTTTACCAACTGCCAACTCAATGATGCTAAGAGAAATTATACCACAAACGAGAGAGAAGCGTTGGCTATGGTCTACATGGTTAAGAAGCTTCGCCATTATCTTCTGGGGTGACCAAGTTCATTTTCTTTGTGGACCATTAAGCCCTTCTATACCTAGTAAACAAGCCCTGTAGACAGGTAGAATCACCAGGTGGCTACTTATCTTACTTGAGTTTGACTTCACTATTACAAACAATGAGGAAAGGCTCATAGCACGTTCTCGCACACCACGTGTCACGGATCCCTAAAGGGGCAAGCCGCCCATGGGAGTCGACGATGATTTACCATATGCCACGTTGCTCCAACTATGCTTAATTCCTGAATAGGGTGAAGAGGTAGCACACTTTTTAGCCAATGGCTTACCCGCCGTGGATCCCCTCTTAAACAAAGACTATGCTCGTCACCTAATTAAATAAGTAGCCCCGTACCAACTCATTGCAGGCCAACTCTTTAGGCAGGGGAAGGACAAGATTCTTAGACGTTGTGTCCGTGAAGACAAATATGTCTTCCTTCTAGATCAGGCTCACTCTGCCTGTGCTGATGTGCACTTTGTAGCAGATATCACTGTACATAAGGTCTTAACAGCTAGGCTATGGCTTAATGGCGGATGCAGCTGAGTATGTCAAGCGGTGCGATGAGTACCAACGTGCAGCAATTCCCCGCTTTAAGGACAGTATGCCCCTGAATCTTGTAGTTGCCTTGCAACCATTTGAAAAATGGGGCATCAATTTCATTAGACCCATAAGTCCAGTATCCAGGTACACCTAAGCGAGATATATAATTGCTGCCCCATAGACTATTGATACCCACTACCTTCATAGTTACCTGATAGGTCAAATGACTATGGTATTGATATCAGGGATCAAGCAGGTCCCAGTGGAATCACAGCTGAGGAGAAGGGGAAAGCAAAGGTCGTGAATGTGGTCACTCTGGAGAATGTTCAGGTAAAAGAAGAAGGGGATGTGATGCCCATTGGCAAGCACACTACGGATGAAAGAGAAGGAAAGGGGGTGGTTGGACCCAGCCGTAAGAAGGGGAAGCAACATGAAGGAGAAGATGTGAAAGCCAAAAGGAAACAGAAGCCTTGTAGAAGGTTCTAGGTGTCAGACTTCCCACTGGGGGGATGGGCAAACCAGCTATAACCTGAAATCTGATATGGTGAACAGGAAGGCCAACATCACCTTTGGGCAGTTGGTGGAGATGGTGCCAAAATTGAGAAGGCAATGGAAGGGACTGATGAATCCAATGGAAAAGGAGTCAGAGAAGAAGTCAGTCAAAGTATTATCTTTAGAAGAGCTTCCAGATATTTGCCCTATTGTTGTGGAGGTGTGGAGTAAAGGTAGGAACCTTGGTCAGGCCTATATAGATGGAGGAGCTCAAATCTGTGTGATTACTCAATCATGTGTGGAGCAGTCAGGCTTGAGGGTGTCTGGGGTTTCTGGTTTGTGGAGCAGTCAGGCTTGAGGGTGTCTGGGGTTTCTGGTTTTCGAATCAGGATGGCTAATCATCAAAAGGTAAAATGTCTTGGTATGGTAAAGGAGCTGGAAATTGAAGCTTTTAATGTCAAAGCTATTGTAGATTTTCATGTGATGCCTGCGGGTCTTGGTGCTTTTCCAATTATTCTTGGACGACCCTAGTTGCGAGTGGTGGGTGCAGTACAAGACTGGAGGTATGGGACCATTTCTTTGCATAATAAGCAGGGTAATAAAAAATCTTTTGAGATGCATAGTAGGAGATCTTTGAATGATGTGTGGGAGAGGCCACAAGATTCGAGTGAAGAGGAAACAACTACAAGGACTTCTGAATCGGAGATGGATTCATCGACTACTGCTTCTAGTGAAGAAGAGGCAGATGTGGCTTTCCTAGTATCAGAGCAACAAGGTAATGAAGATAAAGAAGTGCATGAAGTGGGTACTGAGGGAGAGGATACTTTGGGGTCATATGAAGTGATCGAGGAATTACTGCAGCCAAAGATAGAAGTGAAGAAGAAGCAGGCGTTGATTGAAGGAATGCTGAGTCTGGATCTCTCGAGTGGAGAAAAGGTTAGGTATGTTAATATGCTGTCTCATTTTCCAGAATTGTTCATCACCTCTTATAAGGAGATTCGAGGATTTAAAGGGCCAGATTTGAGGATTGAATTAAAAAAAGATGTAAAAACAGTTAGGTAGAAGCTACGCAGGATGGGACGAGAACAAATGCAGGCCCTGAGAGAGGAAGTTGATAAGTTGTTGAGTGCAGGTTTCATTACACAAGTGGACACAGCTGAGTGGGTAAGTCCTACAGTGGTGAGTCCAAAGAAGGATGGCAGGTGGCGTATATGTGTGGATTTCAAGCCCTTGAATGCTGCTACAAAAAAGGATCCTTACCCCCTACCTTTCTTGGATGAGATCTTGGATATTGTAGCTGGATATGAAAGGTACAGTGTTTGTGATGGGTTTTCAGGTTATTTTCAATTAAAGATTGCAGAAGAAGATCAGTGCAAGACGACTTTCATTACACCTTGGGGGTGTTTCTGCTACAAAGTCCTTCCTTTTGGATTGTCGAATGGGCCAGCCTACTATCAGAAAAGGGCAAATTGGGTATTATCTCCTTTTTTGGGCAAGTTTGTCAAGGATTTTATTGATGATTTTTGTATATACAGCTCCAGGCAAGAGCAGTGTGATAGGCTGGCTATAGTTTGTTGTTTCAGAGAATGGTATTGATCCTGATAAAGTCAAATCTCTTCTTCTTCTTCCTACACCAAAGAATACAAGGCAATTGACTACTTTTGTGCAAAAGGTGAAGTATATGGCTCGATTCATCTCTCTATCTTCACAGTTGTTATATCCTTTGCAAAACAGGCAGCAAAGCATGATCCTTTACATTGGTCGGAGGAGTGTGAGGTAGTTTTTCAAAAAGTGAAAGAGGTGTTGGGTGCTATTCCTACAATGCAGGCGCCTAACTGGGAACATGTATTTTATGTCAACCCTTCAATAGTAGGTGAAGATGCAATTGGAGCTATGTTGTTACAGAAGGGGAAAGAATCACATTATATGCAACCAGTCTACTGTGCTAGTAGAGTAAAACTTGCTAGAGAAAGGTTGTTATCAGAGGTGGAACTTGTTATGGTTAGTGTCGTGTATGCATGTAGGCGGTTCTGCCACTACTTGTTGCCTCGCCCCTTGGTGTTTTTGACGAGTTACACTTTTTTGCCTCAGTTGATAAATGGCACAAATTTATCTAAGGCTATGATGAAGTGGGTGATTGAGTTGCAAGAGTTTACTTTCTCATTCTTGGTGGAAGACAGTACCAGGGCTACCTTAGCTGATTTATTGACATATAAGGAGAGTCCTCTTCTTATAAAGGAGGAGACAAACAAGAAGTCAGTTGAGGATGCGGTTGAGTTGGTGAATGCACACCTATTATATTTTGATGGTTCCTACAGGAAAAGCCATGATGCAGCTTCAGGAGGTTTGGTGCTTTATGATCCACAGGGTTGCCTTGTTTTTAAGAAGGGTGTTAAGGTGGATGCACATAGCAACAATGAAGCGGAGTATCTGACTTTGGAAGTTAGATTGCAAATATGTTTGAAGCATGGTGTACATAGGATTCGTATTCGAGGAGATGCATTGCTTGTTGTAAAATAGGTGTTGGGAGTTTGGAAGTCAAAGAATGTTTCACTCAAAGAGATGTGTTTCAAGATTAAAGGTTTGCTGAAGGAATTTGAAGCTTGGAGTCTTAAGCATGTGGATCAAGGCCATAATGAGGAGGCTCATGAAGCAGCCCAGGGAATGATTGTTGAAGTTTTTGTTCTTAAAGCTCATGCACCATTTTATTGTGGGCATGGAGAAATTACAGGATGTTGAGGAGTTTTTGTTAATAGGGATGATTCCTAGTGGTATTGAAAAATCAAAAAAATATGGTTTCATCAGAAAAGCTACAAGGTATGTAATGGTTGGTGATGCTTTGTTTTTGAGGGGAAATGACTTGATAATGCGACGGGTACCTTGGAAGGAAGAAATCTACAAAATTCTTAAGGAAAACCATGAAGGAGCATGCGGTGGACATTTTGCCTCGAAGATTACTTTGCATAAAGTATTGCAAAAAGGTTATGTATGGCCAAGTGTACATAAGGATGTTAATCATTGGTGCAGGTCATGCAAGCAATGCCAAGCTCATGGTAGACGAATATTAAGGCCTGAAATGAGGAAGACAATTCTTGCTTATGATGTTTTTGAAAAATTGGGTATTGATGCTGTGGGACCATTGCCTATTACCAGCCGAGGGAAGTGCTACATTTTGACTGCAGTTGATTACCTTTCTAGATGGGCGGAAGCAAAGGAAGTGAAACAAATTACTGCTAAGGAAGTGGCAAAGTTTGTATATCAGGATATTTGTTGTAAGTTTGGTGTGCCATTGGAATTGCTTTCTGATCAGGGTCTAGGTTTCAGGGCAGAGCTTATGGACTATTTGTGTACAAAGATGAAGATCAGTTGCAGTTTTACCACACCTTACTATCCACAGTGTAATGGCTTGAATGAGCATTTCAATGGTGAATTGATTAAGATTTTATCTAAGGTGACGGAGTGACAAGGCAAGAATTGGGATCTGGAGTTGCCTACTGCCTTGTGGGCATACAGGACAGCAATTAAAACTGGTACTGGTTTCACTCCATTTCATCTTGTTTATGGGAAAGAAGCTTTATTGCCTATTGAGGTGGAGATACCGGCTGTTAAAATGTTGGAAAAGCTTTTGGAAGATGCCTTTAAAGAGCGGCTGTTATATTTACAAGAAGCACAGCTGAACAGGGATAATGCTTTGAAGCATTATGAGGATATGCAGACAAGGACGTTGGAGAAGATCAACAAGAAAATTAAAAGCAAAGGAATTATGAAGGATGACTTGGTATTATGTTATAATAGCAGGTTGGACAATTCCTTTCATAAGAAGTTTCAAGAAGTGGGAGGGACCTTTCTTGGTGATGCAAGGATTTGCAAATGGTACCTATCAATTGGCAGATTTAGATGGGACTTTGCATGCTTCTAGGGTAAATGGATATAGGCTGAAGAAGTATTATGCATGTTTGATGGTAATTGTACAAGATGTAGTGTTAGAAGATGTGATTTTCAATGAAGGGCAGTCTTTGGATATGGATTTAGGTCTTGAAATACTTTTTACTGCTGATCATGAATGATTCAGCAGGCTGGGGGTTGGGCAAAGTATGTCAGGCAAAATTCTGTAAAGGTGTTTTGAGTCCGTGTACATATAGGATGCATGGTATGCAATAAAACTTTGCCCTGAATGCCCTGGCAAATGTACAGACTGAATGGCTTGCAGTGAGTTAGTACATGCATTTTTCTTTGGAGTAGGTGCTTGAGACTTGAAGTTTTATTTGTATGAGCTTTCTATTTGCCAAGAGGGTGTCTTGGATGTGTACAAACAAGAGGTGGAAGAGCATAAGGATGTCAATGATTAGGGCTTTGATGAGCCTCTGGTGGAGATAGATGTACATATGCTAGTTTATGTGGAGAGAGCCCAATCTAGACTGTAAATACTGAAATCTACAAGGGATGCTAGCTAAATATAATTTGCTCTTTGTGCTTGAGTTTGGATGTACTGAGTAGATTTTTGGAATGGCCGTATGTCTCCACATCGCAAGGGGTTTGGGCATAATAGCCATGGTGATGAGATGTAGTTATGTGTGGATTTCGAGGTTACAAAAGATCTTGATAGAGGCCTTGATAGGCACTGCAGTGTGGCATGGGAACCACCTTCTAAAATATATATATATATATATATATAAACACCACCAAGTGGCAAGCGAAAGAAGAGCCAGCTGGCCGCTTGCTTTGCTGCCAGCGCGACCTTCAAGAAGGTTGGTGAAAAGAGTTTACGTGGAGTTGCTGCCTGGAGACGGGGAGACTTCTGGAGAGTGCAGACCACGGGGGTATGTTTTCTGGTGTGAGCAGGCAGAGCTTGGGAGTGGCTTGGCGGGCAAGACCGGCTGGAAAGGGAATGCTGGTGTCGAAGACCTCAAGGAGCTAAGCTGTTGGCATCGACTAGGCAAAGGAGTCGCCTGGGGGAGCAGCAAAGGAAAAAGCCAGAGGAGTGGCTGGTATCTTGTTGGGCCGGCTGTAGGTTTGACGTCAACTGGGAGAGCCAACGCAGGAAGGTGGCCGTCGTGTGATGTAGAGAGAGGTCTCTCGGCGGGTGGCTGAGTAGGGCAAAAGCGAAGAGAGAGTGCCTTGGGTTAGTGAAGGGAGCTGCAGTTGGGCGATGTGGCAGCTGGCGACTGACGGTGTAGTTGGCGCAGCCGGATGTGCAAGAGAGGTGTTCTTGCTGAGGCCGCCTTTGTGGCTGAATGCTAACGAAGAGAGGGCTATGGGTTGGCGACAACAAAGAGGAGTGAAGGTGTTAGCTGTGGTGGTGGCGACAACTGAGGGACCGCCTACTACAGAGGGAGTTTTGGCTAAGGACTGCTTGGGCTAGCAGAGGAGCTGGTCACAAATTGGAAGATGTTGACATGACTGGTGCTGGCAATTACTGGGTGAAAGGAGAGCTGAGACAGGGGACAGAGAGAGAGAGAGAGAGACGGGCTATCTCTACAAAGGAGAGGAAGGCCTCAGAGTCAAGGAGCGAAGGTATTGGCTACAGCCGCCGCTGAAGCATGAAGGCTGGCAGCGAGAGGGCCACCTTTGGGATGCAAAAGGAGAGCCATGGGCAAATGAAGGGAGTGAAGGAAGTGAGTGGAGCCAGCTGACTTGTGAAAAAGGAATCTTCTTTTTGCATTATTTGTGGATTAGTGTGCGGTCTTTGATTATCTTGTGAAATACAGAGTTTTGAAAACCAATGTAGTGATCCATAGAAGAATCTCTCCCAAATAAATCTTTGGTGCCTCCTTTTTTAGAACTGAAATCATCAATCTCTATAGCATTTTGTATGTGCAAACAAAATAAATTTGAAACCAAAATAACAAATAATTATTTAAGAAAAAAGGAAAATAATAATAGAACTAAAATAAATAGCTCATGAGTCTATCCTCCTCCTCCTTGACAAGGATTTCTTGAAGCTGGTTGATGTGTCTCATCTTTACCATTGTCCATTTTCACAACATAATCCCTTCCTTTCATGTGAATGTCACACAAAAAGAATATTCTTGGATGAACACACCTTTTATTTGCTTCAAATTTGCACACATTTACTCTTGATTTTACTTCTCAATGTCGCCATTTCACTTTTAAATAGCTCATTGGAAGATTTGGCCGAGTAGCCAAAGGGTGGTTGATACAGCCTAGCTCATCACCCTTTTGCTCACCTGTACTCTTAGTGCAAAAGAAGGATGGTTCTTGGCGCATGTGCATTGATTACAGGGTGTTGAACAAGAATACCATCAAGAATCGATTCCCCATTCCGAGGATCGATGACATTTTGGACCGCTTACAAGGCTCCATAGTCTTTAGTCGAATTAACTTGAAAAGCGGGTATCATCAGATACGTATTAGACCCGAGGATGTGCATAAGACAGCATTTCGAACCACGTTTGGATTGTATGAGTTCTTGGTTATGCCCTTTGGTTTGACAAATGCACCTGCCACATTTAACAGAATGATGGACAGGATTTTTCGGCCTCATAGAGCGTTTGTGGGCACATTCTTTGATGATATGATTGTGCATTCACAAACTGAGGAAGAGCATAGAAAGCATTTGGCCATTGTGTTTGCAGAACTCCGGAACCATAGGCTGGTTATTAATGGCAAGAAGAGTGAGTTTTTCTTGCAAGAGATACACTTCTTGGGGCATATTGTGTCTAAGCATGGAGTCCGTATGGATCCATCGAAGGTGGAAGTAATTCTTAATTGGCCAGATTTGAGGACCGTGCATGATGTACGCAGCTTTTTGGGATTGTGTTCCTATTACAGGCGGTACATACGGTATTTTGCTGAAATTGCTTCGCCCCTTCATGCCTTAACAAAGAAGGCAACTCCGTTTAGATCGATCAGGAAATTACAGCCTTCAAAAAGCTTAAAGAAAAGCTTACTTCGGATCTAGTATTGGTATTACCGGACCTCTGAAAGGCTTTTGTTGTCCAATGTGATGCATGTGGAAACAGCGTTGGGGCAGTTCTCATGCAAGAAGGACATGTGATAGCCTATGAGAGTCGAATATTGCAGGATGCCGAGAAGCATTTACAGGTTTATGAGAAAGAGATATTGGCTGTAATTCATGCTCTTTCTACATGGAAACACTATTTGCTTGGGGCTGATTTCACTGTGCAGACAGATCATCAGACCTTGCGTTACTTCCTCATGCAAACTAAGCTTTCAGAGAAGCATATGCAATGGGCCAACTTTTTGTCTATGTTCCACTTCCAGATTGTGCATGTGGTGTTTTGTGTTGGTTGTTGGTGCCCCCATTTTGTTGTTGTATCCAAAGTTTGTGAGGTGGAAGGCTATAGAGGCCTAGTGTTTTCTTCCTTGTTCTCACCTCACACTTTACATAGACACTTTAACTCCCATTCTACTGGCAATAGACATTACCAATGATATACCCGCAACATTGGCAACTCCTCCACCCATTATGGTAAGACTACCTCTCGGAGTACTCCAAAGCCACTTTCGACCTCGTCAGTTTCAAGTACTCTCTCATCTCATCATCCCCTGCCTCGCCCCAAGAATTGGACGTCATCACCTTGCCATCACCAAATTGGAACCGATTCCTAACCTTGGAAAATTGGGCACGCAGTCAGTACAAAACCCGCAATGGGGTGCCGGTAGCATAGCCCATAGGTACAAAACCTAATTCAGGGTGCCACATCAAAAGAAGAAGAAGAAGAAGTGCACAGTCGTACCATTCGAATTCCAAACTCGCCCATGGTCGCCAAATTGCCTCGGCCGTTCCAAATTTACCACGACCATACCAACCCACAAAGTGAACTGCCACACGGCCATTCTATCATCAAACCAAACTACCCCGACTGTTTCGAATTTGCCACCACAGCCATTCGCTTCTCAGCTAAGCTTGGTACGCCCATTCACTGGAACTGCCACGCCCGTACCAAATACAAATCGAGAAGATGCCACAGCCATTCGCTCAAGATGCCACGCCCGTTCATTGGAACTGCCACACCTGCACCATTCAAATGCCAATCGTGTCTTTCTGGAAATGTATAAATATGGGTCCCACCCCCTCATTTCCTCACTTTCACCTTTCTAGTGTAGCCAAACTATTGTAGTTTTTTCTCACAAGCTCCTCTGTTCTCACACAATCTCTCTGCAATGAATGACACCTCGAACTCCTCCAGAGGTCCAGCACCACACTTCCATCAGCAGGAGAGCGCCCGACAGGGGGCAGATTTGAGGAGTATGCCCGCCACCCCACACAATTGTCAGATTTTGGGGAGGCCTTGATGAAATAGGTGAATGGACACACCGTCCAATCTCTGATGAAGAACAACCACCACAAAGTGGAGAACAAGCTCCTCTACTTCATCGGGCCGTGCTACAGGGCAGTAGAGCTGACCCTACAATCATAACAAAGCTAGAGCAACTGGGCCTGGGGGGCTTGCCCACTCTAGAGCCATGGGTGTCAGACTTATACAACAGTCTGTATTTGACGAAGACTTATGATGCCAACATGCACAACAGGGAAGTCTTGGACAATGAGAGCCATCTGTAAAGGGTACAGCTTAGGGTGGAACTTATTAGAGATGCCTTACAACTCCCCAACCTGGACTAGCCCTATGTTAGGCTCACAAATGCCCACAAAGATGGGGTGGAGTGGGCAAACATTACCCAAGAAGATTTGATTATGCCAGCCTGAGCCCTATAGTTTCTTCTCACCACATGCTGGACACACAGATTCAACAGGTGCAGCATGACTACCCTGGCTCGGGTGCACCAGGGGGATAGATGGTCAACTGGTAGAGTACTTGTACAAATAACTTCATGCAATCTATTCTAACCCGCAGGGGAAGCTAGCAGGGGCAGAGATGTTGGCCAAGTGGGAGCAGAATAAGATCGATGAAAAGGAGTAGCAGCTCGGGCATGCCCTCACCAAGATCACTTAACTCCATCAGTAGCTCCAATAGGCCCATGAAGCTACTCAGCGGGCCCACTACAAACTCTCTATCATAGAGACACTTGCCCGAGACTCCCAAGATAGAGCACAAGTTGCAGAGGAGGACCTTACAAAAACAAAGATATATTTCCAAAGATACAGGGAGATCTTGGAAGATACCATCCATGAGATGGAAGAGCACTTGGGAGAAGCCGAAGCCAAAGCTACATGAACTCTAACATGTGGAGGTAGTTTAAGTTCATACGCAACCATGCCAATTCGATGTATAAATCATGCCGTGGAGGTAGTTTAAGTTCAACCATGCCAATCCGATGTATAAATCGAAATTAACCACAATATCTAGGAGATAAATTCAAGCATTTTCCTTTTGACAAAGTCTGAAAATCTTTAGAAACTTTTAAATAAACCAACGCTCCTGGTTTAAAAGACCGAGATGAACGTCCCCTATCAGCATAAAACTGTGTCCTATCTTGAGCACTCCTGATAGAATCCTGAGCTTCGGTCAGCATTTCTTGCATATCATGCAAGAAATCCCTCGATGCATCAAGCTCGATGTCCTTTTAAGACCGACATTAATAAGTACCCTGGGTTAATACCCATATATAAGCATGAACGGACTAAAACCAATAGCCGTATGTTTAAAACTGTTATAGGTAAATTCCATCATTGGAAGATATTTTCCCAATTTGATGCTTTTTCAGAGACATATGCACGAAGCATATCCTCTACAATCTGATTCATACACTCTGTTTGCCCACCCATAAGAGTACGGATGATCAGGGGAATTCATACTCAAAGTAATTTCCTCGTTGTAAACCATTCGGAATAAAGTAGGAAAACATGGCATTATAACAGTAGGAACCAAGGATTCATCGGTGCCTTGACGTACCCACATCTGCTCATGGAATTATCGGTATCCCGAGTTACCCATATCAATATAGAGATTCATCAGTGTCTCAATGAGTCACATATGTCCATTCGTAAACCATGAAGTTGACTGTATAAATCACCTAAAGTACGAAACTAGAGAAAGAAATGGCAACAAGGAAAAATCTAAATTTCCTTAATCCAAACACAACAAGATAAACTTGTTGAACTCTAAAGACAGAGATTTCAATAAATGAAAATGCCGACGAGATTACACTCATCAATACATGCAGGCTATAGATAAAAGAAGTTTATCTAGATAATGCCCACACTATAACTTCTAGTGAATTTAGAAAATGAGATTATCTTTGAATGTTAAGGTCAACATGCTAAGTGATGTAAGAAAAGCAACAATCTTAAGCCCAAATTATCCCATAAGATAATATATGTGAGGGATCACTAGCGTCCCATATAACCATGATACCACCCATACATACCTTAACAATTTGAAAACTCCCTAGTATGCCGTCTAGGAAATATGAATAAAATCCTGTATAAAAGGAATAAGATGGCCTTATCCCAGACTTTCACATACTAAAATCAACCTCTATATTCCCGAGACTACATCAAGGAATAACCCTTATCGAGTATATATTAGAAAAGAATTTTTAAATTATTGGCGCCTTTCTAATGGATAACTACCCAAAACACAATAAAGTTAGGGTAATAAATAACTTACCTAGATATATAAGCAACTAGGTATCCGAGTTGGAATATGTACAAGAGTACAAGCAATATACTCCAAAATTATGTGCAAAAAACGAAGGCAAATGCTACCTTCAAAGCACATGATATTATTCAAAAGATCAAAAGATCCTTATAAAACCATGGATAAAATCATAGAAGCTCCTTAAATCCATAAAAACCATAGTTGATCATAAAAATCACTGCATACCATCTAATGGACATTAATCACGCCAAAAGAAACATTAAAATTGGTGGCCAACTCATCAATCGGGAGTATATGAATGTGGTGTCGTTCAAGCAAAACTCCAAAGTAAACAAGTGAAACACATGTGTGTAACACTCATTAAAAAACCCCTAGATATACAAGTGATCTAGGTAGAACCTGATGAGTCCATATAAAAGTTGAAAAACATCCAATAAAATCCACCAAAATAAACAGATCAACTAATCCATGATAGAATTTATCTTAGGCTTAGAAAATTAAGCATAAACCACACTTAAACAAGTGCAAAATAAATTATCATAGACAAGTATCAAAGGTGAAACACACTTTGAACGCAGATTATAGCCACCATCAAAAGAAATTAAGGAACATGTCCAAAAAGAATGGCTAAACAATGGTAAAAAATTATGAAAACATCGTTTAGAATTAATCCAAACAAAAATATCTACTAATACGAGGTACAATCGTATTAATAATATACGAATAACCCGCATATATCTAATGTCAGTACGAGAAAATGTACTTCAACATTAAATAACCTAAGAAAATATTAAATTCTCGAGACAAAGAATTATCATGATTTTTTTAAATTTTTTCTAATTTTATAAGATCTCAAAATACGATAATTTTGAATTCCACCAAACTTATCTTATGACATTCCAAACCTATATTTTTCTTTTAAAAAAAATTAACAATTTAATTTACTAAAATATCATTGATATTTTAAAAAATATGAATTTCTAAGATTTCTAAAAATAATTTCTAAAATATTCTTAATTCTTTCAGAGAATCCCATCATTCATGAAATTTTCAATTCCGCTCAACAATTCTCAAATCCAATAAAAATTTATAATTTTAATGGATTTTCTAATTTTTTGGATCAAAAAATATATTTTTAAGAAATTTGAATGGTCACAGGCGCCCGAATGGACACACCACATGCCAAACACCAACCCCATATTTTTTTGAAATTTAAAATAACCTTTGTCTAATTTTTTAAATATTTTTAAAATTTTTAATTTACCCCGAACGCATTCAGAATACAAACGGTCAAAAAATTTCAGAATTCCAACGGTTTTTCCGGAATACGGAAAGCCAAAAGTTTCGAGAAAATGAAAAGACAAAAAAAAAAATCGGAGTGTGAAAGGTCAAAAGTTTCCGGAATCCGAAAGGTCAAAAGATTTTCCAAAATTCGAAAAGCCAAAAGGTTTCGGGAAAGCAGAAAGCCAAAAGGTTTTCTGGAAGATGAAAAGCCAAAAAATTTTAAGAGAAAAAATTTCAAAATTTTCTTGAGATTTTTTTTCCAAATGTCAAATTTTTCTCTATTTTTCTAGGCTTTTTTTCAAGTTTTTTTATTTCAAAAACTTTTTTAAATTTAAAAAAAAACTCATTTTTAAAATAATATTAAAAAATAAATTTAATAAGCTTAATTAAGCTTATAGTTTTGATTTTTTAAGGGGGGGCGTTTTTTTCCGCCGCCGGCCGACTGCTGCGCAACTCCCCCCAGCCTGTGCATAGATTTGAGAGAGAGAGAGATCTCTCTCTTCCCTCTCCATTCTCCTCTCTCCTTCACACCATTCCATGACTCTTCTCCACCCTCTCTTCTATGTTAGAGAGGAGGTTGATTAGGAATTAATTAATCTTTTTAATTAAACTAATCCTAATCATAATTAAACATTAATTATGATTAATATTTTTAAAAATCCCTTTTAAGAGAAATTTACACAGGGGAAAAAAAAAAGAAAAAAAAATCAGAATTGAGAGACGGAGAGGGTGCCACGCACACGGGAGAGCATTTCATGCATCAACATGTTGTCCCCTACTGCATTTCAATAGAAAATCAACAAGAATTTGATCGCATACTCGGAGAAAAACCTGTAAAAATGTATAAAAAATACATTTTTAACCATAAAAATGCTCCAAAAATCCTTAAAAATTAGAAAAAATTTTCTAAAATTTTCTAAAAATTTAGAAAATCCATTCTACCAAAAATATCCACAATAAAATATGTGGTATTTTTGTAAAAAATTTCATTAATGCTTATTTTAAATCACAAAAAATAAGAAAAAATAGCATTAAACTCACGAAACTTTTTTCGCAACGTCGATACGTCCATTGAATAGTAGTAACACATGTTCCAATTGCCATATTGATGATCTACGTGCTAATCATCAACACAAATCAAAAAATAATATTTTTATTAGTAAATATTAAAATTTACTTCAAAAAAATACCAAAAATTACAATAAGAAAAAATACCAAAAATTGCAATAAGAAAAAATCAAAAACAATTAACTAGAGATTACTCTGATACCACTGTGAAAACCCTAAGATCTCTCTAGATAATTGTTATGCATAAACATGCATAAATCAAGCATAAACTCAACCACCCAACCACCCCCGAGAGCCCAAGGAATGCACCCATGAAATATAATGAAATACATCATACCTCTAGCTTGATATCTCATACCATCAAGAGGTATAACTCCAATCCAATAACATGTAACTATAGTGTGAAATGGTAAGTGAGTAGATATGATCCTCTACACAAGAGAGCGTAACATAGCCTTGGCCTCACAAGCCCAAGCCTCCAAGCCTCCCTTGAGTGTGCCCCATTCCCCTATTATATAGGAGGGAGGAGGGCTCTCAAGTGACTCTTGACTCTCCATTTCCCATATGTGACCCTTGGATGCCTGGCCCTAACCTTAACCCTTAAGGTTAGTCCTAACCCATGCTCCACTAGAGCTTGTTCCCATGCTCCTATGCTCACAAGCCTAATGTGGGTTAGCCTCCTAGTATATACACACATAATGTGCATATAACAACTAAGGTCCCCAAATACCAATAGGAAAAGATAGTACTAAGTCTCCTAGAGGTGACCTTAACCATTATCAATCCCATCATCAATATTTTAACTCAAGTTACCCAATCGCTAAGAGTGCAATGCACCTACCTCTTCAACACCCCAAGCTCCCCTAAGGTACAAGCAAACTACGAGCAAGGTCTTTTGTGTGCTCTATCATAATAAATTAAATGGAGCTGAGAAACAAAATGGGAAAGTAGAGAACTCGTCATTGATGTAAAGCTTTTTTATTAACAAATTTTAAAGAGTGAAAATTAAATTTAAGAAAGGCTATGTAAGCTTGTAGCTATCCACGTGAAACCCTCATCTCCATCTTTCTAGCTTCTTGATTCCACTCAACTCTAAAATATCATTAATAAAAGTTCTTATAATTACTCCACATGACCTACACCATTCCCATTAAGTGACTTGATCATGTCACTTCACTTGTACCTCACTCATTCTCATTAATCTACTTTGAGTATTGTGCTTTCTTGTTGAAATCATGAATCAAGCTCCCTAATCAAGTACCTAATTAGATCCTAATCTTACACTAATGACAACACTAATCTAAGGTGGATAAAAATAAACAATACTCATGGTGATGAGTGTATGCTAATTAAGTTTAAACTCAAGTTCAATTAGAGTACAAGATGAAAACTTGTACTCATAGAAAGACTTGAGATGTTGTGCTTATATTCCAATGCTTCAAATGTCCTCCTTTTATATGAGAAAAGTACAACAAAGCTATGATAACTCATGAGGAATAAATTAGCTAGGTAACTTGGCACTCTAGCAACACTCATTTCAACACCTCTCCTTGATGCTAGATTGGGTACAATTTTAGACTTTCACTCTTCCTCTCTCTCCCCTTGTACTAGGCTACTTTGGATTTTATGCTACTTTGGATATGAATTTCAACTTGAGTGCATCATATGGCCGCAGAGATTGATTACATCACACTTTTTGTAGAGACAAGAGGAGTGAAAAGTACAATGATTCTTTCTCTAGAAAAGTGCGTCTTCAATTAAGGCAACTTTAACCTCAACGTAGTTTGCCTGCTTCTTTTTGTGATAACAATCTTCTTCTAAATGATCAATTTTTCCACAATAGTCACAAACAAACTTTGGTTTATCTTTATTACGACATTCATTCTTGGTATGACCAAGTTTTCCCCAGTGATAACATCTTGGAAGTTAAGATGTTGATTTATCCTTTGAAATCTCCCACCTTTTGTATACAGTGCTTGCTTACTTAAATGTATTTTGAATGACTCTTTATTCTTGAATTTAGATTCTTGTTCAAGTAGAGATGATTTTACATCTTGAAATTTAATGTTAGGCACATTTTTAAGTGTAGCAACAATTGATTTATAAGATTCTTTGTCAATACTTTTTAGCAATACATCGATAGATTCATATTCCTCTCAATAACTTTCTTTAATGCACTAAGTTGTTTAATACCTTTAAATTTACTGATGTGTTGTGCCATGGTTTCGGTCTCCTTCTTGTCAAGCTTGTAAAACTACATGAGAAGGTTAATCTTTGAGCTCTTGAGTTAATGCTCTTGTTAAGTTCTTGCCATGCCAACTTGACATCCTTGATGCCAACAATGTGACTAATCACGTCATCACCAAGATTTTGAGCGATGAGACCCGATGCTTTGTTGTTTTAAAGTGGCTCAACCTCCACTTCTTCATCCTCAATAAGGTACCAAAGCCCCTTACACATAAGCAAGTACATGGTCTTGCTTTGCCATGTAAAAAAACCATCACCATTAAATCTTGAGACAACTTCTACATGCTCCATTATCGGAAGATCTTACCTTGAGCCTTGATTTTAGTGCTCAAGCAATGTCTTACTCTTTTACAAGTGATTTACAAATTTGAGATAAACCCAATACGATGAAAATTCACTTAAGTTGAGCAATGAAAGTGATTGAGATGAATTTTGATGCAACAAAAGTTTCCCACAATGAAATAGCACTCTAATTTTTCAATTTTGCCTTTTATTCAACTCAATTTCTAATAATGCAACATTAATGATGATAATTAGTGCTTAATCACGATGATTAGCAATCTAATTTTTGGAGACTTCAATTGAGCTTGTGGAAGCTATCATTGAAGAAAATTTTTACATGAGAATATTATGCTTGAAGTGTGGAAGAGACCTATGTAGAAAACCTTAGCTCAAACCCCAACAAACAAGCTTATTTACCCTAAACACAATGATTGATTTTCTACTTGCCGTGACCAACTCAATGGATAATATGCTACCAAATTCAAGTTGTAGACTCCTATTGCTATTGCTAACAAGCTCCTAAAGGAGCTTGCCCCAATTCAAAGTACACACAAAGAATGGTGCAGAAAACCTATCGTGACGCTAATTCACGATTCAAGGGCTGCTGGCATCGAATTGGCATGAATGATTAGAGTTGGAGGTTTGCCTAGGCTTGTGTGAGATGCCTCTTAAAAGGCTTGGCCAACAGTGGAGAGATTAAGGAGAACAAGCTTGAGCAAGTTTAAACCACAAGTACAAGAAGAAGATAAGGATGTGATTAGTGACCGAACCAACACAACAGCAATGAATTAGATATGTTTTTACAATGGAGCTAGGGTGCTTATATATCCACAAATGGACTTGGCCGACCTCACTTGAGATGCATGCAAAAAAACAATTTTAACACCCTCTCTGCAGCTCATAGTGGACATAAGTAGGAATACCAAGTCGATGAAGAAGCTACCATGGACACCCCAGCAGTGGCCAACCACTAGGTATACCTCGAACTTGTAACCACCAGCTTGTCACCACCAAAAATGCCATCCTGAGCACCAACTGCCTCAAGGAACATTGAACTGTAGACCACATTATGTCCAAGAATCCCCATTCATGAACTATGAACACATCACGTCCAAAAAACTCCACAAGATAATGAACTTTGGTACACACCCTGTCCATAATCCCGAAAACAACAATGAATGACTGCAACACATCCATAGTGTTTTATACACCATGTTGGTTCCTTGCCAGATGCCTAGTGCTTTGAATTCCGACACACGAATCCAAACACCCAAAAATTGAACTCCGACACATGAGTCCAAGTCGTCAAAACGGGAGCACAGACTGCCCCTCTGCCACTCACATGCCTCTCTCTGGCTGAAGCACGTGGTAGCATCCATCCACCAAGCTAGAATGCTCATGTGCCAATATAGTCCTCGTTCGCCACACCGACAAAAGCCGTATCATCCCTGGTAGTATCACTGTCACTGTCATCCTCGTCAGCTTTGCCTTTGCCGTCATTCGTCGAGCCTTGAGCTTTAGCTTTGGATTTGCAATCCCGAGCCGCTTTCCGCACTTATAACAACAGCTCCTAGACTTCTTATTGGATTCCAATGCAACATGTGCCGATTCTACATCCTTCGAAACTCGAATCTTGCCTTGGGAAATGAGCACTACTTCCTCCTCAATGAGAAAAGAGCTGAGATCATCAAATTCTAGCTTTTCCTTCGTGACTTGTAAGCGTAATGCCCTCGAGACCATCTCGTACTCCTCAAGCAACTTCGTAAGAACCAAGGCAGGTAACTAGGTACTAGTTAACGCACTATTCATAGCCGATAACTAATCATGGATAACCTTTGCCTTCATTAGAAATGACTGCATAGAGGTCCCGGCTTCAAACTTGATGGAAAACAACTGGCCAAGAAGGGTTACTGCTCGCATGGTTGAGTCTTGATCAAACATTCCTGCAAGCTTTGACCACATTTCCTTGGCAGTCTTCAAAGTCTGTATGGCAGGGGAAATTTCCTTGGTGAGAGACTCTACAATCGCCAACATTGCCTTCGCATTGTGAGCATCCCAATCCACAAGAGATTTGAGAAACTCCTCCTCCTGACGACGTGTGAACCAATTGCTATCCCTTCGGGGACATTCCTCTGAGCCATCAACAATGTCCCATAAGCCTTTTCTGCTAAACCATAGCCTCATGATCAAGTTCCAATGCGCTGAGATAGATTTGTAAGAGCAAACCTTCTTGGGACACCAATTCTTCTAAAGCATAAGGATGAAAGTTGAAGAATGTAGGTTAACTATAAAAAGTTGAATAAAGGTGCGATCAAGAATAGATATCCCCTTCCTAAAATGGATGATTTGATTGATAGGTTATACTCTCCAAATTCTGTTACAATACTTCACATTCATCTCACTCTTACTCATCTCCTCATGCAAGCACTTGGTGGTCACCCTCACCAACTTGGGCCCATTGATGCACTTCTAATCCTTCAACCAACATGTCTCATTAGAGGCAATAGAAAACCAGCCCTTCCCAATCTCTTCCAAGTCTTGTCTTGCCTTATCTAGATCCCTCTAATGTATCTCAAACTCATCCCTTACTAGTCCCAACTCTTTCCACCCAACCTAAGATATATCCCAACAATCTCGAATCCATCTCAACCTCTTATTATTCAATCTTCTAGTTATTCTTCTATCCAACTGAACTAAAGGGGGGGTAAATTTGAGAGATCACCATAACCCTAAACCAAACAAGGAGTTCTCTGTTTCCCTTGTACATCCTTTCCACTTCATCAAGCCCAATCACCTCCTTCCAAATAAGACAAAGGAACTTGCAAAAAGGGGAGCTCTGAATTCTCAATGGAGCATGTGAGAACAGCTTTGCTTTCCAATCTAGACCAATCCACTTCCCCTTGCATCGCACATTAGATTACTCTTTCCAATATGGTCAAATTTCCTCCTGCAATAAGCATTTAGGTAAGCTAGTTGCCACCCTGGTTTTGGCATATTTCCTCCTGCAATAAGCATTTAGGTAAGCTAGTTGCCACCCTGGTTTTGGCATGAGTGGGAGATGCAGAATTCCAAGTCCTCCCAGACCCTTAGGCAACCTAGCTTTCTCCCAAGCCAGCCAAGCTAGATATTTCCTGTCATCCCTGCTACTTTTCCTCTTCCTAACTGGGGTGGAAAGTCTCTAATGAGGACCAACACTCAGATGCAGTTCTTTCAACGAAAGAGAGACACGGCAAGCAAGGAGATTGTAGACGAGCCTTCTGAAATGACTCTACAAAAAGAAAGAACACGGACGCAAGAGAATAATGTGAATTGTCAATTCAAAGCTCCGGACTCACCTCGTGTACTGAGGACTCGGACTCCAATCCAGTGCCATCTAGAGCTGCACCTCAGCCTCGCGAGAGCACCCCAATTGCCAACATGCCACTAGCGATGCCATAAGCTTGCATGGATGTTTTCAAGCCTTTAAATTTCATGCACTGCTGCATAACAAGGGGAACTGCATAAATATGAGCTGAGAGCAAGTGTGACACCAAAGCATTCAAGATCTTAACTGGATCAATGGCTCTTCACGCATGATTGGATGAGACCCTGGGGAGGAAGATGACGCACACAGCACAATTTCTTCACACACTGGAGAAATCAACTACAAACAAATCTTCTCTGCACATGCAGGCCATAACCGTTAAACCTCCTTTCTGCGCCATGGACCCTCAAAGCATTTAAGATCTTAAATAGATCAAGAGCACTTTACGCATGATTGGAGGGAGAAGAAAGGGGGAAGGACATGAAACTCAGAACAACCTCTCCTCCATCATGCGCTGCCCTCTAGCAGCAGCATGCAACTTATAGTAGGCTGGCCTGCCCTGCCCATCATGATTATCAAAGTTTATGTTAAAACCTGAAACAACGGACATGCCTGACGGCCTGAAAAGAGCATATGGTCAAGATAGCTAAAAATAGTGCAACAAGGATGCATGTTCTGCAATTGCAAGGAGAGCATCTCCAATGGCCAGCATAGAAACAAGGCGTAGACAAGCAAAAAAGAATCCTGGATGACGGGAAAATTTGACCTTGAAAATGTTGGCATCCCATCAAGGGCATCTTTATGGTGGAATGGCTCTAAGCTTTAAGAGTTGCCCTTCTTTCAAAAGCCAGCATCACGCATTGTTCAATATGCTCTAGTCCGACCAGGCCATAAACAATGGCAGGGCCCTCTCTTTCCCATTAAACTGCTGCATTTTCTACACCCTTTTTCTTGCATAACTGACCTAAAGTAAAATATGCAGATAAGGTGTATGTGTCATGACTTAAGCTCTTGAGAGATGGTGCCAGCAGAATTCACTATCTAATCTTACTAAGGTTCCATATTTTGTCATGTTACATTTGATATTGATGAACGGGGAAGCATTTGTGTGATTTACCTTGTCAATGATTAATACCTGCAAAAAATCTCATTATGTACTCGATAATGCCAAATCGAAAGCCTTACATATAACTACATGCTTTATTGCACCTGCTTACTAATCGATGCACTGATATGCAAAGAAGAAGGGTCATCTGAACTACTGCCTGGGGTCAGGAGAGTTTCATTCCAAAAATGAAAGAAACCCTCAAAATTCAAGAGTAGCAGTGAAAGAGCGTCAGAGACTGTCACATTTGGCCTTGAAGTGAGATAACACTTACCTATGTCTTTGCAAAAGGTGGTCAGTAACCCTAGCTTAGAGACTGGACATACTCATCAAACTGTTTTGATTCTAGCATGACATCCTGTATGATAGATTCCGAAACTTGGTACAGGTACTTGGGCCCTTCTTCCATCATGTGCTCAAACCACTGCTCTACTGTCATGCTGAGCTCACCTCCTGCTGGTGAGGACCTGCAGGGGACATGGTCAGCCTCATGCTGATGGTTTCCTGCAGCTGCCGGCATGCCCTTGCCATGGTAACCTACTGCTGGTAATGGTTTGCAGGTGAAAAGGCCAGCCTCGTGCTGATCGTTTCCTGTTGCCACATACATGCCCTCACCATGGTTTTCTGCTGCTGCAGGCATGCCTTTGCCATGGTTTCCTGCTTCTGCAGATATGCCTTTGCTTTTGGTAGTTTCCCTAACCTTGCGTACGTCTTTCACCTCATCAATGGCATCTGGGATTTCGACTCTGATGGTAGTTTCTGCACCAATTTTAATCAGATCTCCGGTCTTGATGGCCATGAGCTTCTCTGTCTCAATCTGGACACCGTTGATGATGGTGCCGTTGGAGCTTCCCACATCAATGACGGCCCACCCTGCATCTAGATCGTCCCCACCATCTGTCCATCGTAAGTTGAGGTGCTTCTGAGAGATCCCGGAGTCCCTACTGATTTGAAGCGTGTTGGCTCTGGCTCGACCGACGGTGGCTATGGCGGACGGCTTACACTCCAGACGAAGGCCAGACTTTGGGCCTTGCTCGACGTGTAAGAAGAGGAGCAGTTTGGCCATAGAAGCCGCAGCTAGCGAAGAGCGTTCCTCTGTCCAAAACCCTGACTCTAAACAAGGCTTATAAGAATGTTGCTCTGCAAAAAAGCCCTAACCCTAAACAGAGCATGCAAAGATCGTTGCTCTGTCAACCATAACCGTAAATACAGCTTTGAGAAGAGCGTGCCCTACAACCCTAAAGCTTTCAAAAACTAATCCTGCGCAGAGGCTCTGTAATCTACAGTTGTGAAAGAAAATCTCGCGCGGCTCGCAACCTGACATGGAGACACAACACACTGTCAAGAAACCCTGCTACCCCTCTCTCTGCGCGCGCAATTTGAATTTCAATTTTCAACTCAGAAAATTCAAACACGTCGCAGGTAAACTTCACGCTTGTCCACGGACAAGTGTGAACCCACAGTGGGGACACCAAAAAAAATGAGAGGACAAAAAACTAGAATGCTTGGGTAGCCTTATAGTGCACAAGTGTGCTCAAACAAACATGAAGTCCTAATTTCTACGGCAAGTCTTCTTCCTAGAAAGAAGGCGTGTCTTTCCCAAGTTTCAGTTTGCCATATTACCTATAGCAAATGTTTGTTGATTTTGATTGACATATCTCGAAGGCAAAGTTCAAAATTAATAAACATACAACCATGTAGTTTCACTTATAAATATCTTGAATTGACCGAAGATCTTGCCCTACACAATGACGTCGGGATTCAATACCCGCCCCCTTCTCCTGCATACCATTAGGCATGCGGTCTGTCAAATTCTATCTCAAAAATAACCTCGCAATATTAAAAAAAAACGTAAAGGTATGCATACCTGATTATATCCTACATGTTGAGCTTGATGATAATTGTTATGAGACTAACAGGAAACAATATAAGGTAAGACTAGAAAAGATTATTTATATGTAAAAGGTTTGCATATAAATAAGGTTCTGGGGATTTCAAATTGGAAATACCTAAAGCAATGGTTAATAGGCATTAAGGTTAAAGTAAAAGGGATGTAGATGGTACACAAGGGAATCCCAAAGACCACATTAGTAGGTGCCCCCTTCTAGTGGGAGTTGATTGGAGAGTGAAAAGGCTATGCCTAGTCAATGAAAGGTCAAAGGGCTAAAGTTGAAAGGTCATGCATCACTTAGGCCTTATATAACCATATGTTTAGGGTCCATTTGGGATATGGTTGGGTGGAGAATCAAAGTTCTAGTCTTACAAGTCCTCAAGCTTATAATGCAAGGAGTATTACATTGGTACCACAGCTAAGTTCTATCTCTTCCATGTTTCCATTGAGCTACTCATTGCTAACTCTAATCTATACTACTTAATCTCTTCTCTATTCATTTCCATAAGCTAATCATTATACTTCTCAAATCTTCTCCATACAAATACCTATTGCTTAATAGATTGGGCATACCTCTTGTCTAATAAATTGAGCATACATCTTGCCTAATAAATTGGGCATACTTTGGAGATTCTACATGAAGCAAGTGGAGTACATGACAACCTTAAAGAACCATTGAAGCAAATATCAACGAGGAGGAATCAATGGAATTGTTCTTCACATCATTAGAGACAATTCATAATTACCCAACCAAGTAAGGTAGTTGTTTTGCATCTTTTTTGCTTTTGTAAGAAACTTTCCATTTTGCTTATTATTAGAGTAAATAGCTTATTAAGATGGGAAGGATGAAAATGGGGATAAGGGGAAAAACCCAATGTCCTCTTTTCACATGGAAGAGGATATTATAAAAACAAATGAAATAGATATGTAAAAGAAATGAAAGAAAAAATCTTTAATATAGAGAATAAACTTGAGAAAATGATGGGTCTTCTTAGCTCCTTGATAGAAGGAAAAGGATTGGGAGTAAAAGAAATATCTAAAAATATCATTGATGAGGGAAGGGAAATAACTATAGAAAGAGGATTGAATGAAACCATAATTGAAAAGGGTCCCAAAACTAGAGACCAGGGTATGGTATTCAAAGATTTAAAGGCACCTACTTTTAGTGGAGAAGAGAAGGAGAGAAATAAAGATGCAGTACGTATTTTTCTACAAAATGGCAAGATTTGCGTCTTTTAAGAAATGTGTCTGATCATAATAACCACCCCATTGAAGCTAGCCTATCCTTTACAAGGCAAGATTTGCGTCTTTTAAGAAATGTGCCTGATCATAATAACCACCCCATTGAAGCTAGCCTATCCTTTACAAGGCAAAGCTTATAAGTGGTGGATGAGTTTAGCGGAAGCTAGGCAAGTACCCAATTCTTGGGATTCATTCAAGGAATTGTTCTTAAAGGAATATCTTTCTGAAAATGAAGAAGATCGAAATTAGGAGGAGTGGGATAATTGTTCTATGGAACAAAAGAATTTAAGTCTCACTCAATATATAGGTTGCTATAGAGAAATTGTCTTAAAACTTAAGGGCATAGACAAATTTCAAAAAGTAAGAGGCTTCATTAGAGGCCTAAAAAGGGTGTACAAGAAGGAAGTTCGCTCCAAAGAACCCAAAAAATTAGATAAGGCTATAAGATTTGTAAAAAAATTAACGATACCATGGGTAGTGATAATTGTAAACAAAAAGATAATAATTTTTCATATAAGCCTCATGGAGAAAATTTTGGCTCTAAAAAAAAGAAAGGTTTTTTTCTTTAAAAGAGATGAACCTTCAAAAAAGCAAAAATCCAATCCTAGTAAGTTTCTAAAAAAGCAAGATTTTGAGAGCACGGTTAAAGAAAAACTTTATTTCTCTTGTCTTGAGCTAGGACATGATAAAAAGCATTGTCCTAAGTCCTAAGAACAAGAACTTACTGGGAATGATAATAATAAACCTAAAGGAAAATCAGTGTACATTATTCAAGTGTTAAGGATTCTCCTAAATATAAATCGGTCGAGGTTTGTCATTCTAATGAAAAGCATTGTTGTATGGTGGCAAAGTCTATGTGGGAACCATCATTTGGACCACATGATTTAGTTCGAGTGCATGGAAATATTAAAGATAAAAAAGTTAGAATCCTCATAGATGATACAACCATACACAAGTTTTTTAATTACAACTTGGTTAAGAAACTTAAGTTACCTCAAGTCCCAAGTTCTCATAGTATATAGTATCATTAGCCAATGGCTATGATAAAGATGAGTGGGATATTGTGGTGAACTAAGTTAGGATAAAGATTTAATAGTATGAAGCACTTTTGGGCTTTCAAGTGATGCGTCTATTGACCGCAAATGTAATTCTTGGGAGAGAATGGTTATTTTCATTGAGGGAAACACTTTTGAGAAGCTATTTGCATAATACAGTAACATTTGAGCATAAAGGAAAATTTATTACATTGTAAGGAGAGCATAATGTACCATCTTCTCCTTTGATATGTAATATTGAGCTCCAAAAGCTTCATCAAGATAATAGAATAAAACAAATGTTTTTCTCTTATGCAATGCCTCAGTTTAAAAACCATTGTGAAAAGTTCGATTCAAGTATTTTTGAAGTAGTTAATTCTTATTTGAGCAATTTATTAGAAGAATTTAAAGATGTTTTTCTAGAAACATTGCCAAAAGGTTTACCTCTGGATAGAGGGATAGATCATCCCATATAAGTTTTAAAGCCAATTAGTGAGTCACCTTATAGATTAAGTTTAGTTGAAAGACAAGAAGTTGGCTGAATATTTAGAACAGGGCTTTATTAGGCCAAGTAAGTCTCCTTGGGCTTCACCAATATTATTGGTGAAGAAAAAAGATGGATCTATGCGCTTGTGTATAGATGGTTTTAGTACATTCATGCTAATGTATGGATTTCACCCTAGAGCACCCATAGCTGTTGGGTTACAAAAAGAAAAATTACAGAGTGTAAAAGACTTTCTCAAAGACATGCAAGACATGTTAAACATTGCAAGAAGTAATGTTAAAAGAGTGCAGGATTATTCTATTAGTTATGAGGAGAAAGGTAAAAGAAGACCAAATAATTTTAAGGAAGGTGATTTAGTAGTCTATGTATAAGTTTATGAAAAGTTATAAAGTTAAGTCCAAGGTATTGTGGTCCTTATACAATACTTAAAAAAATTGGAAGTGTAGCTTACAAGGTAGCTTTACCTGAAGGATCTAGAGTGCATCCTGTGTTTCATGTTAGTAGACTGAAACGCAAGATGGGAAACAATGACATCATTGGAAAAGAAGCAATAGTTGATTCATAGAACCACCTATTCTTCCACATGAGCCTGAAAAGATTCTCGAATATCGAGAAAAGAAAACTAGGCATTATGTGTTTAAAGAATGTTTAGTAAAGTGAAAAGATAGACCAAAAGAAGGATCAACTTGGAAAGAGTGGCTACACTGAAGAAAAGGTTTCCTGAGTTTGTTTTCGAGGACGAAAACTTTTCTTTCAAGGGGGAGGAAATGTTATGAGATTGACAGGAAACACTATAAGGTAAGACTATAAAAAATTATTTATGTGTAAAAGGTTTGCATATAAATAAGGTTCAGGGAATTTCAAATTAGAAATACCTAAAGCAATGGTTAATAGGCATTAAGGTTAAAGTAAAAGGGATGTAGATGGTGCACCAGGGAAGCTCAAAGGCCACAGAAGTAGGCATCCCCTTCTAGGGGGAGTTGAGGAGGCATTGGAGAGTGAAAAGGCCATGCCTAGCCAATGAAAGGTCAAGGGGCTAAAGTTAGAAGGTCATGCATCACTTAAGCATATATAACCATGTGTTTAGGGTTCATTTGGGATATGGTTGGGTGGAGAATCAAAGTTCTAGTCTTACAAGTCCTCAAGCTTATAATGCAAAGACCATTATAATAATACCTTTATATACGCATACCCTCTCCACCCGATAGTGCTAAATTTCAGATCATGGTGTAGAGTTCTACATATTTCTACCATCTTTCATGATGTCACCCCATAGTGTTCAATTTCAGATCATGGTGTATAGTTCTACAAATCTCCACCATCTTTGATGCTACAACTCTCCACCATTTTTTATGATTTATGAGAATAGGTTAGGACTATACATGCATGTAAGACCATCAACTCCTACCTCATTAGAGAAGCTTTAACAAAGTTTTGGCTGGTTCATAACATAAGGGTGGATAGAAGCTCATGATACTCATCAACATCTTTTACTACACAATAGCATCTTATATCATCCCCTAGTCTTATACCACAATATATACACACCAAGAAAAGATATTAACTACTATAGTGTATGACCTGTCTCTTGTAAGATCCCTCCTAATTATTATCAATATGTAAATGCAAAATTATCAATAAAAGGGTCATTCCCAATATGTAAATATAAAATTATCACAATAAAAAGGTAATTTTTGAGAATGTATATGTAGAGAGAGAGTGTGTAAAAGATGTGGGCACTGAGGAGAGAAAATATTATAAGGCCATGAAATATTAGGGAAAATGGGAAAAAAATGTAAATGCAAAATTATCAATAAAAGGGTCATTTTTTGAGAATGTATGTGTAGAGAGAGAATGTGTAAAAGATGGGTGTAGTGGGGAGAGAAGATATTATAAGGCCAAGAAATACTAGGAAAAATAAAAACCAAAGATGCAAAGAGAAATTTGTAATCTCGAACCTTGAAAATTTTATTAGGACCCCCAAGATGTGCACATATGCACTTGCACGTCCTTAACTCATAAAAATGGGTTAGTGAGAGAAAGTTAAATTCACGGCCTTAGAAAAATAAGAAAATATAAATAATAAATAAATAATAAAATTAGAGTAAAAAATAATATTGTATTATGTGCAGAATAATAGTACATGTGTGTGTAAGTGCACAAATCAATTAAATGGTGAAATCATACATCTAAAGGTTACACATTAAAATTCTAAGGTTAAATGGTTTAATTTTTTGTAGACTAAGGAAATTCTAAGGTTAAATGGTTTTATTGTTGTAAACTAAGACTTGGAACATAAATATGGTATTTAAATAAAAAAGGAGTGGTTTATATGGAAAAGATAAAAAATTATAAAGTCGTGCACATCCAAGCTAATTTTATGTGAAAAGGATAAAAGCATGGTTAAAAGAGTGGTACGCGAGTGGCTCAACTCATCACGACCCACCCTAAGAGGTCGTGAGTTCACACTATAGGGTTGTGTATGTGAGTGGTGTAGCCTCTAGCTCATCTACATCCCCTTGAAAGGGGGCTTTCGGAAAAAAAGAGAGTAGTATGCATGTCTATTTGCCAAAAATTAAGGAGAAAAGGGATAGAAGTGGATTATTATGGCCAAAGGCTATTGTGAGCTCTCAAGCCTGATATCACTTTCCAAGATATATAGGAACCACGCCTACTTCTACATATAGTAGTCAAAATCACCTTGTTATTAGAGCCGTACACTTGCAATTGGGCACCTCTAGCTATCCCTAATACTTAAACAATTCCCTTTTTGTCATCCAGTATTGATAATACCTGCAACTTGGGAAGAGCATTTTAGTAGGCTTTTTTTAAAGCGCGAAGGAAGGCCTTGCAATACTCTACTTCAATAATTACACACTCCCAAACTCAATTTATTCAAAGGTATTTATATCCTATTTCAATTTTGTCAATTCTTGTCATCTAGTTTATTTAAAATTTGATTCTTTTTAATTATTATATTTCAAATCTTAGTAAACCATTAGTTAAGCTTCAATTCTTTGCATAGTTAGACAAAATAGAGTGTAACCTTAGACCTTAGCTTAAGTTTTTTATAAAATACTCATAGATGAACCATACCTAGCTCCTTTAGTTGATTTTTAAAGCACTAGATGAGATATGATGAATTCAAACCAAGGATGGAAAAATAATATATGTTTTGAAATAATTTAATAATTTTGGAGTTGGAGAGAAGAAGCATATTAATTAATTAGATCCTAGAGATACTCATATAGTTTTGTATTATTTAAATTAAAATTTGACCCTAGATGAATCTAGAATAACTCATAATCTTAGGTTTATGATCATTATACACATGAACAAGTAATGAAATAGGATAGGTGAGATTTTAGAGGAAGAAATTATCTTTAGGTCCAGAGATATAATAAATTCTAGAGAGAGAGTAGATAAGTTATGCCATATTTGAGAGAGAAAGAATTGAAAAGTGACATAGATGCATATAAAACAAGTGAGAATAGTTATTACAGAATGAGATCAATAAGAATTAAGCTATCTAAACATTAAGGATCAAACTAATTTTATAGAGAGAAGGTTTAAAATATAGAGAGAGGTTGATCTTTTATCTAAAAATTAGTGATCTTACTTGCATATGGAAACAGGTTTGAAAAGGATTTAGTTAAGTTTAGACCATATAAGTATAAAGGGAATGAGAATTGGAGATTAGTAAGTAAATCAATGAAACTTTAGAGAGAGAAAAGGATTTATGAGATTTTACGTACCCAATGTTCACAGACTATCACTGAAAATTTAGAGAGAGAAAAGAATTTAGGAGATTTTACATACCCAATGTTCACAGACTATGAGCGAAAATTTTGGGAGAGAAAAGAATTTAGGAGATTTTACATACCTAATTTTTAGAGACTATGAATAAAATTAAGAGTAGCACCATTAGAAGTATGTAGACTCTTTAAAAGTGATCGTTGAATTAATCATATTAGTTTCAAGACTGCCATATATGTATTGGATTACCCTTAAATCTTAGAATAAATAAGTTTTTTAGAGAGACAAGATATAGTAATAATGATTTTATACAAATTAGTAGATCCAAGGCTATGAGATGTCAAGCTCAATAAGAGCGGACACTCATGATGTGCCTAGGTGACCATTCCACCTTTACACCACTGATGGTTTGGTTAGTTGACATGATGGCTCTTCACCAGTAATTCTACAGCTGGATGAGTGCGATTTTTGAGGGAGCTTGGTGGAGGGAGATTTTCTTGGGTGCCCTACTCTCTACTTGAACAATATCTCTCTAACTATTGCCACCACCATCTCCGCCCACCACCGCTTAGCCCAGCCCAGCCCAGCCTAGCGCACACCACCCTCTCTCTCCTTCTCCCACCCTCTTCCCTCCCCTTCTCTCTCTTCCCTCTCTTTCACTCTCTCACCCTCCCTCTCTCACTCTCTCTATCCTTATCTCTCTTTGCTAACTCTCTCTCTCTCTCTCTATCTATTACCACCGTCCCTTTCTCTCCCACCCTCCCTCTCTCCCCTTCTCCCACCCTCTTCCCTCCCCCTCTCTCACGCTCCTTCATCTCCCTCTCTTTCACTCTCCCCCTCTCACCCTCTCTATCCTTCTCTTTATTCACTCTCTCTATCCTTCTCTTCACTCTCTCTATCCTCCCCCTCTTTCACTCTCCTTCACTTCCCTCTCCCTCCCTCCCTTTCACTCTCCCACGCTCCTCTCTCTCTCTCTCTCTCTCTCTCTCTCTCTCTCTCTCTCTCTCTTACCTCCTATCCTCTTTCCCTCTCTTGCTCTCTATATCCTCCTCTCCCTCTTTATCCTTCTCTTACCTCTTATCCTCTCCCTCTCGATCCTTCTCTTACCTCTTATCCTCCTTCCCTCTCTCGCTCTCTCTATATCCTCCTCCTCCTCTCTCTCTCTCTCTCTATCCATCTCTTTACTCTCTCTCTCTCTCTCTCTCTCTCTCTCTCTCTCTCTCCATCCTTCTCTTTGCTAACTCTCTCAATCCTTCTCTCTTTTGTAGCTCTCTCTGTCCTCTCCCCGTCTCACTCTCTCTATCATTCTCTTTACTCACTCTCTCTATCCTCTCCCTCTCCCTGTCTCTCTACTCTTCTCTTTACTCTCTCTCTCTCTCACACGGAGGATCCACAGATTTCGGACCCGACATGGCTGCAGAGACCACTGTTGTACCCACGAGGATGCACATATGAGATGATTGAGCAGAGACGCATAGAGCACCTACATAGAGGCCACTATAGGAGACTGGTCTCACGACGCCAGGGGACCCTCCATTATCGCCTACGGATCGCGGGCTCTTGAGGGACCAGATTATCCACTTGATCCAAGGAGGAGAGGTGGAGAGGCATGACTTCTTCTACTATTATGGTGCACTTGACGAGGGGGCCCAGCCCTCATGAGTACCTATATGGCATGACATGCTTCTCATGATGTACACTTATAGCATGCTGCATAGCTTTTTTATTTTCATTTTAGTTTCAGTTCTAGTTTCACACATTTCAGTTTCATTATGCTTTCCGATGAGGCTCCCAAGCACATCGACTTATGTATTCATGTATGTTCGACATGTGTCTCATAGACTCGTTATGGTCCTTCGAAGAAAATAATAAAATTTCATTTCATTTCATTTCTCTCTCTCTCTCTCTCTCTCTCTCTCTCTCTCTCTCTCTCTCTCTCTCTCTCTCTCTCTCTCTCTCTCTCTCTCTCTCTCTCTACCATTACAATACATTGCATGGCATGGCATGGCATTACATATGGATGTTATTAATTGTGCATGTCATTGCAACATGGTACTCCATGACCTTTGCATAGTGTTGCATGTCATTTGCATAGTGTTGCATGTTATTGCATGCCTTTATTATCCAATTGCATGTCAATGTATGTATGTGCCATTATAATACATTGCATTGCATGGCATGGAATGGCATTACATTTGGATGCAATTACATGTGCATGTTATTGCATGGTACTCCATGCCCTTTGCATAGTGTTGCATGTCATTTGCATAGTGTTGTATGTCATTGCATGCCTTTATTATCCAATTGCATGTCAATGCATGTATGTGCCATTATAATACATTGCATTGAATGGCATGGCATTGCATCTGGATGTTATTACATGTGTATGTCATTGCATGGTACTCCATGCCCTTTGCATAGTGTTGCATGTCATTTGCATAGCGTTGCATGTCATTTGCATATAGCGTTGTATGTCATTGCATGCCTTTATCATTTAATTGCATGTATGTGCCATTATCATTTTATTGCATGCCTTTATCATTTAATTGCATGTATGTGCCATTACAATACATTGCAAATGACATAATTGCATGTTAATGCATGTATGTGCCATTATAATACATTGCATTGAATGGCATGGCATGGCATTGCATCTGGATGTTATTACATGTGCATATCATTGCATTGTACTCTATGCCCTTTGCATAGTGTTTCATTTCATTGCATGCCTTTATCATTTAATTACATGTATGTGCCATTACAATACATTGCATGGCATGGCATGGCATGGCATTGCATCTGGATGTTATTACATGTGCATGTTATTGCATGTCCTTTGCATAGTGGTGCATGTCATTTGCATAGTGTTGCATGTCATTGCATGCCTTTATTATCCAATTGCATGTCAATACATGTATGTGCCATTTTACAATACATTGTATTGCATGGCATGGCATGGCATGGCATGGCATGGCATGGCATCTGGATGTTATTACATGTCCATGTCATTGCATCGTATTCCATGCCCTTTGCATAGTGTTGCATACCTTTGCATGTGATTGTATATCATTTGAAGTCTTTGCATGTGACGACATATCATTGCATGTGAGTAGTACAATCAACAAGGTGAATAATTTAAAGAATTGTACTACAAGATAATTTCATTCTAGGCAAGATATCTACTATGCCTTGTGTATTAGATATTAAGAAGCAGTGAAGAATGTAAATTTATCAAGGTCAATAATTTTTCAATTATGATTGAGATCATGGCCTAATTATTTGAGAGGAAGAGAGAGAGAGAGAGAGAGAGAGAGAGAGAGAGAGAGAGAGAGAGAGAGATCTCAATCATAATTTTTCAATTATGATTGAGATCATGGCCTAATTATTTGAGAGGAAGAGGGAGAGAGAGAGAGAGAGAGAGAGAGAGAGAGAGAGAGAGAGAGAGAGCAAGAAGGAGTGAGAGAGATAAGAACACAACTCTTCTATCATAAGTGTTATTCAAAACATACAATAAACCAAGATTTTGACGTAATTAATCAAAACAACAACAAACCAAAAATTTGCCAAGGAAATTAATACAAAAGACAAGGCGATCTATAGTTGAGACCACTTTATTCCAAAAAAGGTTATTACATATGTAACTATGTACTTATAAGGACTACTGCAAACAATCAATCATTGTTTAAAATTGGTGACATACCAAACTACCTACGGTTCCTACGCCTATATGCTTTTTTGGGCTGCTCTATTCTTTAACTCTTCTTGTAGGGGCTCCTCCGTCTCTTTGGCAATATATCCGTAACTTCACCAAGTGCGATAGCTCTTCCAATCTTTATGTTCCACATATACAAATCTCCAAAATCAATAGGCTCATCCGCTAGCATCTTTATTTAAAGATTGTGGGCCTCTGTTGTGATTTTGAGATGTTTTGTTGCATCTCCGCCCGTTTTCTTACATAAATCTTTGCAAACCCTATCCACCCCAGGGTTTCCTTCAAAGTATAGTTGGGGTCGTTGGAAGAAGCCATTAGAGATCAACAAAGATTAGTTGATGATGGTGAGGGTTATAAGGAATAGAATGATAATGAGGGAGAGAAATACAATGAGAGGGAGAGGGAGGCAACAAGATTTGGAAGTGAGGATTAGAGTAAGAGGCAGGGGTCAAATTTATAGATACACAAAGCAAAAAGCAAAAAGAAACTTTGCATGGCTATTCATGAAATTTAGAAAAGTAGATGCATGGCTTTTCCCTAAATTTAGAAAAGTATATGCATGGCTTTCTCCTAAATTTAGAAAAGTAGATGCATGGCTATCCCCTTTATTTAGAAACGTAGATAAATGGATGAACATATTCAATCCATTGACATATAACCATATTAATTATCCTGCTAAACATTAAAAAAATAAAAAGTAAATAGTCCTTGCTAGAGAATTGAGATAAAGGACATTTTATTATTGCAACATGGAGGATCTTTTCAAAACTATAGTACAATGTCATCAACATTACTAATTCTCTTGCTTTTGAATATTCTCATTAGGTTCTCCTTTTTTAGAGTGGGTTGATGTATAAACATATTATGGCTTGTATCTAACCCAAAGATATGCAAATATACAAAATAAAGGTGCTTGCATGTACAATAGGGTTGTCCAACACCTACCATGATTTGAAAATCAGGACATGTGTATGATGGATTCTTTCCCATAGTCACCTGGTATTTTTCATTGTGTACTAGTGATTCCTCAGTCTTAATTACAAACTCTTCCATCTACCCGACCTTAATGACCAAATACTCAAAGACCGTAGCTGTGCTTGAAATTGCCGAATCTATTCTCTTGGCTGCCATATCTGATATGCCACTTCTGTACTTTGTTGATTGTTGGCCTACATCATTTGCTTCCTGACATTGTCCCTTTTGCAACACAAACCCACCAGTCTCCAATGCTCAGATCTCATCCCACAGTCAAGTTTGTACCTCATCCCATTCTTGCCGAACAACGGGAGGTCTATTAGGTGATTGACAGATGGTGTTACATGCTCTCCAAGTATGATCCATGCTGCTGTTACAAAACCACATGAACTGATGCCTTTTCCCTCCAGACCATTTTCTCATACCATAGAAAGAAGGAGCTAGAACACCTTCTCCGCAGTTCTTGATGCTCTTTTTGCACTTGCCATCTTGGCCACCTAACCATCCTTGGTGTGCCACTCATTGCTTCCCCCACCAATTTGCTAGTGCTTGACAGACTTGGAGCTTTCGATGTTCTACTCTTCTCTATCAACTTTGTTATTGTAGGGCGTACTCCGTGATATTTACCTTGCATGAATGCATGCTTCTTTGTGGATTGAAAGAGGCCATTAGCGAGGTCTAAAGCACCTACATATCATATAAAGAGATGGTTTCCCTAAAACCCTCTCCTACTAACCAACTTGCATGTTTCATTTTTGCTAGATTAGTGGTGGTCGTCGACATCCTATAATAGGAGATTAAGTTAATTGCAAGCTCCAACCACATTCTATAACCAAACAGTTGACTTGACAATTTAGATTCCAAATATAAGCTATTCTTTTCGAAAACCAAGAAAGTAATACTTACCCCTACAAGATGTTTCCTCCAATGGGGATATCTAGTATGCCACCAACTAAGCCAACAATCCATGGATGGTAAGTTTGTATCAGTGACTTTACCATTCATCCACCATGATTTGATGTGTCTATATTTCAAAAGTACCCATTGCACAATGCTAATGATGACATAGTTGCTTGTGCTCTTCCAAAAAATTCCTAACTACATATTGTGCTGTATGGATATTCAATCTTTGTTCCCAATGAAGACATAAATGCTCACGACCTTCCAATATATTCTCTGATCCATTATTATAGGCTGTCCTAATTGCCCTCTAGTTGGCTTTAGCCTCATCAGCCACCATGAAGCCCAAAACATCTAGCTTGGAAAAGCCTTTTTGGACCACAACATTATTAATCATTTCCCAGAAAAGTACTTGTGCCACTGTGTCCTCCTCTTTCATTTCGCAAGTTGCAATTGTCATGAGCTCTTGCAGGCTGCATGCCATCATACAACAATTGGAAAGGTACTCAAAACAAGTTCAAATTTTTTAAGAGCTTTACAAGACCAAACTATACCTTGGATCATATACATGTGCAACCATTGTTGTCCATCCTTGCACACGCCTGACGTAATCAAAACAAACCCAAGCCTTTCTCAAATCCCCATCTCCTATTTGGCGCATACGGTTCACTAGATCTAAACATGATGTAGGCCCTATGTGTAAGATCTTTGACCCCGTTGCGTAACGAATTTAGGGGTGCTAGCAGCGGAAGTAGCACTTCTTGCACGGGGTAGGGTCCCACACTCGAGGGCCTTGCCCCCATGGATATCCGGACAAGAGACTAATCTATCGGTTCTTCCAAAACCGAACCCAGAAAAACTTCCCTTGCTCGGAAAGCACGGGTGATTCCTCCAGGATAATTTTTCTCTAACGTAGTCAAAAGCCTTAACTAACTGAACTGATCTGACCGAACCCGTAAGTCCCATAGTCAGATCAGGAAAAGATTGTACTTGGATCATAGAGACCAATGCTTTTTTCCTCATTGAGAGGCACAGCTGTTGATTCTTTTCCATAGAACAATTTTTGTCCGGGATTTACTTCATCTATCGTGCCATAACAGAATTGAGTCTCAATTTAGGGATCCATCAGTCCCGTGGGTTAGCCAACCGCCCAACCACTGTAGTGATGGGATCCAATTAAGAATTTGGTTAGGTTTTGTCCCGGGTACCCAGGGAAAAGAGTTCCTAGGCCCCCTAGCCAGATATTCATGCAAACTTAAAACTAGTCACACCACTTGCACACCCAATATGAAATTGCCTTTTTCACAAAATCAGCTATCTTTAAAAACAATCATTTAACGAAACCATTGTGTCACTGATCATAATCCTCAAAATCTCTGATTGAATCCTTATTTCCAATCATTCCTTCATCGGTTTACCTATGGCATCATTGGCAAACCAGAACGCTCACCACCTGTCCACTCAAGGACCTTTTTGATAGTTCCTAGCTCATAGTAACCGGCAATATATTCACATATCAAAATGGAATCTTCATTGAAGATCAGCAAGATCAACCAACGGATCTATATAAAAGAGCCATGGACTCATCCGTTGAGGACCAGTAAGGTCAATCAACTAGATCCATGCCCGAATTCAGAAAACAACTCTTACTCCTTGTTCCAATATCTTCCATAATGCACGTGTGGGTATCATCGGTGACCCAGAGCCCGAGCACCGTATGGTCAGCATCCTCTAGGATCCTTCACAGGTGACCTAGCGCTTCACTCATAGGCCGCTTTCTTGGTCCCTCATCCACCGTACCAGAAGCTCACCATTTTAATCAAACCGAGGCTGGTCAAGACCTCGGCCGACCTTGCTACGCGAGACGTCCTCCATTGACTCTCTGTCAGCTGATGCAACTTTATCAGATTAGGTCTCCACGACCTCATTCACAAGACGGTCAAAATGCTTCTCAGCATTCTTGACATAGAACAACCATTTGAAAACAGTTCAAAAATACAATTTCTATAATGAACTCCCGTCTTTCCACATTGTTCCACATCAAACCACATTATTTAATTCCACAATCAATTCATAAGATTCCTATTCTCATCCAATCTTATCATAAGATTCCTATTCTCATCCAATCTTATCATTTTCATCTCATCTCATCTTTCCTCAATTTAACCTCATCAGATCTCATCCACTCACATCTACCCATATTCACATCTCATCACATCACATTCATTCACATCTCATCCATTCAGACCACATCACATTCACTCACATCTCATCCATTCAGACCACATCACATTCACTCACATCACATCTCATTCAGACCACATCACATTCACTCACATCACATCTCATTCATTTTACCTCACATCTCATTCATTCACATCTATCCCGATTCACATCCCTTCACATCACATTCATTCATATCCATCACATTCATTCTCATCACCATTATATCACATCACTTCTATCCATATCATATCTCTCATTCATCCACATCCATCCAATCGTTTATATGTACTACTCACATCTATCCATACATTCATATCTATCACATCACATTCATTCATATCCATCATTTTCACATTCATTCAAATTCATCACATTCACATTCATTCATATTCATCACATTTACATTCATATATATTTATGACACATCACATCTCTTTCCATCACATCACATTCTTTCACATACACATCTATATCGATTCTTTCACATACTCATTCACATCAATTCTTTCACATATACATTCACATCCATTATTATCACATACATTCACATCCATTCTTCACTTATACATTTACATCCATTTTCATCACATATCATTCACTCATATCCCATATCATTCATTTACATCCTGATTCACATGACATCACATCTCATCCATTCATTCACATTTATCTAATTCACATCACATCTCATCATATCTATTCACCTCACATTCTCATCACCTCTATTCACACCACACCATCCATCATCTATCTGATTCACATCTTATCTCATCACATCTATTCACCTCTCATTCTCTTCACCTCTATTTACATCACATCCATCCATCCATTCATTCACATCTATCTAATTCACATCACATCTATTTACCTCTCATTCTCATCACCTCTATTCACATCACATCCATCCATCCATTCATTCACATCTATTTACCTCATATTCTCATCACTTCTATTCACATCACATCCATCCATCCAATCATCATCTATCTGATTCACATCTTATCTCATCACATCAATTTACCTCCTATTCTCATCACTTCTATTCACATCACATCCATCCATCCAATCATCATCTATCTGATTCACATCTATTCACCTCATATTCTCATCACTTCTATTCACATCACATCCATCCATTCAATCATCATCTATCTGATTCACATCTTATCTCTGTTGGATAAATGTAATCCCAACTCCTTAGTCCAATTTAATATGTGGTTGTTAGGCCAGTGGTCAGTGGTTGGTGTGTAAAGCCTACAAATGGTTGGTGCATGTTGTTCATGCAACTCATGCAACTAAAAATAGGGTAGAGGAGTCTCTAAATAAGGTACAAGTCGTGATCAAGTGATTATGTAAGTTTGGTTCATGTCTAATCATAATTAGTGTCTTCTTGTGTTAATCTCAAAGCAATTTTTTGCATATACCAGTTTTTGTCCCTCATATTCATGATGTTTTATACAAGCTTTGATCCACCTTGAGTATGTTTTGATCAATTGAATTATCACGTCCAACATTTGGTATCAGAGCTTGACCCAATTAGGTTTAGTTGATTAGCAAAAATCTTAATCAATCTCTTAATCACCATAGCCAATTTTTCTCTGTTTGAACCACATGTTGTAGTTTGCTTCCATGCTTGCATCTGAGGAGATTATACTCCAATTTTTTGTTATAGCCCTCTTGCTTTGGTCCCACGCATGCTCTATATCGAAGCTCAACAGCGGATTTCATCGCAGCTCGACGAATTTCTCATCGCCATCACAACTGCCCGTTTTCTGCTCATCGCGTCAATTCGCCATCGTCTCTTCAAATCAGCCAAATTCCTCTGAGGCGATTCAAGGCATCAAGTGAGGATTCAGCATACAAACTCTTGGATCATATGGTCCACCGTAGCTGCTGTACGACACGTTTTTCCAGTCGCCTATTTTCAGCAGTTTTTGCTCCAACAACATGGTGATACTTATCTTGATTTATATTGATGATATTTTTATTATTTGGGCTTAAATCATCTATATGAGCAAGTTATCAACATCAAGTATCATATTTCATCATCATGAGCTCCAAATTACCCGACAAATTCAACGAAACTGGGTTTCATACCTGGCAAATCAAGGTGAAGGGCTACCTCATGAGGAAAAATCTGTGGAGTACGGTCAAGCCACTTACTGAAGATGAAGCAGGTATTTCTGCTGTCGCAGTTACAAGAGCTACAACGGCTGCACTTTAAGCAAAAGATGAGCAAGCACTTAGTATTATCATTACTGCTTTTAGAAGATGATTTTATTCATTATATTGATGATGTTGAGTCAGCTATGGAAGCTTGGGAATTACTAGAACGTACTTTTGGTGCAAAGGCAAAGCATTCCAAGATCAGTTTGAAGATGCAACTCTTTAATCTAACCATGGAGAGTAATGAAAATTTAGCAGCTTTGATTAACAGGTTGAAGAGCTTAATGACACAATTGGTTTATGTTAAGTCTCTTGTTTCTGAAGAAGATGCTATTGCTATTTTGCTTAAAAGCTTACCTTCAAGCTTTAGGCAAATTACGATACTTAAAGAGAAGGAGCCAGTCTCTTCTTTGGAAAGTATCATAAATTCTTTGCAGGACGAAGACAAGAAGATTACAAAGGATGTGATAGATCCTTATGCATACACTATTACTACGACATCGGCAAAGAAGAAGTGTACTATTTGTGGTCGTACAAATCATCTTACTAAGGATTGTTTCTCCAAACATCCTTGTGAGTATTGTGGAAAGACGAATCATCCATCCTCAAAGTGCTACCAAAAAGATCAAAAGCTAGCAAAGGCACATGTGGTTGAAGAAGTTAACCAACAGGAAGAAACAAATCTTTGTTCTAGTCTTAGTATAAAAGATATAGATGATGAGTATGCTTTTTAAATTATGTCATGTATGTGGTTGAGTCAAGTCTTTTGTTGTTCCAACTTGACGAGTTGTAGAGGAGAGTACACCACCCTATGTTGTTATTAAGGGGGGACTCTTACTCATTGTGTCAAGGAGGTATGTTAGACTTGGTTCATGTTCTTGTAAGAAGTTGGTCTTAAGGGGGGATTGTTGGATAAATGTAATTCCAACTCCTTAGTCCAATTTAATATGTGGTTGTTAGGCTAGTGGTCAGTGGTTGGTGTGTAAAGCCTACAAATGGTTGGTGCATGTTGTTCATGCAACTCATGCAACTAAAAATAGGGTAGAGGAGTCTCTAAATAAGGTACAAGTCGTGATCAAGTGATTATGTAAGTTTGGTTCATGTCTAATCATAATTAGTGTCTTCTTGTGTTAATCTCAAAATAATTTTCTGCATATACCAATTTTTGTCCCTCATATTCATGATGTTTTATACAAGCTTTGATCCACCTTGAGTATGTTTTGATCAATTGAATTATCATGTCCAACAATCTCATCACATCTATTCACCTCACATTCTCATCACTTCTATTCTCATCACATCCATCCATCCAATCATCATCTATCTGATTCACATCTTATCTCATCACATCAATTCACCTCACATTCTCATCACTTCTATTTATAGAATCTAAACATAGAATTTAAGAGAATTCTAATTTTTGATATAAAGATTCTTTACGCATCTATTTATGCATAATTCAATTTTAAGAAAAATAACACTTTTGAAATAAAAATAAATCTTTTATGCATCTTTCTATGCATAAATTCAATTTTAATGAGAATAACACTTTTGAATTAAAAATAAGTCTTTTATGCATCTTTCTATGCATAAATTCAATTTTAATGAGAATAACACTTTTGAATTAAAAATAAATCTTTTATGAATCTTTCCATGCATAAATTCAATTTTAATGAGAATAACACTTTTGAATTAAAAATAAATCTTTTATGCATAAATTTAATTTTAATGAGAATGATATTTTTGAATTAAAAATAAATCTTTTATGCATCTTTCTATGTATAAAATTTAAATCTAATGAAAATAACACTTTAATAATAAAAAAATTAAATCTAATAAAAATAACACTTTTATAATAAAAAATTTTCTTTTAGAATGCACAAATGGTGGGGATTACTCTTTTAGAATAACATGAAGATAAAATTTATTTTCACAAAATTTAAGAAAATTTTGCTATAACCTCCTTTGTATGGCTGACCATTTCTCAATTTTTATATTCTAATATCACTTTAAAATTAATCCCAAGTGAAGTAAAACACTCTAATCTACTCAATTTTCACTTTCAAGTGAGTAAACAATAAGAAAGATTAAATCAATTTATTTGTTACTCATTTTAGGATAGAGAAAGTCTGAATTCTTAAGGAAGAGAAGGGGGTGGCCTTTTCATCAAGGGATAAACATCCATATTCACATTAAAAAGCAAGAATCAAAAAACCATAGATTTGAATTTAAAAAAAGTAGAATTATTAACTTACATAGAGTTTTGTGAGCTTTCCTTTGGCTTGAGGGATTGAGGGTTCTACTCTTGTTTGGATCAAGAATGGCCACCAATTCTTTGTAGAGGATTTAGTAAAAAACAATTGAATTATCAAGTGAATTCAATGTTTTTGGCTTTGGGGAGGAGTAGAGTAACAGTGCATAAACACTATTAACCTTTTACAAAGGGAGAGGCTTCTATTTATAAGAAAAAATGAGCCTCTAACCAAGCAAACTGATTCTAAAATTTTCCAAATCAGTTTGGTCAATTTTTGACCATTTTTAGGTCAGTTTAGCTCACTTTTTGGATCTAGTTGAAACAGGAGAGAGGAGAGATGAAATATCTCATTATTTATGAGTTTAAAACTCCTCCACACATGTGAAATAGGAGCCTCCTTCATGAGGGAAATTCCCCACACTGAGGTGTCAAAAATGTATCATTTCCTCTAAATATCTCTTCTTTTTTAACTAATAAACCTTGTCCTTAGTCAACTCTTCATCTTATGTGAGTATTTACTCATTTTTGGGGGATTTTCTTTTATTCTTCAATTTATCTCCTCCCTACATTTGGATTAATCTTATTGGTCCATAGGAACCTTAATTGGAGCATAATTCAAATTTTTTTAAAAATCTGGACCCTTAGGCTAAGGTCCTTTTTAACTATTTTCAATTAATTCCAATTGCACATTGGAAAGTTCTTTTTGAATTTCTGTTTCAGGAAAAACCATTTTAGACACTAGGAGGATTTTTATATCAAAAAATATCTCAATTTTAAATTACCTCCCTCTAGATATTTTCTCTCTCTAGGCCAAAATAGGGTAAAACAGGATCTTTCTTTTATTTCAGAGAGGGGAATAATTATAAGATCAGAAGAGGAGGTTCTTACACCTGCATACCTCAAAAGCTGGATGGAGGAATCTTACATTGTGGTTGATATTTTAAACACGTAAACACCGCTCTAACTCATCCAAAGCTTTTCTAGGAAAATGACTACCACATGGAAGAACTCAAAAGCACATTATTTTTTCAATTTTGGGATACTTGACTCTGCTCTTTACACTAAACTGTTGATCCTAGAAGCACGCACCATCCTCCTGAATCTATAAGAGAAATGGCCAACTTAACAAACTATGTAAACTTAATTTCACAAGAATTACCAAACAATTAAAATCAATATAGAACTAATATTACCTTTGACATTGAATTAGGGGATGCATGTGTTCCAATAATAGTGACAACTCCATGTTGCTAATATCATTCTTCGTATGCTTCCTAATAACTACATCCAATACGAGTTGTTTGGTGATATTCATTTGCACCTTCCTTGGACCATGTGTAGCCACCTTTGAAACTGCCTCTTGCACAGGTTCTCTTATATGTTGCAATGTTGTCAAACCTAATATACTACCTTGCACACAAGAGGGAGAGAGAAGAGAAGAGAGACACATGCAAGGGTAGAGTATGGAGAGTTACACTTAGCCAATCCTAAAACAAGGGTTAACTCCTCAATGTGAAGCTGCTACTAGGGGCTCACTCCACCTCTACTTGTGTCACCCAAGTAGAGATTCAATGGCTAGGTAGAGAGTAAGAAGGAGGGAGATATGGAAAGCTCAACCTTCACTTCATGCCACATACATGTAAGAGGGACTTGGTAGAGAGAAAAGAGAGGGGAGAGAAGGAAAGAGGTAAGAGCATTACCATTCCTACAAGCACACACCCACAATCAAGCATGCAAGCAAGCAAACACAAGCAAGCAAGCATCCATCCACAAGCAAACACAAGCAAGCATCCATCCACAAGCAAACACAAGCAAGCAAGCAATCAAACAAGCAAGAAAGCAAGCAAGCATCCATCCACAAGCAAACAAGCAAGCAAGCAAGCAAGCAAGCATCCATCCACCACAAGCAAACACAAGCAAGCAAGCAAGCAAGCAAACACAAGCAAGCATCCATCCACAAGCTCAAATGAGAGAGAGAGAGAGAGAGAGAGAGAGAGAGAGAGAGAGAAGAGAGGCAAAGCTCAAATGAGATTAATGGGATTGTCTTTTTTCATATTTCATAAATGTATTATATACAAGAGCTCATAGTTACAATGGCCGACCGCCCATTTACAATTGGGGGCCCAAAACTAGTGTTTCTAGCTCTATGTACAACTATTCCTCTCATGATCGGCATTACACAAGCCGTAAGCTCGGTCATCCCATGTCTCTTTTACATTAAGCGCTTAGCATGATTACAAAAGATGAGTACAATAAGCGTAGCCACGCTTGCAAAAGTAATGTTAACCAAAGTGGTGAACATACCCCCCTCCCTAATTTAGGTCCATCCTCGGAGCTGGCTGAATCTATATGTAGTAGATCGAATATGCGTGGACGAAGTTGCAATGCAAGGTTGGAGTGGGGGGGGTTTGATGGAAGACTTTGTAGCTGGTTACGGTCCAAAATGTCGTCTCCATCATGTCTTCAAAATTTTGAAGTTTCCAAGCGGGCATCCACATGATGCGTTCACAATATCCAAAAATTTGTTGATGTCAAAGGCCCTTTGTTGATGTCAAAGGCCAAGCCTTGCGTGCCTTCATGGTAATGGTCCTAATCTAGAAAGGACTCCAGCAATGTGATGATCAAGTGAAAAAATATAATCGTCCCGCAGATCATGGCTGCTAGGTCTGGGACTTGATCATAGCGATGGATGAACTCCAGCAATGTGATGATCAAGTGAAAAAATATACTCGTCCCGTAGATCATGGCTGCTAGGTCTAGGACTTGATCATAGCGATGGATGAACTCGTTAAAGCGCTTAATCATTGTATCTTCAGTATAGGGTTGCTGCATTGTCGAAGCAGCGAACCATGAAAAATTGAATTGCAGCTTTGGGTTCTTCTTTTGCTCCTCGTGGAATAGATGCCATGCTCTCGTCTTTTTATGGGTAGGTAGTCAGGGTTGATATGCGGAGTGCTCGAGGTGCCTTACAGTAGGTTTCTCAGAAAAGGGCACAGCTAGGCCGACTGCTTACCCATGAGTTTGAATGTGATGGGATAAGTTGGCGAGTGACTGATGGTATCCTCCGTGCGCTCTCTGGGTGGATGTTGTCGCCGCCATCGTTGATGTTTGGCCTTAAGGTATGGATGTAGGATGTTGATGTCCATGCAGTCCGTGTTATGTGGGTGATGGGCATTGCTTGGAGCTGTCGACCAACTGAGCAGGATAGAAATCAAACTTCGTATGGTCGAGAGGGTCCCGCCAGTTGTTGCGAGGGTTAAGTGGAGGGTCGACCTCCTCACGCTCCAGTGGTGGTAGCGATGGAATATCACCTTCTTCGAGGGTTGGGTGAGAGGGGTGAGGTGTCGGTGACGAGGGTGGAGGGGTTGTTGATGTAGAGGCTCCCATGGGGGTGAGGTGGTGGTGGGTGTCAAAGAGGGGTGGGGTTGGTGAGGTGGATGGGATGTCATGGAATGCAATGTGTATTCCCAACTCCAATGACAAAGAGGGTGGTGAGGGTGGGTTTGGTGATGGGGGTGGTGTAGGAAAATGAATTGGGGGAGAAGAGGTTGGGGAGGGAAGAGGGGTAGGGTGGATGCACCAGATGGGGGTGGGGGTGGGGGTGGTTGAGTGCTAGTGCTAGTGCGTAGGTGAGAGGAGCTGGGGGTTGGAGGGGGATGTGGGGGGTAAGAGGATGGTGGGGGTAGAGGTGGGAGATGGTCGTTGTTGGCTGTCATTGCCACTATCATGGCCGTCAGGGTATGAGTATCTTCGATTGAGTCAACTGGTCCATGGGCTTGGAGGAATGCTTCAGCTACCTGCGGTCGCTTCCTCGAAGGTGAATTCCATTGGGAATGAGATGTGGGAGTAATCAAACTAGCAGATTCATGTGGTTGCCACCCATGAGCTCCATTTGATCATGACATTTGTGGTAAAGTATTAGGAGGCCAGCCATCGCCCCACTGAATAAGGGGGAAGGGCATCAATGCGGAGGGAGATGTAGGCTTCATGGACGATGTGCCATCCCCTACCATGTATATGTTCTAAGGTGTCATTCATTCTCTAGGAGGGGTAGGGGTATGGAGAAAGACCTTTCGGCATAGATAGGTCAATAACATCGACGGGGTTGGAGGGAAAGCTGAAGTGAAGGAGGTGACTCTAGCTAATCAACATGGCTTGGAGAGAGTAGGGAGGAAGCTCTTAGAAATCGTGGGGGTGGGTGAACGATATGAGGCTCTAGAAGTAAAAGTGGGGGATGAGGGCGATGCTGGCGATAGGGAGCTTGATGAGGAGATAGGTGTAGGTTTGGTGGGAGAGGGGCTCATCCAAAAAGACATTGCGATGGAGGAGGTTGAGCATGATACTCTTGTAATGGAGGTCGATGAGTTGGAAGGGGCTCTGTGGGGGGAGGGCAAGTTCTGACAGCTCTATGGCTAGATCCATAAGGGCACCGACCTTTTGATCCATGGTGCTAGAGGAGTGAGAAGAGGGAGTAGATTAAAAGGAAAACTGGGAGGTGAGGATAACACAGTTACTGCTCAAGAACTCATTGAAGTCGAAGAATTATCGTATGTTCCACATGAACCTAAATTTAGAGAATGGAAACTTTCTAGTTGATTAATCCCTGAGGTTAAAATTAGGTGGAAAGATAGGGAAATAGAGGTTTCGACTTGGGAGTCGGTTGATATTGTTCAGTGCAGTTCTCCTTTTTTTTTCATTGCAAGAGTGTAATGTTTTGAGAGAGGGGAAGTATGTTATATGCACATTATGTGTGTATATACTACGAGGCTAACCCACATTAGGCTTGTGAGCATGGGAGCATGGGAACAAGCTTTAGTGGAGCATGGGTTAGGACTAACCTTAAGGGTTAAGGTTAGGGTCAGGCATCCAAGGGTCACACATGGGAAATGGAGAGTCAAGAGTCACTTGAGGGCCCTCTTATATAATAGGGGCATGGGGCACACTCAAGGTAGGCTTGGAGGCTTGGGCTTGTGAGGCCAAGGCTATGTTATGCTCTCTTGTGTAGAGGATCATATCTACTCACTTACCATTTCACACTATAGCTACATGCTATTGGATTGGAGTTATACCTCTTGATGGTATGGGACATCAAGGTAGAGGTATAATAGGGGCATGGGGCACACTCAAGGTAGGCTTGGAGGCTTGGGCTTGTGAGGCCAAGGCTATGTTATGCTCTCTTGTGTAGAGGATCATATCTACTCACTTACCATTTCACACTATAGCTACATGCTATTGGATTGGAGTTATACCTCTTGAAGGTATGGGACATTAAGGTAGAGGTATGATGTATTTCATTATATTTTATGTATGCATCCCTTGGGCTCGGGGGTGGTTGGGTGGTTGAGTTTATGCTTGATTTATGCATGTTTATGCATAACAATTATCTAGAGAGATCTTAGGGTTTTAACATTAGTACTACCTTTTGCTTGCTTGTATTGCTCATAGGAGACCTTCTAACTTCTTCAAGGGACATGTTGCTTCTTGTTGAGGTTTCATCAGAACGGTTGTCTTGGCTCTCCACCCTTGCTCAAGCTTTGGGGGGGTGGTGTAAGAGGCACATCTTTGGGTCTCAGTTTGGCATGGGATGAAGTCTTCAGCTTTAGGTTAGTAGAGGCTTGTTTTGTGACGGTGCTTTTGGCTCTTGGACCCATATGTGTACCGACAAGCTTAGGATTGATGCCAAATGTTTCAAACATTGTGGCATCTGAGCACTTATTGAGGGAGCAAAGTGGCCTTAAGCTATGAATAGCCTTATCATAATCCATTGGGTTATGGGTTTGGCTTTAAAGCAAGGGGCCTCTCCTTTGCTTAGTTTAGCTTGGGGTTTTGTGGTGAGAAAGCCTCGAGTTTACAAGAGCGTTTTCATCATAGTAGCCTTGGGTTACTTACTGAGTTGGGGGTTTAGACTTGATGCGTGGGGTCTCCACTACTTGGCTTGTTTTTGCTTGGGGCTAGGGTCTTTAGGGGATGGTGGAAAGTGTGGCATCTGAGAACTTTTTGGGGGAGCAAAGTGGCCTTAAGCTATAAATAACCTTATCATAATCCATTAGGGTTTGGGCTATGGGCTTGGCTTTAAAGTAAGGGGCCTGTCCTTTGCTTAGTTTAGCTTGGGGTTTTGTGGTGAGAAATGTTGAAATATACAAGTGAATAGGGTGTGTGCGGGAACAAGCCCTTGGATAGAGGCTGTAAAAGAGAATCTGTAAATGTGAGAGAACCTGTGAAAAGGTGAGAAGAATCTACTGGGAGAGAATAAAGGGTAGCATGAGAAGATTTAAGAGGTGTGGAGATATTCTGGGAAAAGTAAAGAGGTGGAGAGAATCAAGCAAAAGAGGTGGAGTGAATCAAGGAGAAATCAGTGGGATTTGATGCTTGGATGTAAACACTATAAATTGAGGCATTGGCCTAATGAGAATTTGCTGGTTTTTGATTATCCATGCCTACATTAAGCTATTAGTTAATTACTCACTAATCATATCTTAATTATAATCTAATCACTTTGTTAATAATGTTGATTCTAGCATTTGATCCACCATAGCTCATCACATTGCTGTAATTTTAACATGGTATCAGAGCCAAGCCTAGAATCCATCAAGTTTATGAGTCCATTATCTAGTTAATTAGGATTAGTAGATAATTAAGAAATAATCATTTTTTAAAGTTATTTTCAAGAAGCTTTCTATACCCCCAGCTAGTGGAGGAGCTCCCTCTCCTTGTAGGCTCAACCATTGCCTAAGCCCTTTTAGGTACTCATTCTAACTCAAGGGCCTACACACAGCCCAAAGGAATTGAAGCAACTCAGGGCAGAACGCCGGCGGCATCACGATTTGCAGGCATTATTTTTCAGAAGATAATTTGATATTTCTACTTCATCAAATCAAATGGGTCTGATTCCTCTTAGCCCCAAGTGTTTTCAAGCATGCTCTACAAGCTGGTGAAGTCAGAATTTGATTTGATCAAGTCTACAGTGAGATCCAAGCTCTTCATTGAATCTGCAGGTGACTGGTAAAATAGAGATTAAGCATTCAATGTTTGGTCAAATCTTGTGTTTCTTGGCTTAATCCTCTACTAGAATAATTGCTATTGATGACCTTGAAAGGATTTGAGCTCATTTGAACTCTAAGGCCTCAGATCTGGGCTCCCCGCATACTCTGTTTTCTGTCCACAAACAGAGGATTAATTTGCTAATCAATGATTAATCAATGCTAATCACTATATTTTGGTGCAATTGAGGGTTCAAATTAACCATTAGGTATCTGATACAGATCCCTATAACTTCAGATTGCAATTCGGAGATGGTTTGATACTCCAACCATTCCATACAAATTGGTTACCCGTGTTAATGTAAACACCAGATTGAGTTGTAAAAGGGTAGACACTGCCCTTGAATCTTGAAATTGGATCAAGAGGTAAGACCCCCTTCACATCATCATGAGTACAACAAAAGAAATAGCCAAATTTAATGGGGAGCAGTTTTACACATAGCAGACAAAAGACAAAAACCATGTATCTGCTCATGAGGAAAAATCTATGGGGGCTAGTTGAGGGAAGAGATGAATGCCCAGAGGTGAGAGGGGAAAATGAGTAGAAGAGCAGGAATAAAAAAGCATTGGGACTTATTGCACTCAGTTTAAATGATGAAATCATTCATCACATCACAGGGATACAATGGGCAAAAGATGCATGGGATGAACTCAATAAATTATTTGGCACACAAGTTAAAAATTCAAAGATAAATCTGTTAATGCAATTCTACAAATTGGATATGAAGGAAAGTGAATCTTTAATCACACACTTGAATAGATATAAAAGCATTAAGCAACAACTGGCAGCTATTGGCAAAAAGGTAGAAGATGATGAGGCACTAGCAGTGCTTCTGAAGAGTGTGGACAAAGGTGAATATGAAAATATTGTAGCAACACTAAAGAATGTACCTGAATTGAAGCTACACGAGATAGAAGGAGCTCTACTAGAGCAAGAGAGCAGAGGCAAAGAGAAGAAATGGCTCGACTCAACAGCAGGAGAAGAAAAAGCATTCTTCACCGAGGAGGATTCTCTCAAGGACGAGGATGAGGAAGAGGTAGAGTAGGAGGAAGGACCTTCACTTGCCACAACAACTGTGGAAAGCCAAGGCACATGGCAAGAGACTGCTATAGCAAACCCAGTGGAGAAGGAACAACATCGGCAAACTTCATGGAGGCTCCTAAGGAAGTGGAGTCGGATCATCTTTAGAGAGAGAGAGAGAGAGAGAGAGAGAGAGAGAGAGAGAGAGAGAGAGAGAGAGAGAGAGAGAGAGAGAGAGAGAGAGAGAGAGACCCCACAACCCAATGTAACCTGCCCCAACAGAGTAAAACCACCTCTGAGCCACCGATGATGTAGGCCATGTGGTAGATGTATATGTGAGCACTTTAGTCAAGGTCATGGGCACTTGTAGTAGCCTTGGACACATAGAGAGAGTGTGTCAAGGACTATGAGTTTAGGGACTTGAGGCACTGGTCGCGGACTATCAAGTAAGAGAGAAACTTGGTATAGGGTCCAGGTGTGCTAGGAGTATTCACTTGAGAGGGGAGGTGTTGAAATATACAAGTGAATAGGGTGTGTGCGGGAACAAGCCCTTGGATAGAGGCTATAAAAGAGAATTTGTAAATGTGAGAGAACCTATGAAAAGGTGAGAAGAATCTACTGGGAGAGAATAAAGGGTAGCATGAGAAGATTTAGGAGGTGTGGAGATATTCTGGGAAAAGTGAAGAGGTGGAGAGAATCAAGCAAAAGAGGTGGAGTGAATCAAGGAGAAATCAGTGGGATTTGATGCTTGGATATAAACACTATAAATCAGTGGGATTTGATGCTTGGATATAAACACTATAAATTGAGGCATTGGCCTAATGAGAATTTGTTGGTTTTTGATTATCCATGCCTACATTAAGCTATTAGTTAATTACTCACTTGTAATTTTAACAAGAAAACCTCGAGTTTACAAAAGTGTTTTCAATATAGTAGCCTTGGGTACTAACTTAGTTGGGGGTTTAGACTTGATGCGTGGGGTCTCCACTACTTGGCTTGTTTGTGCTTGGGGCTAGGGTCCTTAGGGGATGGTGGCTACTTGCCAAGTTTTGGTTTTGACATCAAGAAGGTACGGAAGTACCTTGGATTATTGCCAAAGTGCTTTTGGGCACCCACTACTACTTTGGGGGGCCTCCCTTGAGGGTTGTTGAAGTTGGTGGTTATTAAGAGGCGGTCTTCATCTTTGCTGGTGAGGTTTTGGATCACCATAACAGTTTGAGAGGGTAGTGTAGGTAGTGAGGTGAGGAGATGGTTAGGTTTTAGGAGTTACCTAATTTGATGGCATGTATTTATTCCCCGATGGAGAAAAGGCTTTGGATGTGGAACGATTTAGGGCATCATCCTCGTCCACTAAGGAGCAGTAATGGTTATGATGTCGGTTAAATCAAGCATTGTAGATCTCTTTTGCCAACTAATTATTGGTAGTGATCCATTCCCTTTCGAGGATGATTTTTCTTCCATTATGCCTACTATAGTCACATAAAACTTTCAAGTACTAACCTTAAATCCAATGTAACATTCATTTTCATCAAAACCATAGATGATTATGGATTAACAATTGATTATTGTGATAATGGTAATTGTCGAAGATGCTAGGGGTGGGTGGCCTAATGAGGTCCATGTCTCTCATGACAATTAGTGACTAGCCCTAGTGTCAAAAATCAAGGCTCATCACAAAGCTACGTGGTTCTTCTGGGGAACGATAGTTGAAGATAAGAAAGTGGAGATTTGTATACGTTTGGCTCTATGGTCTCTCTGATTCTTTTTTAATAAAGGAATCGCCTCAAGGCGTGCCTTACATTGTTCATTTTTTATCCTTTATTTCTTCTTTTTCTTCTTGTGGATTTGATAAAGCATGTTCTTTTTCTATCAAGGAATCACCTCAAGGCGTGCCTTACATTGTTCATTTTTTATCCTTTATTTCTTCTTTTTCTTCTTGTGGATTTGATAAAGCATGTTCTTTTTCTATCAAGGAATTGCCTTGATAAAGCATGTTCTTTTTCTATAATTTTTAATCCTCTTTTTTCCTTGTAAATTTGTTATCTCTTGGGTGAGAGATTCGTAATAGTGTGTAAGTTTACTATTGTCAAAATAAGCTTCCACCTCAAGTCTATCTAGGGTCTCTATTCATGCTCCTTGAGGAGTGACTTCTATAACACCAAAGGACCTAGCCTATGTACTTGATTATTGTTCTTGATGTTGTATATTAGTACCTTATCGCCTTTTTTCATGCATTTGTCCTTTAATTGGTTGTCAAAACCACTACCTCATAGTTTTTCAAATATTGGTCCCCATAGGAGAAATATGGTCATCACTCACTTAGTTGCTCTAAGGCAACCGATCTCTTGATGGACATGGTTTCCTTGAAGATAATGCCTAGCCACTATGATTTAGAGACTTGGCACAAAAATAATCCATAGGAATGACTACATTAGGTTCAAATGCAAGCTAGGAAATGTATATTATTGACAACCACCTTCTTGTAGGTAGTATGTTAGGCCATAGAGCAGAGTGTTATTTCTATCCTTAGACACTTCTAGATGTCTCTATTGTCTTGGTAAGAAAAGCACACAAGTTTTCATTCATGATTTTGGCTTGACCATTCACTTGTGGGTACCCTGTTGGTACTAAGGAGTTGAATTTCTATGCACCACATGGAACTCTTAAGCAAGAACTCCACAACTTCATTTATAAAATGTGTGTTGTGAGCACTCACTATTTCTAGTGAGAAATTGAAACGAGTAAATGTTCATAATAAAGAAACTTGGTTGTTACTCTTACATTAGCTTTTTGCGTAGCTTTGGCCTCAACCCACTTTGTGAGGCATAGTGTGCTTGGGTTCCCTTAGCTGCTTATAGGACCTACAAAGTCAATGCCCCACTTTCGAATGCTTATTTTGAGATCATTAGGGTTAGGAGCATGCCGACCCTTCTCTTAGACCATGGAAAACCTTGGGCATTTACCACAATGTTTGATAAATTTAGTTGCGTCTCTAAAGAGAGTAGGCCACCATAAACCATCGATCCTTCTCTTGGACCATGGAAAACCTTTGGCATTTACCACAATGTTTGATAAATTTAGTTGTGTCTCTAAAGAGAGTAGGCCAACCTGAGAATCTTATGAGCTATGGTGTCTACCATAGAGTGTCCTCTAGGTGATCCATAAGCCAATCCATAAACATACACAGTGTAAGAAGTAGGAGTACCACCTTTCAAGGATCCCACTTTGGACACTTCTTCACCTGAAAGTGTACAACCTTTAAAGGATCCCACTTTAGACACTTATTCACCTGAAAGTGTACAACCTTTAAAGGAGCCCACTTTGTCGACACTTCTTCACCTTAGAGTACCATCTATAAAGGGAGATAATTTTGGACACTTCTTCAGCTCAGAGTATCACCTTTAAAAGGAGGCCACTTTGGAAATCTCTTCACCTTGGAACTAAGTCCTAGTTCCTCTCCATGAGGATTCGGACAAGGAATAAAGAGTACAGGGAAAGGTAAAGGACAGGTCCCATAGGAATCACTTCTATCCCTAGTGTTCCACAAGGGACACAAACACCTAATTGGTCCTTGGGTGCCACATGTCCATAATTAGAGAGCCAAGCAAGTGTATTACTACATAATTGCTAATAGCAGCCATGATTGCTATATGATAACATTCATAAAGGAAGACTATTGTTATTTGGATTGCTATATAATAGTAAGATACCAACCAATGAGAATAGTAGTCTATGGCTTTATGAATGCTATATATGATAGCATTCATATAGGAATAGACTATTATATAATATTAAGATACCAACCAATGAGAAATCTAACCCACTAGCGCAATAGCCATGCAACATGTATTTCGTTTTAAAACCAAATTTCATTGTTGACATCTTAAGTCTAAAGTTAATTAATGTGTATCATTGTGTGACTTTTAGGATCAACTAGATGGTTTTAAGTTGGCAAATTATTAGCTAGCTCACTAGTTTTTCTTTGGCTAGTGTGATGATCTACTAGATGGTTCTTGGTAAATTAGTCGACAAATTAGCACACTAGCGAGCTAACAATCTCACTAGTTTTTCTTCCTTTGTCACTAGCTCATTGGTTTTTCTTCCTTTATCACTAGCATTGGTTTTTTTTCCTTCTCATCACACCAGTTCATGGGTTTTCTTTGTATCACTAACTTGTTGGTTTTTCTTTGGCGCTCATGGATTTCCTCTATATCACTAACTTGTTGGTTTTTCTTTGGCCATCATAGTGGTTTTTTAAAGCCAGCACATTGGTTTTTCTTTGGCTAGCTAGATATTTTCTTTGGCTTGCTAGATATTTTCTTTATGAGACTAGCTAATTGGTTTTTCTATAGTTGGTTGTGCCAACTTTCGAGCCATGTAGCTTTTTTAGAGGGAACTAGCCAAATATAAAATGGGGGTTAAGAGTAAGCCATGTATATGCTTGTGGTATAGTTGACATCTCACATCCATGTTTATTTTATAGATTGGCTTTTCCTTAAAGGTTTAAAGCCTCATTTCCAGAGGGGCAAATATTGGACATTTTTAGAGGGCCCAATATTGGACATTCCTTTGAGAAGTTAAAACCATACTTTTTGTATGTAAGTTGCTGAAGGAAACAAGCACATGTTGTTGCATCTGTCACATCCAAAATATATATATATGGGAGGCAATAAACCACACATAGGCTTTTAGGTTTCATGGGCATCATGCTATTATCCTTGGAAATCTACTCCTCGAATGAAGGGTTATCTAGATGTGCATCCCATGACCATAGTTTCATTGGGGTTATATAGTTGTGGGAATCAATTATGTGTAAAAGACATATATATAGCACTCTCCATACGTTGAAGAGAAAGGATCCCAACCATCGATAAAGGTTGTGCCATACCACTTTTGTCTTCTTTCTTTAGGGTCACCACTATAGTTTATGTGGGCATATGAGCTGTGATAAACTCTTTGGGCATACTTTGCAGTATAAAAATTAAATTGTTCAATGGCTCATGCGGACATGCATTAGAGGCATCAAATAAATAGTGAAAAATAAAACTCAATAATAAAAATGGTGGGGTCATATGATTATGTAAACTTCAACTCACCAATATAAATGGTGGGATGATATGATTGTGTTTCATCTTTGTTAACCCATTTTATGGTAACAAGGCTGCCACACCTAATTATATGCCAAAGCATGAGTAATATACATCAAATGTCAAGGATGGGCACACCAAAAATGTACAAACAAGCCATGAAGCAATGGTGTCTAAATCTCAAACTTGGACGTGCGCCCATAAAGGTATGATGGATAATAAATGGCATTTCCTGCTCCAAGCGAGGATGTGCTCCCTAGTGTTGTAATAATGCATTAATGGATTATGAGATGAAGTAATGCACAAGAAATAGGGCCAAATAGAAGCTTTGGGCAGTGCCTGCTCGGCCACAATTTAAGTGTGTAAGGAAATTTCTCTCATTATGCAAGGACACTCTTCCATTTGTGTAGTTGAGATTTCTCTTTTGCTACACCTCTCTTTAATATTTTCTCTAATGCATGCTACGAGTGTGTGTGAGTGCTTTGAGGTGAGAGGAGAGAGTAGTGCCCATACTACAATGCGATAATGTGACAACGCTTGTGGAAGAAGGCGAATAGTAAGCTACCCATGGCGGTGTTGAGCTTGGAGACCTCAAGGGTTACAAGCTCGGCCATTGGAAAGATCCCCATGAACACGTTGAGGTGAGTGGTTCCCTTGAAGCTATCTCTTAGCCTTAACATTTTTGGCCCACTATTGTCGGGTCCCTTAGGTTTGCCACTTGTTTTTCTGTAATATATGGTCTATCCATTGCTCACACTCTTGATTAGTGGGATTCCATGAAAAGAGTGGGATTTGATGGAGATTTGTGTGAGTTTCATGTGATTTGATGGATATTTGTGTGAGTTTCATGTGATTTTTGCTCTCTTTTATATCTTTTTCTCAAATTTCAAGAATGTGTTTTTGCCTAATTGGCTATTTGATTTGTTGTTTTAATGGTGTCTCGAGTGATTGGGTGTTGGTAGAGCATACACATAGGTAGAATTAGGCTTGGATTACACTAAATTGTATCAAATGATGGAGTAGCATTGCATTTTAGCTCTCTTTCATGTTTTTCAATAGAGCTTGTTGCATGATTTTTCTATGATTAGGTAGGTTTTTTGCTACATTTTAGTGCTTTAAATTGTTAGGATACATATTAGGCACCTAGATCATCGAAAAACATTTCCATTAAAAATGCATCTAAACTCTTGATTTTTTCCTAAATTTACTAATTGGATTGGATTTTGGGATTAAGAAGGTGATTAGTGAGCTTCAAGAGTTGAGAAATTCAAAACAACTAGTGATTAGTGAGCTTCAAGAATTGAAACAACTAAGGACTCCAATGGGCATTGGGATTAGTAAGGGTAATGAGAGGATGCTTATGGAGGATTGAATGTGTATAAAATTGCACTAGTTTAACATTCCAAGGGGTATAGAATGCATCTACATTGATCATTTACTCAATTTTATGTTTAACAGAGTAATTAGGCTTAAATATTTATGAGAATTCATGTCTTTTGTTGGAATTGAGTGCATTAATGACTTAGCATGCAAGCTTAAAAGCTTAATCTTGATAAAGGATCCCCAAGAAATCATGAAAGTTCACCACAATTGCATAGACTTCATTAATTAGACTAGTTTTGAGATTAGCATGCTAATTAGGAAATAATCATTTTCCTTCTCTTTAATTCCTTTGCAAGTACATGTCATTTCTCTCCTTGTTCTCTCTTCTCTCTTCTTTTTCCTCTTCCTCTCTGTCTAAAGATTCCCTCTCTCATTCACTGTAGGGGGCACATTTCCTTCCTCTCTCTTCGTGTTTAATTCCACCATCAAGCTATAAAGAGGTAGCGTTGCTTGTAGTTGCAGTGTCCTTTAATGGACTTATTTGGCCTTATTTGATATCAACACTATATTAGGCAAGGTGACCAGCTAGCACTGACATCAAACTCCCTTACACCAATGTCAGAAATAAACTTTTTTTCTAGCGAGTGAAAAAAAGGATGACCTTCAAGCTGAACAAGTTTTTATTGAAAAAATGCATTAGTTAATCGGTTTTATAATTAAAACCTAAAAATTTTAATCTTTTAATTCAAGGCTAAGCAAAACTACAATTGGTTTTTTTTATTTGAGTTGTGAAAATTACACTAAAGGATGGTTTTTTTTCTTGATGTTGCTTACACAAATTTTTGTTGACGGTAGCACCACGATAGCCAATGCATCGTGATCCTTTCTTGATTTGAGTCATGAAAATTACATTAAAGGATGGTTTTTTTCTTTTGACGTTGCTTACACAAATTTTTGATGACGGTAGCACCACGATAGCCAATGCATTGTGTCTGATAATACAGTCGTGATCCTGTCAGACATAACAACATCTTATCCATTGAATGTTGTGATTGGTGCTGATGTGGACACTGTGAGATTGGCGTGATTATTGCCAACATGGTAGTGGTGACATGATTTTCTATGTGGCACAAACCCCATCGGACCAAGCTATGATCCCGTTAGAACAAGCTGTTCTCGTTGGACCTCGGCCCTCGGCCATGAACGTTGTGGTTAATGTTGATGTGGCCATGATTGGTACTCACACCAGGCAGTCTCATGATGGACTTGATGTCCTATGGCATCTAGAGTGAGCATGATTTAACATGTCACTCACTTAGAGGCAGGGTTCGGGAAAAGATAGGTTTGTCTTAGCTCAAAACTTGTTTAAATTTGTGTAGAGCTTGCTTAAATTTGTGGGAGAAGGAGAAGAATCCTCTTCAAAATTTTCAAGTTTTAGTTATTTTTGTAAAATTTATAGAGAAATGCCTTCTCAAAATGGTCGACTTTCTCCTCAAATTACAATGAGAAGGTTCTCAATCTGGCTCATTAAAATATATTTTTCAAACACTGCTCAGAGGTCTTAAACTTGTGCTGCACTCGTGCTAGAAGTGAAAAAGAAGGAGCATCCATCCAAGTTGGTCATTGTGAATAGAGTGCACATCAAGAAGAAGAGGTTGCAAGCTGGTCCATCATAGGAGATGTAACTAGCTTAAAGAAGGCCATGTTGTTGAGTGCATCAAAGCAGAGAGAAGATAGGCAACACTAGAAGAGAGCTTGGGGGTTTAAGCAGAGAAGGTGGGTGTCGCCATCAAGCATCAGAGTCACCACCAAGAAAAGGTGAGTGTCACCATTGCACAAGAGTCACCACTAGGAGAAGGCATGTGTCACCATCAAAGCACAAGAGTCACCACCATGGCCTCTGATGTCAGTAAAAAAACAATCGTGCTTTCATGATTTGGCCTAACCTTTCTTAGCTTAGAGAGAAGGGGTTAATGGCATAAGCTCCTGCTGACAACCCCAATGTGGGGTGGTGATGGGAACACCCACAACCTTGGTGTTGCAAGATTTTAGGAGAATTAATCAAAGTTTTGCATAACTCCTCCTAAAATCCTACGGTCCAATTAAGCCTCTTGGGTGGCAACCCTCAGCATAGGTGGGTTGGGCAACCACTTTCATTGGACTTCACAAAGGGTGTTGGATGGTTGGGTGGATGGACTTCTCAGGTGTTATGGCCAGTTGTAATGCCCACAAGCTTGTGATATGAAGAAGCAATGCTAGTCTAGGAACTAACCACATGGGGAAGCTCCCACAAGGGGCTTTGTGTTATGAAGCTCTAAGTAATTTAATGAGGGTGTGCCAATGAAACGAGGAAATGAAATGGTGAGAAATCGCACATCCAAGCTTCCTTTTCTTCACAATTTTGTAACCGTGCTTTTTTCCATAAGCTAGAAAGCGGAGGCTTTATTGCATGACTTTCTTAAGACTTTGCATGAATTTCTCATTTGCCACCAAAGTAAGAAATATACATACATAAGGGGGTTATAAATGTCGTTTTGAAAAAAAACCCATAAGTTTATAAAGAATGGGCCATCTAGCCAAAGCTTGCCCTCAACATCAGTCCAGGAGACCGCCCCACCAACACCCCCCCAACCATCCTGTTGAGATTCTCACACCAGCAGGGGGTAGAGAGAGAGGCAAGTTCTCAAGCAACAGAGCACCAGGTCCTGGCCAACGGATGGCACAATTGTTGGAGAGTGGCAGATAGTTGGCCCAGGTCGTCAACCAACCACTAGGGCTGAGTGCTGTCGACGTGCGTGCTAGGTTGGCACAGCACAGGAGGATTCAGTTTTGTTAGAGAACCATCTTTAGCATTTATTCCAGCTTGTAGAGTTGATGAAACTTGTGGATGTGAGAAATTTTCAAACACATAGGGTGTAAACTCCAAACAAGGACAATGGCAACTATGGACTAATAACAAAAGAGGATTTACCCTTGTTTAATCATTGAGGTAATTACTGTAGCTTGGGGTTGTGAAATCTTGGACAAAAGCATGGAAGTTGGAGAGGCTTAAGTTGACAAACACTGTGTTTCCTTGGAGAGCTTCTTCGATTTTCAATAGAGGTAAGTCTCTTTATAAATTTCCTTGTATCATCTCTTTTCTTTCACATTCTCTTGCTTTTAGTTCAATAGATGTGTTGACTTACTTTGTTTTTCTTTAATCTCTTTAATTTTGGCTTAATTAAACAAAATAAAAATAATAAATAAATAAATAAACAATAGATGTGTTGACTTACTTTGTTTTTCTTTAATCTCTTTAATTTTGGCTTAATTAAACAAAATAAAAGTAATAAATAAATAAATAAATATATATTAATGTGTTACTTACTTTGTTTTCCTTTAATCTCTTTAATTTTAGGCTTAACTAAACAAAACAAAGACCAATAAATAAGTGTTGACTTACGTTGTTTTCCTTTAATCTCTTTAATTTTAGGCTTAACTAAACAAAAAAACCAATAAAATTCTCTCTCTCTCTCTCTCTCTCTCTCTCTCTCTCTCTCTCTCTCTCTCTCTCTTTCTCTCTCTCTCTCTCTCTATATAATATATATATATATATATATATATATATATATATATATATATATAACAAATAAAATAAAAAACTCTTAAACGTCAAAGAAAATAAAAACCCTAAAAAATCTCAAACATATTGAAATAATTAGCCATACGAGGTGTGCAACAATCCATTGAAAAGCAAATAGCACACTCAATTGTGGCAAACTTGAGGGTGCCAAAGGGACCAAATCCAAGTGCTAGTGAATTCCATGCCTTGAGGTTTATACCTCAAGTGCAAATCTCGATTCCTCCCCCAAGCCATGGACAACTTATATGCCACACATAGTGTCATTGGGTTTTAGACCCTCAATTCCACCAATTCCTCTGGGATTTGATCCCTAGCCTAATAGGTCCATAATTCCAAATGATTACCAGTGTTAGCTGTAATTGCACAACCCATCCAGAGCATGGATGCCCAAATTATAACCTCGGGGGGTGCACTACTAAGAAACCCTATGTATCACGTGCGTTCAAGAGGTATTTAAAAATTTTCATGAATAAAATGACCCCTTTTTCTTTATGGACTTTCGGGTTTTTTTTAAATTGATTAAAAAAACCCCTTGTGTAAATGTATTTATGTAAATTTACCTTAAACTTTTAAATTTAAAAACATTTGAACTCATGTGGTATACTTACATATTTTTAGGTGAACCTCCTGAAACTATGGTGAACAATTTAGGAAGGGGGTCTCACATGGGTTGAAAGATGTCCTAGGCCAAGAAGGAGTTGCACATGGCTCAAGACATGTTCGTAAACCTGTGGCCTTGGAAATATCCAAATACATGAATAAATTTGACGTTTCCACGGACTTATATAAGATTTTGTAAGTTTTTGAACAGTGTTGTGACACATTTGGAGCTATTGACTGTCTGTCTAAGGTTCAAGCTTTCACATTATGCTTAACAGGCAAAGACAATTGATGCTTTACAACATTGCAACTTAAAAATCAAAGTAAATTTCAAGTTTGAGGCATCTGGTTCTTGAGATAGGGTTACTACTAGTGGTGTGCATCATGCAAACTTTACTTAATTAAGTGGAAAACTATACGAGATTTTATCCTCTGGATAAAAACTATGGATTCACGGTGTGAACCATGGAAAAAATTCAATGAAAATGATGTTTTATCATGGGGATAAAGAAAAATGGCTTGCATAATTTGATCCTTATATCAAATCTTGAGATCTTTGACCAACGTTGCAAAACGAGGCTATCCAATTGGATGACAACATGTTGGATGATGACCTAGAAGTAAAAAATTCCTCAAACAAACAAGGGGTTGTAAACGTCACTCCAATGTTTTTATTATCATAAACCACAAGATAGTAGATTACCCTAACTGGAACACCTTGTCACTAGCTCTACTGCTAATCCTTTAAAACCCCTATGATGGTCCAAAACTAAACATAGCAATGTGTGTTACACCACTTGTTCAAAGGCTATTCGAAACTAAACACAACAATACCAAACATAATAAAATCTGCACCAAACATTCAATGGTTAACCATTGTACCATTGAATGTGCCAACATGGTTGCAAGCCAAGGTAAAAAAGAATGCGGGGGAAGGGAGAGCTTGAGTTCCTTGCAAGTAAAAACACACATACACACAAGAGAGGGCAAAACACAAGAGAGAGCTGGACGGGCTGAATTTTCATCTATCTTCTTCTCTTCTCTACAACCATTAACATAAAGAGATAAGAGTACATACTATAGGGGAAAGTACTCTCCTACTATAATATATAAATGGTCAGTTCATAGTGTGAACCCAACTATATGAGCTGGCGCTATAACTATGCTATTACTCTACTACTCCAAAGTGGTTATCACACAGCCTATCATTGTCCACTACTAGCATGTCAACCATAATCTCACCAATCATGCAAGTGGCATAAGTGCGGAAGCTATCACCCAGGCGGGTTATCAATGTCCATAGTACTAGTTGAGCTCAATATCTTAATATTCCCCCTTGAACTCGCTCCAAACACTGCACTCCAAGTAAGCTTCTAAACCTTTGGAGCTTCTCTGTGCCCAATACCTTCATGAAGATGTCAGCCACTTTATCCTCTGTGCTAACATATACTAGATCTAGAGCTATATCACTTGCTAGAACCTTCTCCCTCACACAAAGTGATAATAATGCACCTCAATGTGTTTCATTCTAGAATGGTATAATGAATTACTAGCTAGCTGTATGCTACTCATGTTGTTATAATAAATTACAGCATCCCTATCCATGGGCTCACCCATATTACCAAGTAGATTTTGAAAACCAAGCTAACTCACAAGCTGCCATAGCAGCAACCCTATACTCTTCCTCTATACTCGACAAGGCAATTGTCGGCTATTTGTTCTGCTCCAACTCATAGCAGCACTCCCAAAAGAAAACATGAAGCTAATGATAAATCTCTTGTCTGTGATGTTACCAGCCCAATCAACATCTGTGTACCCATGTATCTATAACTCTATACCAGCCCAATCAGTATCTATGTACCCATGTAGCTATATATCTATGTACCCATGTAGCTATATATCTATACTATCCTCATAGAAAATTTCATAGTCAATTGTAGACTTAATGTACTTGAGAATCCATCTAGCCACATCTAAGTGTGGCTTCCCTAGGGGCCTATATAAACTGACTCACAAGTCCAAATAACATAGTTCAAGTCTAGCATAGTAATGGTCATTTAGATTAAGCTATCCATAGTGGGATCCTCCAAAAGCTCACTTGTATTTGTGGAAAGCTTTGTGTTCTACTCCAATGGCACTAAAATAGGCTTAGAGTTTATTGTACCATACTTGGACATGTCTAAGCCATACTACCTTTATAACAACAAAATGCTATGAGGTGATCTCACCACCTCTATGCCCAAGAAATATTGTAGCTCACCCAAATCCTTTATCTCAAACTTTTGCTTCAAAAGCCTCATGACAACACATATGTTAGCATCACTATCATCAGTGATAATCAAGCCATCTACATAAATGATTAACAACATGATCCCTCTATCTTTTTCACATAAAGTGAAGAATCTACATTGGATATCTAAAATCCAATGGTAACCAAAGGCTCCTTATCTTGTTTGACCATGCTTTAGGTTCTTGCTCTTTAAGCCATATAAGGCTTTATGTATGAGTGTGCATCACTCTCATAACCTTGTGGCTTCGTGAAAGTCACCTGCACCCTTCCAACCAAATGAAGAAGAATTGACTCCAACTAATAATTCCAAGGGTGAAACATGGGAGAGCATGGTGAGAATGGTTGAATGGTAGACCGAGTCATCCATTGAGTACTCCTCATTGACTTCCCAAATATTCATGCAAGAGAAATGAGACCAACCTGAGGATTATCAATTTCCCTTTCAAAATTATGGAGATTTACCAATGAAGCTTAACCTCTAAGACAAGCTAACTAGCGAGAACTCAATGTGATGTATGGAGGCAGAATAATGGCATTAGCTTATTGCAAATGATAAGCTAGAAGTAAATTAAACCAAAGTATCCATACAAATGAGACACAAATGTCAACAACACAACCAATGGAAAGGGATAAACAATTGAATGTGTCTTTGTACACATTTAGTGTTATGGACCATGGAAATGACGTTTAAACTCTTGATCTGCCTTTCACAAATAATTGTAGACTTAAAAGTGCCATAGGAGAAGATGAGCCGAGGGCTAAAGATCAAAATAATGAATCTAGAAGTGAATGGGAATAATTCACCAAAACATATATGCCACCTCTTAAGGATCCAATCAATATTTGGCTAGATTTCCTAGTGGGCAAAAACGTTCAATGAGCAGTGATTAGCCTCAATGCTACTTACAATACTATTTTAGGAAGAATTTGTGCATCTTTAAGCCAACCCATGCTCACTCCTAGACAAAGGAATGGACTAGGTGCTGAAGGCCAAGACCTCAAACTCTAGGGCTATCTCACACACACAATTCTCACTGAGGATGATAACATCAAATGTGAATTTCAAGTTACCCCTAAGGAGCTAGAAGAGGTTGTCCTTTTGGTGGTGATTTTTTTGGTCAACACCTAGTATTCTATTGATGAAACAACACAAACCATCTTCTCGGAAACCTTGAAACATCCTTTACATTCCCTTATGACCATAGGAACCCTTGCTTGAAAGTGAGATTGTATATTCTGAACACATCTTTCTAGAGTCAAAACAGCTGGAAGCTCAGTAACTTAAAGATTTAGAACCTAAGACTCCATAAATTGAACCATTTTAATGGATTCCTAGCATAGAACTTGGATTTGGAATGAGCTTGGGAATCAAAAGCATCCAATTTCAAATCTATCCTTATAGGAAAAACAATCTCATGACATATGAGCTATGCATTGTATAGGCGAGCCAAGTTTGCATGCTCATGAATGGATTCCTTGGACTGACACTCAAGTCATGATGCCATAGGATCTTTTGAATGCATAGTTCATGTGGAGTCTAACCCCTTAAAATGTAAGATTTATGTGTAGACTATGTGCTGGAAGCGGATTTTACCCTAGGAAGAGATTGGGCTACCTTGGTGCAAGTTTCAACCAAACTTGCGCTATGAAGATTTCTAACAAAGAAGTGGTGGTGCTATTTTATGACAAGGATGAAATAACACTCAATGCTCTTTATGACCTTGTCCGAAAGAGACAACTAGCTTCTAGATTAGGAGCCACTCCTACTAAAGTCCAACCTTCTCCATCAAAGATCCTTTGTGATGGACTCTCTAAATCAATCATATCCTTAAATAACGTACTAGTCCCAAATCTACATATTCAGATTCCTTAAACTTCAAATCTCCATGAAGTTGACCCTTCCATTTCACCAAGGCTCAGAGTAAGGGCCACATATTTTGAAGGGAGAGCTTCCTAGGATATAGCCATTGTGTCTCCACTATAACCTGTTCTACAAGTGTCACTAATGAAGCAACAAGATCTCAATGACAAAACCTCATCTACAATAGCCTCTCCTAGAAATAATTCATAATCACCAACGGTCAAAACCATGTCTAACAAAAAACCCAAGGATGGAAATTCTACTACAAGGAAAAATCCTCGATCGACATCATTGACAAAAGAAAAAAGTCACACTAAGGGAGCCTCATTATTAATAGCCCCTCTATTGCCAAGTCCACAACCCTTGACCAGCATCTCGACAAAGAAAAAGCTATCATCCTGACCTCATCCAACAACAATCCCTCTTGCTAAAGTCCTTAAGCCTACAATAACAAAACTTTTGGAGATCAAATTCACGATTGAATCTAGAAAAATTCAAGATAGACTAAATCCTCACCAACTCATATCAAAACAGGTACAACATCTTCGATTCCAACAAGGAAAGCTCATCCTTTTCCCCATCAAGAAGACCATCAAGATATTTCCAAAGCATTAAAAAGTGGGTGAAAAATAAATTGCTCTTTAAGCACAAGGATCCTATGTGAGGGTAGCAACTAACTAGCTTCTTCATCCCTCTAGAGGATAAAAAACATGTAACATTTACTTATCAACACCAAGCATACATCTACCCCTTGACAAAGTCTTCAATATGATTATGAGGACATGATCGACATCAAGAAGGGGGGATGTTAACCCATTTTATGGTTAACAAGGTTGCCACATCTAATTGTATGCCAAAGCATGAGTAATCTACATCAAATGTTAAGGATGGACACACCAAACTCATGTATAAACAAAGCCATGAAGCAATGGTGTCCAAATCTCAAACTTGGACGGGCACCCATAAATGGCATTTTTCTCTCCAAGAACATGTGCCAAGTAAGCTCGGCCTTTCTACTTCTTTTTTACACTTCTCTTATTCTTCTTTTATTTACTCTTCTTTCCTCCCCCTTCTTCCCATTCTAGCGTAAGACAGTCAGAATTCTGGCGTAAGACAGTCCTTTGTTATTGACATGTGTCAGCATTCTGGCATAAGACAATCCTTTAAGAAAACAGGGTTTCTATGCAAGTTTTCAGTTTTGAATACAATGAGTATATCTTAATTCCGTATCCCGACTTCTAGATCACAGGTCTGGATTTCCAAGCAGGATTCCTCGAATTCTGAATTCTTGATCCTCATATCAAAATCAAAGGTCTCAACTTAGTTTTAGATTAAGTGGGTGGTTTGAGTGTAGATTACTGAATTGGTCACATTGTCAATTCATGAAACTGACGAAGGAGTTATGTCTTGGTCATAGTCTGATTCAGGGTTTGAATCTGGAAAGGTTCTCCTTGATCTATCTTTCTCGAAGGTAATAATTCAATTTCTACTTTACTGAATTCAAAACTAAACACGAATTCCTATGAGGAATAAATTAGTCATTTATCTAAAATTCCGACTTCGATAGTTTTTTTGAATTTTCTCATTACTATCCTAGAGAATATAAAATGGTATAATTTTCCTTCACTGAGTATTTACTTATTCATTTTTCCAATATTCATGGGATTTAAACATAGGATTAAAGTGAACTCTTATTTTGATAAAAAAATCTTTTATGCATAAAAATCAATATTAGTGAAAGCAACACTTTTGTAATAAAAAAGTTCTTTTATGCATCATTTTATGCATAAAAATCAATATTAAGTAACACTTTTACAATAAAAAAAATTTCTTTTATACATCTATTTATGCATAAAATCCATTTTGATAAAAATAACACTTTTATAAAAAAAATTCTTTTATGCATCTATTTATGCATAAAATCCATTTTGATGAAAAAACACTTTTATAATTAAAAAAATATTCTTTTATGCATAAAATTTATTTTGATGAAAATAACACTTTTATAATAAAAAATTCTTTTATGCATATATTTATGCATAAAATCCATTTTGATGAAAATAACACTTTTATAAAAAAATATTCTTTTATGCATCTATTTATGCATAAAATCCATTTTGATGAAAATAACACTTTTATAATAAGAAAAAATATTCTTTTATGCATCTATTTATGCATAAAATCCATTTTTATGAAAATAACACTTTTATAATAAAAAAATATATTCTTTTATGCATCTATTTATGCATAGAATCCATTTTGATGAAAATAACACTTTCATAATAAAAAATATATTCTTTTATGCATCTATTTATGCATAAAATCCATTTTGATGAAATTAACACTTTTGTAATAAAAAATAATAATCAATATGTATCTTTCTGTACATAGAATTTAATTCTATTGAAAATCATTCTTTTATAATAAAAAAAATAATCAATATGCATCTTTCTATATATAGAATTTAATTCTATTAAAAATCACTCTTTTATAATAGAAAAATAATCAATATGTATCTTTCTATGCATGAATGAAAATGACACTTTTAGAATACACAAACGATGGGGATGACTCTTTTTAATTAATAAAAGATGAAATTTATTTCATAAATTTTTAGAAAATTTCACCATAACCTCCTTTGTATGGCTGACCATTTTTCAAATTTTCTAACCTTAATCTACTTAGGAATTATCCCCAATTGGTTTAATGCATTCTAAACTAATCAATTTTCACTTTTAAGAGAGAAACAATATGAAAAGTTTAATTCCAACAATTAGATCACTTAACTAGAATAAAGAAGGGCTGATTTTAAGAACGAGAGAGGGGGAAAGCCTTTCCAAGAAGGCATAGCATCTGCTTATCATTTTAAGATAACAAACAATTTAGAAAACCATTAAAAGAATAAGAAAAATTAAGATTGCTAACTTACATGAATTGTGGGAGCTTTCCTTTGGCTTGAGGGTTTGAGGGTTCTACTCTTGTTTGCAACAAGAGTGGCCACCAATTCTTTAGAAGAGGGAATGGTCAAAAACTAGTGAATTATTAAGAAATTCATAGTTCTTGGCTCTTGGGAGGAGTAGAGTAACAGTGCATAAAACACTATTAAGCTTCAACAAAGGGGGAGGCTCGTATTTGTAGGAAAAAGTGAGCTCCTAACCAAGCAAATTGATTCTACAATTTTCTAGTTCAGTTTGGTCAATTTTTGACCATTTTTAGGTCAGTTTAGCTTACTTTTTGGAACTAGACTTGAATTAGGAGAGGGGAGAGATGAAATATCTCAATTTTTGATGATTTAAAACTCCACCACATGTGTGAAGTAGTAGGTGCCTCATTGATGAGGGGGGAATCCCTATTGTGAGGTGTCAAAAATCCATTTTTTTAAGTTTTTCCTTTGGTCCTTAGTCCACTCTTCATCTTATGTGAGCATTTACGCATTTTTGGGGGGATTTTCTTTATTTCTTCTATTTATCTTCTCCACAAATTTGGATGAATCTGATTGGCCCCTCAAAACCTTAATTTAAAATTTTTCAAAAATCTGGACCCCCTAGGGTAAGGCCTCTTGAACAGATTATACTTGATTTCTAATGCACCTTTTGAAAATCTTTTTGAACTTCTGTTTCGGGGGAACTTAATTTAATAAGAAGAGATATTTTGCTATCCAAAAATATTCAAAATCTGAATAATCTCTCTCTAGAATATTTTATCTCTCTAGGCCAAAACAGTTAGAAACAAGATCTTTTATATTTCTGAAGAGGGATTTGATTACAGGGGAAGATGCTGGACATCTTGAGAGGCTGGGGAGGAATCTTACATTCTGTCCCACTTGAAAAACGTGTGATGTCCTCATCTTGCAAACTGGGAGATAATCCCGCAACAGTTTGGCTTCTTTCTCCCAGGTGGCATCTTCAAAAGGGTAGAACTTCCATTTGACCAATAATTCTCTTAGAATTCTGTTCCTGAGAACCTTTTCTCGAACATCAAGGATTTCTTCAGGTTGGAGTTCCATCTGCCCTTGGGTTGAAGAAGTTAAGATTTCATCAAGCACATGATTCGGGCTTGGTACATACTTTTTATAAGGTTGACATGAAATACATTATGTACTTTGAGATGAGGAGGCAGAAGAAGCTCGTAGGCTGTCACCTACTTTCTTTGTAATCAGATATGGCCCACAATATCTGGGGGATAACTTTTTGTACTTTCCAAGAGATAGAGAACTTCTTTTGGGGCGTACTCGAATGAAGACCATATCTGCTTCTTCGAATTCTCTATATGTCCTCTTCTTATCTGCATACTGCTTCTGTCTATCCTGGATAGCTTTTATATCTTTGGGAATTGACTGCATCTACTGCTCCATGTCATCAAGCATCTATCTGGACATCTCGACCCTAATCAATGGGTCGGACCAAGTTAATGGAGTTAAGCAATCTTGTCCATACAAAGCTTTGAAAGAGCTCATCCCAATACTTCTGTGATAAGAAGCATTGTAGGCGAACTCGACTAGGTGCAGATAGCATAGCCACTTCTTGGGTTCCTTGCCACAGCATGATCAAAGTATATCTTCGATTACTTGGTTTACCCTTTCTATTTGTCCATCGGTCTCAGGGTGGTAAGCTATACTGAGATCCAAGAAAGTTCCTACTGCTTCAAAAAATGCAGTCCAGAATCTTGACGTGAATTTAGGATCTCGATCACTTACTATTCTTTTGGGTAGGCCATGTAATCTGAAGATTTCCTTGAGGAACACTCTGGCCACATCTGCTGCAGTGTAGGTTTCTTTTATAGGAATCAGATGGGCAACTTTGGTTAGTCTATCAACTACCATAAAGATGGAGTTGTAACCTGATTGCATTGAAGGTAATCTAGTAATAAAATCTATACTGATGCATTCCCACTTCATCTGGGGGATGTCTAATGGATGTAATTTCCCAGGCATTTTTACTCTCTCGGCCTTGACTTTCTGACAGGTCAGACATTGACGTACATGATTAAGCACATCCTTTTTTAGACCAGGCCAAAAGCAGCTTTTCTTCACAGACATGTAGGTTTTGATGAAACCTGGATGTCGTGCAATAAGGCTGTCATGGGCTTCATTCAAAATTTGACCCTTAGTTCCCTCATCATTGGGAATGCATAGCCTGCGATTATAATACATAATTCCATCATCCAGGTTGTACCCTTGAACTCGGTTCAACTCGTGGAGTTTTGCTTTCCTGCATAAGTAGGGTAGCAATAGGGCCAAAGAATCTGTCCTTCATGATCTTCTCTCTTGCTTCAATAACCAAAGGGTTTGACACTACAATAATTGCAAGCAAGGAGGATTTTCTGCTGAGGGCATCTACTACCACATTTTCTTTGCCCGGGCGGTACTTGATTTCAAAATAAAATTCCTGCAGGGTCTGCATCCACCTTCTCTGGCGCATGTTGAGATCCTTTTGAGTGAAGATCCATTTTAAGCTTTGATGATCTGTCATCAAAGTGAATCTTTGACCCAGTAGGTAATGTCTCCACAGCTTTAGGGCATATACTACTGAAAGTAGTTCCAGGTCATGGACAGCATAATTCCTCTCATGCGTTCTGAGTTTTCGGGATTCATAGGCCACTGCATGACCTTCCTGCATGAGTGCACCTCCCAGGGCAAAACCAATGGCATCAGTTACTACCTCAAAGGGTAGAGAGAAATCTAGCAGCTTCAGAACAGGATTGGTTACCAAGGCGGTCTTCAGCTTCTCAAAAGCACTATGGCACCTGGCAGACCATTGAAACGGAATATTCTTCTTGAGAAGATTAGTCAAAGGGGAAGCAATGAGAGCATACTTTGGTATAAAAATTCTATACCAACTAGTTAATCCCAAGAATCCTCTGACTTCTTTCACTATCTTTGGTTCAGGCCAATCTATGACTGCTTGGACTTTCGTGGAGTCTAGAGAAATTCCATCTTTGGATACCAGAAAGCCCAAGTATTCAACATGGTCGGCAGAGAAAGTGCATTTGCTCTTTTTTGCAGAGTTGGTGCTTCCTTAGAATCTCAAGAACTTTTTTGATATGAGCTTCATAGTCAGCTGCATTCTTTGATGAGTAGATTAGAATATCATCAAAACAAGAACGAAATCATCCAAGTATTGTCTGAGAATGTCTTGCATTAAGCGATTGAATGTAGCTGGGGCATTTGTCAATCCAAACGGCATGACAGTGAATTCATAATGCCCATATCGAGTATTGATGGCTGTCTTCGGGATATCTTGCTCATTAATCCTAATCTGATAATACCCTGATTTGAGATCTATCTTTGTGAACATTTGGGCTCCACTTAGCCTGTCCAGAAGCTCATCAATTCTGGGGATAGGATATTTATTCTTAAATGTCAGCTGATTGAGATCTCTGTAGTCCACACAGAGTCTTAGCATTGCATCTTTCTTTTTCTGAAAGAGAACTGGCGCACCCCAAGGTGAAACACTGGGTCTTACAAACCCTTATTCTAACAATTGTTTAAGCTGTTCCTTGAGTTTGATGGCTTCAAGAACTGGCATTTTGTACGTGCACAAGGCTACTGGTGGCTGAGCTCCGGGGGTCAATTCTATGACATGATCTACTTCCTGAATTGGAGGCATCTCTGTTAGCTCTGCTAGGAATAAATCATCATATTCACTTAACCATTTAGGTTCTTTAGCTTTTAACTTTGAGTCTACCGGATTCATTTTGACAAGATAAATGCGCTGCTTCTTTCTAAGTCCTTTTAGTAACTTACAAGCCTTTACTAATTGTAGACTAGGGGATCCTGAATTTCCGGCTCCTTGGACTTTGTTTCTGTGAAGGTCATGGAAGGAGATGGTTCCATTATGACAGTGAATGCCAGCTTGATTTTTGTGGAGCCAATCCATTCCAAGGATCCCGTCGAAAACTCCCAAAGATATAACTCTGGAACTGACAGTCAGTTAAATTCCCATCTAGATTAAACTGAATACGATCTATCTCTCAAGGTGAGTGAAAAGAATCTTCCCACTTGCCAATTCAACTTGCATAGGTTTCCCTGATTTCTGATCTAAGACTAGCTTACGCAAGCATCTAAGAGAAATGAAAGAATGAGTACTGCCTGAATCAATCAAACGCTTAAAAGGCTTTACCCTGATACTCAGTTGGAGTATGAACGACGGAGAATTGACGGTTTGGCCCTTGGTTTTCAATTACAGCATAAATCTGTCCTCTTTCCTCTTCCACTACTTTTGCAATTGTGACTGCTCTGGCTGCTGTAGTCTGAGGCTGAACTCTTTCTCTTTGGTTGCCCCAGTTCTGGGAAGGAGTTCTGAGGCTACTTTGGATGATAGAGGCAGACGACTGAGCTAGAGTTCTGAGCTGAAGTTCTTCTGGGATTTCCTTGATTTGGGTGAGATGGACCTTGATTTGACTGATAGAGGAAGGGGTTGGTCTTTGCACTCTTGGTCCTTGACTTCCCTGTCCCCTTGACATGGCAGGAGTCGGGCAGTCTTTTAGCTGGTGACCAAAACCTTGACATCCAAAACACCGGTTCTCACTTCTGAGCTCATCCTTTTGAATCTTTGAAATAGGTGGGGCTCCTGAGAAAGCATTCTAGGGGAAGGGTCTTCCTTCACTTCTGAATCTTCCCGTATCCTGATTTTGAATCAGGCCTTGTTGCCTCTTTGGGGGAGGAAAGTTTGAAGTACTTTCCGGGGTTTGGAATCTTTTGAAGTTAGAGGGTGCAGGCTTTGACAGGACCTTAACAACAAAGGCTTTGGCAAAGTCCTTCGCCATTCTTACTACTTTGGCCATTGAGACAGGTTTGGCATTCTTTACTAAGGTGTCCAATGGCTCGTTCATTCCTCAAATGAACCTGGCCATCAGCTGCTCTTCATCCAACTGAGGGGAATATTTGAGGAGAAGGGCAAAAGCTTGATGGTACTCTTCAATTGTCCGGCTATCCTACTTTAGTTCCAAGAACTCATTCATCTTAGTTTCAAGGAAGCCTGGAGGACAAAACCTCTTTCTGAGGTAAGCTTTAAGATCGGTCCAGGTCTGGGTATTACGATCGAGACGGTTAGTCTCGCAGTTATTCCTCCAAGCGACCCTGGCCGTTTTCATTAGGAACTCAATGATGTCTTTTTAGGCCCTTTAATTTTCCATTGCCTAATGGAGGTGATTAAGAAATAAACAAATAGGGAGATTACATGTGGACTGAAACCAATGGTTTGTAAGAGACTAGAAGGTAGTGGTCAAACTTAGAATAATAGGCTAAATAGGCTCTTTTTTAATTTTTAAAATCACCTAAAACTCAAAAAATTTATACGTATATGAATTTTTCCTCTATTTTTTATAGAAAAGGATAGCTGCAGCCTCCAGCCATCATTAAGTAAGGTCTCTAAAGTGATAGAGGCCCAAAAACGAGCTCCCATCATTATCTTGCATTCAATGCACATTCCCCTTCACTTTCCACTATCCCTCTCTCCCATGTTCCCTCCAAAACACTCTCTCTTCCCCCTTTCTCATAGCAGGGCATTTTTAACTCTCTAGACTACTTCTTTTAGCTATCTACCTCTTGATCTACCTCTCTCTTCACTCAGAAACCTAGATCTATAGCTATGGAAGCTTGATCTGCAACCTCCTCTCAGAAGCTATGGAAGTTTGATCCTCACTTACATTTCCTTACTTCATCCTTCTACCTTGTCCAACCTCCTTTTATAGAGTGTAACAGCAGAGCTTAACTATGGAAGCTTGATCTGCAACCTCCTCTCAGAAGCTATGGAAGTTTGATCCTCACTTACATTTCCTTACTTCATCCTTCTACCTTGTCCAACCTCCTTTTACAGAGTGTAACAGCAGAGCCAAGCTATGGAAGCTTGAGTTGCAAATGCTTTGGCTCTCATAATCTTACTCATTGTCTCCTCTCACCCCCTCTAATATTCTCTTTCAAAGTGCAGTAATAGCACAGCCAAGCCCTTGGAACTTGCTCTACAACTCCTTCTCTTTTGTACATCTCCCTAGTCTAAGTTTTTTCCTCACCATTCTATTTTCCTTTGCCATCAAGGTTTATAATCTCCCTAATATATACATCTGATGTCTTCTTCTAAAGCTCGAAGGCCTCCGATCAGTATTCAATCTCTCTCTTGTAGCAGTGGTCAAGATGAGGATGGGCATTGGAACATCAAACAGTTCAAGAAGTGGAATTGGATTACGATGCAGCCTAGTACAAGAGGAACCCACAAGGTGTCAAAGCGATATGTTGATATACAAAGTCACCATTGAAAAGGGCGGATATTGGAGCTCAAACAAGATCGTGATGGAAAAAAGCTAGCCAAGGTCCAACATGTTTACAAGGCAACAGAGCTGACACTAGCAGACCATGACCAATGTCAACGATTTCCTGCAAATTGTAAGTCATTTCACCACTTTATATTCTTGTTTTTAAATCAATTGTGTGCTAATAATGGTATACTGAGCACTGCTTTGATTGTTCTTGGGTTCCTCTACGTAGATATTTTTCCCTCAAACTATAGTGAGTGGGAGCCTATGGAGGCAATTTCAGGAACCTTTGAAGCATACCATGTGGAGCTTGGTAGTTTAATCTTTGGAGGGTGTCCAGCTGCATAACTTCTTGCACGAAACATCTTCTTCTATGAGGATACATATGTGGTTCCCACGACAGCAAATGGTACTCAAAAATTAGTTCCAGAACCTACACCAACTCTCACATCTATTGAATGGCCAATTCCAGACAATGCTTCAGTGGCCATGGCTTGTTTGCAGATCGAAAGCAAGGTGCAAAATGCTATGAAGTGTACATATGGATCTCACAAAGCAACCATAACCTGCTTTATACCTCTACACCTCTTTGTGTACCTGTTCCGTACAAGTGACACACATCGCACCCCAACTTTATGGATTGCAAAGGGGGAGAGAGCTCTGACTTGTTTCTTATCACCTGCATGGGATAAAAAAGTTGTTCAACACAATGGAGACACCATCAGATGCGGAGTAATAGTTGAGAAGGTTGTGATGCGCTACCATATTGCCAAGCAACAGTTGTCCATTGCGTTTCCTTACAGGCGATGGAAGCTTACAAATGGAGAATGGGAGGCGTTAGACTTCGACACAACCTCTACAGAACAAGGTGTGCTACATATATCCATGCAAGGTGGGGATGTAGAAGATACATCATGAAAAGGTTCTTCTGTCATGGCTACTACTGTGGGTTTGGAGAGAGGACCAAGTATTGTAGAGAGAATGCTCCTGGTAAGCTTCTTCCTTGCAAGCCATGGCTACTACTGTGGGTTTGGAGAGAGAAGGCTCATTTAGGAGTACAGATCTGCTAGCTATGGAGAGAGGACCAAGTATTGTAGAGAGAATGCTCATGGTAAGCTTCTTCCTTGCAAGCCATGGCTACTACTGTGGGTTTGGAGAGAGAAGGCTCAGTTAGGAGTACAGATCTGCTAGCTATGGCTTTTGGAGTAAAGAAAGACGCTTTTTCCATGGAGAAGGAGTGCAGGGCATTTTAGAGAGAGGATGTAGAGAGAGAAAGAGATCTGGTGCACACACAAAAAAGGGGGAAAGAAAGTGATGAATTTTTGGAATGTTTGGAGTTCGAAAAGGTAGAGAAGTCTATGATAACTGACTGACAGCCCATTACAAAGCTTTAAAGTCACCTAGGTGGCCAGATCTAAGAATCTCTTTTTTTTCATTTTTCTTTGTTTTTGTGAAAAATCAAATATATGCTTTTAGGACTAGGTCTCTAGGCTTGGTCAAAGATGGATTAGCATTTTAAGCATTTCAATAAACGTCCAAATTAAAGGGCCCAAGAAGATTCCATTGAGTTCCTAATGCCACAATCTTTAACCTGGCGAGAGCCATCTTGCTTCTCTCATTACATCAAAGTATTCCTCCATTGCTTCAATCCACTTTTCCACTACTTCACTTAACTGCTCCCCTTCACCCTTGAAGGGACCAGGTTGGAATCTGTGCAGGGCTTTTTGAATATCCGGATCTAACTCTTCGTCATCGGTTAGAGGATCCGGTTGCCTTGCACACGGGCCGCGCATCTCATGATTCTGACAAAACGAGATTTTCGTCAACGTAACTTTGACAACAAATTTATAATTATTTAATTTTTACGATTTATTCTTTAAACAGATAATTATTTCATCATACTTCATGAAACAAGATTAACCATATTCACAATTATGAAAACAATTTGGATTTTTTTTTTGCAAAACATCATTTATTATCAAAAGTTTTCGATATATACATAGAGCATCACGGCTCCCAAAAATCACTGTCTCAATCGTATTCGCATAAAGAAGCAAAACTGTAAAGGAGTCATACCATGATACACACGATTCATTACAGAAAGAGGTGCTGTAATTCTATCTCTAGGGATAAAGCGGCTAAGAAGCCTAAAAACTCGGCATGAAGTTTTGAAGTTTCTGGGTGAATGATCAAAGAGTTGCACATGCTGAATTAGCCCTAGCCTTATCAGAATCATGGCTAAGGAAATATTCTGCCTGAGCCTCTGACGCTGACTGGTACTGACATTAATACATCATCCTCCACAGAACCACACATACCGACGTTGCTCAAGAGGATCAGGAAAGTAAAGACTCTCAAAATGATGTGCAAGTCTCACTCTGCTTACTCGGGTCGTAGAGCAGAGTTAACGAGGTGCTCGAATGCAAAGGCTGTCATATCCTGACTTTGGGAGAGTTCAGGAATACCAGAAAGATTCCGGGTATCTATCTAAAAATTTATAATTCGATTTATGAGTTTTCAATTTTTGAAGTTCATTCAACATAATATAAACAAGTGAAAACATTATTTCCCAGATTTACTTAAAAAAATTTAAGCAATTTCTGCTACTGTTACGTAAATTTACAATAGCGCTCTGATACCAACTGTGAGATCCCACTGTCCCCTCCTCTGCGCACCGGATTTCCGGATTGGTAGCAACAGCGGAAGTAGCTTTCTCATGCAAGGCAGGCCTCACCCTCGAATGTCCGGGCGCGAGACTAAGCTGGTGGTCATTCCGAAAATCAAAACCGGAAAAATTTCCTATGTCTAGAAAGTGGGGACGATTCCACCATTTTGAATTTCTTAACGAATTTTTCTAACGAGGTCAAGACTGAACTAACCTTCATCTGAATAAACTGGATAGAAGGGAAACTATACAAGACTTAACTTGAAGGAATCAATGCTTTTTTCCTAATTGAATTAGGCACAGTCGTTGATCTATTCATTTGAGAAGTCTTTAGGCTTAATTAACTACTCGAGTTCTAAGCGTAATCCTATTAATCAATTTTATTAGTTAAAACTCTATTGATTCCAGCCTAACCCCATCCGGCCCATGGGTTAGACACTGCCCAACCACTGGAATAGTAGAACCAGACAAGTACTCACCCACCCAGAATTGAAAGCCTTTCTTAACTTTTGCTTTAGAATACAGATACTCACACACTTTTACTTTTGCTTTAGAATACGGATACTCTCACACTCCTCTTTAAACTTTAATTTATAAAACAATCCATTGACAAACAATTACTGGGTACAGATGTCACAACTCAAAATTTCCAATCAATCCTTGTTTCTCACAAAACAGTATCTCAATTTTTTATGATTTAAAACTCCACCACATGTGTGAAGTAGGCGCCTCATTGATGAGGGGGAATCCCTATTGTGAGGTGTCAAAAATCCATTTTTTTAGTTTTTCCTTTGGTCCTTAGTCCACTCTTCATCTTATGTGAGCATTTACTCATTTTTGGGGGGATTTTATTTATTTCTTCTATTTATCTTCTCCACACATTTGGATGAATCTGATTGGCCCCTCAAAACCTTAATTTAAATTTTTTCGAAAATCTGGACCCCTAGGGTAAGGCCTCTTGAACAGATTATACTTGATTTCTAATGCACCTTTTGAAAATCTTTTTGAACTTGTGTTTTAGGGAAACTTAATTTAATAAGAAGAGATATTTTTCTATCCAAAAATATTCAAAATCTGAATAACCTCTCTCTAGAATATTTTATCTCTCTAGGCTAAAACAGTTATAGAAACAAGATCTTTTATATTTTTGAAGAGGGATTTGATTATAGGGGAAGATGTTGGACATCTTGAGAGGCTGGGGAGGAATCTTACACTCTCCCATTATGTAGTTGAGCTTTCCCTCTTACAAAACATATCTTCAATCTTCTCTCTAATGCATGTTAGTGAGTGTGTATGAGTTATTTGAGGTGAGAGAAGGGATTAGTGCCCATAGTGCAACACGATGATGTGAAAACGCTCATGGAAGAAGGAAATTACCCATGGTAGTGTTGAGCTTAGAGATCTCAATGATTATGAGCTTTGCCATAAAAAATATCCCCACGACACGTTGAGGTTAGTGGTTCCGTCTCGAAGCTATCTCTTAGCCTTAAAAAACTTTATTTAGGACAAGGATAAGTTGGCTACTTTCTTGCAAGCTCTATTCTAGACAATGAGGGACTCTGTGCATTCTAATCTTCTAGATGTAGGATTATGGACAATGGGTTACCCCTTGTGATCCTTACATGGAAGAGAGTGGGACTTATGAGCATTACTGAGAGGTAGTCACACAAGATTTGAGGTTTTCAATGGAGAAATTATTCCACCTACTATAAAAGAAATTCTATGGTACTTCTATAATTAGGGTGTTTTACTACGATATTCCACAACTGGCCATTAGTATTTTTTATTCATTGTAATATCATGTTTCCTTTACTTTGAAGCTTGTGACACATATTTGTGTCCTCTACTGTTGATTCCTTTAAAATTTCAAGCATGCTAAATAATATAAATAAACGCATCGCATTAAAAAATGATGCATTTACAAGTATACATGCCATATTTTTGTTATTAAGACACTTTGTAATGTTGGGGGACATTTTAACTGAGGAGTTAATAAAAGAAACAATATGAGATGGAGGAATAATCTACAAAATAGAGAGAAAGTGAGTGGGGATAAGACACAAGGAAAATATAAAATAAAAAAGGCAATCATGTGGTCATCATATCACCAACACAAAGTGATGGCCCGTGTGCATTAGTAGTCCATGTTAAAAGCTATAATTATACGAGTTCAAATACACATGCCTAGATATCACTATTACGTTTGCTTTGTGAAATCAATTGTACTACCTGCTTGCCATCTTTCACATGGACTTATTGTGAAATCACCCGTACTACCTTCTTGTTATCTTTGGCATGTACTTATTATAAAAATATTAAAAATGTCAAAAAGTACTTGTCTTGATTATTTATTTCCCTATGTTGTGCTTTCTTTCATTATGCCTAAAATAGAAAAATAACAAGAAGCTAACTGGTGTTTCTTACTAGTTAGTTAGTTTCCCCCCCACATGTTTGTCATACTAGCTAGCAAAAATGACTAGTTAGCTTGTTGGGAAGTCGAACAACTAGCTAGTATTCTTAATTAGCAGGCTCACAAACCAAGCCATATGCTTTTCTAAACCCAGGTAGCTATCCAATTCCCATAGTTGTGGTAGGTTTTCTATGGTAGAAAACCATGTAGCAAAAAAATATTATATACATTAAACAAGTTATCACATATACTCTGTACCATCACTTGTAAGATATAATGTGAGTTCAAGATAAATTATTTTATTTTTTGATGAGCTACATAAAATATACATATATTATAGGTTTTTTGAGCCACAATAGTGGCTTCAAGCCAAGGAAACTTCATAATTCTTAAAGAAATGGGAAGGTAAATAAACTAAAAAGCATATAAAATTACATGATTGTCTTTCGTTAGCATTTGAAACACATAGTAAGAGTTCTCTAGACCAAAAAAATGACTTAGCAATTTGTGAATTCCAAGAAAGTTAAAGTGGTTTAAACGAGTTATAATACCCTTGATTTCAAAGGAAAAGTAAGAAAAATATGTTTCTTTAATTGAGGTGTGGTGCATGCTATGCATATAGAAGAATATGTGTATTATTGTATTAGTGTATTGATATGAAGTGTTGACGTGTTTCCAAAGCAAAACAAAAAAATGTAAACTTTTTAACAAAATGTGTATGCATGATAAATATAGAAAATTAAAATTTTTAACTTTTAGTATTCGATAACTTTTCCAACTACCATCTTATGTAGGGAGTGTTTGATATTTTTATCCAACTGCTATCTTAAGTTGGGAGTATGTCCCCCATACTTACATTTAATCATATGCACCTGCTGTAAAAGGTTTACAAGAAACTAGAAGCACACAGAGACCACACACATCTCATGAAAATTATCTCTATGCTTTTAAACACACCTGTAGGTGAAAAAGGTTTTTTATTTAATAATTAAATGATAAGAACTACGTTAATCCACCATGACATTTTGCCTTGACATAGGAAAATCATAATCCTTCACGAGGGATGATACATTACATCACGCGTATAAAATAAAATGAATCAATCAAGATCCAATCTTTAAAAGGTAGGGCTTTTTTATAATTGTTTGCTCAATCTATATTTTTTAATGGCTTTATAATCCCATTTCTATAGAAGTCGAGTGATCCTAAAAGTTCTTTATAATCATAATTAATTTTCATGCAGTACATTATAGGTTGAGTCCATAAGCTTTTGTCTATGTGCGTGCTTGGAGGAGTATACAATATATGTGTCTATTTAAAGTGTAAGAAAGAAGGGAAGACAATGCTTTAATATGCCCATGGAGACTAATTTTAGACTAGGCTACAAGCTTTTCGTTAGCATCTATGCTGACTTTTGGAATCCGAGGGTTTGAACTAGTGTTCTAAAAATAGGTGTCTTTTTCGTTAGCATTTATGTTGACTTTTGGAATCCAAGGGTTTGAACCAGTGTTCTAAAAATAGGTGTCTTTTTCAATCAAATGGTCTGAACTAGTGTTCTGAAAATAGGTGCCTCACCTTGAAAAATTATTGGTTGAAAATAAAAAATAGTTGGTTGAGAGATTCTCAAAAAGGAACTGAGCGGTATTTTTTTAAAAAAAGTATGGCTATTTTTCGGCTTCATCAAGAGTGAAAAGGAAGTGTGTATGTTTTCCAAAAATATGTTTCTCAAACACTTCATTTACGGATAAATAAACCAAAATATGTTTCGAGAAGTGTGTATGTTTCCCAAAAATGTGTTTCCCAAACACTTCATTTATGGACAAATAGAGTCAATAAACAAAGGGTCAAGTCACCATTACGATTTGTGTCACTTTTGATGATGAGATATTTAACATGTCTCGATGATATAGTTGAGACTTTAAATACATTCATTTTAGGAAATTGTTTTTCTCTTATGCATTGGACATAATATAAATTAAAAAAACTATCTCTCTTCATTTGAAAAACAACATTTCTTTGGGGGGTTCACATATGTAAGATAACATATGAGTTGAAAATACTATCTTTCTTCATTTGAAAAGGAACATTTCCTTGGGGGGTTTAGTTATGTAAGATAACATATGAGTTGAACATAAGATGTTTCAATTTTCATGAACTCACATAAAAATTTACTTAAACAAGGGAGCTTTAAATTAAAAAAGTGAAAAAAAATCAGCAAGTTTGGTCTAAAAAGGAGTAGTTTTATTACCTCCAAATGTATGCAAGTGATATACCTCCAAATATATGCAAGCAATGCATTGAATTGTTAAATTAAGGGTGGATAAAATGCTCTTCTCAAGGCACCTGATACCCAAGGTGTTTATGTAGTGATATTCTCAATCTATTGTTTTGGTAAAGGTAAGTCCATGGCCCCTTTTTTTTCCTTTTTTTCTTTTCCCTTTAAATTTGTCTACCACCTTTCTCAAAATCAAACAATCTCTTTAGTATACCCATAAAGAGAAATTGAAAGGTACTTTGGAGGGTACTCAATGTTTTATGTGTTACCGTTGGAAATTGGATGAGATTGCCCACTAGCTCCTTGAGGCTTGAGCCTTGAATCCTTGTGGTTGTGGAGTACATGCATGCCACACATGGGGCTCAAAAAGATGCTCTACAGTTTGACTTATAATGGAGGTGAAGCGTTGGAATAGAGAGTGCAAAGGGGGAGGGGTTGACTTCAGAAAAAGGACATTGGGTAAAGGGCGGTGGGCATTGGAGGCCAATGTCAATGGCCTGGCGTTGCGCCCATCAGCACAATAATGGCCTTACAGGCTTTGTATCTGGGGCTCTCCACCATTGCCATCTTGCTTATTCTGCTCCTCATGGTCTATCCTTCTAAAGCTGCTCTATCAGCTGCCCCTTCACCAAGCCCTAGTTCAATCCACCCACCTCCGCCAGGCCCTAATTCAAATGGTTCTAATCAGCAAAGTAAGTCTCATTCCGCAGGAAATTCTGTCTACCATTTGATTCAATAGCATTTTGCTGCCACATGCATGGGTGTGGGCTTTGGCTAAAACAATGCTTGTGTGTTAGCTTTACAGAATGGACTTGGTGCGTGGAGAGTGCAGACGACTTGGCCTTGTGCAAGGAGATGGCCAGAATACTGGTTTCGATCGATCCTAAAACAGATCATATACACTCTTGGTAATTCACGATCCCAGGGGCGCATTAACGAGTCCCTTAATCTAACAGCTGCTCAACGATATTGATTTAATCCTTAATCTCTCACCATACAATTAAGCCGGCCGGCCGGCCGGCCGAGAGTCCATTAAGCCCTGAATCACAGGGGTGCTCAATGTGAGACTATGGTTTTGTGCAGCGTGAGAGGGCTTCAAGGCGATGACTCTTGCATGAAGATGATCAACGGTGGGGAAGCAATGTTCTCTGTTTTCGACGGTGGAGAGATATGGGAAGCTTACAGCTCGTATCAGCTCGTTCCTATCAGAACGGAGTACAGTGATGTGGACGGCTCTCCAAGATACTATGGTGTGGGCGTTGTGGATGCTGGCATGTGCCCTCACAGCCTCTCCGACCTTAAGGGGCTGCGTTCTTGCCACACCGGCTATGGCAGAGCGTCCGGCTGGATCCTCCCTGTCACTTACCTTGTTAACAACAACATCATGCCTGTCGTAACGACGTGAGTGTTTATCACTTTACTCCTTTGTGTTAAGAACATCAACGTTTCCAGCTCTCTTCAACAGGCGATGCCATGGGTGCTTGCTTGCAGGGATGCGTCCAAGGCGCATGATATTCAGACAGTGGAGGCCTTCTTTACGAGGTCATGCGCTGCAAGCGATGATCCGTCCATGGAGATCTGCACGGCATGCAAAGCCACTGCACACTGCAACGACGACGACCCCTACTACGACTACGCGGGGGCCTTCCGCTGCCTCGTGGAAGGCAGCGGCGACGTGGCCTTCACTAAAGGCGTCATCCCGGCCATGTACGCCCAGGGTGGGATCTACGCAGCTGCTGACTGGACCAACCTCAAGGACGCCACCCATTACAAAATCCTGTGCCCTAACGAATCAGACGGCCACATCTGCACGGACGTGGCCGACTACAAGAGGTGTAACTTCGGGTCTGCTCCGGGCCACACGATCATGGCCTCCAAAGGCCTGGATGCGTCCGAGGTGGAGGCCTTTAACGCGGTGATGGATGCGGCGAACGGGAATGCGGCGTATGTGAAGCTGTTCTCGTCGCAAAACTACAGCAGCAGCGAGTTCGGGTCCGGCGTGTCACGCTCCGTCGCCTACAACGGCAGCGTGGAGAGCCTGTTGGGCTCGCTGTATGCAAGCATCCTGGACCTCGACGAGCTCAACTCTGGCAGCGCCGCCGCCACCAGCGCCGCGCGAACCTCGTGGCACGCTCCCATTGGGCCTTCCACATTTTCATTACTCCTTGGATTAATGATATTGTCAACCTTGCAAAGATTTGGACGATGACATCAATCTTCTGATCAGATCATGGGATCATCAGCGCACGTGCCCCCCGGCAAGAGGTTGGCATCAATATCCTTCCATGACGTAGCCACAAAAGTCAACACTATGTTTACTCGTAGTCCTTTTATTGTTCCTTGCCATCATAGGCGTATTGAAAAACATAAACTCAAAGAATTATTATCCCCCCTCAAACCTTAGGCTAATATATATATTTGGCCCACGTTCAAATTTTCTAGCCTAGCACAATGTTATCACATAACGTGCACCAAAACGATCTTAGTGGCTCAGTTGATCTTGGATCTTGCTCAAAGGTTCTCCGGCCATATGTAGCACACCGATTATCAAGTAACGTCCAATACACAAATTAGTATAAAACCTTCCTCAAAATTGACACATTTTGGCTTTGCTAGGCATGTTGTCCTTGCGGTACAAAAAAAGGGGGACTCGTCTTTTCTTCCCATGGTGTAGTGCAAGTTCGAATTATTGAAATACCTTTGGATGCAAGTCTACTCAACTATTTCCAAAATCCAACCCGTTGGATGATAAGTTGAGACACCACCATCCTGAAAGTTGATGTATTAATTTTGGAGTTAGTCTTGAAAGCTATATGTTTTCTCTGTGAGGGATGTAATGTATTTTATCTAAGGTGGATCATTGACCATACATAATCTTCATCTTCTTCCTTAAATAATATTCCAAGAGGTTTCAAAAGTGGCCCCCCCCCCCCTCTCTCTCTCTCTCTCTCTCTCTCTCTCTCTCTCTCTCTCTCTCTCTCTCTATCACCCAATGTGTGTGGTAGATCGGTTAGTTCATGCAGTTGTTATTCAACACATCTTGTGTTCGAATCTCACTCCTTCGTCGGATAGATCATATTTGGTCTCTTGGGATTGTTCCTACGACGTTAAAAAGTGCTTCTTCTTCTTCTTCTCTACCCAATTGAAAGAAAAATGGTAAGCCATTTATGCTACCCATTATTGTGGCTGACTTGATGTTTTAGGAGATTGTTGTGTTAATGAGGATTGGATTTGCTCGTGTTTGTGGGAGGTTCTTCTGGTATTTTACCTTGTTTAGGTAGTCAATTTTTATGGCTCCTTTCTTGCTATTTCTAATGTGAGTTACAAGTTCTTATTGTTCACCTCCTTTTTGATAGAGCAAGTTCTTGTGTCTATTATTACTGAGCAACTTATGATATTGGCTCAAAAAGCAGGTTGATATGCATTATGTGCTCTAACATATGTGCTTGTGGTTGTGGATGTGATAATAAGGTGGGTTTGTTGGTTTCATGGATAGTGTTAACCACTTTGCACAATGTTAACATGGTTTCACCCACCCAACCTACCATCTAACCCGTAAACGGAAGCCCATTAGACTCTATAAAAAAATGGCTTTAACTTGAGCTTAATGCCAAAGAGGGAAGTCACAAACTTTGTATATATACTTTCTTAAGCCAAAACTAGTGGCTCGAGACTATTTTTAAGTTGTGGCTAGCCAAGTAGCCAATTGTATCTAGTCATTTTTTACATTGGGCAATAGACATGCATTCCCTTTATAATAAATATATGTGAGCTCTCCTGCTTCTCTCTATCATCTTGCTTGTGTTCTATTGAATATTGCCTACTTGATGGATGCTTGCTTAGATAGTTGCCAATGGGCTTAGAGAGAGCACCATTAACTTTGTGAAAAGGATACAGACTGCCCTATCTTTGGGTGAAGCCCTAGTGAAGGAGTGGGAGTAGAACCTCAAGGTTCTCACTCCCCCTCTCAAAGTACTCAAACCATGTCAAACATCACACTTCTCCAAAATTATGCTATCAACCTGGATGTGTTGGCCAAGTAGCCTAAGAACCATAGTCAATTGGGACATGTCTCTTTTTTATAAGACCATCAGGGAAGGGAAATTCACAAACCAATCAATAAGTATACACTCTATAAATAGGAGTCCCTTCTCCTCAAGCACCTCCTCAAGGAGCCCATTATGGAATCTTCTTCACCATGAAATCGAGTTTCATTTGGATGAGGAACAAGAAACCTGGGGAAAGGTAAGAGTTAATTACAAGGAAAACTTAAAACCCACATGTTCCATAAGGGCAATGTGTCTTCAGTTGCTCTTTAAGATTCCAAACTCAAACCTAGGTAGACATGGGACGAGTGCCAGTGAAAACTACATAACGGCATGAAACACCAAACCATTAATAGGGGATTTACACAATCGTTCCCTTATGTCGCCGCTATGTGAATATGCAAAAGACATGCAAAGGTTGGAACAATCATTCCCTTATGTCAATCACTACATGAATATGCAAAAGACATGCTAAGCTCAAGTGGCCTTTAAAATGTGAAAGGGGCTTGCCACAAACGTGGCACCTAGAAGCTCTAATTTGGATAAAATAAAGTCAATCCATATCTCAAGGATGATTATTACCAAGTTTGATAGGATTGGAGATCCCATTTAGTACCTCGAGAAGTTTGAGCAAGTTTGTGAAACCATGCGAATGATGGATGATCCCACCAAGATCTGCTCATTTAAGCTTTGCCTTGAAGAAAGAAAAGCAAGCCAATAGTTTAGGGCACTAAACCCACTTGAAATTTATAACTCCAAGGCCTTAAGACATACTTTCATTGTGGGATTCTAACATAGTGGAGCCAGATGGTGCTTCATTATGCAAGTTTACAATCTTAAGAAAGAGGAAGGTGAGACTATGTATGAATACATTGTTAGAACTAAGTATCTCCATATGAGATATAGTCCTTATTGAGAAAGACTAAATGATTTATCACTCATTGATTAATTAATTGATTGATCTCAAGAGTAAGAGGCTTCATGACCATCTCTACTGATCTAGACACTACTTCTTTGATAAGTGTTACCAAGAGCTAATAGACACCTAGTAGATAACATGTAATATAGGGATATATAAGTCATCCACCTCGAACCAAGACATAGGGGATGCATAATCCAAAGCCTCTACGAGGCTAAGGGAGCCTAACCAAAATAAAAAGAGTCTAAAGGATATAAGCATGAATAAGTTGGAAAACAATCTACCCAACTGTATTTGTAGGGCCAACCTCAAGGATAGCTCCAAGAGAACCTTAAAGCTAGCCTTAACCAGTTCCTCCTTATGGATACCCAAGGAAACCTCAAGGCCAGCCCTATCTAGTTCCTCCTGATAGATAATCACACTTATTTCCACAAAGAGATATGGTCTAATGTTCTACTTGTTATTGCTGGAAGCACATAAAGCATTGAGAATGTCTAACCAATCTACCCAATCGATTAGGCCAATAGTGGTAGGGCCAATCTCAAGGCCATCCCTAGCCAGTTCCTTATGATGGATACCCACACTTATTTCCACAGAGAGATATGGTATGTTGTGCTATTTCTGCTAAAAACATAAAGTATTGAATGTCAACTGCTAAGGCAGATCATGAATTTGTGATCAATGAGTTATCTAACCTTTCATGGAGACGACATCTCATATGGAGATACTTGGTTGTGGTAATGTAGTCCCATCGGGTCTCACCTTCCTCTTGCTTGAGTTTGTAGATTTATTCTACAAGGTGCTCCATTTGGCTCCATTAGGTGAGAATTTAACGATGAAGGCGTGTCTTAAGACCTCATAGTTGGCCTTTTCAAGTTGGTTTAGTGTTCTAAACCACTAGTCTGCTTTGCCCCATCAAGGAAAAGTCTAACTAATAGATACTAGTGGGATCATCAATCCTTCACATAGCTTCATAAAATTGATCAAACTTCTCTATGTGTACTGAATGTGATCTCTAGTTCCATCAAATCTGGTAATCATCCTTGATCGGCTTTATTTTGCCCAAATCCGAACCTTTAGGTGTTATGTTCATGAAAATCCCCCTTCCCATTTCAAACGTTATCCTTAGAATGTCTTTTGCATATTCACATGGTGGTGGAATATAAGAGAGTGGTCACACAAAAGCCCATGTTTTTGTGTTTGGTGTTTCATACCCAATGCTATTGGGTTGTGTAGTTTCTAATGGTTTTTCCTATGTCAGCCCAGCTTTGAGACTGCACCTGAGGGCACATTATGTGATTGACTTTATGGAACACCATTTAAAGTAGTCCTTGTAATTAGCTCTTACCATTTCCTTGCATTTCATATTACTTGTCTAAAGAGAAGGGAGTTGAAAATTATTTTTATGGTTAGGAAGGTTCCATAGCAAGCTCCTTTTTCAGAAGTGGGACTCCTAATTGCACCACTGATTATGCTTATTGATAGGATTGCGGGTTGCATGTCCGTACATTGGATAGTACAAATATACCTATCCCTACTAGATACTTCAAAGAGATATATTCATTATCGTAAAAACTGTGGTTGTTGGGTTTCTTGGGCCATGGCTAGCTTGGGGCATACCCAACTTGAGATTGACACCAATAAAACTTTGAAACATTATGGCATCTGACATAGTTTAAGCACTTTCAATAGTGAGACCAAACCTTGAGGTTTGTGGTCCTACTCCTCCTACTCCTTTGCTGGAGCTTTTCCCACCAAAGATAGGGTAGTTTAATTCTCTTTTCAGAAAGTTTATGATGTTATTTATTGAGCCTCTTGGTGAATTTGGGGCTTGGCAAGGACCATGAGATGGCTCTCATTTCTCGCGGTATTTCTATCCTCTACTCACATTTAATTTGAAAATATGGGGCTCAAAAAATCATGATTCCTCCCATTTCTAGGCAATGTGCATTGAGTCTTCCTCCCTAGGAGGCAGTGCCTTTAAAGGGGACAAAGTGAAGTTATCATTGATCACCCCACAAAAAATAGTGTGATGTGAAGGCAAACTGTGGCCTATTTCTATGATCTCTGAGGGTAATCACTAATCATCCTCACATAAAATAGTGTGATGTGACCCATTGGAGGTAAACTTTGGTTGCCCTTAACTACTGCATCTAGTAACGTGTAGCTTGGTTCAAGGATTTGTACTAGAGTTGGGGACTTTGGAACTCACTCTCTTTCTGTGGCCTCTTAAGAATGGTTGATTTGGTCATCAAGGCCTTTGTTGGAATTATTTGAGGAGGCTCCCTTTACTGTTTCTTGAGAGTGAGCTATGGAATGGTCTCTAGGAGTGATTCCACTTATGCTCAAGGATTGGTTCTAGGATCATCTCTGCTCCACTTACTCAAGTATTAGCTCTAGCTTGTACTTGACCACTTGCTTAATGATCGGATCTTGCACCTTTCTTACAAGCTCTTAATGTTATTTCAGTTTCTCCCTGTCCAACATTGGGTTGGGGTATTTCTTAGAGAGGTTAGCATAATCATTTGGTTTCTTCTCTTTAAGAGTTGGCTTATCCTTAACTATCTCACCAATGGAGGTAGCTTTTGGAGCCCTCATTTGAACCAATTTTAATGGTCACATTGTCCTTCATGACTAATCATGCATTGTGCTTCAGTGTGCTCTTTGATGTTAGATCATTGGCTTTAGTCCTTTAGCCTTTTCTAGGTCTTCCTTAGCATTTGGGGCTTGCACCTCTAGATTCTTAGGTGGATGTTTTGAGGTTAAAGCTTGAGATTTTTGCTTATTTATAGCCTTGGTTACTTGTTTGTTTACTGTCAAAACCTACCTTCACATGTGGCAGTCTTGTAGGTTAGGGTATGGCCACAGTTGTTGGTAGCGTTTTTTCTTTTTTGGATCTTGGATTGGAGCTTGTTTATAGCATTAAGGGAGACATTATGAATAAGTCCCCCTTAAATAATCAATAGGTAGTCTTGTTGAAGATGGTTCTTCACTAGGGATTATCACCTTGTTGAGGTAATTCTTATAAGCATGTTTGGATCCACACTTGTAACATATGCCTCGATATGTGGGACTGATGTTGGGGTATGTAACATGTTTGGATTTGGGGTGTTTGGTGCACTTGGGGGGACTTGGGGTAGGAGCCTTGTGAAGAAACTCCACAATATGGTATGGGCCTTTGTAGCTAGGCATTGAAATTCACTAGGTTACATGATGCGTTATAACTTATATTGTTGAGGTCTCTCATTTTCTATTACACCATAGCTTTAGAAAAGGAGGCATAATCTATGGTTAGAGTCTATGTTGGGTGGATCATACTACTCATATGGGTCTTGTTTTGCACAAAGACTCATAGGTATCCTATTTAGGGATTTCTAAAACACCAAGTGTTATTGTTGGTTCTTGGAAATGAGTTGTTAAGGTGGAGGAGATTGGAATGACACTTTTATATATACCTCTTGGAGCTTCTTTCAATCCTCACCAACAAGTGGCTACTTCAACACAGAGCAGTTCAATAAGACTCAATTCTTGTACTTCATGTATATCTGCTTCATAAGAGTACTTAAATATACATAAAAAGCACATGGGTAGAAGAAGAAAGGAACAGGTCCTACTCAACAACATTTGATAAGATTCTTACCACACAAAGGGACATCATCGAAGGCCAATTTCTTCAAATGATGAATGTCACCTTCAATGAATCAAATGAGGACCTGAGAATCGCCATCTCATTCTGATGATTAAGTCTACATTCCTCCGGATCCTTCCCTCTCTTCTATCCTATTATTAACATCTCTTAGCATCCCCACTAATGTAAATCACATGTAACATTGCTTATGATTGCCAAAAACAAAGTGAGCAAAAAGCCAAAAAAAAGTACGAGGTGAGAGGAGGGACGAGTACCCGTCGTGCAATGCGACGATGTGACAACGCTCGCGGGAGGTGCGGTGGATTCTCGAGGAGTTGTAGAGCTTGGAGACCTCAACGGTTAAGATAATATCAAATAACACGTCACAATGTCATGACCATTGAATGAGAGCTCCAAATCTTGGTGAGAGAGAAAAACACCTCCCTCTCAAGCCAGCTCTTGCCAGGGGGAAGGCACCAATTGACCTTTCTAACCTCCCCAAGAAATTGAAAGAGTATCCTAACCCAAAATTGAAGAAAGCATGATTAAAACAAGATTAAGACTATAAAGAAAGTACATGATTAACTCTATACTAAACTAGAGATAATCCTTGAGCAAGTGGTTGAGTACAAACTAGTAACTCCATCTTAGCACTTTCCAGACCCCAATACAAGAACCAGTAAGAGAATCTTAGAGCACCTGTCAAAGACTATGATTGAACTAGTGGCCATCTTTAAGGAAACGTTTAGAGAAAGAGCCAATTCCAATGTCCATGATTCCAGAAACCAATCCAATCAAGTTGAATGTTAGATGCACTTGACTTAAAAAGGAAGATCACAACTTCAAGAATATTATTCCATATATGATTATATGGAATAATATGCACTTGGAGGTAGCAACTTATTTTTACCTCTAATGGATTAGCATACCATGTTCTCCAAGTTAATCGATAATAACTTTATTTTGTCCCCTTCAAGGGCAGGGCCTCAAGCATATTATTCATTTTGCCTCTAATGGGTTAGCATACAATGTTCTCCAAGGTAATTGGTAATAACTTTATTTCATCCCCTTCAAAGCACTACCTCACTTAGCATATTATTCCATATATGATTGCATACCATGTTTTCCGAGATAATCAATAACAAATTTATTTCATCCCCTTCAAAGGAACCACCTCAAGAATATTCTATATATGATTGAAAAGATGTAGGGGAGAAGAGAGGTTGAGCTATTGCAAGCACACACACACTCACATAAATCCTAGAAGAGAACACACAAGGTGAGAGGCTGAAAACCTGTTCTTCTTCTTCTTCAAAAGAGTTCTACAAAAGAGATAAAGTGACTAACACACATACTAGAGTATATAGAAGCGGTTCATAATGTGAACACACTAAAGTGGAGTGGGTAAGTGTGGACTAGTCGGTATAGTCCAACTGTAGAATCTCTGGTGAAGATATGTCAGTGCTAGAGCTACCAAACCCGTCATCAGTGATGTAAATGTCGAACAGTCATACAGGCGCCTCGTGAGTGTCAGCTCATGTTGAGCTTGACATCTCAATAATGATTCCATGTTCTAGCTAAATAGAAATATCGCTTACAGGATGTTCCATGAGTCTATCAAAGGTTTAAGTCCTTATAATTGCTCTTCTTTAATCGCTTATGGGATTTTGTAGTCGTCACTCAAATATCGGTTATAGGATGTTGCAAGTGTCGCTTTACGGGATGTTGTGGGCATTACTCAAAGGTTTGACTCCTCATAATTCCTCTTCTTTAAGGAAATTCTTAGCTTGAGAAACCTATCAAACTAGATGAACGGTAATTTAAGAGCCCATATTAAGGAATTAAAATAGATTAAGCATGTCAATGGGAGAATAGCTAGATAGAGTATCCTGGCAAGAGTTACTAGATACTTGGGAAAGCCACCACTATTTCTCATGGTTAAAGCTTGTTGATTGGAGCATATCAAAATAGGCATCCTTTAAGATGTTAAAATCAATAACTTTGGGTTTAATTTCCACCACTCACATAGAATTCCAAAGGAGAGTGTCTTACACCATAATCCTCAAAAGCCCTTATATGAGAGTATGAAGATTTTTACATGATTGGGAAACCAACACATTTATATACACAAGGGTGACTAGAACTTAAAGGTAGACTTAAAATCATGGAGACTCACCTAATGGGTTGAGGTATTCTTGCATTATGAGTTTGATACAACACCTCAAACCACTTTGGTTAGCATGTATAGGTAATACTACAACAAGTTATTGGATAGTAAAGATGACTCAAATGTTAAGAATCATGGGTCAAGCCCTCCTAATGATAAGACATCTACCTAAGCGAGACCTAAGCAAAGCCTAATCCTACACTAATGGTAACACTAATCTACGGTGGATAAAAGTGAAGAAAACTCATCATGAGTGTGTGCTAATTAAGATGCACTCAAATACAATTAGACATTAATATAAATTAGCTTGGATACTTAAAAAGACTTGAGAAAAGTGCAAGTGACATGATTTCATTGCTTGAAATGATCCCCCATTTATATGAGGAGAGTACATGTTGGCTTTGCTTACTCATGTGGGATAACTTTGGCTAGGTGACTTGTAAGATTCCTCCCCAGCCTCTCAAAATGTCCAGCATCTTTCCCTGTAATCAATCTCCTCTTTAGAAATATAAAAGACCTTGTTTCTAACTGTTTTGACTTAGAGAGAGAGAATATTCAGATTTTGAATAATTATAGATTGAAAAATTTCTCATCTTATTAAAATAAGTTTCCCTGAAACAGAAATTCAAAAAGAACTTTCCAATGTGCAATTGGAATTTATTGGAAATGGGTATAAAGGACCTTAGCCTAAGGGTCTAGATTTTCAAAAATTTTTGGATTATGGTCCAATTAAGGTTCCTATGGGCCAATAGTATCAATCCATGTGTAGGGAGGAGATAAATTCAATTTGTAAAAGAAGATACCCAAAAATGAGTAAATGCTCATATAAGATGAAGAGTTGAAAATGTACAAGGTTTATTAGTAAAAAACTATGAGCAATATTAAAAATATGAGATATTTTGGGTATAATGATTCCATTTTGACACATATGTAAGGAAGGGGAGTTCTTTAAAGGAGGTGCATATTTCACATAAGATAAAGAGTTGAAAATGTACAAGGTTTATTAGTAAAAAACTATGAGCAATATTAAAAATATGAGATATTTGGGTATAATGATTCCATTTTGACACATATGTAAGGAAGGGGAGTTCTTTAAAGGAGGTGCATATTTCACATAAGATGAAGAGTTGAAAATGTACAAGGTTTATTAGTAAAAAACTATGAGCAATATTAAAAATATGAGATATTTGGGTATAATGATTCCATTTTGACACATATGTAAGGAAGGGGAGTTCTTTAAAGGAGGTGCATATTTCACATGCTTGAATGAGTTTTAAACTCATAAAAATTGAGATATTTCATCTCTCCTCTCTCCTCATTCAAGTCTAGTTCCAAAAAGTTAGCTTAACTGACCTAAAAATGGTCAAAAATTGACCAAACTGATTTGGAAAATTCTAGAATCAGTTTGTTTGGTTAGGAGCTTAATTTTTCCTATAAATAGAAGCCTCCCCCTTGTTGAAAAATATATAGTATTTATGCATCGTTACTCTACTCCACCTAAGCCAAGAACTGTGAATTCATTAATAATTCACTAGTTTTTGGAGCTTCCTTCTTTCTTCAATCCCCATTAGTGGCTCCATCAACATACTTAACCAATTGATTGGTTGGGGGCCTCTACCGTGAACAAAGAATCAAGAAATTTGTAAGGTAATTAGTGAATTTTGATCATTTTCTATAATTTCTCAATGCTTCTCTCTTCTCAACCCCTCTCAAGCTTGAGAAGCTTAATTGGAATGCTTTTTGAATGCTATTGAAGTTAATTGATGAATGTTAGTGAAGAGTTACATAATTTGATGAATGCTATTGAAGTTAATTGATTAATGATAGTTAAGAATTAGATAAATTTCCATTTATGCTTAATTCTAATGGTTTTTATGTAATTTCTCTCTCTCACTCAAGAAATGGTCATACTCATGACCCATTCTCAATCCAAATGAAGCTTTTCATAAAGCTTTTCCTTAATCCAAGATTAATCTATACTTGAGGCCAAACTAATGGCTTTTTTTATGCTTTTAGTTTATGTATTTCATGAATATTGATGATTCAATCCATTATGGATTATTGATCCAATTAGGGATCATTCTAATTATTTTCTTAATGATAAGCTTTATCCCTTAGAAAAATTGAGATTTATCAGTCATAGCAGCGGAGCTATGGCAAAATTTTTATAAAAATTATGCATAAAATAATTTCATTCAAAGCATGAAAAGAGGACTTCCTACCATATTCTAGAAATTATCATCCTAGATTAATTGAAAGATATTCATTGTAATCCTAGAGAAATTGATTTTTATATTATGCACAATTGATTTTCACGCATAGAGGTATGCATAAAAGATTATTATTTTAACATAAAAGTGTTACTTTTATCATATTTGGATTTCATGCGCATAGAGGTATACATAAAAGTTGACTATTTTATTATAAAAGTGTTACTTTTATCATAATTGGATTTCATGCACAGAGGTATGCATAAAAGTTGATTATTTTATTATAAAAGTGTTACTTTTATCATATTTGGATTTCATGCATAGAGGTATGCATAAAAGATGATTATTTAATTGTAAAAGTGTTACTTTTATCATATTTGGATTTCATGCATAGAGGTATGCATAAAAGTTGATTATTTATAAAAGTGTTACTTTTATCATAATTGGATTTCATGCATAGAGGTATGCATAAAAGTTGATTATTTTATTGTAAAAGTGTTACTTTTATCATATTTGGATTTCATGCATAGAGGTATGCATAAAAGTTGATTATTTTATTATAAAAGTGTTACTTTTATCACAATTGAATTTCCTGCATAGAAGTATGCATAAGAGTTGATTATTTTATTATAAAAGTATTACTTTTATAATATTTGGATTTCATGCATAGAAGTATGCATAAAAGATATTCTTTTTATACTAAAAGTGTGATTTTCATCATAAATGGATTTTATGCATAACTTAGATGCATAAGAGAAATTCTTTTATTCTAAAAGTGTAATTCCTACCAAATTGAATTTATGCATAGGAAGATGCATAAAAGATTGATTCAAAAGTGTCATCCTCATCTAAATTGAATTTATGCATAGGAAGATGCATAAAAGATTGAATTTTAATTCAAAAGTGTCATTTTCATTTAAAATGAATTTATGCATAGGAAGATGCATAAAAGATTGATTTTTACTTCGAAAGTATTAATCTCCTTAAATGGAATTTATGCATAAATAAATGTGTAAAGAAATCTTATATCAAATATAAGAGTTCTCTTGTATTCTATAAATAGATATGAGATGTGATAGGATGTGATAAGAGGTGTATAAGATGTGATAAGAGGTGATAAGATGAATTAAGATGTGATAAGATGTGTATGAGATGAGGTAAGAAGTGTATGTGATAGGATAAGATGTATATGGATTGTGATAAGGCAAGAATGGATGTGATGTAAAAGATTAGATGTGAAGGCATATGGGGTTATATGAATGGGAATGTGGAAATGGATGTATGTATGTGGATGTGTGAATGTGGAGATGGGTGTGGATGTATGAATGTGAAAATGGATGTCTGCATGAAGATGTATATGCGTAGATGTGAATGTGGATGTAGATGTGCATGTATGTATGTGTGTGGATGTATAGATGTGAATGGAAATGTGGATGTGGATGTATGTATGTATGTGGATGTAGATGTGAATGTATAGATGTGAATGGGAATGTGGATGTGGATGTATGTATGTATGTGGATGTGGATATATGAATAAGGACGTGATAATGGATGTATGCATGTAGATGTGGATATATGGATGTGAATGTGGATGTGGATGTGGATGTGGATGTGGATGTATGGATGTAGATACGGATGTGGATGTATGTATGTATGTGGATGTGGATATATGAATGAGGACGTGATAATGGATGTATGCATGTAGATGTGGATATATGGATGTGAATGTGAATGTGAATGTGAATGTGGATGTGGATGTGGATGTGGATGTATGGATGTAGATACGGATGTGGATGTATGTATGTATGTGGATGTAGATGTGGATGTATAGATGTGAATGAGAATGTGGATGTGGATGTATGAATGTGAATGTGGATGTGGATGTGGATGTGGATGTGGATGTATGGATGTGGATATGGATGTGTATGTATGAATGTGGATATGGGATGTGGATGTATAAATGAGGATGTGAAAATGGATGTATGCATGTAGATGTGGATGTATGGATGTGAATGTGAATGTGTATGTGAATTAATGTGTCGTCGATATGAGGAAATGGATGAGAATGAGTACACATCGAATAGAATGTGGAATAAGTAATGTGGACTAAGGAGGGATAATGTGGAAAGACGAGAGTTCGATTTAGAAACTGTATTTTGTGACTGTTTGTAAATGACTGTTTTATGTTAAGAATGCTGGGGAAGCATTTTGACCGTCTTGTGGATTAAGGTCATGAAGACCTAATTATTAAAGTTGCAACTGCTGACGGAGAGTCAATGGAGGACGTCTCGCGTAGCAAGGTCGACCGAGGTCTTGACCAGCCTCGGTTTGATTTAAATGGTGAGCTTCCCGGTACGGTGGATGAGGGACCAAGGAAGTGGCCTATGAGTGAAGCGCTAGGTCACTTGCGAAGGATCCTAGAGGGTGCTGACCATACGGTGCTCGGGCTCTGGGTCGCCGAACATACCCACATGTGCGTCGTGGAAGATATTGGAACAAGGAATAAGAGTTGTTTTCTGAAACCGGGCATGGATCTGGTTGATTGACCTTGCTGGTCCTCAACGGATGAGTCCATGGCTCTTTTATATGGATCTGTGGGTTGATCTTGCTGATCTTCCATGGAGATTCCATTCTGTTATATGAATATATTGCCGGTTACTATGAGCTAGGAACTATGGAAAAGGCCCCTGAGTGAACAGGTGGTGAGCGTTCTGGTTGCCAATGATGCCATAAGTATACGATGAATGAATGACTGGAAATAAGGATTCAACCAGAGACTATGAGGATTGTCATCAGTGACATAATGGTTTCATTAAAGGATTATTTTAAAGTTAGCTGATGCTAAGAAAAAGGCAAATTCATATTGGGTGTGTAAGTGGTGTGACTAGTTTTATGTTTGCATGAACTTCCGGCTAGGGGGCCTTGGAACTCTTTTCCTTGGTACCCGGGACAAAACCTAACCAAATTCTTAATTGGATCCCATCACTACAGTGGTTGGGCGGTTGGCTAACCCATGGGATCGGATGGGGTTAGGCTGGACTAATGGATCCGTAAATTGAGACTCAATTTCTGTTATTACGATAGAAAGAGTAAATCCTGGATAGTAATTGTTCTATGGATAGGAATCAACGGCTGTGCCTCTTGATGGGGAAAAAAGCGTTGATCCCAATGATCCAAGTGCAAGTTTCTTCCTTGATCCGACCGAGTATCTTTATAGGTACAGTTGGATCAGCGTGATCAGTAATGATCTTGACTACGTTAGAGTAAAAAGTTATCCTGGTGGAATCGCCCGTGCTTTCTGGGTAAGGGAAGTTTTTCCGGGTTCGGTTTTGGAAAAACCGATGGATTAGTCTCTTGTCCGGATATCCGTGGACGAGGCCCCGAGTGTGGGACCCTGCTCCGTGCATGAAGTGCTACTTCCGCTGCTAGTAACCCGAATCCATTGCGCGGTGGGGACAAGGATCTCACAGTTGGTATCAGAGCATTTTGGTTAATGAGGATCAACCGAGAAGCCAAATATATCAAAAATTTATCAAGAATCAAAAAGGTTGTAATTGTGTGATATAATTCATACAAATTGATATTCAATCTGAAAATCCATAAATTAGTAATTGGGTCTTCAAATGGAAGTACCGCAATTATATGGAACCCTGACTTGCTTGAGGCCTAGACATGATGGTATTTACCTTATAGTTCCAAGTATTATGACGACCCGTATATACCAAGGGTATAACTGCAGCTCTTTACTGGCAGTATATATGAGTAAATCCAAGACTTGAAATTATAAGCGTTAATGCTATATCCAGATGATGATTTTGAATGTGATTGATATGATTTTAATTTTGTTTGAAAACTGATGAATTGATTTGGATTTTGATTGAAAAATGATGATTTCTGAAATTTAGTTGAAATATAATAACCTGAGCAAAACTACAATGAGGATGAATGGGACGAGTCCCTATGATGATAAATGATGATAATGATTTCAGCAAATCACTATGAGAATAGTGGATTGTGCTGTCAAATTGCTACTGTTAACACTTGACCGTTAGATCAAGTTAAGGGATGACAAATTGAGAACTTACTTGACTGAAATTCTCGTGGAGGAATGTTCAGAAGGAAATTTTTCGATCTAATGGACCATTATCATGTTAAAGATATAAATGATATGATCTGAATGAATTGTTATTTAATGATGAGTTCTAAGGGATATTCATCCCAGTATTCTGTTGGGTTGACCAGAATATAAGGAACCCTAGAATAAAATTGAATCTTAAGAAAAAGAGTTATCCTCTACCTTGCGAGCGGACATCTTGCACTTTTTTAAGTGGGGTAGAATGTAAGATTCCTCCCCAACCTTTGAGGTGTACAGGAGTAAGAATCTCCCTTTTTGATCTTATAATTATTCCCTCTCTAAAATAAAAGAAAGATTCTGTTTAAAAAAGGAAGACCCTCTCCCTAGAATACTTCTCAAGAGTTACGCTATTTTAAGGATTCAGAACAATGAGTTCAGAAGTGAAAATCGGTGTTTTGGATATCAAGGTTTTGGTTTTCATTCGAGTACGGCCCAAAAGAAGTTCTTTATCTCTTGGGGAGTATAAGAAGTTATCCCCCAGATATTGTGAGCCTTATATCTGAATTCAATGAGAGTAGGTGACTTAGCCTACAAGCTTCTTTTACCTCCTCATCTCAAAGTTCTTAATGTATTTCATAGAAATATGTGCCAAACCCAAATCATGGAAAGACGGTAAAACTTCAGTGGCAAGATACCGTTGGCTTCTAAGTTACGCTAGTTCCTTCCTTTATATAAGTCATAACTTTTACCTGTCGCTCACAGTAATCTTACTTCCATCGATCTCCCTTCTTCTTAATCTTCTTCATGGCTTGGCAACAGGAATTAGTTTTATCCATGATGATTTCTCACCTTCAAGACGCAAGCGAGTCTGTAAAGAAAGATTTTATAGAACAGTATGAGCGCTCACTTTTTCCTCACCTAGGAACTTTTGTAGCTCAGACCAAATGGCGGACCTATCAAGACATAACTAGGGTAACACCCTGGGGTCAGCAGCACTTTCGTAACAATGTCCGCTTGGCCATGGTTATTGAAGCTTTGGGTTTGGGTCCCCGATACTACTGCGTCATGAGATCAAGACATCTTGGGTTTTCTGAGCGGGTCTTCTTACTGGCGTGTTTTCTTCCTCATCAGAAGATATGCCTTCACCCCGTTTTTGGCTTGTGCATGTATGTATGTGTGTGGATGTATATATGTGAATGGGAATGTGGATGTGGATGTATGTATGTATGTGGATGTAGATGTGAATGTATAGATGTGAATGGGAATGTGGATGTGGATGTATGTATGTATGTGGATGTGGATATATGAATGAGGACGTGATAATGGATGTATGCATGTAGATGTGGATATATGGATGTGAATGTGAATGTGGATGTGGATGTGGATGTAGATGTGGATGTGGATGTGGATGTATGGATGTAGATACGGATGTGAATGTATGTATGTATGTGGATGTGGATATATGAATGAGGACGTGATAATGGATGTATGCATGTAGATGTGGATATATGGATGTGAATGTGAATGTGGATGTGGATGTGGATGTGGATGTGGATGTGGATGTATGGATGTAGATACGGATGTGGATGTATGTATGTATGTGGATGTAGATGTGGATGTATAGATGTGAATGAGAATGTGGATGTGGATGTATGAATGTGAATGTGGATGTGGATGTGGATGTATGAATGTGAATGTGGATGTGGATGTGGATGTGGATGTATGGATGTGGATATGGATGTGTATGTATGAATGTGGATATGGGATGTGGATGTATAAATGAGGATGTGAAAATGGATGTATGCATGTAGATGTGGATGTATGGATGTGAATGTGAATGTGTATGTGAATTAATGTGTCGTCGATATGAGGAAATGGATGAGAATGAGTACACATCGAATGGAATGTGGAATAAGTACTATCGAGTGCCTAAGTGCTCACCACAATGTCTACTCCCCTCATATAGGGGGCTTACAAAATAAAGCACATCCACCACCACTGTAACAACACGAGGGTGGAGCATTGAGAAAATGTTTTTCCAATAGCCCCCCTCAATTTCCACAGTAGGTGAACTACTTCTTTGGTCTAACACTGTTTTGCTGAAGATGGCACTCCAGCAAATATGTCCCAAAGCAATGTGTGCACAATTCTCTATTGTTGGGTAGTAGACAAGCTCCACCTCTCCATCCATTATAAGCTCATGCACATAATGAAAGTATATCTCAATGTTCTTTGTAAGCATGAAACATGGATTTTTTAGCAATTGCCACGTAACTCTAATTGTCACTCTAATTGTCTTACAGTAACACTTCCTTTTGAGCAATACCCATGTCTCCTAAGCTCCTTCTTAACTAGGCTACTTCACATGAAGTAAAGCATGCTATATCTCAGCCTTTTGAGCAATACCCATGTCTCCTAAGCTCCTTCTTAACTAGGCTACTTCACATGAAGCAAAGCATGCTATATCTCAGCCTCTATAGAAGAAAGTGCCATTGTAGGCTGCTTCTTGTTAATCTAGGATGTAGTTCTAGACCCAATAAGAAAATAGTAATCAAATATATATTTCTTGCTATCATAGTCTTCTCCCCAATCTGTCACAAAATCTAGTCAAGGAATTGTCCGATTTGTAAGTGATGCCATACTGAATTATACTTTTAATGTATTTTAAGACCCATATCCCTACCTTCTAGTGGTTTTGTCAGGGTTGATTTAAGAACTTGCTAAGGACACCAACTACAAAGTTGATGTCAAGCCTTGTATTACAAAGAAAGGTCAAACTCCCTACCAACTTCATGTACTCTAACTGGAGAAGCATCTTCCACAAAAAGCTTCTTATCAACCTCCATATGTATAACCACTAACTTACCCTCAGCCATGCCAAATGCATTCAAAACTTCTCCTGCATAATTTTGTTGAGAATTGAAGATTCCATCTAATTCTTACCAAAACTCAATCCCCCAAAAAAAATGCATAAGTCCAAGATCTTTCATATCAAACCCTAAATTCAGCATCTCTTGTGTGTGGTCGAATCTTCTCTTCATGGTTTCCCATCATAATAAGGTCATCACATATAGGACAATGATTATGTACCTATCGTGCTCATAGAAAATATATAAATTTGCATTAAAGGACTTTTAGAAAGACTAATACTTACAAAGAAAGCATCTATATGCTATAAGGGGCATGTTTTAGCATCATGTAGAATGTCTTTCGGAGACTACACACTTTGTTTTTTGAGCTAGCTATCTCAAACTCTGCACCACATAAACCTCCTCCTTGAGATGGCCATTTTTAGAAATGCTAACTTCCTCCTCCTTGAGATGTCATCTATATGCTTTAGAGGGACTTGTTTCAGCATCATGTAAAATATCTTTCAGAGTCTACACACTTTGTTTTTTGAGCTAGCTATCTCAAACCTAGATGGCTGCACCACATAAACCTCCTCCTTGAGATGGCCATTTTAGAAATGATAACTTCACATGCATTTGCAATACTAAGAGGCCAAGTCAATTTAGTTATTGTGGGGAAAATCAAAGTTGAACCCTTCAACCTATGTAAAACCCTTTACCATGAGCCTTGCCTTCTATTTCTCCAATGTACCATCAAACTTGTACTTGGCCTTCAAAACCCACTTGGTGCCAATAACCTTCTATTTTGTAGAGGACGATCCATAAGATCGCAAGGGTAAGTTCTCAACAAAATTGAGTCATACTAATCTGACTCCATGGCCCCATCCAATTTGAATCTACTAGTGCTTCCTCCAAGCTGGCCGGCTTCTATACCTTCATTATCTCAGCAACAAATCAAGATCACATTAACAATGTGAACACAATTAACTCAAAGATAAACTAAGGCTTCCAAACTAGTGTATATATAGTACCCAAGGTCAGCATGGTAGAGCCATGTAGTTGGCCAACCCATAACTTGGTCCAAAATCACCAACCAACCATATCATACAGCTAGGACCATATTAGACTATAACTAAGACTTAGAGGTACTTGGCATAGCTCCCACCCATCTAAAATCATCTTGACTCTCAAACAGGGCCTGTAAAACCCAAGAATAGTGTGCCCTCGAGGTTTGATGTCCAGCACTCTCACTAATGCAGTCACTTTGGTTGCACATGCATGCATCCTACTTAGCAAAGTACCAAGCCTATATAAGCTATATGCTAACCATATGACCACCATTGGCCACCACCATCTAGTGTCTAAACTAGGAATTATCCGGTGCTTGGTTGCTCACCACAAAACTGGGACCTATCGAGCATCCAGCTACTCTTCTCATATAGGGGTGCTTACAAAATAGAGCACATCTATCACCCACAGTAATAATAGGAGGGTGGAGTATTGAGCAAATGATTCTCCAACAAGAGAAAATCCTAAAGTCAAGGCCATAAAATTGTCAAAAATGGTTAACCCCATTTTGGGATTAGCAAAGGGCTCTCCACTATGAGATTTAGCCATAAGCGTCGTAAAAAGTCACTATAAACATTATAATCTTTATGAGAAAAGCTGGCCACATCCATGCTACCTAGTTAATTATTGAAGTTTTAGGCACCCAATTTGTATATGTCATTTTCTCATAATGCTAAGAGAATCAACTTATAGTGCATATGCCTCCCTATGCTTTGTGTGTGTAAGAGAGAGAGAGAGAGAGAGAGAGAGAGAGAGAGAGAGAGAGAGAGTTTAGAGGTGTGTGGAGAGTGAGATGGATGTCTCCCTCAATAAAGCAAGTGTGCAACAACTTCTTGGTGATACATGTGGTGAGGTTTGAGAGATTAGAGCTAGGAACCACTAATGGAGTTTGGAGGCTATAGAGAACCCAAGCTCAAAAGTAAGGTAAGTATCCCATAATGGTTGTAGCCTATTTCCTTCATGTAAGTGAAGTTGAGGTGAGGCTTGAGATATTAGAGCTAGCAACCACTAGTGGGAGCTTAGAGGCTATAGAGATTCCAAGCTTGGAAGCAAGGTAAGTACCCCACAATAGTTGTAGACTATTTCCTTCACCTAAGTGAATGGTTAAGAGCTCTTGAGGGGGAAGAAATAGGCCATAACATTTTCAACATCCCTAAACCCGGGTCACTTGTAGTTAACAAATCTCTCTCCAACACTTAGATATTTAGTAATAAGTGTCATGTAAAGGAACTATAAAAATTCTAATCTTTATAAGAAAATCTTACCACGTCCATGCTACCTAGTTAGTTATTTAAGGTTTGGGTGCCCAACTGTGAATAAGGGCAAGTTGTATATAAGTCATTTTCTCATAATGTAAAGACACGATCCCCCTATGTGGTAATTGAGCTCTTATGCACTCTCCCTACCCTTTGCTCTTGTGTGTGTGTGTGTGTGTGTGTGTGTGTGTGTGTGTGTGTGATTATAGGGATTACCTTAGTAAAGTTAGAAAATCTTATCCTGTGAATCTTATCTCCTTATTTGCAAAGATTATGCATGTGCAAATTTCTTTATTTATTTAGTCACATGTGACTATCTTAAGATAATCACATCTAAATTAGCACTAATCAATAAATGCATTAGAGGATAGATGAATAGGTAAGCCCTAAGAGTGAATTTACACTTGAAGAAGAGTAAAGTTCTTTGCTCGTAAAAAACTAGACTGAGTTAGTCACATTGTGCCTAATTCAAGATAATTATGTCTTCAAGACCAGATAAATTCTTACTCATACATGGTAATTTGACTGTTGGAACATTACTTGTCCAAAATATCACCTCACAACTGACCCACAGGCAAAAACCTTGCACATGAAAAACTAAGAGTTAATCATGTCATCATTAACTCAGCTTTTGGGCAACTAGAGGCTAATAAAGGGTAAACTTGGGTCAAAAGTTTGGGATTTGACCTGCTGAGATGACCTTAAATGCACTTGATATCAAGGAAAATAATTGGAGATGAAATTTATTTAAAAGATAGTGCATTAAACTACCAAGGATCTTCCTACTTGAGAAGCACTGTGGATCAAGTCACTCAAGTCTAGCACACATTAGAGTGTGATCACCTAGAGAGGACTAAATCTGATCAAAACTAATAGCAAAGAATCAATGGAAGACATTCCATTCAATGAAGAGAGTGGAGAGAAGAGAGTTACAACCTCCCTCACAATATCTAGTGGTTTTTTAAACATTTCCAAAGGGCTATTTGGATATCCCCCAAGTGCAAAACAAGAGGCGATCCACTAGCAGTTTGTAGAAACACTAAAGGTGCCTCATAGAGTAATGAGACCTCTCTTTCCCATTCCAAAGGAATTAGATGTAGATGCAAAGCTAAGGGAAGCTATAATAAAGATGCAAGCCACCCTAAATCACAAGAAACAGGAACTTGATGCATGAAGGGCACTAGCTAAGTAAAGAACCTTTGAGAGAGTGCAATCCCTCAAAATAAGATCACAAAGGAAAGACCTTGGGGTGTAAGCCCTTAAGCTATGGTGGCAAAGGGATGGGAGCCTATTCATGAAGACTACAAGGAGGGGTGGGAAATGGCTACCCTTTTGGATATAGATGAGCCCAACACAGAGAAGGATGAGAAAACCAAAGAACAATTGTTCACAAGGGAAAATGGTGTTTGATCTTCACTTCCTTGTAGTCAATGTTACTATAAGGTCAAGAGAAATCCATAACAAAGATGCAAGGGACATACAATCTTCTCTTTTCCTAAATGACTGGGGAGGTATTACAAACCCCCACAAGGAGTCTTTGGGAAGATCCATTGTATTACACAGACCCATTTTTTTCCCTAATATTAGGACATTAATGGTATAGAACTTTGAAGCCTAAGGATAAAGTTACTTTCACTTAGCTTAACAATGTGTTTATACTAAGCTTTGTAAGAAGCGGTGATAAGTGGAGCTTAGTATAGTAATTTGAAGCCTAAGGAAAAAGTTACTTTCACTTAACTTAAGAACGTGTTTATACAAAGCTTTGTAAGAAGTGGTGATAAGTGGAGCCTAGTGGCACACAACTCCATAGCATCAAGTAACAACAACAAGAGCATGAATCAGTGAGAGGATTTAGGAGATTATTTCTCTTAACTCAAGCATTTGAACTCTCAATGTAAACTTAAAGAGAGGTTGACTGATGAGCAATAATTATCGCATTTCTAAAAAGGGAGTACAAGATCCTAAGATGGAGGATTTTTTGCTTTCTTATCCAGACTCGCTTATTCAATACATGCTGAAAGGTGGCCAATAGAATTTCCTTTCTTATCCGAATCGGCTTGTTAGAACTACCATAGGTAGACTCCCTTATTGGCTCCACCTTCCCTTATGAGTCAAGCTGCACCCTCCCATGTGTCTAGTCACAACTCTGATGCTAAGGCAAAACAAGTGAAGAACATGTCAATTGATTAATTAACCTCCACCATCTCAGAAAAAGGTTAATCTAAAGTAGGTAAGGAAATCTCTAAGAAATTCTCACATGTATCCAAGAAGAGATCTTATCTAGTATTCAATATGTAGATAAAATCATACAAGCACAGAATGCCCCCATCTAGACTTGGGCCATTACTCTATTCTTGTGCAAATTATAGATGAAGAGGGAACCACACCATATCTGTGTTCATATGGTCCCTAACTATGCTAGCATGGCAAGGCCTACCTTAGCTTTACCTACACCACCTGTATAAAATAATGTGGCAACATGACCTATACACACACAAGGACAAAACTATATAGCACGAGGCATGTATAGGGTGACATACCCTTACTACCCCTTGTCCTACCACCACAGCCACCCCCACATGAAAGATTACCCCAATTAAGTAGGTTTTGCCACATGGGTAGTGTAAACTAGGTTAGTAGGAGACTCTAAAGGCAATTTTGGCACCACATGAGGTAAACACATGGCAATATTAGCATGCACAAATGTCTTTTTTGAGGTCTATGATGGTCACTAGTCACATGGGCAATTACACTAATGCGGTAGGGGTTGGGCAAGGCCTAATATGAACCATTAAATCCTCCCATTTATCCCTCTTATTCTAGGCATCACACCTAGAAAAGCTAGCACTAGAGTAAGGTGGGGCGGTGACTATACCGTGATTCTACCTACACCTACTCCTACTCCTACTCCTACTCACACACTCTCTCATCTCCTCTTCTCGTTCCTACCTACTTAAATTTTATGGACTTATTTGTTTGCACAGATTCTTTTAGCTCAAGTGATATGTCGTTGTGTGAATCCAAGATCTAAGCTCCATAGTTAATTCATTCCTGATAATTTGAATAAGCAACCAAGATGAAGGAAGTGATTATGGAAATGGAAATGAAAATAGAAGAAAAGCTGAAGCAAAAGTGAGAGTGTATACAAATATGGAAGAAGTGTAAGTGGAAGTAGACAAGGACGAAGTTTATCCAAGCTCTTGTGGAGGCCAAACTTGCCCACTCCACTCTCATCCATGCATCCTTGCATGCTTACGCCTACTGTAGCACAAGGAAAGATGCAATGAAATATTTCTCAAACATTCATAGAATCACAAGCATTCGCACAATCCCACTCTCTTAACCCCACACTCGCTTATTCCTTAGTCTATCTTGTAACTCTTTATTACTCCTAAACAATAAAATATTATCCCATGAACTTTCTTAAGCATAACCTAGTGCCATCACAAGCATTCACTATTACAAATACCCATAATGTTGGAGGTTAGAGTCAAGAAATGGCTTCTTCCCATTCCATTAGGTTTCCATCTTTAGGTATTAGAACCCCTCTTTGGTCAACATAGAGATATAATCCTCCTTTCATTACCATGTTTAACCTTGCTATTGGCATCTTTTGTAATGTATATACATCTTAAGTGCCTATTAATTAATTAGAGTGAGCACCTGCATCTTTTTTTTCGAAGGCTTTTCATCATGCACACATTAATCCTATAGCTACTCTTTGCATCCTTGGATTAGTATTTGCCTCCTTGGATTAGTATTTGCCTCCTTTGTTGACATTTGACTTGCATGCACATTTGACTTTCCTTGTGGATGACTTCCAGTCCCTCAAATGTGCAATTTATGATTGGCATAATCCATGTTGATGATGACCATGAAGCTCATGGTTTATTTGTGCCTCCATGATCGAATTCATTGGGTGATTTGTCAAGGTAAATATTAACTTCATTGTTGTTGTACTTTTGTTGACCCATGTGCTAAAAAGGAATTGCCACCTCTAAGAACTAAAGTCATTACATTATGTCCATTGATTGGTGTTGCACACCATTATGTTAGAACATTTTCATGTATCTCTCATATATTTAATTCAATACGTTTTATTGTATACTTCTATCCTTTAAAGCTAGTATTGTATATGAACTAACGTTTGTCGTATTGCATCTAGTGACTAGTGATATTAGTGATGTGATTAGTGTTTTCAATGCTAGGAGGTGGGTGATGGTGGTGGGGTTGCTAATGGTATAATAATTCCAATGCCACTATTAGATAATATTCAATTCTTAAGATAGTGTGTCCAAGGAAGTGTAAGTGCTATTAATAAGTGTTTTGCTATGGACAAGAAAAACTAAATCATTTTATTCTTTGTAAGAAACATACTTACTAACCTAATCAGCATAGACTAGGTAGGAGACTTGCTATGTTTAACTTGCTCATCAAGGAGATAGACATGTTTATCCCAAGGTTTGCAGTCACTAGATGCGAGATTATTGTTACATATTTGGTAGTGCTACGTACTTGGTAGTGCTACGTAGTGAGGTCATGTACTTATGCCATGGGTGCATTTATCCCACTCGATTTTTCCCATGGCCATCTAAGTGTGAATGGGCACCTTAGGAGGTTAGCTAGTATATAAGCAGCCTCATTATCAATTTAGGATTGCTATTCATTTTCATACTTCATTGAACCTTGAGCTATTTCTCCAAGTGAACTAGCCTTCTACACTCTCTCTCTCCCTTGTGTTCTCTTTAAGCTGTGAACATTGTGTGAGTGAGTATGGCTTTACTTCTGCCAAAGCTAATAGTGGTATTAAAGCTAAGTTCTCCATTGCCTGTTTTTCTAATTTTCAAGCTACACAACTTCACATGATTTCTATAGCTTGTTGCTCTCCTTCAGATTTCAGTTTTCTATAGACTGGAGCTCAAGAGGTGTCATTCAATTTTTGCTTGAAGTTTTCAACTACTTTCTGGAGCACCTTCTATGCAAACAGCTTACACAAGCAGCTATATAGCACCATGTTTGGTATTTTTCATTTAGTGTAAACTATAGCATACACTCAAATAAACATTGTTAACCCATTCCTAGAGTTAACAAGAGCTACTGCCATTATCTTACATCAAGGAGTAAAGGTAGATACACCAAAAGGTCATACATTCAAGATATGAAGCAATGGTGTCCAAATCTACAGCTTGAACAGGCGTCCGTAATGATCCGATGGAATACTTAAAGCGATTCTTGCTTCAAGAGCATGTGGTAGTAAGTTAAAATGAAGTCCCAACAAGTAATTTACTTTATGGATATATTATGAGAGTAGTTGTTGTAATAGTATTAGGCCTCTTATGAGCCCAAAGTGCTCGGTTGACCACAGTTTAAGTGAGTGTGAACACTTATGGCCATGTATATAAGTGAATTTCTCTCATAATACAATATACTCTTTTATTGTGCAATAGAGTCTTGCTCTTGCTAATCTCTCTCTCTCTCTAATGCATGCTAGTGAGTGTGTGTGAGTGATGTGAGGTGAGAGGATGGAGTACCCGTAGTGCAACGTGACAGTGTGACAACACTCGTCGTGGTGGGGTGGCACGGTGGAATTGCTTCTCAAGGAGTTGTAGAGCTTGGAGACATCAAGGGCTGCCTCAAATTCGACCCAAAAATCAAGGCAAAAAACAGCCCGAAAGCTCAAAAGAAAATTCAATCTCATCACATGGGTAAACATACTAAAAACCTAATAATCCAAAGAAAGTTAAAAGATGAAACAAGTTCTAGTACATCACTTAGTGAGGATAAAACAAGTTCTAATTCATCACTCAGTGCACTTAATAGACCAATCACAAAACTAAAACCTGCCCAACTACCCCAAATTGAAAATCATGATCATATGACATATGCGGAACACAAAAAGCAAGCCTAGGAGAGCATGCTTAGCATGGTTGAGTGTCTTACAGGATCACCGGTTGTGTGACTGAGCCTCATAATGCCAATCCTAAAAAAACAACCAAAATACTAGAGCTTGAGGAGTACCGCTTCCCCTTTCAAGAGGAAGACGTACTCTCTATAGAAGAGTCAATAGAGGCAGATTGCACGAATTATGCAGTTGAAAAAGTACGTGAGGAATTCTATGAATCCTTTACGAAATTAAAGCAGTCTCTCAAAACCTCATTTGGACGAATGCTCTTCTCTCTTTTGTGGTCAGTTACAAGCTGGAATTTGCCTCCCAAGAGATAATGTCTCCATAATTTGAGGCAATGAACAACTGCTAAGAGTTCCAAATCATGGGTGGCATAGTTTGCTTCATATTGCTTCAGCTTGCGGGAAGTATAAGCGACTGGTCTTCCTTCTTGGCCTAAGACACCACCAAGTGCTAGGCTACTAGCATCGGTAACCACTTCAAATTCCTTGGAGAAATCAGGAAGCTTTAAGACTGGGGCAGAAGTAATAATGACTTTCAGCTGATCAAAGCTGTTTTGATGGATTGGCAGCCACACTATTTTGCAATCCTTCTTAAGAAGATCTGTCAAGGGTGCAGCTACCAAGGCATAATCTTTGATAAAAATCCTATACCAACCCGTGATTCCCAAGAATCCACGAACTTCACGAACTGATTTAGGGGATGGCCATTCTAGAATATCCTTGACTTTGGCAGGGTCTACTGAGATGCCATCTTTGGAGACGATGAATCCAAGATACTCAATTTGATGAGTAAAGAAGGTACATTTGCTTTTCTTGGCATAGAGTTTGTGTCTGCGCAGCAATTGCAGAACTCTACGCACATGCTCCTCATGCTCTTCCATTGATTTGGAATAGATTAGGATGTCATCAAAGAAAACAAGCACAAACTCATCCAATTATGGGCGGAATATATCTTGCATTAGGCGGTTGAAGGTTGCAGGAGCATTGGTTAACCCGAATGACATTACAGTAAACTCATAGTGGCCATAACGGGTATTGAAGGCTGTTTTGGGTATATCTGCTTCCTTGACTCTGATCTGATAGTAACCAGACCTCAAATCTATTTTTGAGAAGAATTTGGCCCCATGAAGCCTGTCAAGAAGTTCATCGATGCGAGGGATAGGATACTTATTTTTGAAAGTGACTTGATTTAGCCCTCGATAATCTATGCAGAGGCGGAGAGTCCCGTCCTTCTTCTTTTGGAAAAGAACAGGTGCTCCCCAAGGAGAGCTACTGGGGCGTACAAATCCTTGTTCAATGAGTTGGGAAAGTTGCTCCTTAAGTTCAATGGCTTCAGGAAGGGACATTTTATAGGGAGTTTTTGAGACGGGTTGAGCTCCAGGGATCACCTCGATTTCATGGTCGACTTCTCGAGGAGGCGGTAATCCTGTAAGCTCGTCAGGGAAGATGTCAGAGAATTCTTGGAGCCAAGAGGGTTCTGTCTCCATACTAGGTTCAAAGACTTTGTTGAGTTTGACTAAGAAAACTTGCTGACCCTTACGTGTCCCCTTGAGAAGATGTTTTGCCTTGACTACCCTAGACTTAGGTTTTCCTGTGATTCCCTGAACAGATATTACTTGGCCATGCTCATTTTCAAAAGTGATACTCCCCTGGTTACAATGAATGCTAGCTTTGTTTGCAATTAACCAATCCATCCTAAGGATTCCATCATAAATTCCTAGTGGCAAGACTCTAAAGTGACCATGAGTTTGCTCATTACCCAGCTCAAAATCAAGGTTTCCTATAGAGTGGCGAGATATTACTTCTTTCCCACTGGCTAACTCTACAATCATTTTTCTAGCTGATTTTTGACTCAAGTTTAATTTTTGCAAGCACCTAGGAGAAAGGAATGAATGGGTACTGCCACAATCAATCAAAAGCTGAAATGGCTTACCGTGATGAGTGGCGGGGGCTTGGATTACACCAAATTGTTTATTTGGACCTTGGTGTTCTACTGCCGCATGGACGGTGGCGCGCTCTTCTTCAGCCTCTTCCAAGGTTGGCTCTTCACTTATAACACAGGCAGTTCTAGCAACTGTTTCTCCGCGGCCTCTGCCACGACCACTGCCTCTTGCACCTTGGTGGGTAGGGGTTCCACGGCCTTGATTTCCTCTGTTACCTTGGGGGAATGATGTTGCCAACTTGGGACAGTTGGCTCTAAAGTGTCCCGGCTCATTGCACTCAAAACACAGAGGGCCTTCTCTAGAAGAAGCAGCATACGAGCGGGGGGCAAAAGAGTTGCCTTGTCGCCCTCTGTTGTAGTAGGGGAAATTCTGTTGAGGTTTCTTGTAGAGTTGATCTCTAAGGTTTGCTTCAGGGTAAGATCTCTTTTGATTCTTCAGTTTGTTAGCCTTCATTTCTTTCACAAGGGGCTTTGCTCGTATGAGAGCATCCTGTAAAGTGGTTGGCCTCATTGCTTCAAGGCGAGAATCTAGGGGTTCATTTAGCCCTTGGCAGAAACGAGCCACTTGCTGGGAAGTAGTCATAGCTGGGGCATACTTCCGAAGGGTAATAAATTTGGAATAATAATCCTCAAGAGTTAAGGTGCACTGTCTAAGACTAAAAAACTCATTCATCTTTATGGACTCATGGGATGGAGGAAGATATCTTTCCTTCACTGCCTGCTTGATGTCTTCCCACGTTTGAGAATGCTCGGTGACTTCCTTGTCACGGCACCACTGTTTCCACCAGAGTTTAGCATCTCCAGTGAGGCGAAACCGTGCGAGCATAGACTGATTTGCTACTCCAGTACCGGCAGCAGAGAAATAATCGTCCATCGCCTCAATCCAGACTTCAGCATCCTTCTCAACCTTTGAACCTTCTCCTTTAAAGGAGGGAGGTTGCATTTGCTTGAGTAGGAGCTTCTTCTCCTGGGTATCGGTGTAAAGCGCATTGGGAAGTGGAGAGTGGTCGTCCTGGCCATCATCGTAAAAACAATTTTTAAGATTACAAGATTCATATTTGCACAACGCTTAATTTTTGGAGAGTAAAACATTGAAATTATTTTATTTCCAAATATTTACAAGGACAAGTTTTATTACAAAGATCTGAGACTAATATAATTAGTCTTATTTGACATCAAGGGAAATTCCTAGGCTTCACTGTGACATAAGGGTAGAGCGGTCCACATATGTGAAATATGGGGGTTCCGCTGTAGTTTCTAAGACTCTAAAAACTGATGGTAAGGGTGGTAAACTCTGGATTGGGGTGGGTCCCAACACTGCTACTCTATCAGCAGGTAAGACCTGCATCACTTTGTCATACACCCAACGATCCTGAGGTATGCGAACCCCATCTATAGTCACCGAGGTGTCGTCCTTGGGGGTACCGACGAACCAAAATAAGCGGACCATCTTCAGCTTCTCAATCCAACGAATCCGCTTAAGGTCGGTGGTGAGGTTCCCAGTCTGATCTGCTCGGATGAAGAAGTATCTCGGCCCACGACTCCAGAAATCTCTACCCCATCCTCTCTGAATACGAGAGAAATGAGGGAGGGATATCTTCTCTAATATCTGCACCATGGTGTCGCGGAACTCGAAATTCGAGGAGTGACTAGCAGTCTCGAAGATGCATTGGAAAACTAGAAATTTGGAGTAGGCATCTTCCTCTTCCTACAATCATTCAAACATCAATTTAATTTATTTGTTTTAGTAGGATGTCTTTACTAATTATGTTAGGTAAAACATTTATTACAAAACAGTCCTTAAACAGCAATTCCTAGGAGCCAAACAGGCTCTGATACCAATTGTAAGGTTCCTCCCTTTAAAAATGGGAGAAACACTTAAGATAGTCCGCTAAGTCTTATCTTGGGAAAAATTTCCTATTCATCGACACCTTGACCCTGTAGAGATTCAAGGATACGATTCATAGGTATGACCTAGCTCTATCCCGCAGGGGGAGCGTGATTTCCTAAACATCAAATCACCCATAGGGCAATTGATCAAAAATTGGGCAACTACTTAGACTTGATTTCTAGGGACAACGCTTTTTTCCTCATCTTATGCAAGGCACAGCCGCTGACCTAGTCTTCTTGAATAGAGTTGCCCAAGAACCTAACTATCTAACGTAGGGCTTCCACTTAATTTGTTGGAAAGCTACCCGACTAATCGGGTCCACCCATCCGTAGGATGGTGCCGTCAGGGCATTCCATCCTCCCACTTTCCACCCTACTCACGCATCAATTTGTTATCTAATTAATACTACCACACTGTTTGACATAAATAAGCATATTCCTTAATTAGGGCCCTTCTTCACAAGGTTCGTTATAACAGCCTTCTTACACAATACAATCATACCAAAGACAAGATGCAATTATATAAAAAGTTTATACAAGAATCCATTTCCATACAAGCCAATCCGGCTCTCTTATTCTTATTCTGCCGATGATCTAGAATTCGGCCTTCCAGCCTCTACATGCTGGGCAAAACCCTACGGGACCATACACCTCATCGTCGGCTGCTGGTGAGGACTCAAGCCGGCCTGTCGCCCTCTCAGGCTCCATCGCTCGATCCTCCCGCCCCTCAGAGGGATGTCTGCGCACTAGGGTGGGCTTATTTACCGCACTAGCCTGGGCCCTCAGAACTAGGCAGCCTCATAATCTCTCGCCTCAATCGGCGATCCTTATTCTTCCAAAGGTATGAGGGATACCTTGGACCATTACCGGGCTTTGCTAACGACGCCGCCCGGCTACACAAGCACGGAACGGAGTTAGCGTTGAAGCCAAAAAAAAATCTTGAATTCCAAAGATAACAATCTTCAATGCAATTTTCTAAGTATAGCATTCACAATTCATGAAGATAGCAATTTCAACGTAATTTATCGAAACAACATCACATAATTCATAATATATAATTTTTATGTCGTCATTTTAAGAGGAAAAGACACCATTTATTAATACTAAATTAAGAAAAAAAATCTCTTCTTTTGAAAATTAACCAATCTAACCTGGCCACCGTTTCCTTGAGCGGCTTGAAAAGGGACTGGAGCCGCGTTGGGCGCATCTCCCTCCATCTCGTTGTTACGTGCGCCTCTTGAGGTAATATTTTGCCGTCTTCGGGATGAGGCCATCGTAGGTGTCGCCTTGTAGAGCTCGCTGCTGCGATCGAAACGCTTCAGTCGGATCTGAATTCCAAGCTCGTTTGCTCACCGTATGAGCAAAAGAAAATGGCGCACGAACCCTCGCTTGAGTCAAAAATCCCTTACTAAAGTCTACGCAAATGGGGGGGGAGGGGGGGGGGGGATTGTTGAGATGTCCTTAAGGCCAAAGGCAAAAACGTGGAGAGGGCTGGGAGGGGTGGCTGCAAGCCTCTCTGTAAGTCTATTCACACGGGGGGGGGGGGGGGGGGGGGAGAGAAGAGTTAAGGACACTGGTCCATGGCAAGAGAAGGATGGAGGAAAATTGGGTTATCTGAAAAGAGCCAAATGAGGGGGTGTGAGAGGGGTGGCTGCAAGGGCGGCTGTACTTGCAGCAAGTACGCTACGGCGGTACGGACAGCGGCACAACAGGGCATACGCTACACAGAAGTGCGTGCTGACTGAGGAGCACCCCGGGGGTTTATATAGCTGAGGGGTGAGGGTGCGGGCGCTGCGCAAAGCAGGGACGAAAGGACGGTGTACCTTCAAAGTCTATGGATCAGTGGCCTGCATGGGTCTACGGGAAAGGTACGGTGCCGGTTGTCTGGGAAAGGAGTGGTACGCATGTACCTTATCCGGTCTGTGGGTGTCCGCCCAAGGGTACGCGTGGACCAAACAGTGGGCGGCCGTCCTTTGGTTCTTGGGCGACCATTGTACGGGCGCCCTAGTAAGTGTGTACGGACCAAATTTTGGGGCGGGGTACCCAAATTTGGGACGCCCGCCTCGATTTGCGTGCCGGACCGCCCCGGGGGGCGAAAATTTTTTTTGTCCGGGAGGTTCTCCTGGTCGCAGGGGTTCAGACCGTTCGTCAAACGGACGTGTGGTCGTGCATTTATTAAGGTTTAAAGGTCGTCGTTTTTTAACTAAAATGATTGAAATTAGCGTATAGGCTTGATCCGGTGTCCGTTTTGGATGCTGTAAAATCCTATATTAGGGTAAAATCGCGCGCAGATTCCAAATTTGGGCTCAGAATTTGAAGATTCTAAGTGGAAATGACTCAAATAATTAAATTATTGATATTTATAGCATAAAAACTCATAATTACACGGACATTTCTTTATTAGTGAAGATGGGTACGTTACACCTCTGTATTTTCTTGTTGAGAGACAATGCAGCCCCTCTTACCTATCAAGAGCTTGTAAGCTTACTATCATCGTAGGAGGATGTTTCTCAGAGTTCTAACAATGATTAAGCTTTAGCAACAACTAAAGAAAAGGGCGAGAAATTTCAGCCGGAAGACCAATTTCAAAAAAACTTTTGAGACTAAAGAAGGTGATTTCGAATAGCCAAAGAAGGTACTTTTGCCAGTATTACAAAAAGCCTGGCCAAGCAATTGACAATTACTTTAAACTTCAAAATAAAGAAAAGAAGAAGAAGAAATCCAATGAAGGTTCTAGCAATTCTACCTCTGGACATAAGAGTTCTAAGAAAAATAACTTAACTAATGTAATTATTCATTAAGACTTCTTACTTATGGCTATTTACAGTTATAATCTTGAACAAGATGCATGTCTCAGTGTAAATGTCACTCTGACACTTGATTTCTTGATAGTGGTGCTTCTAAGCACATAACTTCTCAAAGAAGTTTGGTCAAAATTTTGGAGAATGCACAGTGGCCACACTATTATGTGTGCTTATAATGTATGTTATCCTGTCAAAGGTATTAGTGAGATTGATCTCACTACTACTGTTAGTGGTAATAAGGATCTTTGTCTTGAAAATACCTCATGTCCCATGCCTTTGACCCATATAAGTATATACAAAATAAGAATAACCATGTTACAAACCATCCCCATCTATTGGTTTTATCCTCTCAAAACCATGAATATTCATCTCACGAGATGGAATGCAAACCCAATAACCATGTAAGTCATATATATCATGTCATGGTGCCTTAATGTACATGGCTCCAAATCTATCCATCAAAGCATGTCTTAATGTACATGGCTCCAAATCTACCCATCAAAGCATGTCTTCCATACACCAAAAATTGTACAATATTCTCTTAAATCATCTCCCAAATGATTCCCCATATCAGTATGTAATTGTTGTAGTCTTCCAGTTATGAGGCCTCCAAAACTATCATAATAGTAATTTCCAGCAGCAAATAGCTTTCATTTGGCATCAATATCTCTCATGATATTCACTCAAAAGCCTTCAAACCCTTCCAGCATAGAATTGGGTTTCCATGAAGCTTCTTCAAGAGGTAATCCATGCCATTTGATCAAATACTCAATCATAGTGAAACACTCTTTCTTGCTTGCCTGCTATTCTCTCTAGCACATATTCAACCCTTCCTTCTTCATCCATTAGTGGTAGCTCATAAAAAATTTGTACCTTTGGTCCAACATAACTCTTCAAATGAGACACATGGAATACGTCATGTATCTTGGTAGTTGGTACAAACAATAGTTAGTATGCAATCTCTTCAACTCTCCTCAAAACTTTGTATGGACCATAATAGCAATGAGCCAACTTAGTGTTAGTGTTGCCTTGAGAGAACCATATCTTGATTTAGGGATTTTCAAGACTACGTAATCCCTTTCCTTGAACTCCAATGGCCTTTTATGATCATCTTCAAAGCGTTTCATCCTTCTTGTGGCCTCTTAATATTATTCTTGCATTGTTGAAGCAATTCTTGCATCTTTTCCACCCTCTTGCTTGATGACCACCATTGGTACATTGATCTTGTACCTTTACAATACTTCAAATGGTGACTCACATGATGAGAACCATTATAAGAAAACTTATCAAGAGCCAACCAATCATCCCATGTATGTTGAGACCAAAATAGTAACCTATGTGCACACACTTCTAAGTACGCTAGGGAAATCATTAAGTTTCACTTTAATAAAAACCACTCCTTCACTCACCTCTTCCTGGCCATCTTCTGACCTGACATACAAGTATCACGAGAAGTGCGAGAACAAAGTCCTTTGCAATGTGAAGTTCCAAGTCCTTGCCTCTCGCATAGCAATCCCCAAGTGCTACGCACGTAGAGTACACACCATAGTGTCATTGGCATGTAGGAATTCTGCAGAGCAGCAACTACAAAAGCTGACTTCACAAGTACCTCCCTAAAAACATTCCATCAAGGAACCATAACCTCATTCTTGGAGAGCACTAGATTTGTTGGAAAATCAACCCACACCAATCACATGCCTTCAAGGCTATCGAATGTGTCCATGGTTCCCCACCACATCAAAGATCCCATGAATCATTGCAATGCTACAAGATTCCTGGAACAACAAAGCATATAAGTGGACTACAAACTATATAACGATGATGAATGGAGAGAGTCACTAGCACGGGTTAGAGATCATACCTGTGTTTTCGCTTTCCCAAAAGTGTGAGACAGAGGTGATCAAAGTTAGAGTTGAGAACTAAGCGGAGAGGGTCTACCACTTGCGAACGAAAGTCTTCATTTACACAAGACCAAATACATGTTATTACTATTGTTCAAATAATGAACTAATGTTAAAAGCCAAACATGTTAAGTTCAATTACTGGATCCCAACAGGGCTACGTCATCTTCTTTTGAACTCTGCGAGCCCTACTCTTTTCTCTCACCATGCAAGCTCACTTGCTCAACACCCCGTGCATGCGACTCATGCTCTAACATCCTCAGAGTCGCTATCCTCAGCATCCTCATCAATGTCATCCCCTTCCCACTCTGGTCGTGACCTCTTTGGGCGTTGCTATCATGGTAGTTGGATGATGGAGGCTCCTTGTTTGATTTCATGTCCTTCTTCTTCTCGAGGGTCGATTTGTTGCTCAGTGATAGGCTTCTTGCCCTTCTTTGCTCTTGTATTTAATCAACATAGCAACTTTAAACTCCCAAAAAACAAACTACCATGGGAAGCTTCAGCCACTTTGATCTGTTAGGTCCCCGATAAGTAAGAGCTTTCTCAGCCCATGCACGATCCGCGTCACTGAACTTTGACAACAACGATTGTGGATCAGCAAGGCCCATATGCTCCATCATAAATATATCATGTGCCATTGTGTTTGGCACATGAATAGTAGTGACACTAGAAATTTTGCATGCATAATAAATAAGGTATATGATGACATAGAAGATGTTTGTTCATTTGAATTATAAAAAAATAACATAAAATCCACTTGCTTGTTTATCATGTGCAGCACCAATAAGAACTCAACCTCCTCCTCCTCAAGGAATCGAACGAACCACTCTACAAATCATCTTGGGAACCTTCTCTCTTTCAACTCGAGTGCTTTTTGCCCATTCCTACCATGCTTTGAGTCAATGGTTGCCATCCCAAACAACAAAAATCTTCCCAAAACCATGTGTTGCCATCCTTCCATTTGCTCTATTTTATCGTGTCAAACCCTGCTGACAATGATAGGTCATGACCGACTACACTTCGTCGACGATCGAATGAAAAGGGCTCTTGGCCAGGGAAATCCTCAGACATAATGAACGCTGCCATTGTCTAGTATGTGCTCTCTTTCATTCTTTTAATTAACCCTTTGATGGAATCCTCATTCGTACGGATTGCCAGGTTTGCAAGGAGGCAACAAAGAGGCACTCTAGGAAGGCGGTTATGATTATCAACCAAGTGGTCCTCCACCTAATTCGTGGAGATGTGTCGATCAACCACTTGGTTGAAACTCTCCTTTTTGGACTTCTCTTCTTCGGCAATCGTGGTGCTACTACTAGCAACACGATTGTTGGTGGGCGTTATAAGAGTAGGCCTCACAAACAACTACAATGCACATGTGTTGGTGGGCGTTATAAGAGTAGGCCTCACAAACAACTACAATGCACATGTGTTGGTTACATCGCTTGATGTGGCAACTTGTGACATGCCCACTTCCTACGATACTGCGATCTCATCTGGATGCCCTTAGATTGCAAACACGTACAGGGAGGCATTTTCTTTGTAGACGTAGAGGTTTAAGAACTCAAGAGTGAGAGAGATGGAGGCGTTGAGGGGGATTCAACTGAGGGACAAAGAGACACGTTGAGAGAGAGAGTGTGTGAGGGGCGTACTTGGAGATGGGGCATTAAGGGAGAGAGCATAGAGCACATTGAGGAAGACGGCGCGTTGAGGGAGAGGGATCTTGTGAGGGGGAGGATGCATTGTGAGGGAGAGGGTGCTTGTGAGCCTCCTTAGCACTTGCTTTCCTTCACCGCCTTTCTATCGCTTTGCCTTCTTCAAGACATCCTACAAGGTGTCTCCACATGCTTTATCCATATTACTTGGTATCTGTCCAGGGATTTAATATTCACGTGATCACAAGATTTTTTGTGATAATAACACATGTGAACAAGTTATTCACATGTTCTCATGTTATCGTTCACAAAATAACAGGTCACTTGCCATTCGGGAACCCCTTAAAAGCTTGGCTACACATGGGAATAAGCTATTCACATGTTCTCATGTTACCATCTTCACATAATAGCAGGTCAGTGGCCACCTAAGAAGATTTTTTATGCCCGACAAAGACAATTTTTTTAGGCCCTTGTGAAAGCTTTGTGAATATAACATGTGATCACAAGATTTTTTGTGTTATTAACATATGTTATTAACATGTTCACATGTTCTCGTTTGCGTCAGTGAAATCCCTGTATCTGTCGATCTGTACCAACATCAAGTGGTCTCTTGAAAATGCTACCAAAATAGTAGGAAAAATTTAACAGCTATCAAAAAATCTAAAACTATTAACAACTAACATAGACATCAGCATGTAGGCATCACACAACTATTGGGGCTGCCAATAACAAAACTGTTAGGTTCCACCATTTGTTACCTGTGCTATCAAGACCAACATTTTCAGCAACATTTTGAACCATGGCAGAGCGTTCAATGGCAACATCATCCCAAGGTTCATTGACATTGGTTGGCTGGTTCAAGTGTGCTCTTGAGTGGGATGCAAACAGACCTGGTTGGACCACTTTCAAGTGATACCCTTCTAGGTGAAGTGCTAAAAAAGTATTAGAGAACATTTATCAAATTGTTATTAACTTTTAATACAAATTTAAATACAAGTGCCATATTTATTACTACAATTATTAACACAACAACTATTAACACAACTATTAACAATAGTTATTAGAAAAGCTGTTAGCACTTAACAACAGCTATCAGCATGCTTATTAGCTCTTGCTATTAGCATAGCTATTAACAACTATGAACACATGTTTAGAATTTAGGACTTAACAACAACAGCTATTAAAAGCTATAAGCACAGCTATTAAAAACTATTAGCACAGTTATTAAAAGCTATTAACACGGGTTTAAAGTTTAGGGGGAGGGCTCGTTGAGGGAGAGGACAGGTGTGAGGCTGGCTTTCATTGTCCAAAGGCTTAAAAAGGCGTTAGATAGTGACAGCCAGCATGGCATGCACCGCATGGCATACACCACGTGCGTGGCATGCACATGCCATGCGGCGCTGCCTCATGTAATGCCTAAGCTTGAGCATTATACATGGCATGCGTACATGCCATGCGGCGCTGCCTCATGTAATGCCTAAGCTTGAGCATTACACGTGGCATGCGTACATGGACTGCAGGGTTGTTGCAAGATCAGGGTATCCAGTTTTATCCAGTTTATGCTGGACTGGGACAATGCTTGGAGAGTAAATTTTGGGGGTCAAGGTACTTAAAATGAGATCAAGTAAATAATAGAAAATATGCTTGCCCTTAAATTAACCCAATATAACTTAAATTAATATAAATTAGTCTAATAAATCAAAATTAATCAAAAATATAATGAAATGATAAACAAATGATCTTTCCATACTTAGAGTGATCCAATTTATTTTTTCATAGATGCACCATTATAAGTACAATAGTCCCTATAGGTTTTAGATGATTCACATCAAAAATGTAATTTTACTAATTAGATTATTGATATTTGCAGGCCTTCTGATAGTCTGGAAGAATTTTGAAAAAGAGATCATTAAAAATCCAACCATTGGATTTGCAATTTTTACTAACCACCACATTCTACTAATGTCTCAGTATCTACCCACTCTTTTGATCTACAAGATTGAGGATTTTAAGTGGTAGCTATTGTGGGTACAAAAAGAGGCGTATATTATAACACTTTAAAGACCTCGAAATATTTAAAGAAAATAGACAGATATCTAAAATTTTTCTCAAAAAATCAAGTTAAGCTCCATATTATGTGAAGATCTAAGGTACAAAGTGGGAATCTCATATGAGTTTATATGTAAAAGATATTAGCATTTTATGGAATCAGTTCAAATTTGGGACAGGGTGTATACATTGACTTTGTACCTAAGAAAATGAGGACTTTTGACTATCTAATGCTTACTCAAATTATGCAACTATATTACCAACTTTGAATATGATGTTCCAACAAAAGAACTTGAAACGAAATTCCTTCATTTACTAGGAGAGATTAGCTACTAAAGGTAAACAAATACCTGTTTTTTTACTGTTTACAGGGTGCCTGAGTGGACAAAACTGGGCACCCTGATCTTGCAACCACCCTGCACTATCCACATAGGTAGTGCCACATGTAATGCCCGAGCTTGGTCATTACATGTGGCAGTGATTCATTGGCACCACATGTAATGCCCGACCACGTGCATTACACGTGGCACTGCCTACATGGATTACGTTGTCCACGCATAGGTAGTCTAGAGAGAGAGAGAGAGAGAGAGAGAGAGATCCTCTTCATTACATTACCCCCATCAATGCCATAGGTTAAAAGCCTACACATGCTGTTATTATAAGCCGTGTTGCTACTCACACAGTGATTAATATACATATCAATCTAAAGGCAATTAATTTAACTTAATGAGACATTTTCTAATGATATAACAGTGCAATGAAGTCAACGCTAAATGTTTTAGATGGAGAAGAGAGAAAAGATGCAAATAAAGGTTAAGTAAAAAATAAAGATTTCATCTCCACTTTACAAGATTGATCACTTACATGTTATGAGAGTAGATGTCATTGACTATAATCATGCACTCTACATGCAAAAAATGGCATATTGCTTGAAAGGATATATATTATGTATATTACAAGGTTTATGACACGGAGTAAATTGATCTGATAAAACTTAAGGTTAGTGGGTAGAGCATTGATTGTTACATTTATGTGAGCCTATAATATTTGGTTATACACAAGGAGATGCTCATTTTATTAAATAAATAAATAAATATATATATATATAATATAAGCCACATAATTTATTTTTTATTAATTTTTTTAAAAATAATGATTACTTTAAAATGGTCAAATAATAAACGGCCAACTTTAAGGGTATTAATCACCATTCATTTTGTGTGTACTTGGTATTTCTTATGTACTTCTTTTTTGCTCTTGTGTACTTCTTTTTTGTTCCTCTTTACAATGAGTTGTACAATCTCCTTTCCATCTTCTAAGAAGAATCTATGTTTTAGTAATGGTCGAGTTCTCATGAGTGCAAAGTTCTTCCAAGAATAAGTAGCTCCCTTATCATTCTATGGATTGCAAGCAATAGTAAATATGGGGTCCCAAGAGTTGCATGTCCCTCTAGGAGACAACCTTTAATCATTAGGGGGAGGAGTCCTATATACTTAAGGACTCTCTTTCAATTACTCTGCAATAGTTGATGCTTCGTTAAAGTCAAATCTTTGCAATGCATCTGGAAAGCTCTTTTTCCATTACTACTCAGTGTCGGCGATGTGCATTGCCCCATGCAATTGCTCCATCTATTATGTGATGCCCTCCGATGAGATGACGAGTCGATTAATAATACACATTGGTTTTTATAATATACAGGCAGGCACATCAAATGCACTAAACTAATAAGACAAAGCAAATGGTGTCCAGGGTGTTAGGAGTAAATCGTAATGCCATGGCAAGAAAGGTACAAGCGTGTGTGGGAAATCGTAATGGCAATGCTAGTGCAAGAAGATGGTTCCTCACATTTAATTGGGGAACAAGAGTTCATCAACATTGCATAGGATATGAGACCATTGGTGGAAGACAGCTGGTAAGCTAATTTGGTTGAGCAATTAAGTAAAGTGTGAAATTTGAACTATTTAATTTTTAGGTTTCGGAGGTTAGTCTATGCAGCCCGGCATGGGCCTTCAAAGGAGTCTTGGATGCACTTCTGAAGCTGAAACGAGAGTGCATTTTATGACTTTTTCATAGAAGCAGGTTCGTGGGACAAGGGTTCTCAAGTGAGAAGTGCTTTATTTTCAAGATGTCCACCATTGGAGCCGCTTCAAGGTTTAATTTGGTGAATTGAATGCGATGGACTGCCGACTCTAGCAACCTGTGACATACGTGGATACATTTTGACCACACCCGATGAACATAAAATTGGGTGACCATGGCTTGTCATGTGTATGATCCAAGGTAGCATATTACAAATGCAGAGTATAAAAGTAGTTAGAGGTGGTCAAGTGAGTCACATCATAAATGACTAGAGTTTTCTCAGATCTTCTAACAATTGCGACATATGAAATGAAAGAGGAAGATATGGAGGCCCATTGTCTATTTTGGGAATGCATTAATGAGGTGATGGCAAACCATGGTTGTGAAAGGGCAAATTTCTTTTTTTTTCATGGCAGACACGAGGCTCAGGCTAACTGGAATGCAATTCGACATATGTTCAATGGTGGGAAAAATAACATCCTGATAGATAGGGAGAGGTCTTGCCTACTTCATTGGGAGCAGAGCATGGTTGCCCACACAACAAAGTATGTGTGTGCTACATCTCAAGGAGAGTACAAAGCAATGTGCGAGAAGTGGCACATGGCTCCTACCAGTGAAGCTGCATCAATAGAGGTGCGATTTGATACGTCAATGGTGGCACAATGGTCATGCAATGGATAGGAATATGTCAGCAAAATGGGCTCTTGGTTGAGCCGGTGGGAGGTGTGCATAGCAAACTGGGGTTCAGTCTCATGTGACAACAATAGAGAGAAGTAATGATGGTCCACATACCCCAAGAACAAACCTAGCAGAAAGCAAGCATGGAAGTTGGCTTGCATGAGAAGGATATAGATGCAAGATTTCTCTTTTACGATGCATGTACTATCGATATGGAAAATGTAATTTTACAAAGCACTAAGGTAGTCTCTTACTCTCAAGGCAAGCACATAGGGAGAGGACCAAGCTTGGAGAAACTAAAAGAACGGTTGTCTATAGCCCAAGTGGTCCGAAACAGTTAATCGGGCAACTGAAGGAACACCCATATATAAGGTGTCTACCCCTCTCACTGGTGAACAAAGAAAGTGCATGTCACAAGAGGCCAGCCCCACCGCTATGGTCATTGATATTGATGATGAGGCCACGCATCAACCAAAGTATAACGCACATGTACGAGACCACAAGTATGTTGGGAGGCCATGGAAGATCATTTTTAAGGAGCACATGATACAATCAATACTCCAGAAAGAATAGTAAAAGTCATAGAGTTTAGTGTCATTAAGCACAAGGTGAATGAAGCAATGTGGGAAATCTGAAGGACAGGCATTGGCAGCAAGCTCACACGTAGTGGAACGCCTCGTGGGGTAAGAGGTCTAGACAACACATGGCCATATCTGCGAAGGGTGTGCCTGCACCATCTTTTGAAGATCATCGCAAGCACACTAATGGTCTCATTAGACAATGGATGTGGTTTTGCCCTAACCACATGCTTCATTGCTATATTGGGGACACCAACATAGACCCCAAGCCCAATCCACCACCCAAGATATGGCGAGTTGCTATTGGAACTAACCTTACAGACGAGGAGTGCTACAAGGTTCTTTACAACAGCAACTTCCAAAAAACCACCATATGGATCCAGTACTAACACAGAGGCAAGTGGCTCAGGCACATAAGAGAGTCAAGTACCACATGTCAATATCAGAGGAAGCAACAAAAATAATAAAGGCCACTTTGAAAATAAAAGCTTAAATGGTAGAAGAAGTGTAGAAACTGGAGCACAAGTCTGAAGTTTTTAAGATTGAATCGCATGGGGATGATGCACATGTGGGAAAATATGATGTGCATGTGAAAGACAAAATGTGTTTTACGCGTCCAGATTTTTCAAATAGAGAATCCAAGAAGAAGCTGTATCTTGCATTCGAGCACTTATACTTCATTTATTTGCATATGCTAGGCTTAAGCCCGAACTAGAATAATATCACTTGTCCTGTAGTATTTTGGGACTTTTGTAACCTTGGTGTAGTATTTTCAAGTAGGTATGGTATTGTAGAACATGGTATGAATGGTATTCACATTAAACAATTAGAAATCTTAGGGAAATGAGAGGGGAACAACGAGCTAGACAGAGAAGAGGGAGGCAAGGTATTTCACAAAGCTCACAACCCCTTATCTAAAATTGCATGTATTTAAAAAAAACAATACATACTCGCTCTTCCCTAAAAAAGTATAAAAAGATGCCTTAATTATTATGGTGTAGAAATTCGAGGAAAGATGCCTTTATTATTGGCCTTAAAAAAAGAAAAAAAGTGTTTTTATTTTGTTTTTTGCAAAAGCAGAGTACATCTCTCCCACTATTATAAATACAGAGATAAGCTCCACAGCACTTTGTTAATCACCATTGCTACCAAGCCTTGTTAATAGAGTACACCACCCTAAACCCTCCTTCGTATTGTTTATGATGGCCTCATTAAATATTGTCATTAAAGTTGTTGCTGCACGTATTACCAGGGAGGCCACCAATGTGGAGGTCAAGCAAAAGACTGTAGATGGTGCACAAGCATGAAATCGTCTTACATCCTTTCCACTTCCTAGTAATGATGATGCTATTTCTCAAGTGAAGACCACCAAAGTGGTGGGCTTAATTGTGATATGGCGAGCCCATGGTTTATTGATGAATTGTTTGAGCGTGTCTTGCTAGAGGAAGAGTGGAAGGGTACAAATGCTGGTACTTTGTGCCTTCACCTCGGAGGACAAGTAAGGCCCATGGTAGTAAAGATGGTGGTTTTCACATTTTTGTATTTGGAAGTTGTACGTGAATGAACTTGGTTTTATTTTCACTTTGAAGCAATAATCTCGATATAGAAGATGTGATGATGTCATTTTTTTTTCTCTTTTTCACTCCCTCTGGCTCTCTCCTCTCGGCCTCTCCCTCTCAAATAATTATGTCACGAATCTCTCTCCAACTCTCTTTGCCCGGCTCTATCTTAATGGAGAGGGGAGGGAAACTTTTTGGAATCCGCTTGCACGGTTCCCAAAAGGCACTCGCTAGAAAATGCTCACCAGAAAAACCCCCCTTGCATTTCCTTCTCATTTAACTTAAGCATCCACACCATGATCTTGGTATAAAATTGCCCTAATTCCTTTCCCACATGCAACAGCCCCTCACGGTGAATAGCTTACAGAAGTTCAGACAAACCAAAATAGGGGCTAAATTGGGCATCCTTTTGAGCTCCTCAAAGCTCTTTCTATTGCATCCCAATAAAAGGATTCCTTCTTAACCTTTTCAGTAAGAGGGTGTTTGGGGCATCATAGCATAGCAGAGACTACACTCCAACCCACACACTTTGTCAATCCGTGAATGCAACCCGGTTAGCGCATAGAGGCTATCCCGAATGGGAGAAGATTAGTTAACCACACACTAATGACTTCTAGTCCTACTCAATCCTTCTTCAACACTCAAGCAATCAATCTAACATAATCAAAGCATCAAGATTAGGCTACACTTAAGCATAAAAATGCAACTTATGCAAAGAATCTAACATGCAAAGAGCTATCACACAAGCCTCAACTACACATCATTTCATGCACAAGCTTCATCACATGCACTCTACAAATCAGATTTTAGCATCAAAACATCATTAAGAAATCTAGATTAGCAAGTGTGTAGACCATAACCTCATATCATTGAAAATGTAGAGAATAGAGAGTACAAGATTGAAGCAAGAATGGAGATGGAGAGCCTTGGGAGAGCACATGAGAAGGAGCTATGGAGCAAGCTCTCTCTATGAGCCTCTCAACCAAATGACCAAAGAGTCCCCTCTAGCTCTCAAATGGGCCACCTTTTATACAAAAACTCTAGAACTCCCAAAAGTTCCCATGTGGGATTATTGTCAAGCCCTCTCCCACATTCATCTACAACTTGGAACTCTTTTCAAGAGCCCTAAGTGTCTTTTTTGTTGCATCCTTGTATTGATCTTCATTCGTCGCAACACTCCCCCCTTCCTATTTTACGCACGTCCTCGAGCGTGGTAGTAGCAAGAGCTGCAACAAAAAAAACAATGGATACAAGTAAAGTCTTTTATTGAAAAAAAAGAAAAGAAAAGAAAAGAAAAGAAAAACCAGCAATGATAATTTCACACGTGAGCATACAAGTGCAAGGCTGATTAAAGTTTTATTGAGTACTAAAATAGGTGAGTAAAGACTAGTCAAAGTGAGACTTAAGTGGTAGATAGTGCTATGCAAAGGCAAGTGTGCTTTGTACACCGCCGGTTATGATCTCAGTCTCAATGTCCTACAAGTATTTAAGTTATTCCCAAGTGGCAAACCTACTCCTAAATATGAGCAAAGGTGATTGGAACTCTCTCTTTTTTTTCTTTTTTTTTCTTTTTTTTTTGATGTGTGTGTAGAAGGTGATAAAGATTAAGGTTCCATCCCAAAGAGACCCAAGCAATGGTCTAGAGACCTCCGCTAAGAGAATCTAAAGACCGCTAAAGGGCGACAGACCCTTTTTCTTTCTTTTATGACATAAGGAGTACCCCATGAAGATGAGGACATCGGTCTCGAGGACCCATAGTGTACCCCAGAGTCCTACCAACATCTATCAAGGCGATAGATTCCTTGAAGGTCTTTTTCTGAAGCTTTTAGACATCAGTGTTCACCCCATGGAAACCAAGGCATCGGCCCCAAGGTGCTAAGACAACCCCAGGTCCTACCAAGCATTTCTCATGGCTGTAGACACGTCATGTCTCAATTCACTTTGTATATATATATATATATATATATTTTAGGGTATATTTTCGTAAATTTTTATTACTCCTAGCACCTAGCTCATACCTAAGTTGTAGCTACCACTAGGGATAACTAATATACCTTAAAAGCATAAGAACTTGGCATATTCCATTGGTATATATCCTACACTGTCTTTAGATAGAAATATCTTTTACTAAGTCTTCTAAGAATCTAGAATTCACTCACCATATTTTATCAAAAACTTAAACCAGCCAACATTTTGTGAACATGCAAACCATATATTCAAAAGATAAAAGCACTCAAAGAAATAAAGATTAAGATTTGAATACACCTGTTGTAGTGCCCTGTTGATGTTGTTCGTTTGCATTGATACATTGCTGATTTTGTGCAGATTGCTCCTCCTTGATCTTTGTAGGCGTAGCATGTCTCCCCCCTTCCTAATTTGTGTGCACGGTAGGTGGACTATTGGGGCGTGTTTGATGCTCTTTTTTTAGCGGAGATCTCTGCAAAATTTTTATTAACAAACAAGAAAAGAAAAGAAAAGAATAAAATTTGCTATTGGTGCCAATCACCGAATATAGCCGAGGGGAAAAAACCCAATGGGAGAAAAGTGCCCTGGCTTGTCGATCTTATTGTGGAATCGCTGAGCTTACCCTTGCCCTGGTAGTGGAGATCATCTCAAAAAGAACATAACCCTCTAAAGGCATAAGGAACTACATTATTCAAACATTGATTTACCAAAGAGCTTCAATTGTAGTGTTAATGCCTTATCTTTGGTTTTAGGTATATCCTTTTTAAGAGGTGGGAATTTTAGCAATTGTCTTGGAATTTGAGCAAGATAAGAGGATTTAGGCATTGAAATGCTAGAATCTATGCTCAAATGAGACTCATTTGGACTTGTCTTAGGTACACATGTTGATGGTGGAATTGGGTAATAAGGAGAAATTGGGACAACCGCCGATGTTTCAATAAATGTTTTAGGAAGATCAACACAAGTAGATTTGTAGGTGCTATCACAGCCACCTTTCCTTTCTTGAAGAGTTTGTGTTGATTTCTTTTGCACCCATTGATATGGAAAATCAAGGGTGGCTTTTGGACTCTTTTTGAAACACTCTTTTACCCCTAGCAAACCATGGCATTTTGGAAGCCAAATTGTTATTGCACCCTCATAATAGCCTTGTGCTTTAAGAACATGTTTTGGGACCCATCGAGTAACAATCCAATCCAAGGTTTAGGCTTGGAATTGATGTGCTTCTTAAGAGGCTTAGCAACTGGACTAGATGGTACAAGTTTGTACGCATCTTTTGGTAGCCACATTGATAATTCCTTCTTGCCTGGCCTTCTTTGAGCAGCAACTAGAGTAGTTGGAACATGCCAGCCATGGCCCTCACTTGAGTACTCATCAATTATCCACATCATTTGTTTTGGAGCTTCAAGAGCAGATTTTGAGAGTGGGTTGTGTAAGGTAGAAACATTACCCCTTTGACACGATAAAGCTCGTGGAGTAGCAGATCCCAAGATGCAATCAGAATCAATTTGCAACTTGTATTGTCTATTCTTCCAATCTAATGAGCAATTGGTAGCACTTAACCATGATCTACCGAGAACAACCTCTACTACTGCCTTGGATTTACGTGCCACATAAAAGGGCACTGACATCTGGTGATCCCGAATGGTCATCATAATGACACATTTTTCCTCTATAGGGTTATCTTCTCCTGAGAAGCTTCGTAGGTCCACAAGAATGTGTACAAGTGTGGGTTGACCCAAGGCTATCCATGTGTCAAACGAGAGAACATTATAATCTGCACCAGAGTCAATTAAGGCAGAGACAAAGTAGGTAGTCTCATGAAGATGGAGGCACACTTGAATATTGAATGGATCGACATATGGTTCATCAGTAGCCAACTGTATGGCCAACATAGAAGCTTTGCGATGCTCCTTGGCTTTTGCAACTCTAGCTTTAGCCTCCTCTTGAGCCTGACGTTTAAGTAGGTCAAGTGCTTCTTTCCGTGTTTGTGCAGCATGCATCTGTTGAAGCATGGCTTCAGTTAATGGTTCATTGTATTTCTTGAGACGACTTCCATTAATGAAGTTAGGCATTTGCTCACCTTCTAGTGTCTCTAAATGCACTGCACCACTTGGAGTAAGCTCATTAATCACAAACGGTCCTAGGCCACGTTTCTTGAGCTTTCTCTTATGCTTCTTAAGTGTGTACAAGAGCACAAGGTCTCCTTTTTTGAATCGGCTAGTTGTTACATTTCTATCATACCATTGCTTTTGTCTCCTCTTCTCAGCATACATCCCCATTACCGCCAATAAGCGGGTCTCATCAAGCTTTTCCAATTCGTCAACGCGTTGTGAAAGCTCATGACCAGTCTAATCCAATTGTTTAGCTACTCGTAGAGTAGGTACAAGAAATTCAATGGGAAGAATTGCGTCTAATCCAAAAGCAAGCTCAAATGGGGTTGTGCCCACAGATGTTTTATAGGCTGTCCTATATGCCCAAAGAAGTGAGTGCAACTTTTGCTCCCAATTAGTCCTATGTCCCTCAACAATCTTTGTGAGTGCTGTGCAGAGAATCTTGTTAGTACTCTCAGCTTGTCCATTGGTCTGCTGGGGATGATAGGGTGCAGAACACTTGTGAATTACCATAAATTCTTGAAGCAAAAATTCTATGACTTCATTTACAAAGTGTACACCTTGATCACTAACGATCTCAATAGGTAAGCCATAGCGTGTAAACACGTACTCATACAAGAACTTGGCTGTGGTTCTGGCATCATTTTTGACTGTTGCCTTTGCCTCAACCCATTTGGTCAAATAGTCTGTTGCGACTATAATATATTCCGCATGCGTGTGACGAGCTGGAGGTTTAATGGGACCGACAAAATCAATACCCCATTTTGCAAAAGCACGTGTGCTTAACATAGGCCGCAATGGCATATTGTCCTTTGTGATTGGAGGTTTGGTCCTTTGACAATCGTCACAACGTTTCACATATTCTTCGGCATCCATTTGTAAAGTTGGCCACCAAAGCCCAGACCACCTAATCAACTTAGCTGTGGTATTGCCCGAAAAGTGTCCACCCCCAACATCTGCATGTGCATGAGTTAAGATTTTCAGATAGTCAGCTTCACATACACACATGCGTAAGTTGCCATCCTTGCCCCTCTTGTAGAGTTGGCCCTCTATCAGCATATAGTTTGCCGCTTCAATTTTAACAGCATGCTTTCGATGTTTAGAAATTTTTTGATCCGTATGACCATGCTGAAGATAGTCCACAATATACTTACTCCAACTTGGTGTAGTTGAAATTTGGAATAATGTGACATTATGAATTGGCTTCTGAATTTTACATGAAGCACAGTTACGAACAAATGTTTCAGCATCTGCATGCATGGTAGGCCACCATTGTCCATCTTGAGATATACGTCGCACACAAGTAGTAGCTGATGCATGGATTCCATCGATACCCGCATGTGCCCATTCCAAGATTTCCTCATATTGGTCGGGGTTAGGTATAAGCCGCAACACTCCATCATTACCCTGACGATATAATCTCCCTGAGATTAACTTGAATGGTCGCCATAGGTCCACATTAGGACCCGCTAGTTGTATCTGCCCGCTTGTCAAAATTTCTAAAATGGATTCAGACCATCTAGGAGCTGTCTCTACAAGGAAAAGTGTTGAATCTAACATATCATCATCCACACCCACAGGAGCTTCGCCAGAGGTGATTCGAGACAAGTGATCTGCCCTAAGATGAGTTGTTCCTTTTCGAACTGCCACTTCAAAATCAAACTCAAGAAGGATGATAAACAACCTTACAATCCTTCCAGTTGCACAAGGTTTATTCACCAAATATAGCAATGCTTGATGGTCCACAAAAAATATGAATTTGTTTGCCAAAAGGCAAAACTTTTTCACTGCATATATCATGGACAATCCTTCTCTTTCTGTTGTGGTGTAATTCTTCTCAGCATTGTTCAACTGTCGACTAGCATATGAGATTGGGAAATCCTTATTGTGTTCTCCCAATTGAGCCAAAATACATCCAATTGCAAAGTTTGAAGCATCAATATGGACATGAAAGATTTGGTTCCAATCTGGTGCCCTTAAGATGGGTGCAGTCACTAATGCTTGCTTCAACTTTTCAAAGGCTTCCTCACACTCATCAGTCCAATTAAACTTTACAAGACGAGCATATAATGGTCTGGCTAGGACAGCATACATGTAGATGAATCTACGGTAATAGCCACAATGTCCCATGAATGTTTGTACCCCTTTAGGGTTGATAGGCCGAGGTAATGAGACAATGACATCAATTTTATCCATATCTATTGAAATCCCATTGCGAGAAATAATATGGCCCAAAATTTTCCCTTGTCTTACCATGAATTTGCACTTGTCAGGATTCAAGCATATATGATAAAGTTTACACTTTTGAAACACAAGTCTCAGGTGTTCTATATGATCATCACGCTCTTGTCAGTGAACACATAAATCATCCATGAAAATCTCAAGAAATTGCCTAAGGTACTCCTTGAATACATGACTCATTAACCGCTGAAAGGTTGCTGGTGCATTTGTTAGACCAAATGGCATAACACGATAGGCAAAGATGCCATCTTCAGTAGAGCAAAGGCTGTCTTGTGTTGATCCTTTGGATCAATTGACACTTGATTGTAACCGGAGAATCCATCCAAGAAACTATATGCCTTTTTCCCTGCAACTCGTTCCAGAACATGATCCGTGATTGGAAGTGGGTAATGATCACGCACAGTAGCTGCATTTACCTTCTTGAGGTTTACACATACTGGAAGTTTTCCATTTTTCTTGGGCACCACTTCAATAGGGGAGACCCATTCAGTGTGTTCAATCTCATAGATAAATTTTGCCTCTAAGAGCTTGTCTATTTCTTCCTTTATCTTCCGTGCAAAATTCTCATTGTAAGTATAAGGACGTTGCTTGGAGGGCTTTGCATCCTCTCGCAATGGAATTGTATGCTGACATATGCTTGGATCAACTCCTTTGAGGTCTTTATAACTCCAAGCAAAAACATCGCGATACTCCTTTATTGTTTGTATTAATAACTTCTCCTCATCTAAGGACAAGTCTGTGGCAATCCACACATAGCGAGGCTCTTCTCCTTGCTTAGCAATATCAATCTTTTTTGCATCTTCTGGACCATCGTATGAAACCCCTGGCATGCTTGGTTTTTGTCGCATGGGCTGTTGAAGAACAATCTTCCGATCTTGAAGAGTGTACTGTGTGAAATTGGGAGGAACATTGAGACCTTGTTCTTGTCCACTTGAGTCTTCACTCATTGAAGACCATGCGGTTTTGAGCTCTCCTTTGCCATCTTGTATCGGATTTTTTTGTTCAACCGTTGTCTTTGCACTTCCGACACTCTCTTTTGAATCGGTTTTAGACTTGAGTTTTGGTTTTTGTTTCTTCGTTTTTTTACGATTTTTGCTAACAGTTGTTAGCTTTTCCCCTGCTTGGAATCCATCTGATCGTTTTACTTGGTCTTTGATACTATCTTGTGCTTGGACATAGTATAGATATCCATTCTTTCCTGAGAAGTGAGGTGGTGGTCGAGAGTTTTCACTCTTAAACTCCTCCTTTTCTTTTTGTAGTCTCTCACGTTGTTCCCGCTCATCTTGTTTACGGATTCTTTTATGGCTCTTACAACATTTACGTTTAGGTCGGCTTCGAGGGATCTCTACTTGAACCTCCCTTCCTCTCAAGAGTAGGCGTGCCTTTCCTAACTCTTCCTCAGGGATTGTCACATCATTATTAAAATCAAAGTCCCAGCCATCTTCCTTATCAGCATCATTAGCAAATTCGAGTGTCAAATCCTCCACTGAGACTTCCCCGACAGCGGCGCCATTGTTTGGGGCATCATAGCATAGCGGAGGCTACACTCCAACCCACACACTTTGTCAATCCGTGAATGCAACCCGGTTAGTGCATAGAGGCTATCCCGAATGGGAGAAGATTAGTTAACCACACACTAATGACTTCTAGTCCTACTCAATCCTTCTTCAACACTCAAGCAATCAATCTAACATAATCAAAGCATCAAGATTAGGCTACATTTAAGCATAAAAATGCAACTTATGCAAAGAATCTAACATGCAAAGAGCTATCACACAAGCCTCAACTACACATCATTTCATGCACAAGCTTCATCACATGCACTCTACAAATCAGATTTTAGCATCAAAACATCATTAAGAAATCTAGATTAGCAAGTGTGTAGACCATAACCTCATATCATTGAAAATGTAGAGAATAGAGAGTACAAGATTGAAGCAAGAATGGAGATGGAGAGCCTTGGGAGAGCACATGAGAAGGAGCTATGGAGCAAGCTCTCTCTATGAGCCTCTCAACCAAATGACCAAAGAGTCCCCTCTAGCTCTCAAATGGGCCACCTTTTATACAAAAACTCTAGAACTCCCAAAAGTTCCCATGTGGGATTATTGTCAAGCCCTCTCCCACATTCATCTACAACTTGGAACTCTTTTCAAGAGCCCTAAGTGTCTTTTTTGTTGCATCCTTGTATTGATCTTCATTCGTCATGCAACAGAGGGGCAGGAATTTCTACATACCTCTCAATGAACCTTCTATAGAAAGAAGATAAACCAAAAAACCCCTTAGTTAAGTCACATAGTAGGTGTAGACCACTTCTTCACACATTCAACCTTCTTGGGATCCACTTTGATGCCTTATTTTCTCAAAATGTGACCAAGATACTCCACTTCTCTTGAGCCATAAAAGTACAGTTTCTCTTGTTTTGCATACAAGTGGTTGTTTCTCAACACCTTAAGAACTTCACTAACATGCCTCAACAAATGCTCATCCTCATTCTTGCTAGATGAGTATATCATCAAAGGACACCAATACAAATTTAAAGAGGAAGGGTTGTAGTACTTTCTTCATCAATGCTTGGAAAGTAGCAAGCACATTACATCAAACCAAATGACATCACCATGAAATGAAATAGCCCTCTTTTCATTCTAAAAGCTGTTTGAACTCATCACCTTCCTTCGTTCTAATTTGATGGTAACCCTGACCTCAAATTAATCTTAGAGAAGTACTTTGCATCCTTAAGTTCACAAGAAGATCATCCACGTGTGAGAACTACTTTGTCTTTGACTTTAAACTCATCTGTCTCTTCATTAGTGTTCTCCAAATGCATCCTTGTAGAAGGTATTTGTGTCATCCATGCATGTGAAATCATAGGTCACATGTTTTCCTTTGTCTTGTTTTTTTAATGAAGAAGGAATTTGATAATGATTTCATCCCATGGAACATGATGGTATGATTCTTCTTATTAGCATGATTGCCCTCATTTGTATTGCCAATAAAAATGCCCATTGCCACAGGTAGGCTTGATTGAGATATTACTTCTTCATACACACTAGAAGATGAACCCACTCCTTGTGTACCATGCATAGATTTACACTAAAAGATGGTTTGCCACCATGATGCATGCCTTCACCCTAAGCTCATTTCAAAGGGAAGACATTTTTCTCATCATTCCTTCCCCCTCAAAATTATCAACGCGTCTTATCAATAGGCTCAAAGAAACAAAGGATAACAACAATGTACCCAATCGTAAGCCACATTATGCATTTCCACCCTTCAATCGGCATCCATAAGCATCATTACACATCCACCATTGGCATTGATACTCAGAAGTACGAGCTCTCTTGAATACCCATTTTAAGACTACCTCCTCTGCTAGATCTTTAAAATCCTTGTTCCTTCTTCCTATTCCTTGATTTTGCCCAAGATTGATATAAAGATTTGATGCAACACGTGCATTTCTCTGAACTTCACCCTCTTCTACTTCCTCTTCTTCATCAACCTTCTCCATATGAGCTAGATTTGTCTATTCCTCTTGATCTTGACATCCTCTTGATCCCTGATTTAATTCAACATGTATTCCCTCTACGCTTGCTTCTCCTATTCTTTAATTTCGATTCGCCTATAACCCCTAAACTTGGTCCACCAGATTCCTTCTCTGAATATTTTTCTTTGATCCAACTACATCATCACATTCACATCCATATCTTTAAGCCCAATGTTTCCGCTTGCTACCTTCAATGATACCAAATAGACTTTAAGGGTACAATAGTGCCCCTAGATTAATGGGAGGGCCATGATATCTTTCCAAACAAGAGATCTCTAAAACAAAAGGTATCTCTTAGCGTGGAGAGCGATAGTAAGATGAGGGCTACTTCAGAATCCTAACCTTCCCTCATGGATAATGACTCCTACATAAGTCTTGGCCTGATATTATAGAAAGGTTTAAACAATAGTGAGGGAGATAACTAGAAGATCTTATACCAGATGTGAGGTGCCCGTTCACCCCGGACCCCAACCACATAGAAATTGCATAACTCTAGTATATAATTTTACATCCAATGGGGCCTCCTCACTCTCAACATCATCATCAATGTTGAGATTCAAGCTCGATGTCAGCTTGTGCTAGCTGCGCTATGTGCTGGCATGTTAGGTAGGAACATGTGTGACATAAATGACCGTGTCTAGTTGGTCATAGTGTGTGGACATTAGCTAGGGTTAGCTATGTGTGGACACAACACATAGTGTGTGTTGTGTATTATGGATTATGGCTTTATGCATGGTGTGTGAAGGGAGATGGCTTCCCTCTATGGTTAGGGTTTGCAATATACATTAGGGTTTGCTCCTGTGTGTGTGTGTCTCCTCTCCCTCTACCTGTTTTTCATCATGGTATTAGAGCTTGGTGCTCTCTATTAGGGTTTATGAGTGAGTGAGAGAAGAGGGAGAAGAAGCTGTGAAGCTTGCCATTGATGTTGTGAAGCTTGGAGCACATCGATTTCCATCAAATTTGAGAGCTTGGCCTATCGAGTAAGGACTACTAAACACCCTTGAGTGGATTGCAGATGATTCAAGCACAAACAAGGCAAATCAGGGTTACCCAAAGCAAAAGAAAATTCTGGTTTTTTGCAAGCTTTCCATTGGAGCTTGAAAGCAGTGATGTATTGTGAAAATAGATGCAATCTGGCAAAGGAACATGTATGTGACAAGGATTAATGTATTGGCAACTCATGTGCAAGCCCTAAATTGAATTTGGAGCCAAGTTGGTGCATTTATGTGAGAGGAAAATCACTGGTTTGAACCCTTCACAAAAACAGAGAAATGATGCTCATTATGGATGCAATTAAAGCTACTTTTTTGTAAAAATCATCAATTGATGGATTAAGTACATGCCGAGGAGTGTTGGGCATCCATACCTATCTTCAAATACCTCTATAAACTCACCAATTCTCCTCAGGAGTAGGCGGCGCAGCATGTCATGAGGAAACAGAGCAATTTTTCATCTTTTTGATAAGTGGAGGCCAAAAATCAAGTCTTGTGGTTGATAAATTCCAAAATCTTCTTAGCAATTGTGTGTTACATACACTTGAGAAGGAAGCTATATGATTGGTTGAAGCAATTATGCATTATGGAGCTTGAAATGAGTTGATTAAACAGGCTGTCTACTGTGATTAGTGAAACAGAGGGTGATTAATCGGCTAATTACTCTCTCATCTTAAACAATTGGTCTGATTCCTCTTACTACATGGAGTTAGTAGACATCAATGTCCTAAGCTAATGAATTCCTGGTCTCTCAATTTGGACAAGAATCAAAGGAAATAGAGCAATTTTACTACTGATCTTTTCTAGTTTTACTGGTTTTTCTCAAAACAGAGAAGGGGATTTGACAAATTTGGTATATGTACGCACCTTGGTTGGTGTTGATATGCAACATTGAGCTTGTTTAGGTGTCAATGCAAGTTATCCACACTTGATTAAACCACTACATTGCAATTTGAAGCCTTGGAAAGCACGTCAAAATAGGGTACCTTGGACTACGTATGCCAGTTCATTTTGGATGCAATCAGTTTGATTTTCTGCATCAAAAGTGAAGTTTGTTTACTTTGGAGTATCTGGAACACTTCTTAGAGTGTGGTTGAGCTGAGGAAGGCTCGTTTATAAATTTGGACGTGTGCGGAAGGTGCATTTGCATTGAGCAAATATGTCAGATAACCCAGTACAAATTGTGGGTGAAAAGTTGGATAGGAAGAACTTCCATGCATGGAAGTATAGGATCAAAAGTTTTCTGAAGGGAAAAGGTTTTTGGAACCTTGTTACAGGTGTGAAGCCAGAGCCGGAACTACCCCGACAACCTACATAGCAACAGGTTGTAGCTCATAATAAGCAATGGTCAGAAATAGCATACAAAGTTTTGCATTACTTGTCTATATGTATCTCGAATGCTATACTCATACATATACTAGATGCTGAGAATCCCAAGGATGCATGGGATACATTGGTAAAGCTATTTGATACAGACACTAGTGCTCACAAGTCTCAGTTGAGACAACAGATTCATAATGTGAAACGGAAAGGAAGGAGCATCCATGATTATGTACAAGAGATAAAGAAGTATGCAGATGCATTGGCAACAATCATTAGGACCTCAATGGAAGGCTTCTTGGGCCCTTTTATTTGGCAGTTTAAGGAGTCAAACCTTTTCTCTTAAGAAGAAACGTTTTCTAATTAGAAGCTTCAAAACGGCTACTTTATTCGAATTTGAATTTTGGGGGGAAAATGGAATTTAAAATCTAGCGGACAAAACCATATCATGTAACATATCTATGGAAAGCTCTTGATGCGTAGATCACGGATCTATAATCTCCGCTCAAATCGGAGCTTGTATGTAGAAGTTATGAAGATCCAAAAATTGTAAAATTGCCTCCCCCCCTTTTTGGGGGAAAAAGTGCACCCTTTGACCACTCTTACATCTCTCTTACAAACCCAACATTTCAGTCCACATGGCAACCCCCCATTTGGCTATTCCTTAATCACCTTGATTAGGCTTGGGCAAATTAAAGGGCCCAAGAAGACCCCATTCACTTCCTAATGTCAATGTCCCCATGCCTGATGATGATTTGGTAGACATTACCTTGCGTGGTCTTGGCAAGGAGTATAAGTCTTTTAATACATCCATCTCGGTTCGGAGTACAGGTTTACCAGATTTTGATGAGTTGGTTTCACTCTTGCTTGTTGAGGAAATCAAACTCAGTGACTCTTTTCATGATGCACCTACTAGCCATGATGATAATGGCAGAAATCAGGCTTTCTATTCACAAAGGGGATTCAGAGGCAGGGGGAGATTTGCATCACGTGGCCGTGGTAATGGTCGTGGATGGCAGGACAGGTCACCACAACAGAATTTTCAGCCTACATATGGTGCTAGAGGTGGTTGTGGATATACCCCTTAGAGAGGCAGAGGTAATCCTCATGGTAGAGAACCTTGGCAAGGCCAACAAACATCTATGCAAAATGTGGAATGCCATTACTGTGGGAAATTTGGTCATATGGCACGTGATTACTTCCGCAAACAAAATGATTTGAGAGGGAGGGGGTAGAGCACAACATGGTGAAAATTATTTTCCAATAATATTATTCACTTGACCTTAAATCTCATCATGGCATTGAACACCGATATTAATTTTGTTGGACAAACAATCATCTCATCATGGCATTGAACACCAATATTAAAATTGTTGGACAAACAATCATCTATCATGTTGCACACAAATAATCTTTTGGGAAATTACTTACACATTATATTCTATGTAAACATGCTGGCAATGATCAAGGATGAACCAAATCTTTACATGCTAGAAATTAGTTGATTAGATGGTTATTTCAAGCTCGTAACTAATTCAAAATTAGGAAATATCTATAAATGGAGAAAAAAAATTAATAGATACGCGTAAATTTTTTATATGAAGCAAAAGGGCATTGGTAAATCATTTTAATCAATCCCAGCCTATGCCTTGTACCAAACAATGTAGCTCACTATCTTAGGTTTTCAAAATTTGGAAAATCGCACTTTCCCTTGTATAACTCACATGTGCACCCTTATATGCTACGTCCTTGTGTTGTTCCCCCTTCCTTTTATAGTTCACACATGGCCGTATATGATCACCTTACTTTTATTGGCTCACCCTTCCTTTTATAGTTCACACATGCCCCTATATGATTACCTTCCTTTATTTGCTCACCCTAACCTTTTAAAAATTTTCCCTTGCTTGCCCCATTCCATGTGTGTGTGTGTGCATGCAAGCACATGTATGTGTGTGAGAGCCCTCTCTCTCTCTCTCTCTCTCTCTCTCTCTCTCTCTCTCTCTCTCTCTCTCTCCTTTCACAACTCACATGTACACCCTATAATCCACTTCCTTTTTGACTCGTCCTTTCTTTTAAAGTTCACACATGCCCCTCTATGTCCCCTTTTATAACTCACTTGTGTACCATGATAATCCATATCCTTGTTGCCTCACCCTTTTTTTTTTAAACTCACACATGCCCCTTTATGTTCCCTTCTTTATTGTTTGCTCACCTTTACCTACTAAAACACTCACCCTTCTTCACCCCTTTCTTTTTGTGTGTGTATGTGTGTGCGCACATGTGGGTGTGTGTCATGTGAGTGTGTGCGAGAGAGAGAGAGAGAGAGAGAGAGAGAGAGAGAGAGAGAGAGAGAGAGAGAGAGAGAGAGAGACCCCAAATGGTTTGAAAACATGCATATCATCAATGCCATGTTTAGAGTGGGTTAAACATGTGAACAATGGTTTTGATGATGATGATGATTTCAATGTCTCTTTAATCCTTTAAATTTTGTACACAAGCCCAAAGAGTAATTTTTGTACACAATGGTTTTGCTAATGATGATGTCAATGTCTCTTTAATCCTTTAAATTTTGTACACAACCTCAAAGAGAAAATCCTTGATTTCAATCTCTTCTTTTTTAGCACACATTTGCGAAAAAGATGGATAAATTTAAAAACAAACTTGTTTTATGATAAGCACTAGAGCATGGGGTAACCAAGACTAGTGGACAAAGGACCAATAACTAGGACATTGTTTGGGCGTGAGACCAAACAATGGGAAAACTGGGAGCCAATATTTATATCCAAACAAACACCCAAAGAACACCGGAGTGAAATTACCAAGGGCGTTATAATTTAATACCTCTAGAATAAATAAAGCAAGTAACCATAGGATCAAACTTCCATGCCCACGTTAATACATCTAAGGTTTAAGCATTTTGTGCATAATCTTTGATAGGGAGGGTCTACCACCCCACCCCATTCTTCCACCCATCCTTTACATAATTTTGTTTCACAAGAAAAAAGAAACACACTAAAGTAAATTTGTCCTCAATAATAACTCTAGATTCCAAATACCTAATAAACCTCTTCTTATTAAGATATATTCCATGACCATAATGATTGCACTTATTAAACCTGATAGCGATATAATTGGCCTAAACTATAAGGAGTTGTCCAAATACCCATGGTTATTTCCATGGTAAATATAAGAAATGGATACAACCAAAATCTTACAATCATTGATTAGAACTATTGTAGCTATTTAGTGACGTGCGGACGTGGTCTAATAATGGATCGGGTCACGTTTTTCCTCCTTCAAAGGTTTTTCCCCCATCCATTAGGAATTTTTTGGACCCAAAGAGGGCCTCTTGGATTAACTTTTGATTAGGAATGGACCAATAGGAAGAGGGCTGGGTGCACATTTTTGACTTTTTTGACCCTAGGGGGCCTAGGCTTTGGTTTGCTAATGGGACCTAATTACTACTCTTGTCCTCCTACCTCCTGGGCCCAAACTTAGAGGTCCCCCCACCTAGAATCACGCAGATTAAAAACCCTAAAAATTGAAAATTTTTAATTTTTTTCCCAAAAGTGTGTTTTCCCTCTCAAAACATACTCTAGGTTTGGAAAGCTCATTTTGGACCTCTTTCTTCCTCTTCTAAGCTCTCCATTGTTTCAAAAACTCCATACCTCTCAAGCTCTCCGTCCTTGTCAAGCTCCCTCCGTCTCAAGCTTCCTCTCCCTCTTTCTTCCTTTTCTAATCTCTCCATTGTTTGCTGCAGAAACTCCATCCCTCTCAAGCTCTCCCTCCTTCTCAAGCTCCCTCCCTCTCAATCTCCCTCTGTCTCTCTCTCAAGCTCCCTCCCTCTCCATTGGTGCATAAACTCTATCCCTCTGTAGTCTACTCTAGGTTCAGAAAACCTATTCTCAAACTCTAACCCTCTTTTAAGCTTTCCATTGGGAGGTTGCAAGATGAGGGTACTCACTTTCGTTCACTCTCTCTAAAATTGGGACATCCATACATCTCGGGCGGTGTACCTCAATCGTGATAGCCCCGTGAATTAAAACACGACACGTGCCTCCGAAGCCTAAATCGACATATCTCGATCGAGATGCCAACTAATGCCATGCTAGCAGGGCCGGGTTTCCAGTCATCATCCATGTCACCATTACATGTCACTGCCACCACATTATCTCGATCGAGATATCTATGCCACTCGGATCCACATCAGGGCCACGTTGTATCCCCCTAGGCATATTTGACTAGCACATCTCCATCGTCCACGTATCTCGAACGAGAAATTAAAATCAAATCGCGACCATTCATTGTTCGAGATAAAAGGATACAATCTCCACCGTCCACTTATCTCGAACGAGATATTGAGATCCAATCTCCACCGTCCAAATAGCTCGTTCGAGATACAGAGATACAATCTCCACCGTCCAAATATCTCGTTCGAGATACCTAAATGCAATATCCACTGTCTATCTCGTTCGAGATACGTTTACGCAATCTCTACCGTCCATTCAGGTACGTTGGAAGATTCAATCTTAGCCATTTAAATATCTCGATCGAGGTATATAATGAATCTCGACCGTCAACATACCTTGGTCGTGGTAATGACTTTAAATCGTAGCCGTCCATGTACCTTGAACGAGGTAGTAATATCAAATCTCAACCGTCGATCCTTCACCAACCCTAAAATTAAGTGTGTATCTTGGCTGTATGTTGCACTAACCCTAATATCCAGAGCGTTAATCTTGCAAACCCTAAATTGCATGATGCTACCGAACCTTGATCGAGGTTATAAAACCGAAAAACTTTTTTTTTTGCCTCATTGTCACAAGTCGTTTTCACTCTCCTTGCTCTCTTGATTTGGATTAGCATTAGTGGGCCCATTAGCATTGTCTTATTGCTTCATTAGTGCTACTTAGCACTAAGCATTAGACCCTTCACATTAGACCCTCCTTCACATTGGACCTTTGTGTTAGGCTTAGGTTTTAGCATGGAGTCACACGAGGAGGGCCACGAGGAGGGCCGCTCATCTATTGCGGACCTCATCGCGGAGATAGACCGCGAGTTAGCGGCTATCCGTAGGAGTGCTAGAGACACACCGTCTACATTACATATCGTGGCAGACTTGGAGGCGATGCTTTCGTCCCTTCGTAGCCTTCATGATATTGTTTATGTAGATGAGTGGATAGCCCACCATCGCACTGCTCCTGTGTCACATGGCCTGACATATCGTCAGGTCTGTGATCTTGCTCCGATTAGGGATAGAGCTTCCTTAGATCTTTTCCTCGATAGTCGTGGGATGAGGCGTGGGGCGGGCAAGCCCCTTACTATTTCGCGGTGTTCGCATCCCCGTATGGCGGCACATATCTATAGTCGATATGTTGCTGCATATGGGAGGATGCCGAACAACCACCAGATTCCCATATACTTCGCAAAGCAATTATATGCGGAGTTTGTCTTAGGGGAGGAGGTGGACTACACTAGCCATCGGCCGGGTGGTGGTGCTGGCCGAGGCCGTCTCCAGGATTAGGGTAGGCGGCCTCCACCAGCCCTTCGTGTAGCACCTACTACAGACCCTTCATTTGTGCCATTGTCAACAGTAGAGGCTCTTGGCACCCAGGTCGGCATCGACGTACGGAGTACCATGGAGAGCATCCAGCACGTGGTGCGCCTGTTCTCGCGATCGATATCGACGACAGATGTCGAGGTATTTACATATTTATTACTTCTTAAGTTTTTTTAGTCATTTATTTACATGTTTATATGTACTTTTCTATATTTTTACATGAGCGGCATGGTTGATTGTGTCACGTAGGGTCCCACACCTACCACTGAGAGACTCACTCAGGAGTTGGTAGAGGCGAGAGCGGAGATTGACTGCCTCAGGGCTGCATTACAGACGGCAGAGGTAGCTACTGCAGAGGCACAGCATCTGAGAGAGTCCGACATGCAGCAGGTAGGTTTCTCTTGCACGTAAAAGAGTTATAATTAAGGTCCTAAGTTATAAATTTCTTTAAGTAATACCTAATGAGAGAGACTAATCAATTATTTTAATGCTTTACTTTTTTGCGTAGGCTCGGACCGAGGTAGAGAGCTCTAGAGCTGAGGCACAGCATCATCAGATTATGGAGCGGATTGCCCAGCATAGGGCAACCAACATCATAGGGCAGAGCAGTTGATGCTACATGTTCGAGAGTTTCGCAGATCCTCGGACGTGACAGTGCCTTACCTACCTTTATATCCACGGCCTTACAAAGATTTTTCGATGACCTCTCCCGCAGGATGCACCACCCTTCCTACGTGATGCGTGCTGCGCTTTATGTATAGAGGACATTGATACTACTGGTGGATATGCCCTGGGATGTGGACATTTTTTCCATTTGTCTTGCATCACCCAGGAGCTAGTACAGTTCTCAGCATGCCCCTCTTACCGTGCACGCATTGACCTAGCGACATACAGAGTTTTGGGCATTGATGATCTTCACCCAGTCCTCGTTCGAGTAGATGCTAGGACTGGCAGGCCTATTGATTTTACATCAGCTATTGACTTGGGACTCGACGCCTTCGACGATAGAGATCAGGAGCCTGAGGTGCCTCCAAAGATTGAGTGGAGCTCACATGAGCTTGATGCATACCAGAGAGTCCTACATGAGAGCCAGATCACAGCATATGAGCACGTGGGTGGTGCTGATCCTAGTGGCACCTCGGGTGATGGTGCTAGCAGCAGTGCTGCTTCTCATGAGCAGCGTGTCCTTACAGTAGAGGAGCTTACACGAGCAGAGTGGCAGACATGTACCATTGCAGATTATAGATTTTGGGTTTACAGATAGAGACGTCTTGCATTAGCATGACATAGAGAGAGAGAGAGGGCTATAGTAGCTTTTGGGACTCGTGAGCTCCCGAGTACACCGGCACCAGCTCACGATCCTGCCTTTGAGGCAGACCTCCCCGTAGACATTCGACGACCCCCGCTGGCACAGCCTCCTCGACGTGCATAGCAGCCTCGACGCGCACATCGACCGGCACTTAGAGATGACGATTTTGATTGGGTTGCCGTTAGTGACTAAACTCAGACTAGCTGGGTTAGCTCACTTACATTGTACTTAGATTTTTGGGCAGTGACTAACCTCAGACTAGCTGGGGTAGCTCATTTTTATTCTGATGTACTTATTTGATGTTTATATCATTATGAGTTTTTTCGTTATTGAGTATCATTACATTTTAGTTGATGTTCTTGATTTTATTATATTTATTATATTTTTTAACACTTTGGCTATCATATTGTTTGTTGAAAATCTCCATGCCATCGTACCCAAACATGCTCCGATGGGGACCAAACTTTGCAAGCATGGGGGGGACCCACCCCCACATGCTTGCAAAGTTTGGTCACAATCAGAGCATGTTTAGATTGGTAATTAGCGCCCAGTGCGGGTTTTTGTCTCTTGGTGCTTAAGAGGCCATGGAAAATCCGGGCCTTCCCCATACCATCGTACCCAAACATGCTCCGATGGGGACCAAACTTTGCAAGCATGTGGAGGGGACCCACCCCCACATGCTTGAAAAGTTTGGTGCCCATCAGAGCATGTTTGGATTGGTAATTAGCACCCAGTGCAGGTTTTTAAAGTCTCTTGGTGCTTAAGAGGCCAACGAAAATCCGGGCCTTTCCCATACCATCGTACCCCAACATGCTCCGATGGGGACCAAACTTTGCAAGCATGTGGGGGAGACCCACCCCCACATGCTTGCAAAGTTTGGTCCCCATTCGGAGCATGTTTGGATTAGTAATTAGCGCCCAGTGCAGGTTTTTGAAGTCTCTTGGTGCTTAAGAGGCCAAGGAAAATCCGGGCCTTCCCCATACCATCGTACCCAAACATGCTCCGATGGGGACCAAACTTTGCAAGCATGGGGGGTGGACCCACCCCCACATGCTTCCAAAGTTTGGTCCCCCATCGGAGCATGTTTGGATTGGTAATTAGCGCCCAGTGCGGGTTTTTGAAGTCTCTTGGTGCTTAAGAGGCCATGGAAAATCCGGGCCTTCCCCTCACCATCGTACCCAAACATGCTCCGATGGGGACCAAACTTTGCAAGCATTGGGGGGGGACCCACCCCCACGTGCTTGCAAAGTTTTGTCATAATCAGAGCATGTTTGGATTGGTAATTAGCACCCAGTGCGAGTTTTTGAAGTCTCTTGGTGCTTAAGAGGCCATGGAAAATTCCCCACACCATCGTACCCAAACATGCTCCGATGGGGGCCAAACTTTGCAAGCATGTGGGGGGGATCCACCCCCACATGCTTGCAAAGTTTGGTCTCCCCATCGGAGCATGTTTGGATTGGTAATTAGCGCCCAGTCCAGATTTTTCAAGTCTCTTGGTGCTTAAGAGGCCAAGGAAAATCCGGGCCTTCCCCATACCATCGTACACAAACATGCTCCGATGGGGACCAAACTTTGCAAGCATGTGGGGGGGACCCACCCCCACATGCTTGCAAAGTTTGATCCGCATCGAAGCATGTGGGGGACCCACCTCCACATGCTTGCAAAGTTTGATCCCCATCGAAGCATGTTTGGATTGGTAATTAGTGCCTAGTGAAGGTTTTTGAAGTCTCTTGGTGCTTAAGAGGCCATGGAAAATCCGGGCCTTCCCCATACCATCGTACCCAAACATGCTCCGATGGGGACCAAACTTTGCAAGCATGTGGGGGTGACCCACCATCGTACCCAAACATGCTCCGATGGGGACCAAACTTTGCAAGCATGTGGGGGTGGGTCACCCCCACATGCTTGCAAAGTTTGGTCCCCATCGGAGCATGTTTGGGTACGATGGTATGGGGAAGGCCCGGATTTTCCATGGCCTCTTAAGCACCAAGAGACTTGAAAAATCTGGACTGGGCGCTAATTACCAATCCAAACATACTCCGATGGGGACCAAACTTTGCAAGCATGTGGGGGTGGGTCCCCCCCACATTCTTGCAAAGTTTGGCCCCCATCGGAGCATGTTTGGGTACGGTATGGGGAAGGCCCGGATTTTCCATGGCCTCTTAAGCACCAAGAGACTTCAAAAACCCACACTGGGTGCAAATTACCAATCCAAACATGCTCTGATTATGACCAAACTTTGCAAGCATGTGGGGGTGGGTTCCCCCCCAATGCTTGCAAAGTTTGGTCCCCATCGGAGCATGTTTGGGTTCGATGGTGAGGGGAAGGCCCGAATTTTCCATGGCCTCTTAAGCACCAAGAGACTTCAAAAACCGGCACTGGGCACTAATTACCAATCCAAACATTTGGGTACGATGGTATGGGGAAGGCCCGGATTTTCCATGGCCTCTTAAGCACCAAGAGACTTGAAAAATCCGGACTAGGCGCTAATTACCAATCCAAACATGCTCCGATGGGGACCAAACTTTGCAAGCATGTGGGGGTGGGTCCCCCCCCAATGTTTGCCAAGTTTGGTCCCCATCGGAGCATGTTTGGGTACGATGGTATGGGGAAGGCCCGGATTTTCCTTGGCCTCTTAAGCACCAAGAGACTTCAAAAACCTGCACACCGGGCACTAATTACCAATCCAAACATGCTCCGATGGGGACCAAACTTTGCAAGCATGTGGGGGTGGGTCCCCCCCACATGCTTGCAAAGTTTGGTCCCCATCGGAGCATGTTTGGGTACGATGGTATGGGGAAGGCCCGGATTTTCCTTGGCCTCTTAAGCACCAAGAGACTTCAAAAACCTGCACTGGGCGCTAATTACCAATCCAAACATGCTTCGATGGGGACTAAACTTTGCAAGCATGTGGGGGTGGGCCCCCCCCACATGCTTGCAAAGTTTGGTCCCCATCGGAGCATGTTTGGGTACGATGGTGAGGGAAGGCCCGGATTTTCCATGGCCTCTTAAGCACCAAGAGACTTGAAAAATCCAGACTGGGCGCTAATTACCAATCCAAACATGCTCCGATGGGGACCAAACTTTGCAAGCATGTGGGGGTGGGTCCCCCCCACATGCTTGCAAAGTTTGGCCCCCCCACATGCTTGCAAAGTTTGGCCCCCATCGGAGCATGTTTGGGTACGATGGCATGGAGATTTTCAACAAACAATATGATAGCCAAAGTGTTAAAAAATATAATAAAATCAAGAACATCAACTAAAATGTAATGATACTCAATAATGAAAAAACTCATAATGATATAAACATCAAATAAGTACATCAGAATGAAAATGAGCTACCCCAGCTAGTCTGAGGTTAGTCACTGCCCAAAAATCTAAGTACAATGTAAGTGAGCTAACCCAGCTAGTCTAAGTTTAGTCACTATCAAGATATAGATCTAGTCAGCAGCACCCTCTCTAGCTCTCAACTTCTCTAGAATGCTCTCATGGTCATCCACTCGAAGTCGAAAACGAGGTCGAGAACTGTGTTTTCGGCTCTGTACTCGAACAAGAGTGAGCCTGGTAGCAACCACTAGATGAGAGAACTGAAATGCCTCTAACTCCCACTTCCACTGCTGGAACTCAAGACTCCTCCGATGAAGTCGAATCTGCTGGTAGAACCGGCCTGCCACAATCATGCTATGGGCGTCATAAGAAAACCCATGATCATCCACTGTATCCTGGTCAAGGATGCACTTTGGCCTACTGCAACTCATCAGATAGTAGTCTACTCCCTTGCTATTTCCCTCACTGGCAATAACAGCAAATACATCACCCTCCTGTATAGCAAATCTGTCAGGTCATCATAACTGACCATGAACGCAGGACCTGTGTGCTCATCAGACAACACTGGATGTGAAGGATGCTTAGGGGAGAGGAATGTCTGTATCCATGCATCTGCCCATCCTCTCGAGGCACAATGTGACCAATCGCCATCCATACATGCTCCACAGAAGCATGCAAACCGTCGTGTGTAAATTGTGGGGGCCGCCATGCACGTTCTCCTGATGGAATGTAAGCCCAAGGTACCAGGTACTGTGTCACAGTCATGGGAGGCTCTACGGTCAATCATGCCACCATCCACATGCCAAAAAAGTCTCCTAACAATCCGAGCATCACGTTTGGGGTACGATGATGCTGCACTCCCACACAAATGTTGGGAGCACCACTCGACTACGTGACCCGCATCTCTGAACCGTTGAGCATCCTGCCGCAGCTGATGATGCCTCAAGGCACGTTTCACACACGTTCCCGCACCATCATGCTTTCCCTTCCCGTGACCAGTCTCAAAGAATGACCAAATCACTAGGATACTAGACTGCACATGCCACCTATAAATCCATAAAAGATAGTCTTAGTTATTGTTTTCTTTAAGATGTTCTAGTGAATTTAGTTTAATTGTAAATGTAAGAAAATCATAAGTACTACCTGTAGAGCCAATAGAATTGTCGTGATGACTTGAACTGTGCACCACAACCATCCAACCAAACCCATCGCTGGACAAATCTGATCCCACAATCTCCTAAAAAATCGTCATGGAGATGAAAACAGTGTTACACAAAATGTGCATCATGTGAACGATCATCACTGATATAGAAATGATACTCTCGAATAATGACACGGGTCTCGAGGGTACTCGCTATCCCATCTACATGAGCCTCTGCATGTCGATAGCTAATGTGGACCATAATAGCAACCTGGTGAGGTAAGCAATACATACGTTTAGGACACAAAAAATCAAATAAGTAATGTAGCTCAAACATAAAACAAATAGTACAAAATATAACCATTACCTGCTCTGAGAAGTAATACTCAAATTGTATCTCCTGAAAAGGTGTGAAGGTGTAGTTCTCTGCAAAATCAATCACAAAGACGACCACACCAATAGGAAACTCTGCCAAGCATGCTCGGAAGTGACGATCCTGCCACTTGGCACAATGACTGTGCCGTATATAGGGGTAGATCTGCTCCCTAAATGTGGTTGTGAAGTGACAACGTGGTGTATGTTTGTCCACGAGCTGCAACTTCCTAGACTGTCCTACCACTCTGGAGCTGGTGTGTCACATACTCATAACATTGCCATGCCACTATCTCTTGGTCACTTGCATCAAGATCTACCATTTGTAGATGTGCAAGTGAACCACATGATGTGCAATTGCTCTCCACACAAGGCATCCTATGGAACTGGGCATCCTCCGTGCGTGCACACAAAAGAGAGTGGATGAAATCACGTGGACTATGAGGCAACTCTCTATGCCCACTAAGAGAACGGAACACATCATAAAAAAGTTTGAACTCAACATGGTAGCAACAACAACATGTGTCACGTTGACGTGAGTACCTCACAAACCAAGGCTTACACCCCTCAAATGACCTTTGCCCAATTTTAAGCTCTGGATACGAAGCCACAAACCGAGAATACAACTCAGTTTGGGTCATTTCAAGAAAGCAAGCACCATGCTCAATGAACACTCCTCTTGTCATTCTCTTACGCAAAGCTTTCTTGAAAACTGGCAAGGCACGACAATTCTCCTCCCAAAAACTTTCTATCAAGGTTCTAGTGGTTTCATCTAGTAGGCGATCATGCCTAGCTACACGACCACTACTCGCCCACAAAGCACCAACCTCATTGGCATCTAAACTTTGTTGTCTAATAGACCCAACTCTAAGTGCATGTGGTGCTATGGAAAGGATGCGAGATGTGGCACTAACCTTACCCTTCATTTGGGAGCTACTTATGGCTGCCACAATAGCCCGTCGAGCAGCCAAAGCGTCCGCAGAGTTCCTCTTCTTGTTAACTATATAGGAATGACGAACACTTTGTAGCACCACCATGCCAGCTCTCCTGTCTCTTCGACCTCCAATGTCGCAAAACGCCCTGCAGTTGTCCATGTTGGGCAGATCAATCAAAGCATCAAGCACACATGCCTGTGATGAAGGCATGAGGTCTTTGAAATAGGAATGGAAGATTGCATGGGCCCGACGATGTGCCCCTGACTTTGATAGTTCTTTCCTATCCACACGAAGGGGCGCCCAAAGGAGGGAGGGTGGGTTCTTGTAGAAGAGAGGACTCCGGAAGGGCGGGCTCATGTGGATTATCTAAACTAAGGGGTAGTGGGAGGGAAGAGGGCGAAGGGAGAGGAAGTGGAAGAGGAGGAGCAAGGCTTGGATCATCGCCAACGGAAGGTGTTGCTCGTTTGACGTGCTCTCCACTCTCTGTTTCTCTCACGAGCTACCCTTCTCCTCTCCTCCTCTTGAACTTGGTGGACGGGGGGGAGTCTAGTCCTATTACGTTTCCAACTCCTACGACTTTGAGAACCCATTCTCAAGGAAGCTAAGAGAGAAAATATTATAAAGGCTCAATGATGGAATAGTACTAGAGATAAGTGTGGGATAGTACTAGAGATGTGTGATTATATAGGAAAAATAGGTTATCCACTTCAAATCTCATTGGATTTCCTATCTAAGATTGATTGGATAACTAAGATAAACATAAAGATAATTAAAAATAAACTATTATCCACTTAAAAATAAATATTATTAATAATATTTATTAACAAGTCTAAATATTTATCATTACTAGATATATAAATATATCTTTAAAGATATCTTTTATTTTATAATTATATAACTGCTTTTTTTAATAAATTATTTTTTTTAAATTTTATTCAAAGGTTTATTCTACATAAATTTTTTTTAAGAAATATTAAATTAATTTTTTTAAATTAATAATATGAACTTTAATAATAATATTATTGATTTAATCCCAAAATATAATCCTTTAAAATTAGTGATTTTAAATTCTTTTATTTAATAAGTTATATATATTTTATTATTTAAAATTCTATATTCTATTTCTCTAAATTACTAAATTAACTTTTTTAAAAATATGTTTTTGAAAAAAGAGGGGAGGTGGGAAGGAGGTGCCACGTGTCATATGCGTGCATGACACGTGGCATTCTCTTGACATGTGGCACTATTATGGTTGATGTAGCAATTCCATGATGTGGCATGCCATGTCACCACAAGTGCGAGGTGGCATGCAAAGGTGGCAAGATGATGTGGCATTAATGATGACTAGGATGATGAGGTGGGGAGTCAACTAGGTTGACCATGTTGACATGGAGGGTGGAGGTGGCAAGCTGAGGTGGCAAGCTGCTTATGTGGATCCTCTCGATGCTCATGTGGACATAAAGTGGCATGCATATATAAGATTTGTGCCTACCCAAGCCTCACACATGGAATGAAACCTAAGCTGTGATGTTTACCAAGCCTAGATTTCCAAACCTAACTAGGATTGGTTTTAGACTTTAAAAGGGGAGAGTGGACACAATATGGGAATTTTCACTTGGGAGGATTGAAAATGGACCTTCCCATACTCAAATTAAGCCAATTTTTTTAATAAATTCATGGCAACAAGAGTATTGATCCTTTGAGTTTTTAGATTGAAAGATTCAATATTTAATTTTCTAGAATTAAATTACTATTGATTTAATGGGCCTCTAACAGTCATAATAAATTTTCCAAAGTAAATCTACAAAAATCCAACCGTTAGATTGGTAATTTTACCTTATACCCACATTATACTAATCTTTCCCAATCTAATTATCACTAGATCCATACAATTTGAGCATTTTAAATGGTAGATGTGATGGGAGGATAAAATAGTATGTTTTTTAACAATTCTAATACCTTTTAAATAATATAGAAAATAGTAGAACACATCAAAAATTACTCGATAAATCAAGTTAAGCTCTATGTTATTTGTATTTGTGATATGCAAAGTGGGAACATCATATGAGTAATAATATAAAAGTTATAGGTAATTTACTCACATTCACTGTACCTGTCTAAACCTACGCAGGGCCTGTATACAAACTTGGTTCCCAAAGAAAAGGGGATTTGCAATTATTGGATATTCGATCAGATTATAGTTTTAGGTACCCAACTTTGCATATGATGTTTCATTAGAAGACCTTGAAGTGAAACTCCTTGGCTAACTAGGAGAGATTGGCTATTCTTCTTGAAAAAATGTCTGTTTTCCAGCTAAAGCCAAGGGCGTCCACTACATGAAACTAGATAACCTCATCTTGCAACCACCCCATTACTGTACTGAAAACCCTGAACCTTCTCTCCTCTCCACTCCTCTATTGTAAAACAAGATTTTCTTTTCCCTTCTTCTCTTTTCTTACCACCATGGTCTCTTCCAGTAATGTGAGAAGACCTAGGGAGAAGGTGGAAGAGCTTGTGCTGCATAACACAAGAAATGAGAATGGAGTTTGGGCTCTAACAAGATTCAGGGTTGGGGCTTGGGTCTACATGTAGCCAAGCTCTAAGGGACCACATCGACGAGTGCATCAATTGGGGAATATGCTACATCATTGGAAGGGGCGACTACAAGGCTTCAAGCATACTAAGAAGGAAGGATTGGTTTCCATAGTGCAACATGTGTATACCCTTGGAGACGTGTACTGGAGACCTGTACATTCAAGGCCAATGACCAAGGTTTCCTTCAAATTGTCAGTGTAACATAAACACAGCTTTAACAACATGCTAATATTGGATTTTTTGTTTCAAATTTTCTTATGATCCTCCATTTTCTTATGTCTCTCTGCAGATATTTTCCCCTCTAATTATGTTGAGGGGAACAACCACTCCAAAGCCTCACTGGAGTTTTCTATGCTATGCATGTATCCATTGGAGAGGCAATGTTTGTATCTCAAAGCCCAAGTGATCTTGTACATAATAATATCTTTTTCTTTTCTCACTCATATTTTGTAGATAAAAAACCAGGTTTATTTGGCAAGCTAGAAACAATCCCGAATGGCCCAAACCTGATACTTGGACCATCTTATGCTTAAAGTTTAAGATGGTAAGTGATATCAAGACATCACTCAACTTTTCAAAGGCATATAGGCTAGTAGGGCTAAATTGGTTTTATCCTTTACATGTTTTTGTGCACATGTTCAATTCCATGCCAATGCACCAAACAAAAATAATGTATATTTGTAAGGAGGTACGGTCTGACCTCATTCAAGGATTGGGAGGTTAATGATGGGTCACATCAAGGTGATGTATACAAGTGCAATGTAGTAGATTCTACAGTGTCTTTTAGGTTCTTGAAGGCACACTCTATTTTGTACATGCATCTGCACTACCAAAGATGGATGCAAAAGCACAGGACATGGATCCCACTTCAAGCCTCAGAAGAAGAAGTTGTACTATTGAGGTAGCTGTGATGATGCAAAATGGATGGATTGAGCGAGTGGCAGCAAGCAAGCGTTGGAGCCTAGCAGACCTACGTCAACACTTTAGCATCATGGGCTTTGACAATGTGAAAGAGTGAAGTTTCAAGTTGATGAGAAGAAAGGTATATCTGACTCCACTACATGTCTAGAATTAACCCTTACACTTTCTGGTTATTGTGCCACTTTCTATATTTTTACAGATTGAGAAGCGTAAGGAGGGGACAACCATGGTCTCAGAATCATGGCAAATGGGGGGGGACCTTGAATTTTCAGCAGAGCAAGGTGCATAGCCCTACCAACACATAGTAGGCATGTGGAAGAGCTTGAAGATGAACTGGGTATATGGGAAAATAGCCTCTGTTTTGATGCACGTGAGGGGCAAGAGTTTCAAGATCGAGGTGAAGGCAATGACAAGCTTTCAAGTCAACAAAAGGAGATGGAGATCAACATGAATTAAATGTCACAAGGGCAAAAAATGAAGAAATTATAACAATTTTAGATTAGATGGCATGCATTTTGTAGCAGGCTCTTTTTTAACCAATCTTTATTTAATTGAAATCTTAATATTTTTGCAAACTGTAATTTTTTTGTCTAGCGGTCTAGTGTGAAAAGGCCAAACTTTAAATTTTAACTATAAATAGCCAAAGGTGCCTTCTTTCTCATTTTCACGCGATAGAAACTATCGGGAGGCCGGGAAAAGAAGAAATGCCTCTATAGCTACCTACCCAGCAGCCTTGGAAGACACAACAAACACAAGGGGCACCACCAGCACAATGCTGGAAGCAGAAATCTCTCACTCAACCTATGGGAATGGCCAGGTCATCGAGGCCGGAGCTCGGCAGCTCAACGTATCCTCTCCTATAGCCGAGACCATAGACAATGGGGCACCATAATCCCCAACACAACACAGTTCAATCTTCACACTTCACCCTTCCCAAACCACCCATACAAAAACACTCTTTCATCACATCAAACATACGGACAAGTCTTTATTCGTGGCTTTCCAGAGCTTCAAGACATCACAGACACATCATGGAGAAATTCCCTCTCTTTTCACCATCAAAACACTCTAGCATGCACCCCCCAGACAGCTCTCTCTTCTACAAACTCCTCTGTTTTTCCTACCAAAGGCCGCCCTCTCACACGTCAGCCATGTTGGCATCAAAATGAAAAGAACCTGCTCGTTGGCTCAGCCCTATCTCTCCCAGTCGACCAGCCATCACAGCACCAGCGCCACACATTCCTTCACTACCAGAGGCGGCTTCCTCACTCTCTCGCCCACCAGTGCGCCGCCACCTGCTCGCCCTGCTCTGCACTGTCCTTTTTGTCACTAGTCACCAGCCTTCTTGTCGATGTAAAATCACCAGCCACCTCGCTCCAGGCGGTAACCCCTTACGCCTGGGACCTCCAAACAAAACAGCCTGTCTCTGCAGGCGCCTCAGCTAGGCGTCTCTTTCTCAGTCACACCCCGTAGATCACAAGGCGGCCACACACTTCACGCTCTTTTTGCCCAGTCAGCCACTGTGCCAACCTTCACTTCTCTTCTTATGCGTGTCCTCCACGCTAAACGGCCCGTCGGCTGTCCTCACCTCTTACGCTGTCAGCCCGTCACCAGCAGTTAGAACCTGCACCTCTAAGGTGGGCGCCTTACGCTTCCACGACGCCGCCCTCGCTTCTCTGCATATACTTGCGGCTGCACCCAAGAACCCCCCACCTCTACACGACCGCCACTCCCTTCCTGCACAATTGGTATGCAAGCATTTGTTACCTTCTCCAAGGAAACCAATTCCAACAGATCATCCAAGGAAACCAATTCCAAGGAAACCAATTCCAGTGCATTATCAAGAACATAGTCTAGCTCATCATCCACATCTTCTTCTCCTTGGGTCAATCCCAAACATACTTGGGTCTCACTTGCCCACTGCACAGCCACAGTTAAAAGCATATGCATTAACATTTTGTAACACAAATCCTTGGGCCTTTGATTACCTGGCTCATAAGCATTCACTTGTTGGAAAAAATTTCGTCTTTTTCCAGCATAGCATTCCCAGACCTCATAACCCCAAATTCACCTGACTCTAGCTCCCACATACCGGGTTGCTCAAGCATTAGTTCTTCTTCAACCGGTTCAATAAGAAAATTCCCAGAATCCAGCAGAAAAACATTGCTCTCACTCACAGGATCATCCGTGATCAGCTTTCCACTTCCACTGTCCTCTTCAGAAGAGAGACTCATTTCCGAAGGTGCTTCAAGCATCATCTTTTCCTCTACTTCCTCATTGCCAACCACCTTTGGTTCTTCTTCAGGCTCAAGATTTTCCCTTGTCTCATCCCTCATGTCAAATCCTGCTAGATCCTTCATTTGCAGTCCATCTCCTTCAATCTCTTCGTCTACTTGCTCTTCCACTCCATCCTCTTCTTGTAGACCATCTTCTGTCTCTCCCCTGTCCACCTTAGGTTCCTGAACTGGCTCTTTAAGCCAAGAGAAGCATCTGTTGAGATCTAAATCCCTACCTATGATTGGCAAAACCTTATTCTCTGCAAGAATTTTCTTTGCTTGAACTTTAGAATCATAAATAACATCACTTAACACACCCTGACTAGTGGAAACATTATCAGAAATCTGGTGATTCTCATAACCATAAGCTGGCATAACATCCACCGCTCTATAGACTTCACAGTGCTCTCATTAAATTGCCCAAAATCTTTGGCAACTTCCTTAGGATTTACCTGGTACATTCCCCTGCCAATTTGTTGGAACATAGTAGGTGTTTGTTGCACAAAATCAACCTGGACCATATTCACATCAAGACAAACATTCTTGACCACTTCGTCTTCCTTGATCATCCCATAATCCGCTATTTTCTTCAGCTTCCATTTTTTCTCTTCCGCAATCCTCACTGCCTCTTCATAAGTAGAAGGTTGCTTCAAGTCCACTTTTACCAACAAACTTTGCTTTAAACCTGAATTGCATCTTTTTCACAAACATGGGGGGAACTTCTGTTTCAAGAGCTACACACCATCTGGTCCACAGCTCACTGAAAATTGTAACATAACTTGTCACACTCTGGCTTTCACCTTGCTTCAGCCTGCTGGAGCTCCTGCCAAACGTCATTGGGATCTTCTCTTCTCTGAAACTCCTTTGTAAGGGCTTCTCTCAAGTTTTCCACCATCGTCATTCGAGATGGGCTACCAATCATTCTTTTTGCTTCAAACCCTCGAAGCCATGTACCTGTTCTGCCCTTCAAAAAGATCTGGAAGAGCTGTAAAATTTGATCCGGATTATCCACATGGTTGGTAATACATGCTACCTCCATTTGCTCCAAGAAATCCTCTACATCCTCATTCTTATCACCGTGAAACTCAGGATAAGCAAACGCCATGGTTTGCAACCTGTAAACTGAAGGAACCTGAAGAAAGATCCTCAGTGGGGGCACCAAAAAACTGTCGGGAGGCTGGGAAAAGAAGAAATGCCTCTACAGCTACCTACCCAGCAGCCTTGGAAGACACAACAAACACAAGGGGCACCACCAGTACGATGCTGGAAATAGAAATCACTCTCTCACTTTTCACCACCCACCCACACCAGAAAGAACAGCCAAAACAGGGGCACCATTATCCAAGTAACACCCAGCAACACATACACTTCCACCGTGTGCATGACGATCAAAGGCTGGCACAAAGTGCGCTGTAAGAGTGTAACCCATGGACTACACCACCAAACACGTCAATCACGCCTACTCCTGCAAATCAACACACACAGAATACCAACACAACAACATAACCAGACACCTCACCAGTGTCTTACATCTGTGATTTCCAATCTACACTTCATACAGCTTCTTCCGATAGAGAAGCTTCACTCACGCAACCTTTTCACATACACGACCCTCACATCAACACCAGGATGTATACTTACCCAGCTATTCCCATTAATTTTGGCCAATCCCTGTCACCTTTCCTCAGAAACACATCACATCTACCCATGCAGCAGTCTTCCCGTAATTGCCTGCTTCTTTGCTCCCCCAGGTGGTTCTCTCAGAAGTCAGCACCACACTTTTTCATTGCTTCACTCTGTCCCCTTTTATTGCATCCCAAAGGCTCCCTCTGCTGTCAACCTTCAGTTTACAGGTTGCAACTGACCACTAGTCCTTCGTACCAAGGCAGCTCCTAACCCTCTTGTCTTCAGCTGAACAACGAGCCACCGGCTACCAAACCTTCACACCTGCTTGCTCTCCACACTCGCTGCAGCACCTTCAGCTCCCAAACCGTCTTCTACAAGGCAGCTACTTTGTTTTCGGTGCCTGCAAAACAAACCCAGCCGTCTCACCAGGCGGCCCTTCACTCTTCACGTCTGCCTTCGAGGCCTCTCTCACATCCAGCAACAATACCCGCCAGCCTTTTTCACGTACAAGGCGGCTTCCTTTCCTTTTTCGCGTCTCTGCAGCTGCACTCCAGAGCCCCAGCACCTCTACCCAAGGCGGCCAGTCCACTTTGGCTCTCGCTCTTCAGAGCCTCCCCTTGCGCCTGTCTCCAGTTACGCCTGAGAGCTTTTGACGCCAGCCAGCTCTCTGTGATCAGCCCTTCACACCTGGTCGGCTACCTTCTTTATCTGTCTTTGCAGCGCCTCCACTTCCTTGTACACGCGACAACAACCTTGCCTTCACGCTCTCCTCTACAGCACCTACGACTCTCCCTCTAGGCGTACCTCGTCTCGCCTCTCTGCAGCCACACTATCCACCAGCTACCAAGGTCCCTCACAAGGCGGCTCCTTAGCCCACACAACCTGCTGGCCGGCTCATCTGCGCTCCACCCGAGAGACTTCTCCTCGCACCAGGCGGCCCACTTTAACCCAAGGCCTACCAGCCGCCCTGCAGCGCCTGGTTTTTCTCGCCTCTCTGCAGTTCTCTTGCGCCTGTGCAAGGCCCTCTCTCTCTACTCGGCGACCCGATCCCTCTACCTTCGAAGCGGCCAACCCCACTTTCTTCACGCCTCCGCCAGCTTCGAGACCTTCGAGCTGGCAGCCCATAAGGCCTCCACATGGCTATTCTAATTATTGGCCACGTAATATTATATTATTTTTTTCCTAGAGCTTCAATGATGGCCACCAAGACCTTCCTTTTCACCATGCTCTATGCGACCTTGGCCCTTAAATCTTTAATTGCTCCCCACGCTCTCCACACACTTCAAATGCAGCCTTCCAATGCCCACTCATTTGGGACGCGTACACATTAAAGCAACCGGACGGTTGATATCATCTCCAGCGACCTCCAGTAGACCTCGCTTCTGACAAACCTGTAAAAGCCCAAAATAAAAGCCATCCACCCTGTACATCTTCACACACATTCCATAGCAAAGCTTTCACACCTACCATGCATCCCATATGTACACAAGCCAAAAACAGAAACCAAGCACAAGCTCATACTATCTCTTTGCACTCACATGGCTACCCACTTTGACAACTTCTGCGAGTTCCTCTCCACCACCCCATGGTGGCCGGGCGCAAGAGCGAGCTCTTTGTCATGTTCGCTCGTGAAGTCGACTTTGAAAAGTTGCTCACCCTTGCATCCCAACATTATGAGACGCAGATTGCATACATGGAGAAATACTTAGCTCCCCACTCCATCTCCTTTCCCCATTGCCCCAATGATCGATGGGTGCCTGTTGAGTTGCTTAAGTACATTCAACAATATGCCCGCCCCTACATCCAGCGCCTTGAATGCTTCATCGACATCTATATCCCCGCAGGAGCTTACTGTACCTTCAATAGCAAAAGGTGAAGAGGTTGGGGAGGGAAAATTTAGGAACTAGGTTCCTCTCGTGGCTCGCCACTTTTGCGTTCCTCATTACCGACGATGAGGATTCAGATGAGGAGGTAGAGATGCCTACATTACAGTTGGCAGGGTATTTGAGGGATGACAAGGAAGTGAAGGTAGTAGGAACGAGTGCTGGTGTGGAGGAAGAGCAGCTTGCATCAAAGCACTTTCCAGAGGGTGCACAATCTGCAGCTGAACAACCCACTGTAGTAGAAGATGTAGGGCCATCTTCCCCACACGAGGAGAGCAAGGTGCTGCCAGAGCTTGAGATCAATCTCTTGAACACCATTGTGGTGGAAGGTGAAGAATACTTATTTCTTCATGACCTTGAAAAGGCAGCTGGCTTGAGAATGGATGAATACTTGGGCATTATATGCACGTGATGTGAGGTGGACCTTGATACGTCCAACCTCAGTCCTCACCTAGATAGTGTTATATTTCCCCTTGGAGAATCTATCGGCAGAGATAGTTACTTTGGTCAAGGAAACTGTGGTTGAGACCGCGGAGCAAGCCCTAGTTCCAGAGGAGGAATTCACAATCTTACAAGACAAGCTAGAGGCTGAAAAGGATACCCTTGCTGCTAGAGTGATGGAGGAGACCAAAGCACCTAAAAAGGATGAGGCTAAGTCCGCGATTGACCTCTTCGTCCCCACCAACACTTTGGCAAAAGAAGACATTGAGCAAGAGGTAATAATCGACCTTTTACAACTTAGAAACATTTGTAATTATGTATAGGAAAATATTTTGATTTTTCCTTTGATTGCAGAGGGTGGTTGAAATTGACGCATTTGCTGGGAGAGGTGGCGGCAGCAGAGACCAGGCCAAGGTCCGTGGACATGATACTGCATTGGCACACTATCTTGGTCGGCTTCCTGTGGATGGCATCACCATTATCCACAGGGACTACACCCCTCAATCTGCCTTCACTCTCTTCTTTTTGAAAGCCCTCTCTAAGGTGCTATGTGTAGCCTCTATGGCGCACAGAGCACCAAATGTATAGTTCTGAATTAAAAATCCCTTGCCTTTCGATGTTTTTGGTTCTGGATTTAGGGGTAAGCTTCTTGCTCGTATAGGTATAGCCAAAAGCATAGGCATAGAGGATCCTCAAGAAATAGCCCAATCACTCCTTGAGCACACTCTGCCCAATAACAAGAGAAGGAAGCTCAATATTGTAAGAAAGCTTTTGTAAAGATGATGTATCACTTCTTATTATGAATACAATACAGTTTTTGCAAACTTATTTTCATCAAGTATATCATTGTTTTTTCTAGTTTGTACCATCAATGTTTTTGTGAATGCATCAGAAATGACCCTGGGAGAGCCTGGGGGAGGAGCAGTGCCAGAATAGTGCGAATTTTGAGCCCCCACCGTTGCTGTAGAGCCCAAATTCGCACTGTTTTGGCACAACTTCCCCAACCCTTTAGGAGCAATTCTGATGCATTGGATGACAAATAATGTATTTTTACACATGATTAAAGATATTTTTATCTTGTAAATTACTGTTTTTCATAATCAATGTACTCAAATTCATTATAAATGCATTAGAAATAATTCTGAGTGGGTGGGGAAGTAGTGCCAAAAGAACAGTGCGAATTTTGAGCCTGCACCACTGCTGTAGAGCTCTGTCTTGATCTCTGGGGTGGCTGCATTGTGGGGTCTTCTTCACACGCTTGCTCCCACTAGAAGGGCCTACATGTGTGCGCGTTGGTGTTGCTGTGGGAGAAGGGTTGAACTCTGGTGATCCCATTGGGTGTGGAGTCACTCTCTTTCTCCATGGTGTCGCCAGTATGTGGTCGTTGGGTGCCTTCTTGCACTATGTTTTGTGAGGGCATGGTAACACGTGTGGTGTTCTTGGTGCGTGCCATACCCAATGACTATGGTATGTGATCGTTGGGTGCCTTCTTGCACTGTGTTTTGTGAAGGCATGGTAACACGTGCGGTGTTCTTGGTGCATGCCATATCCATGTACGACTATGCTAACGTGGTGATGTGCTGGTGTCCTTACATGGGTGCCTACGTAGATCTTGAGCTCAAGCTCTCTAAAAAAGTGAAATGAAAATGAAGTGAGAGAAGGAACTATTAATAGTTTTTTTAAGGGTTTTTTTTAAAACTAACTAAATTTATTTTCATAGCCTTATTATATCTGGATTTATGCTGGTGCATGCACAACCCAACGCCTCCCTTGTCTCCTCATTTATGCATGCCAAGCACCATGCCTATGGGGAGCATTGGTCTGCGCGACCATTCAAGCCAAGCATGACTTTTTGCAACCTTGCATGCCTCTTGCGCAAGCTTAGATTGTCGGGCCCACTCTCTAACCAATACCCTTGTTGTGTAATAAAACCAATTGAACATCTCTTGTAGATAGTTTGTACGTGTTCCTCCTGTAGAAGCTCCACCTCCATGTCTTGTATTTTTGAAATAAACCCCTCTTGCATTATAATGTGATTTCTCCATCCCTTGGGTACTCCACATGTCAAAAGCGATACGTACTTGTTCATGAAATATACACCATGCGCATAAACTATGTGCTGTACACACGATAATAGAATTTAATTAGAAAAAGTCAAGGTTAAAATACCAGTTTATTTTTTACTGTACAACTTACCATCATATAGTGTGTTACTTTACTCTCTCCCTAAGCACCTAGCACACTTTTGGTGAATTCTATGATATGTTGTTGGAATGATTCTCGTTCTTGGGCAGTTGTGCTACTTTGATTCATAATGCAAACCATGTTATTGAAATTTATCCAAAGCTGTTTGCGCATATTTACAAGAGCTGGCATTGGACAATCTACATTTGTGGTGATTGCACACAGGTCTCCCCAAAGTCCCCAAGTCTTCTTTGAATTCTCTATGTTTGCTGGCTTCTCGAAAAATATCCTTGCCTTTGATCCAGCCATGGAGAACTTTTGATGAGCAGCCTCAGATGACATACGAGAGGCCTGCTTATTCACTTCAATTTTCACGTTTCTACCATGGCAGCCCAAAGAATTCAAAAGATGCTCTAATTTACCAAGGGCTGCAACTTTCCTCTCTTGTGTAGGCATTGTGAATGCATAATTGATATGGCACTTAAGCAATCGATCAAAGATTCTCATGAATGCAAAGTGTGCAAAAGTGAATATTCTTTAGTGGAAAATTAATGATGGGGCTCCAATTTTAATTCATGTTTGGTTCTCCTAGCATATCAGGAGACATGACACCTTCCACCCATATTGCATTTGGTTGTTCCTCATCTTCATCATCAGTTGACTCAGTTGGATCTACTGCATCTTCCTGTTACTTCTTTCCTTTCTTGGGACCTTTTGATGAGGCATCCTTCCCAATAGAACCAACCTTCTATATACCTTTTCCATTTGTCTTTTTCTACCTAGGAATATTAATCTGAGCATTGCAGTATTATGGACAAGGCCATCTTGATGTCGCGCCTTGAGCACAACCCATCATGCATTTAATTGTCTTCAAATCTCCCCCAAGATGCCAATCCACCTTGAACTTTCCTATGTTTTCTACATCTAAAAGTTGACCATCAATTTGCTTTTTGATTAAACATGTTATCCAGGGAGTCCTTTCAAACATCCATGTCAATACCTCATGTGTCTCCTTCGGTACAAAAATCAATTCTACCCATATTTCCCAATAATGCTCAAAATTCCACTTTTGATAAATACTCATTATTTGAATTATGCTAAAAATTTCTCTTTTTTTCATTTAATTTCTTGGATCTCAAATATCATGGGAATTCCTCTTTTTACATTTAATTGATTGAATTCTAAATGTCATGGAAATTCCTCTTTTATCATCAAATAAATTTATCTAAAATTCCTCTTTTCTTTAATAAAAATATCCATTAATTCAATATGCCAAGAATTCCACTTTTACTATTTAAATGATTGAATTCCAAATGTCATGGGAATTTCTCTTTTATCATTTAAATATTTCTCATGCATAAAATTTTTTTATCTAAAATATCTCTTTGAATTTTAATAAAAATATCCATTATTTCAATACGCTAAGAATTCCACTTTTTCCATTTAAATGATTGAATTTCAAATGTCATGGAAATTCTTCTTTTATCATTTAAGTAAAATTACCATAATTTTCTCTTTTATTAATTATTTAACTATGCATAAACTTTAAAAATTAATTTTTCATTGAATGTGATGAAAATCATTATTTTAGCATAGGATGACCAATCCTAGAATATGGTAGGAAGTCCTCTTTTCACGTTATGCATAAGAATGAATTATGTATCAATTTCTTAAAAATTTTACCATAGTTCGCTGCTATTACTGATAATTTTTAATATTTTTGAAAAGAATAAACTTATTAATACAATTATGATAGTATAACTATCTTCTAAACTTAAATCCAATTTATGGATTTAAATCATAAGATTATCATAATTTTAGAAGCATAAAAGTATAAAAAGCCACTTTCTTAACCTCTAGCTTCACAAGCCTAGAGTTTGATTTGCGAATTGAGAATTTATCAATGAGAAGCATCATTTGAATAGAGAATTGGTCATAGGAATGACCATTCTTTTGGGGAGAGAGAGATAAACATAAAAAGCATCCTAATTAAGCATAAATGTAAACTTTTCTTAATTATTCATTACAACTCTTAAGAAAAGCTTGATTTGCATTATAAACACTTAATTTAGAAACTTCTCAAGCTTGAGAGGAGTTGAGAAGTGAAAACATTGAGAATAGTAGAGAAAAACCATAAAATTACCCTTTACCTCTTGTTTTCGCTTGCATCTCTAGCCCCCAACCAATCAATTAGTTAGTGGGTTGAGAGGAAAGCTCCAAGGAAGGTTGAAGAGAGAGAGAAGCTTCAATCTCTCCAAAATGTAGAGGATTTTTAAAGGATAATAGAAAATATCATTATTTTAATGTAATACTGGCATGGTATAGTTCACAGATGAGAATACAAAAGAATGAGGGTCTATTTATAGGTTAGGGAGGCCACTAACTAAGTCCAACTAAGTTCTAGAATTTTCCAACTTCAGTTTGGCTGAATTTGGACAAGATTTGGATCAGTTTGGCTCCCTTTTTTATTTGGTTTGATCCACGAGAGAGGAGAGATAAAAATATCTTAATATTTTTGATTTAAAACCTCATTCACATGTGTGAAATAGGTGCCTCCTTAAAGTCTCCCCCCTCCTTACCAAGGTGTCAAAAATGTATCATTATACCAAAATATCTCATTTTTTAGTAATATCTCATAGTTTTTAACTAATAAACCTTGTACTCAATCAACTCTTCATCTTATGTGAGCATTTACTCATTTTTGGGTATTTTCTTTTATTCTTTGGATTTATCTCATCCCCACACTTGGATTAATCCAATTGGTCCATAGGAACCTTAATTGGACCATAGTCTAAAATTTTCAAAAAATCTTGACCCTTATGCTAAGGTCCTTTATACACATTTTCAATTAATTCCAAATGCACATTAGAAAGTTCTTTTTGAATTTTTGTTTTAGGGGAAACCATTTTAGACACTAGAAGGATTTTTATATCCAAAAATATCTCAATTTTAGATTACCGCTCTTTAGACATTTTCTCTCTCTAGGCCAAAACAGGGTAAAACAAGATCTTTCTTTTATTTCAGAGAGGGGAATAATTACAAGAACAGAAGGGAAGGTTCTTACACCTTTACATCTCAAAAGCTAGAGGGAGGAATCTTACACATCCAGTTTTCACTCAAATCCAGAGGAGGAAGTGATGAATACATTCCTATTTTCTCTTCCTCTTTGAAATTTTCCACCATGGGCTGGCATATTTGTACGGATGTGGTCCTTTCAGTTGTGACCGAATCATTACCGAACAATTGCCCTTCCATGGGGTGTGCTCGCCACGTTCTCATATCTATCTTTAAAATTTGCAAATACCTATGCACATACACATGATCTAATGCCCAATCGTGCACCAATTTGGATTCCCTCATGAAGGGTCTCCCCAATATCATGTCATATGATTCTGGTTGACACATAAATTCCATTACTACAAATGTATGATGGTAGCAAAATGTAAAGTGTTTGAGCCTCACATTCTCTAAAAGCCCAATGGGACTTGAAGATGTTTCATCTGACATTTGAATGATTATGCAAGGAGATTCACAAAAGAGGGGAAACAAATACCTGCTAATTGCACCATTAAGGACTGGAGAAAGGCCAAGAAGGAAGCTAGGGAGGTTACTCAACACCCTCAACAAAAGGGAATGCATGTGAGTCAATTGTGTTAAAGTATAGTGTATGGATCCAAAGGAATGGCAGGTTGGCTCACACAATTTGTAATCTCTTTGCCATTTTTCACTATATTTAATTCATGTCTCGTCATGATTTTCATATCTCATGCATGTTGTAATTTGTTGTAGGAGAGAGTAACAGGTTGTTCCCCCAACATTTGGAGAGAATAAGTACTGCAAGCATCACAATGAAGCCGAAACTTGGGAGTGGCTCAAATGCCAAGCAGTGGTCAACTGAAAGGGATATCCAACAAGCTCGGCAAGGCAACTTGGTGAGACCCTAAACTTGAATTTTAATAATCACCCAGCTTGTTTTTCTTCTGGCTAACTTTTTTTCATTGTATCACTATTTAACACAGGAAGACGATGTTGAAATTGATAGTGATGAAGGTGGTGGTGTACGTTGGTGAAGATGTGGGAGAAGAGGATGATGAAGATGAAGACGATGATGATGCATTGATTCAATTAGTTTTTTATGTCTTCATATTTAGTCAATTTTGGATATAAACAGGTCCTCATGTAATTTGCAACTATGTATGTAATTAGCAATATAATCCATGACATTATTGTCTTGCATTTTTTTTATGTGTTTTAAGTGTTCTAAAAAATGTGATTAAGTAGTGTTTAAATAATATGATTTAAAAAAATAGGGACAAAATGGGGGAGAGATGTGGGGATATGTGGTGTTGCTTGTCATTTTTGTATATGTGGTGATATTGAATTGGCCATATCTCGAATGAGGTGTGGTTAATACACCTTGATTGTTGGAAGGTCATGGCTTGGCCCTCTACATACCACATGCATAGTTCCAGGGATAATGTGATCATACATAAATAATGGAAAAATAGGGCCATTATTATCCCTCCTCCACAATATCCGTGGCTTGGAATGGAATAGAGTTGTGGAGGTTATGCATGTAGCGGCATGAACACTACTGGGATGGGTGACCTCTCAGGAAGTGGCACCAAATTTAAAACATGGTATCAGAGCTGGGAAGGGAATGTTGGGATGTTGTTAGTGGAGCTGGTTGACTTACCAATTTCTCTTTAGTGGAGCTAAATGAAGGCCGAATGTGTGTACGCCTAAGAAGGCTGCATTGTGCTAGTATGCCCGAAGTAATCATTAGTAAGCGGGCATATGCTGGAATAGTCAGGTGACATCTGTGTAAGAGCAAGCAAACCTTTAATCCAAGTTTCATTAGCACAACTGGTCGACTTGTCGATTCCTCTAAGTGAATGGCGCATGTACGACTAAGAAGGTTGCATCGTGCTAATATGCCCAGAGTAATTACTAGCAAGTGGGCATATGCTCGAATAGTTGATTGATATTTGTGTGAGAGCAGAGTGATCTCTTAGCCAAGTGTCATTAGAGCCTTTGGGTACCCTAATTCTAGGCCATTGAGGGAGGGTGTTGGAAGGTCATGGCTTGGCCATCTACATACCACATGCATAGTGCTAGAGATAATGAGAACATACATAAATAATAGAAGACTAAAGCAATAATCATCCCTCCTCCACCAAGTTTTGTGGCTTGGAAGGGAATAGAGTGGTGGAGGCTAGGTGGGTAGTGTCGTGAACACCATTGGGATGGGTGATCTCCAGCTAACACTATTGGGATGGCCTCCAATTTCCAACATTAATGCCATGGTTGTGTGATAGGGATTAGAATGTGCAAACTTTTTTGTGAGGTTTCTGGAACAAATGAAGGCGCAAGCGGGCCTAAAAAGGGCAATTGAGTTATTTTGATAAGACAGTATACATAATTAATTTGTTGTGTATAGAGCTTCAATATTAGGCTTACAACCCTCCATATCTCTAGCTTCCTACACATGAAAATTAGAACAAAGTACTTATGTATTAGAGATCTATGCATAGGAGTTATAACTAGAACAAAGTTCTTATGTAATAGATCTCTATGCACAAGAGTATTAAAGTTTTAGACCTTATAGACCTTATACATAGATCTCTATAGTTGATGCATAGAGCTCAGAACACATAAGCTATAGAGGTCTTATACGTACAGATCATAGAGCATAAGTTATAGAGGTCTTATAGCTTATGCATAGAGCTCATAACACATAATCCATACAGGTCTTATAGCGTATGCATAGAGCTCTTATACATAGAGATCTATAGCATAAAGCTCTCATTAGGGGAAATTTGGACTCACATTGGGCCCTTTAAGGATTTGTACATATTCTCTCTCTATAAAAATGGGCTCATGGTGAAATTTTTACAAATCAACTCAAAATTGAGCGGAGTTTGGACATTTGGAACATATTGTTGGAGACCTTTCCAATTATATATGGCATGATGGGCAATTTTTCATATTGAATAAGTCCCTAAACTTAGTGTTGATGGCATGTCACCAAATTTGGTACCACATCATCACCAAATTTGGGGACTTCTTGAATGTGCAAAATTGCTTATCATCACCAAATTTGGGGATTTCTTGAATGTGCAAAATTGCTTATCATGCCATATATCATTGGAAAGGTCTCGAATCTTGAGTACATTCCAAATGTCTAAACTCTGCTCACTTTTGAGTTGATTTGCAAAAAAAATCACCATGAGCCCATTTTTGTAGAGAGAGAATGTGTACAAATCCTTAAAGGGTCCAATTTGAGTCCAAATTTTTCCTAATTGAATGAACAAGAGCTTGTGCACATGCTTCTTATGCAGACTATTCATAATCTCTTATGCACAGGTCGTAAGATCTTGGTCTCCAAAGGTTTCAACTTTTCATCTTTCAATACCTCTATTTCATCTTCCAAAAAGATCTTCGATTCGTGTCAGAATAGAAGAAATGGAACGAGACTCCACAGAGCTTCTCAACTTTTGGAAGAACTTGGATAGTGTCCCCAGACCTAAATCTATCATGTGGTAATGTTGTTAATGTATCTCCCTCAAATTTCCATATGCAAGAGAGAGTACCTAAGCTCTTAAGTCTTAATTATAAGATCTTATGTGTTAAAGCATAAGATCTTATGTCAAAAGCACAAGATTTTATGCATGAGACCTTATGCTTAATGTATAAGATCTTATGCATGAGATCTTATGCTTAATGTATAAGATCTTATGCTTAATGTGGCCAATGTTTTATTTGGCACATAAAGCAAAAAGAGAGGAGCATGACTTTTTTTCCCTAGTGCTACAAAAATAGTAACAAAATAGTACCAAAAAACACGTTACGAATTCATTGCAAAAATTTGTTACTAAATAAGCCATCTTCTTATAGTGTATATTATGTAAAGTTCTTATGCTCAGGAGAAGCTAGTGCTGCTAATGCTTGAACATGTCCTTACCAAACTCTACAAACATGAGTTGGTGGTGTATGCTAAAGGAACACGAGAGCAAGCTAACTCTAGGTGCAGAAAGGAAAGATGGCAAACATAATGAAATGGAAATGAAAGGAAATGAAAGCAATGAACAAGTACTTACATGTAGACCAAGATAGCTTGACTTGATTGATGTGACACACAAGAATGTACATCACTCTTATAGAGTGAACACACATGCTCAAGTACCATATGCTTATGGGATAACTTCCAAAGTGACACGTGGCACTCTCTCACACAAAGACTCATAAACTAGTTCCTAGTACACAGTAGAACATACTCTTTAACTATGATTTCTCCAACATCCCCCCTCAGAGCAAAGAGTGTGAGACCCAATATGCAAGGAGTAAACCGATCCCCCCTCCACCGCAATACTGCAAAGAGCAAGTCCAACTGACCAACACCTCCCGTGTGTCAGTGACTACTTAGTCAGCTTGCGACGACAATGAGAACCATCACTCGTCAACCCCCTCTTACTCTGAATTGGGTGTCAATACATCATATCAAAGTAAAAAAACAATACACATTTTTGGGGGACAACCCAGGGCAGAGGACCCTTATCGACCATCACACATCACACTGTTTATTTCATCTATTTTATGCATAATGCAAGGGCAGAGCACCCATACACATAGAAGAAATTAGAAACAATAATCTTTGTCATCCTCATCAAAGGGTGACATGGGCAGAAAGTGCATGATCTTCAAGAAGCTTTTCTGGTGGTTCCATATGTGATGATTGAGTTCGTTCACACGCCTTGAGCCTTGAGGAGTTTGTTTGTGCACAATGTGGTAGTTTTGAGGCTTGTTCACATGCGGTGAGCCTCGAGAAGGGGATTTGTACACATTGAGCTGATTTGGTGTATTTGGGGAGTGTTTAGATGCGCCCTAACTTGTGGTTTGGATTTGCATGAATTTAGGCACTTGTGTGGTGATTCCTATGTGGTTTTGGATCTTGTTCACACATGAGCACATTTATGTGAGGTGTTCAAATGCTTAGGGGTTTTATGGGGCGTGTTCATGAATGTGCATTAGCTAGCACATTGTGGACTTTATTCGCACGTTTGGGTGCATAGTGTTCTTTTCACGCATTGGCACATCATTTGAGCTTATTCACACAGAGTGTGAGTTATTTGTGCTTTACCATTCCTTGTTCACATGCCATAGTGCACTTTGGGTTTTTGTAAACTTGCTCACACACTTGGAGTTTTGTTGAGTGGTTTTCACATGCAGCTATGGGTGTTTCATCCTTCTTATGAGATCCACACACCACACATCATCTTCGTCACATTGATATCACTATAACAGCATCTTAGATCCTAATGTTAGGATAGTCGCGCATGCATTATCTTCATGGATCTACCCTTGTTATCCGAGTTGCCATTTTGTGTCAAGGAGCATATCTCATTTGCGGCATTTGCACATACCTTTAGCACATCGAGGCTTAGAGCTCTAGATCCTAACTCATCGACTTCTCGTAATTACAAGGTGGCATATATCATGTCATGGCTGGTTTTTTGAGCTTGAGAGTTTGATGCCTAGCCATCAAAGGCATTTGTTCGATGAAGAGGAGATTCATACCAGATGGTCTAGATCGTCCCCGTACACAGTGACTTCTTTGCCACATTGCTTGGCTACTTTGACACGGAGGGTTCGATTTTGTTTGCATAGGATGATTCTTTGTTTGGCCACTTATACGAGTGTCCCACACTCTTGAGCTACCATGATTATGTCCTTGAGGATACAGTTGACTCCGACATAGATTTAGATCATGATGATGATGTATTATACACACATAATGATGTTGTATCACACACACGCGCACATGATTATAGTGATACACATGCACATCATGACACATACACACATGATGATAGTGATTCATGTGCACATGATGACATGCACATACATGATGATGATGATGATATATGTAGCAGTAATGTGTGTGATCTAGATCATGATGACATGATCTTGGGGGTAGGCATGGCAACGAGCACATCAAGCATTACGAGCATCATAGATGTTGAGATGTCAAGATCAACATGAGCTGACACTCATGAGGTTCGTGAATGACCGTTTGACATTTACATCGCTGGCGGGTTTGGTAGCTGGCACATCGACATATCTTCATCAAAGATTCTACAACAACTAGACTAGTCCACATCTACCCACTTCTCTTAGCATGTTCACATTATGGACCGCTTGTATATACTTTATTATGTGTGTTAGTTACTTAATCTTCTTTGTAGATGTCTTTCAAATGTTGTGTGAAAAAGAAGAAAAGTTTTCAACCTCTCACCTTGTGTGTTCTCTTCTAGGGTTTGTGTGAGTGTGTGTGTGTGCTTGCAAGAGCTCAAGATCTCTTCTCCCCTACATCTTTTCATGGTATCAGAGCTTGGTTCATGCTAAGGGTTGAGCGGCAAGCAAGAGAAGCACAGGAAGCGGTACGACGGGTAAGAGCTTCATCTACTCTTCCCCCTTTGTGTTGGCTACTACACCCTTGTCGGGAGCTCTTTGGGAGGCGCCGACAAACAAACTCCGATTGAGGAGCTTTCTTCGTGGTGGGAGGAGAGCTACAGGGCAACTTTATTATCTATTGGACCCTAATTTTTGGGCCAAAAATGCATTTCGAGCAGATCTGGACCTCCATTTTTCAGTTCGTAGGCATCTCACGGGCACTGTGGGTACTTTCAATTCTGTGCATAACTCTATTTTTGGAACTACAGGAAGGGCGATTAGTTATGCAGACATTGTGTTGTTGCAAAGAGGTCTCAAAGTTGCCATTGCGTGTATGTATGCAAATTGAGATCACTAGTTGTGACAGTTTGGGTGTAGTATAGTACCGCTACAAGAATAGAGCATTTTGTGCAGGTCAAACAAGAGTGTTGTTTCTGGTAAATTTGTGTTATAGAAAAGATGCCGACTGATGGAATAAACTAGATTGTTGCAAAGAAGCTTGACAAGAACAACTTCCATGCTTGGAGGTTTAGATTGACCAATTTCCTGATGGGAAAAGGTTACTAGGACTACGCTGAAGGTGAACATAAGGAGGCACCGGAGATACCGGAGATTAATCCAACTGCTCTAGATGTAAAAGAGTTCAATGATTGTAATCAAGGAGAAATGAAAGTCATATATTATCTTTCTATTGGTATACAGGACACCATGATTGGGCATATACAGGATTCCAAGTCACCTAAGGAGGCATGGGATACCTTGGTGAAGCTATATGAAACTAACACCAAGGCGGCACGAAAGATTCAGTTAACGAATGAGCTTCATACTGTGGAGAAGAAGAATATGTCTTTGAATGATTATTCCTTGAAGATCAAGGACATTGTGGAATCCATTGCATCAATTGGTGTTTCTATTAATGATGATGATAAGGTGGAAGTGTGTCTATGTGGTCTTGGGCCACAATACAAGGCGTTCAGACGTCTATTCAGACTCGGGAGAACATTCCCAACTTCACAGATTTGGTGTCAATGTTGATCATGGAAGAGAAGAACTTGGGTGAAGATCAATAGTCTTCACAAAACAAAAACAATTCAGAGCATGCCTTCTACACAAGTGCAGGTAGAGGACAAGGTAGAGGTCATGGATGTGGCCAAGCTGGTGGCCGAACAGGTAATCAAAATTATGGTCAGCAAAACAGTAGTAATAACAATCCCAAGATTCGCAACAACAACACACAGGTGGAAGAGGCCAGTTTAGAGGTAGGGGGAGTCAACGAGGTCATGGTAGTTGGCAAAGGCATCATAATGATATACAAGGGTGTTTTTACTGTGGTAAGCCTGGACATGTGGTGCAGGAAGATTGCCATAAGAAGCCAAGTGATGCAAAATGGAAAAGTGCACCAAAACAACTATGCATCCTCCAGCATAAATAATGAGGACAATCAGAGGTTGTTTGTTATGCAACATGTGGTTAATGCTGTGTCTAGAAATGATATAGCAGCATGTAAGGATGATGTATGGTATATTGATTCAGGCGCTTCAAACCACATGACAAGTCATGGTGAGTGGTTCAAGGAAATAAAGAGTCTGGAAAGACTAGGTTTTGTTGAAACAGGGGATGGCACTACTCATCCAATTTCCCATGTTGGAGATGAGCCATTGTATGTAGGATAGTAAGGTGAAGTATCTTGCAGTTGTACTTCAGGTTCTGAACATTACAAAGAATGTGGTTTCTGTTGGCGAGATGATTGAGTAGGGTCTACAGGTCCGGTTTAACCTTGATAGATGTTATGTAGAAGACTTTAAAGATAAGTGTAGGTTGGTTGCAAAAGGCAATAGAGTAGGCATAACGTATACATTGAAGGTAAATATGCTTGAAGTGAGTGCTACAATGTCTGCAAATGCCATCAGGAGTTGTTGTAGATACAGACATTTGGCATAAGAGAATTGGGCACGTAAATGTGCAAAGAAGGAAGTCTATGCAGACTAAAGAAATTATGACAGGGCTACCTAGGTTTAAAGTTGAAGGCATGCAGAAAGTTTGTGAATCATGTCAATTTGGAAAGCAAACAAAAAACGTATTTCCACATGATAGAAATGTCAGCAAGAATGTACTAAATGTTGTGCATTCAAATGTATGTGGTCCTGCTCGTGAAGACTATGTCTCTGGGTGGCTGCAGGTACTACGTAACATTCATTGATGACCACACAAGGAAAGTGTGGGTGTATTTCATGAAGGAGAAGAGTGAAGTTTTCACTCATTTTCATAATTTCAAAGTGATGGAAGAAAAGTAGACAGGAAAGCATGTGAAGTTCCTACTAAGGTCAGATGGAGGGAGAGAATACTTCTCCAATGAGTTCTTTGAATTCTGCAAAAGAATGGCATTTGTTATATGCACATTATGTGTGTATATACTAGGAGGCTAACCCACATTAGGCTTGTGAGCATGGGAGCATGGGAAGGAACAAGCTCTAGTGGAGCATGGGCTTTAGGACTAACCTTAAGGGTTAAGGTTAGGGTCAGGCATCCAAGGGTCACACATGGGAAATGGAGAGTCAAGAGTCACTTGAGGGCCCTCCTATATAATAGGGGCATGGGGCACACTCATCAAGGGGGGCTTGGAGGCTTAGGCTATGGTCTCTTATGTAGAGGATCATATCTACTCACCTACCATTTCACACTATAGCTACATGCTATTGGATTGGAGTTATACCTCTTGATGGTATGGGACATCAAGGTAAAGATATAATGTATCCCCCCTTGGGCTCGGGGGTGGTTGGGTGGATGAGTCTATGCTTTATGCATGTTTATGCATAACAATTATCTAGAGAGATCTTAGGGTTTTACCAATGGTATTAGAGCAATCTCTGGTTAATTTATTGTAATTTTTAGCTTTTTTTTAGTAAATTTTAATATTTACTAATAAAAATATTATTTTGTTGATTTGTGTTGATGATTTGCACATGATATGGTGATTGTAACACGTGTTACTACTATTCAATGGACGAATCGATGGTGCGGAGGAATTCTGTGAGTTTAATACTATTTTTTTTCTATTTTTTATTTTTTAAAATAAGCATTAATGGAAATTTTTACAAAAATACCACATATTTTATTATGGATATTTTTGGTAGAATGGATTCCTTGAATTTTTATAATTTTTAGGATTTTTTTTCTAATTTTTTAGAAATTTTTTGAGTATTTTTATGGTTCAAAATGTTTTTTTAATACATTTTTGCGGGCTTTTCCATGGGTATGTGATCAAATTTCTGTTAATTTTCTGTTGAAATACAAATGGCAACATGTTGATGCATGAAATGCTCTCCCATGTGTGTGGGACCCTCTTCGCCTCTCAAATCTGATTTTTCTCGTCTATTTTCTTGCCGCCCGTGTGAACTTCTTAAAAGGGAATTTTAAAATTAAATATTAATTATTATTAATATTTAATTATGATTAGGCTTAGTTTAATTAAAAAGATTAATTAAAGCTTAATCTTCCTCTCTATTAACAGAGAAGGAGGGGGTGGAGAGTGAATGGTATGGAGAAGAAGGAGAGGAGAAAGGGGAGATGAGAGAGGGAGTACTCTCTCCCTCTCAAATTAGCGCATGCAGGGGGGAGGCTGCCGCGCAACCTGCGGACAAAAATTCCTCCCAAAAAAAAAATTTCCAAAGCTTGTTATTAAAGCTTCAAAGTTTTAATTTAAATTTTATTTTTTTATTTTTTAAGAGTTTTTTTATATTTATTTTTTTAAAAAACTTATCTCTGGATTTTTCTAAAATTTTCTCTTCAATCCCTTTGTCTTTTCGTATTCCCAGGAAAACTTTTGGCTTTTCGAATTCTGGAAAATCTTTTGACCTTTCGGATTCTGAAAACTTTTGACCTTTCACATTCCGATTTCTTTTTTGTCTTTTCATTTTCCTAAAACTATTGGCTTTCCGTATTCCGAGAAAACCATTGGGATTCCAAAATTTTTTGACCATTTGTATTCTAAATGCGTTCAGGGTTAATTAAAATTTTTCTTGAAAATTAGTAGAAAATTAGACAAAGGTTATCTTAAATTTCTGGAAAATGTGGGGTTGGTGTTTGGCATGCAGTGTGTCCATTCGGGCGCCCGTGACCATTCCAATTCCTTTAAAAATATAATTTTTGGCCCAAAATTTTAGAAAATTCGTTAAAATTATAAATTTTCATTGGATTTGAGAATTGTCGAGCGGAATTGGAAATTTCGTGAATGATGGGATTCTCAAGAGAAATTAGGAATTTCATAGCATGACACATGTCAATAACATGCATAGGCACATTCCATAAGCCATGGACACCAATCCAATATGTACAAATTATTTTTAGAAATCCTAGAAATTAGTATTTTTAAAATATCAATGGTATTTTAGCAAATCTATTTGCTAAAATTTTCTTGAAAAATATAGGTTTGGAATGCCATAAGATAGGTTTGGTGGAATTCAAAATTATCGTATTTTGAGGCCCTATAAAATTAGAGAAAATTAGGAAAAAATCATGATACTTCTTTTTCTCGAGAATTTAATATTTTGAGGATTATTTAATGTTGAAGTACGTTTTCACATGCTGGCATTAGATAGATGCAGGTTATTCGCATATTATTAATACGATTATACCTTGTATTAGTAGATATTTCTATTTGGATTAATTTTAAATGAGTTTTCATGATTTTTTGCCATTGTTTAGCCATTCTTTTTGGACATGTTCCTTAATTTCTTTTGATGGCTATAATCTACGTTCAAAGTGTGTTTCACCTTTGATACTTTTCCATGATAATTTATTTTGCACTTATTTAAGTGTGGTTTGTGCTTAATTTCTTAAGCCTAAGACAAATTCTATCATGGGTTAGTTGATCGGTTTGTTTTGGTGGATTTTATTGTATGTTTTTCAAGTTTTATATGGACTCATCAGGTTCTGCCTAGATCACTTGTGTTGTCTAGGGGTTTTGTAATAAGTGCTACACACATGTGTTTCACTTTCTTACTTTGGAGTTTTGTTTGAACGACACTACATTCGTATACTCCGGATTGATGAGTTGGCCACCACCAATTTTAATGCTTCTTTTGGTATGATTAATGACCATTAGATGGTATGCATTGATTTTTATGATCAAGTATGGTTTTCATGGATTCGAGGAGCTTCTATGCTTTTATCCATGGTTTTATTAAGGATCTTTTGATCTTTTGGATAATTTCATGTGCTTTGAAGGTAGCATTTGCCTTCGTTTTTTGCACTTAATTTTGTAGTATATTGCTTGTACTCTTGTACATATATTCCAACTTGAATACCTAGTTGCTAATGTATCTAGGTGAATTATTTTTCTACCCTAGCTTTATTGTGTTTATTGGGTAGTTATCATTAGAAAGGCACCAATAATTCAAAATTCTTTTCTAATGATGTACTCGGAAAGAGTTATTCCTTGATGTGGTCTCAGATATATAGAGACAGGTTTTAGTATGTGAAAGTCTGGGATAAGGCCATCTTATTCCTTTTATACAAGATTTTATTCATATTTGCTAGACAACATACTAGGGAGTTTCAAATTGTTAAGGTATGTGTGGGTGGTATCATGGTGGTATGGGACGCTAGTGATCCCTCACATATATTATCTTATGGGATAATTTGGGCTCAAGATTGTTGCTTTGCTTACATCACTTAGCATGTTGACCTCAACATTCAAAGACAATCTCATTTTCTAAATTCACTAGAAGTTATAGTGTGGGCATTCTCTAGATAAACTTCTTTTATATCTATAGCATGCATGTATTGATGAGTGTAATCTCATTGGCATTTTCACTTGTTGAAATCTCTTTCTTTAGAGTTCAACGAGTTTATCTTGTTGTGTTCGGATTAAGGAAATTTGGATTTTTTCTTTGTTGGCATTTCTTTTTCTAGTTCCGTACTTTAGGTGATTTATACAATCAACGTGATGGTTTACGGATGGACATATGTGACTCATCGAGACGCTGATGACTCTCTATGTTGATATGGGTAGTTCGGGACGTCGATTATTCTATGTGCAGATGTGGGTACGTCGGGGCACCGATGAGTCCTTGGTTCCTGCTATTATAATGCCATGTTTTCCTACTTTATTTCGAATGGTTTACAACGAGGAAATTACTTAGAGTATGAATTTCTCTGATTATCCGCACTCTGATGGGCAAACAGAGTATATGAATCAGATTATAGAGGATATGCTTCATGCATGTCTCTGGAAAAGCATCAAATTGGAAAATATCTTCCAATGATGGAATTTGCCTATAACAGTTTTAAAACATACAGCTATTGGCTTTAGTATGCCGTTCATGCTTATGTATGGCTATTAACCTAGGGCACCTATTGATGCTGGTCTTAAGGACATCGAGCTTGATGCATCGAGGGATTTCTTACGTGATATACAAGAAATGCTGACCAAAGCTCGGGATTCTATCAGGAGTGCTCAGGATAGGGCACGGTACTATGCTAATAGAGGACGCCCAATTTGGTCTTTTGAACCAAGAGTGTTGGTTTATTTAAAAGTCCCTAAAGATTTTCAGACTTTGTCGAAAGGAAAATGCTCGAATTTATCTCCTACATATTGTGGTCCATCTCGATTTATACATCGGCGGATTGGCACGGTTGTGTATGAACTTAAACTACCTCCACATGTTAGAGTTCATCATCCAGTCTTTCATATCAATAGATTGAAAGGGAAACTGGAAGGTGAGGATAATACAGTTACTCTGCAAGAACTCGTTGAAGTCGAAAAATTATCCTATGTTCCACATGAACTTGATAAGGTACTTGAATTCAGGGAAATGAAACTTTGAAGTTAACTAATCCCTAAGGTTAAAATTAGGTGGAAAGATAGGGAAATAGTTAGAGGATTCGACTTGGGAGTCGGTTGATATTGTTAAGTGCAATTCTCCTTCTTTTCATTGCAAGAGTGCAATGTTTTGAGAGAGGGGAAGTATGTTATATGCACATTATGTGTGCATATACTAGGAGGCTAACCCACATTAGGCTTGTGAGCATGGGAGCATGGGAACAAGCTCTAGTGGAGCATGGGTTAAGACTAACCATAAGGGTTAAGGTTAGGGTCAAGCATCCAAGGGTCACACACTATGGTCATCTATAATGTATCCCCATGATCACTAGCACTAGAGATAGGTTACTCTATTGAAAAGATGTAGGGGATAAGAGAGTTTGAGCTCTTGCAAGCACACACACACAAACCCTAGAAGACAACACACAAGGTGAGAGGCTGAAAATTCTTCTTCTTCTTTACACAACAAAAGAGGTCTACAAAGAAGATAAAGGGACTAACACACATAATAGAGTATATACAAGTGGTCCATAATGTGAACACACTAAGAGGAGTGGGTAGATGTGGACTAGTCAATGTAGTCCAGTTGTAGAATCTCTGGTGAAGATATGTCGATGCCAGCTACAAAACCCGCTAGTGATGTAAATGTCGAATGGTCATGTAGGAGCCTCGTGAGTGTCAGCTCATGTTGAGCTTGACAGCTCCTTCTTCTTCTTATCATTGTACAACACATACAGCCTTCCCTCGTGCTTTGTTTTCAACAATAAACATCAATTTCGTGCATTTAAAAGTCTTGTATCTAGGCCTACACCTGTGTTTTCTATTTTGTTCATTTTCTTTCAGGTAGGCAGTAGCACAGAGGAGCATAGGCTCTGATACCAAATGTTGGAAATAGGCTTGAAGGAATGCGCGCACGCATGCACGTGTACATGCACACACACACACACACACATAGTGGAGAATCTCAAGGAAGCACATAATGAGATACTAGATAGATAATGAATATGTGCTATATAAAGATGATAAATATACCCCATGATGGGTGTATACTAGCACGAGGAAAAAAACCTCCTAAGGAGGGAAAAAGTTCCCTAACTGGTCCTAGTGTGTTCATGCACATCACTACCAAATATTGCTACAAAATCAACTCCCACAATCTTCTTTGTGAAAAGTAAGTTTTTTTTGTGATTCTTCTTTTGAAGAAGTCTATTTCTCTTCTTAATAATAGTTTTTTTTTGTGATTGTTCTTTTGAAGAAGTCTCTATTTCTCTTCTTAATAATTTTCTTATTGCTTTAGATGTTATTTTAGCCCATCTTGAAGGACATAATGCCACTAAAGTGCTCTAACTATCTTGTTTCATTGACTTCCTTGGAAGTTATTTTTGCTAGGGCCTGTCAAAGATTTTCTTTAAGGTCATTCACATCTCTTTATGAGAAAAGGTTCTAACACACACAAAAAGGTGTTAATTCCCTTGAAGAACACCAAAAAAGAAAATGATATTGAGAATACAACTCGTCTATTGTTGGGTGGTATCTACATTTACCTGTTGCATGACAAGTCCTCCTTAAATTTAGTAGACATTGTTCCATGAAATGTTAAAAAAACTAGTTATAGCTTGGCTTATCCTCGTGTTGTGGAGTTTGACAACAAACATACATGAAGGCAATTAGAAAGCTAGAGAGAGAGAGAGAGAGAGAGAGAGAGAGAGAGAAAGCTAGAGAGAGAGAGAGATTGTTCTTGTTAAAAGATACGAGATTCAAACCATTGCTAAGTTTTCCAAAGCCTTGAAACCATTGCATCGCTAAGTTCTTGTTAAAAGATACGAGATTCAGACCATTGCTAAGTTTTCCAATGCTAAGTTTTCCAAAACCTTGAAATTGCATTGCTTGTTTGGTGGAAAGCAATTCCTACATCAAAGGAGGAATTGCACAAAGCTAACCTAATCGCCACACGATTTAGCTCAGTACAAACTGCAATTTATGGGTTCCACCTACGCGACTATGTCGACGGCAAGATTATGGAGATGAAGCGATAATCACGATGCATCTACTATCAGTGAGCTGTTCATCTTGGATCATTATAAAATCCTATCTTGTACGTAGCTACTAATAGAGGGAACTAAAGTGAACAAGATAGAGAACAAAATCCAACTGTTATGTGTGTAGCCTAAGCCTAACACTTACAACACAGTATGGATTATAATATCTGAAGCTGATTGAGCTCCGTAGCATTATGATAAGGTTTTGGGGATTAGCCCATCTACAAATTAGAGTCAGAATTTATCATTCTTGTATCTCATCTGTTTCAGTAATATAAAAAGGGGGGATTTTTTTTGCGAGCTCTTTTTGCCGCGCTTTTGGAGTAATGAACAAGTAGTCCGAGCTTTGCAAAGGACCAAGAACTTACTATGAGCTTTGTAAAGGACCAAGAACTTACTTACATATAAATAACAAGCTTTGAAAGATCAACAATATAAATTTCAGTCTTTTAAAGATCTAGTCCATAAAAATATTAATTACAAAGTCTTTTGATCCACATCATACTTATTGATATAATTACATATATACATATACCTATCCACATCATACTTATTGATATAATTACATATATACATATACCTATCTAAATTCATGCACCTCATATATACATATACTCATCTAAATTCATGCACCTCATACATATACACATACAAAATATACATATACATACATACATGCAAGAGCTACCTCTACATACTAACATATATACATACATACATACATACATACTTTCTTACTTACTTAAATATAAAAAACAATCCTTTAAAGATAAAAAATGTATATGCCGATCTTTAAAGTTCCAAACCATGAAAATCTCGATTACAAAGTCTTTTGATCCACATCATACTTATTGATATAATTATATATATACATATATCTACCTAAATTCATACACCTCGTAGATATACATACATACATACAAGAGCTACCTAAATTCATACACCTCGTAGATATACATATACATACATACATACAAGAGCTACCTATGCACTAACATATATACATACATACATACTTTCTTACTTACTTAAATATAAAACACAATCTTTTAAAGATCAAAAATGTATATACCGATATTTCAAGTTCCAAACCATGACAATCTCGATTACAAAGTCTTTTGATCCACAAATTATAGCATTCTTCTACGTGTCATCCTGCCTAACTCTTGGCATGCACGTCCCAAGCCTCCACATCCCGCAAAAACGTCCAAGACACCATCTCCTTCACTTGAGAAGGTCTCCACTAGCCACCTACAATGAAATGCAATCATAAATGTGCATCTAAGTATTTTGAAAAAGTTGCTATGAAAATGAACAGAATGAAAATTGTCTCACCTAAAGAACATAGGAGATCTTTCTGCACCACCTCGAATGTAGCGCTCCAAGACCATCTTCTCAAAAATGAAATTTTGTTGAGCGTTGAATAACGTCTTTGAAACATTTTGCCCAGCCTCGCGATCAATAATAGGGACATGGCAATTTACTCGATAGAACATACTAAGCGCCAATGTATCCACCTACCATAATGAGAAAACATTATGTTTGGATATCCATAGCACATAACATGTATACATAAAGGGAAATATTTGAGAGATTATGACTTACCCGTTCTCCATTCTCATACAAATAACTTGAATCCACATGAACAAACATTGTTGCATGACCAATCCAACTTTCTTTCCCATGGAATATATTTTAGGAAGTTGATCCATTAGACTCAAACACACAAACCAACCCTCATCAGCCCACAAACAAACCAACAACACTGAGTGTGGCACGTATCAATGATGAAGAAACTTGATTCCATGAGGGACACCCATCCGTATCTACATCAACAACCTATAAACCTATAGGAAAGTCAGCCCATACGAGGCGAGCCACTGTATCTGAGGGAGCATCTCTATGAGATAGAGCCTTGGGAATCTTCATCAAGAATTCTTCCACACTACATAAAAGATTTATGATGTTTGGTTTTGGTAAGTATAACTTGGAAAAGTAATTATATGGTGAAATTATTCTTTTTACCTATCTGAGCCCTCCGAAAGAGTGTGGACGTCTACCAACAATATGTGTGAAAAACATCTCTCACCTGCAAGTAAACAAGACAAAAAATGAGATGCATTTCGAAAGCACACACTTCTCAAAATAAATTTACGATGGAAAGTACTCTTACTAGTCATGTCCATGATGTCACGTTGTCCTGACACCTCCCCCTCTTGAAGATGATGCTCTGGAGGGTCTCTCTCTTAATCTTCATTTGTGGGGTATCCCTCTTGAACATCATGCATAATGTCAAGACGTCTCTTTGTTTGCCTCTCACGTTACACTTGAGACAATGTAGATGTATGCTCTTAGTGTGATTGTGGCACTCGTGACAGTAGTGTGGTGGATGGTTTTGGGGCCACGCGCGAGGATCCAACTATTGGAGATTGGGTCAAGTTTGTTGGCTGTGGGGAAGGTATTCTAGAGTCTTCTTGAGTTGGGGGCTCTCTTTCAAGCTCAGATTGGTAATTCTTAAATTCTTCAAGAAATAGATCTGCACATCCTGCACATCTCCCCCCTTGCCCCCCGTTGTTTCGGCTAGTCCAGGCCCCCGGCAAAGCCGGGGGCAGGTCTGCGCTAGCGCAGACCATCCCCCGCCGGGGGCGTGGAATGGCCGGAGCAATGGGGGGCAAGGGGGAGATCACACGTGCCTGGAGGTAGCCTAGCCGCCCACAAGCTCGTGTAGTGAAAGATCTATTGAGAAAACGTGGTGCTCATGCTAGATCAAGTGTGTGGAGCAAAAGAGCTCACAAAATACAAGAACAATATCTTGCTTATTAAGTTGTTTATGAATACAACTAGGCCTTGCTCAATTACAAAATGCCTCATAGCTCCACCTTTAAATAGGTGAGAAAGTGGACCTTAAGTCCATTCACACTCACACCCTTCTCTTCCCCTTCTACATAACCTTAGTCTCTTAATAAGATCCCCCTGCCCTCGCCCTCCACCTCCACCTCCATCTCCACCTCCATCGAGAAGAGAGAAACATTTGGAGATTAAAGAAAAAAACCATAAACCACATTTTACCTCCTAGATTAAAGAAAAAAAAACCATAAACCACATTTGGAGATTAAAGAAAAAAAACCATAAACCACATTTTACCTCCTAGATTGCTTGATTCTTTGATCAAAGTAGAGGCCCCCAACCAATCAATTGGTTTGGTATGTTGATGAAGTCTCCAAGGAAGATTGAAGAGAGAGAGAAGCTCCAATCTCTTCAATTTGTAGAGGATTTTTAGAGGATAATAGAAAATATCATTATTTCAGTATAATACTGGCATGGTATAGTTCTCATATTTTTTACAGAGGACTAAGGATCTATTTATAGGTGAGGGAGGCCTCTAACCAAGTCCAACTAGTTTCTAGAATTTTCCAGGTTCAGTTTGGCTGAATTTGGATAAGATTTAGACCTAGTTTTGGCTCCCTTTGGATTTGGTTTGATCTAGGAGAGAGGAGAGATAAAAATATCACAATATTTTTGAGTTTAAAACTCCACCACACATGTGAAATATGCGCCTCCTTGAAGATCCCCCTTCTCCTTACCAAGGTGTCAAAATTGAATCATTATACCCAAAATATCTCAATTTTTTAGTAATACTCATAGTTTTTTACTAATAAACCTTTTCCTTAGTCAACTCTTCATCTTATGTGAGCATTTACTCATTTTTGGGAGTTTTTCTTTTATAAATTGAATTTATCTCCTCCCCACACTTGGATTGATTCTATTGGCCCATAGGAACCTTAATTGGAGCATAATTCAAAAATTTCTAAAAATCTGGACCCTTACACTAAGGTCCTTTATACTTATTTTCAATTAATTCCAAATGCACATTGGAAAGTTCTTTTTGAATTTTTGTTTTAAGGAAAACCATTTTAGACACTAGGAGGATTTTTATATCCAAAAGTATCTCAATTTTGGATTATCTCTCTCTAGATATTTTCTCTCTCTAGGTCAAAACAAGGTAAAATAGAATCTTTCTTTTATTTCAAAGAGGGGAATAATTACAACATCAGAAGGGGAGGTTCTTACACCTGTACACCTCAAAAGCTAGAGGGAGGAATCTTACATCCTGCCCCACTTAAAAAACACGAGATGTCCTCATCTCGTAGGTGGAGTATGATCTCTTTCATCATCTTCTTCTTCTTCAATCACTTCCAGCATTATTGCCTTGGAAGTGGATGGCCTATTTGGGAACATCTCTCTTTAACTTCCGCTATTTTGAGGTGAAGGTCTTGCATTACTTTGGATTGAAACTGCGGGTTGGTTAGAGGGGCTACCTCTGGGATTTCTCTGATTTTGGCGGAATGAAACCTGATTATTCTGGAAGGAAGGAGCTAGAGTCTGGAATCTTGATCCCTGATTTTCTCACCCTGAAAACCTTGTTCCAAAAGGAGTTGGGCAATCCATACTGCGGTGTCCAAATCCTTGACAGTTATAGCATTTCACTCCCTTGTTCTAAAGGGTGGAACTTCTGAAGTTCAATTCCAAGGGATTGAGTTCTGGGAAAAGGACATTTCTTCCATTCTGGAACTTCCCATATCCTGGGCTTGACCCTTATATCTCTTAGACGGTGGAAGGTTGGAATCACCTTCTAGAGCTAAAAAACTTTTAAAAGGTGATGGTGCTGGCTTCGGCAGGACCTTGACATCAAAGGCCTTGGCGAAATCCTTCGCCATCCGCACTACTTCGGCCATGGAAAGTGGCTTGGCATTCTTCACTAGGATATTCAAAGGTTTGTTCAGTCCCCGAATGAACCTGGCCAACATCAGCTGTTCTTCATCCAGCAGTGGCAAGTATTTGAGGAGGAGAGCAAACGCTTGGTGATATACTTCAATAGTTGTGCTCCCCTAGGTTAACTCTAAGAATTTGTTCATCTTTGTTTCCAAAAAGCCGAGAGAATAGAATCTCTATTAACAGTAGCAATCTGTCAGCACAATCCACTAATCTCATATTGATTTGTTGAAGTCATTATCGGCATTCCAGTTACGAACATCATCACACGAACTCGTCCCATTCATCCTCATTGTGGCTTTGCTCAGCTTATTACATTTTAACCAAAATTTAGGAATCATCATTTTTCAATCAAAATCCAAATCAACTCATCAGTTCTCAACCAAAATTTTAAAATCATATCAACCACATTTGAATTCATCATCTCGATAGCATTTATGCTTATAATTTCAAGTCTTAGATTTACTCGTATAGAGCTGCAATTATACCCTCGGTATATACGGGTAGTCGTGGTCCTTGGAATTATAAAGTAAATACCATCATGTCTAGGCCTCAAGCAAGTCAAGGATTCCATACAATTGCGGAATTTCCATTTGAAGACAACTACCAATTTATGAATTTCAGTCTGAATATCAATTAGTATGAATTTCATCACACAATTCCAACCTTTTACTTATACTTCATAAATTTTTGACATTTTTGGCTTCTTGGTTGATTCACTTTAGTCAATTCACTCTGATACCAGCTGAAAGATCCCTGCCCATTCCGCGCAACGAATTTGGGGGTGCTAGTAGGCGGAAGTAGCACTTCTTGTACGGGCCAGGATCCTTCACTCGGGACCTTGCCCACGGATATCCGGTGAAGAGACTAATCCCTTGGTTCTTCAAAAACCGAACCCAAAAAATCTTCCCCCTATCGGAAAGCACGGGTGATTCCTCCAGGATATTTGTACTCTAACGTAGTCAGGGTCATTATTGACCGAACTTACGAGTCACTTGGTCAGATCAAGGAAGAAACTTGCACTTGGATCATAGAAACCAACGCTTTTTTCCCCATCGAGAGGCACATCCGTTGATTCTTTTTTCATAGAACAATTACTATCCAAGATTTGCTTCATCTATTGTAATGATAACAGAATTAAGTCTCATTTTACGAATCCATCAATCCAGCCTAACTCCATCCAGTCCCATGGGTTATCCAATCGCCCAACCACTGTAGTGATTGGATCTAATTAGGAATTTGGTTAGGTTTTGTCCCAAGTAAGTACCAGGGAAAAGAGTTCCCAGGCCCGCTAGCCAGATATTCGTGCAAATTTTGATGCCAGTCACACCACTTATACACCCAATATGAAATTGCCTTTTTCACAGATTCAGCTATCTTTAAAACAATCATTTAATGAAACCATAGTGTCACTGATCATAATCCTCCAAAATATCCATTTGAATCCTAATTTCTAATCATTCCTTCGTCGGTGTACCTATGGCATCATTGGCAACCAAAATTCTCACCACTTGTCCCTCAGGGGCCTTTTCAATAGTACCTAGCTCATAGTATCTGACAATATATTGACTTATAAAAGTCAAGATGGAATCTCCGTTGAAGATCAGCAAGATGAACCAACAGATCCATATAAAAGAGCCATGGACTCATCCATTGAGGACCAGCAAGGTCAATCAACCAGATCCATGCCCGGTTTCAGAAAACAACTCTTACTCCTTGTTCCAATATCTTTCCCGATGCACGTGTGGGTATCTTCGGCAACCCAGAGCCCGAGCACCGTATGGTCAACACCCTCTAGGATCCTTCGTAGGTGACCTAGCGCTTCACTCATAGCCTGCTTCCTTGGTCCCTCATCCGCCGTACTGGAAGCTCACCATTTGAGTCGAACTCAGGCTGGTCAATGTTGAGATATCGAGCTCATCTAGTGAGGTGGTGGGGATAGGCCCCACACTTACACCACCGGCATGGTTGGCGAGATCATGGGTGATATGCGGCCAGTGGGATGACAGGCTGTGTGACAGCCGTTCTAGAGACTGGCATAGTTATAGCGCCAGCTCATTTACTTGGGTTCACACTATAGAGAACCCTAGTATGTATTTGGTTGAGTACCTTTTCATATGGTGTGTACTCTTATCTTTGTATATGGTGTGTTGAGTGTTGTGTGAAGAAGAAGAAGATTTTCAGCCTCTCACCTTGTGTGTTCTCTTTTAGGGTTTTGTGAGTGTGTGTGTGCTTGCAAGAGCTCAAGCTCTCTTCTCCCCTGCATCTTTTCATGGTATCAGAGCCTGGTTCATGCTAAGGGCTGAGCTGCAAGCAAGAGAAGCATAGGAAGCAGTACGAGGGTAAGAGCTTCATCTACTCTTACCTATTTGTGCTGGGCGACTACACCCTTGTCTCGGGAGCTCTACTACAGGAGGCACCGACAAACGATCTCTGATTGAGGAGCTTTCTTCGAGGGAGTAAAGCTATAGGGCAACTATCGGATGTCCTATCGAACAATATTTTTTGGGCCAAAAACGCATTTCGGGCGCATTAGGATCTCCGTTTTTCAGAAAGCAGGCGATTTCAAGCACTGCAGGTAAGTCATCGATAGAAGCTCGGCTATGGAGCCTTGAGCTTAGCATGAGCAAAGGAGAGCTTGCTGTCGTGTTAGGTGCTATATGGTATAATTTTTTAATTCTCAAGGTTCAAACTGAAGTACCTTTTAGTTTGCACTGTGTAGGTTGCAACATTCACTTTGAAATATTATATGCTAAAACTTTGTTTTAAGAACTGCAGGAAGACAGATTGGTTGTGCAGACATTGTGTGTGATGCAAGGAGGTCAACGTTGCCATTTGGTGCATGTATGCACATTGAGGTCACTGGTTGTGACATTTGAGTGTAGTACAATACCGCTGCAGAAAATACAGTAGTTTGTGCATGACAAACCAGAGTGCTGTTTCTGGTAAATTTGTGTGTCTGGCAAGATGTCAAATGATGGAATAAACCAGATTGTTACTGAGAAGCTTGACAAGAATAACTTCCATGCCTGGAGGTTCAGGTTGACAAATTTCCTGATGGGAAAGGGTTACTGGGGCTATATAGAAGGTGAGCATGGAAGAGGCACTAGAGATCCGACTGCTACTGCAGATGTGAAAGAGTTCAAGGATTGGAACCAAGAAGCCAGAAAAGTTATTTATTGGCTCTCTATCAGTATACAGGACACCATGATTGGGCACATACATGATGCCAAGTCCCCCAAGGAGGCGTGGGACACCTTGGTAAAACTCTATGAAACGAATACCAAGGCACGAAGAATGAACTTCATACTGTGGAGAAAAAGAGTATGTATGTGAATGACTATGCATTGAAGATCAAGGGTATTATGGAATCCCTTGCATCTATTGGTGTTTCACTAGATGATGATGTGATAAGGTGGAAGTCTATCTATGTGGTCTCGGGCCACAATACAAGGCATTCAAGACATCTATTCTGTAAGATCCCTGACCCCACTGTGCAATGAATTTGGGGGTGCTAGCAGCGGAAGTAGCACTTCTTGTGCAGAGCAGGGTCCCACACTCGGGGCCTCGCCCACGGATATCCAGACAAGAGACTAATCCATCGGTTCTTCCAAAACCAAATTTGGAAAAACTTCCCTTGCCCGGAAAGCACGGGCGATTCCTCTAGGATAACTTTTCTCTAACGTAGTCAAAAGCCTAAACTAACTGAACTGATCTGACCGAACCTGTAAGTCCCATAGTCAGATCAGGGAAAAGATTGTGACCAACGCTTTTTTCCTCATTGAGAGGCACAGCCATTCATTCTTTTCCATAGAACAATTTTTATCTAGGATTTACCTCATCTGTCGTACTATACAGAAATTGAGTCTTGATTTACGGATCCATCAATCCAGCCTAACCCCATCCAGTCCCATGGGTTAGCCAACCGCCCAACCGGTGTAGTGATGGGATCCAATTAGGAATTTGGTTAGGTTTTGTCCCGGGTACTAGGGAAAAGAGTTCCCAGGCCCCCTAGCCAGATATTCATGCAAACATAAAACTAGTCACACCACTTACACACCCAATATGAACTTGACTTTTTCACAGATTCAACAATCTTTAAAACAATCATTTAATGAAACCATAGTGTTACTGATCATAATCCTCTAATTATCCAGTTGAATCCTAATTTCCAATTCATTCCTTCATCGGTGTACCTATGGCATCATTGGCAACCAGAACGCTCACCACCTGTTCACTCAAGGGCCTTTTCAATAGTTCCTAGCTCATAGTACTCGACAATATAATCACATAAAAATATCCAAATGGAATATCCGTTGAAGATCAGCAAGATCAACCAACAGGTCCATAAATATAAAAGAGCCATGGACTCATCCGTTGAGGACCAGCAAGGTAAATCAACCAGATCCATGCCCGAATTCAGAAAACAACTCTTACTCCTTGTTCCAATATCTTCCCTGATATACTTGTGGGTATCTTCGGCGACCCAGAGCCCGAGCACCGTATGGTCAGTACCCTCTAGGATCCTTCGCAAGTCACCTAGCGCTTCACTCATAGGCCGCTTCTCCTGGTTCCTCATCCACTATACCGGAAGCTCACCATTTAAATAAAACCGAGGCTGGTCAAGACCTCGGCGTCCGACCTTGCTATGCGAGACGTCCTCTGTTGACTCTCCGTTTTAGCAGTTGCAACTTTAACACATAGGTCTCCACGGCCTCAATCACAAGACAGTCAAAATGCTTTCCCAGCATTCTTGACATAAAACAATCATTTAAAAACAGATTTCACATATAAATACAGTTCCAATAATATTTCCATCTTTTCTCATTACTCCGCATCCTTCCACATTAGTCCCCATCTTTTCTCATTACTCCGCATCTTTTCACATTAGTCCCCATCTTTTCTCATCTTACCACAATTTTATTTTCTTCATCGATCCCTATCACATCACATCATTTCCACATCAAATCACATCCAATCGCATCATCCACACATCAATCCACATCATCCATACATCCATCCACATCAACCACATCAATCGACATCATCCATACATCCATCCACATCAATCCACATCATCCATACATCCATCCACACCAATCCACATTATCCACACCTTCCATACATTCATCCACATCAATCCACACGTCAATCCATATTATCCATACATCCATCCACATCAATCCACATTATCCACACATCCATTCACATCATCCACACATCCATCTACATCAATCCACATTACCCACACATCAATCCACATTCATTTCATAAGTATTCCCATTCCCATCTAATCACATCTTTTCTATCTCATCACTTACTTCCTCATTTATCCTCATCAGGTCTCATCCACTTGCATCTACCCATACATCTCATCACTTCACCACTTATCGTTCATTCACATCCTGATTCACATCACATCACATCCATTCATCTCCCTTATCATTCATTCACACACATGTTTACATCCTAATTCACATGCTATCACATTCATTCACATCCCTTATCATTCATTCACATCTCAATTCACATGTTGACATCCTGATTCATTCATTCACATGTTTACATTCATTCATTCACATGTTTACATCTTGATTCATTCATTCACATCCCGATTCACATGTTTACATCCTGATTCACATGCTATCACATTCATTCACATCCCTTATCATTCATATCTATCCAATTTACATCACATCTCATCGCCTCAATTCTCATCCATATCCATCACATTTACATCCACATGTATTCTCCCACATACATCCACATCCATACTTTTCACATACACATCCACATCTATCCTTTCACATACATCCACATCCATACTTATCACATACACATCCACATCTATCCTTTCACATACATCCACATCCATTCTTCACATACATCCACTTCTATTCTTCACATACATCCACATCCATCCATCCATTCATTCACATTTATCTGATTCACATCACATCTATCCATCCATTCATTCACATTTATCTGATTCACATCACATCTATCCATCCATTCATTCACATTTATCTGATTCACATCACATCTATCCATCTATTCATTCACATTTATCTGATTCACATCACATCTATCCATCCATTCATTCTTTTATAAAAATCAACTTTAGTGTGGGAATAACACTTTTATAAAAATCCCTTTATACATCTATGTATGCATAAATTCGAAATTGATGAGAATAACTCTTTTGAAATAAAAATAAATTCCTTTATGCATCTTTATATACATAAATTCAAAATTGATGAGAATAACTCTTTTGAAATAAAAATAAATTCTTTATGCATCTTTCTATGCATAAAATCTAGTTGAATCAGGAGAGAGGAGAGATGAAAATATCTCATTATTTGTGAGTTTAAAACTCAACCACACATGTGAAATAGGCACCTCCTTCATGAGGGGAATTCCCCCACACTGAGGTGTCAAAAATGCATCATTTCTCTAAATATCTCTTCTTTTTTAACTAATATCCTTGTCCTCAGTCAACTCTTCATCTTATGTGAGTATTTACTCATTTTTGGGAGATTTTCTTTATTTCTTCAATTTATCTCCTCCCTACATTTGGATTAATCTAATTGGCTTCTCTTAATCTAAATTTTTTTGAAAATCTAGACCCTTAGGATAAGGCCTTTTGAACAGATTATAATTGATTTCTAATGCACCTTCTGAAAATCTTTTGAACTTGTGTTTCGAGGGAGTTTATTTTAATAAGAAGAGATATTTTCCATCCAAAAATATCTAAAAATTGAATAACCTCTCTCTAAAACATTTTCTCTCTCTAGGCTAAAATAGGGTAAAACAAGATCTTTCTTTTATTTCAGAGAGGGGAATAATTATAAGCTCAGAAGAAGGGGAGGTTCTTACATGTGCACACCTCAAAAGCCAGAGGGAGGAATCTTACATATTGAGACTCGGGAAAACATTCCCAATTTCACAAAAACAGTTCAGAGCAATAGGCCTTCTACACAAGTTCAAGAAGAGGACGAGGTAGAGGAGGCCATGGACGCAGCCAAGGAGGTGGCCAAACAGGTAATCAGAATTATGGCCAGCAGTAGCAAACAACAACAGTCCAAGAATTCACAACAACAACAACATGCAGGTGGAAGAGGCCAATTCAGATGCAGGGGGAGTCAAAGAGGTCATGGAAATTGGCAAAGGCAGTATAATGATACACGTGGATGCTTTTATTGTGGTAAGCCTAGACATGTGCAAGCAGATTGTCATAAGAAGCAGGCTGACATGCAAAATGGAAAATTGCAGCAAAACAACTATGCATCCTCGAGCAGAAACAATGAGGATAATGAAAGGTTATTTGTTATGCAGCATGTCGTTAATGCCATGTCTGAAAATGTTAAAGCAGCACATAAAGATGATGTATGGTACATTGATTCAGGTGCTTCAAACCACATATGACAAGTCATGGGGAGTGGTTTCAAGGAGATGAAAGACCTTGAAAGACCAGGTTTTGTGGAAACAGGGGATGACACTGCTCATCCAATTGCCCATGTTGGATATGTGCCATTGTCTATGCAGGATGGCAAAGTGAAGTACCTTGCAGATGTACTTCATGTTCCGAACATAACAAAGAATCTGGTTTCAGTTGGCGAGATGATTGAGCAGGGTTTGCAGGCTCGGTTTAACCCTGATGGTTGTTATGTTGAAGACTTTAAAGACAAGTGCAGGTTGGTTGCAAAAGGCAACAGAGTGAGCAGAATGTTTACATTGAATGTAAACATGCCTGAAGTGAGTGCTACGATGTTTACAAATGGTTTAGGAATTATTGCAGACACAGACATTTGGCATAAAAGGATTGGACATGTGAATGTGCAGAGAATGAAGTCTATGCAGACTAAAGGAATTGTGACAGGGCTGCCAAAGTTTAAAGTTGAAGGTATGCAGAAAATATGTGAAGCATGCCAATTTAGAAAGCAAACAAAGCATGTATTTCCATGTGACAGAAATGTGAGAAGAAATGCACTAGATGTTGTGTATTCAGATGTATGGGGTCCTACGAAGACCATGTCTATGGGAGGCTGCAGGTATTATGTGACATTGATTGATGACCACACAAGGAAAGTGTGGGTATACTTCATAAAGGAGAAGAGTGAGGTGTTCGCTCATTTTCAAAATTTCAGAGTTAAGGTTAAAAAGCAAACAGGGAAACATGTAAGGTGCCTAAGGTCAGATGGAGGGGGAGAGTACTTCTCCAATGAGCTCTGAATTTTTGAAGAAGAATGGTATTCAAAGACAGTTTACATGCAGATACACTCCGCAGCAAAATGGAGTTGCTAAGCGGAAAAACAAGCACATTGCTGAGATTGCACGAGCATTGATGGGAGAGAAGAATATGCCGCATAGCTATTGGGCTGAGGTTGTTTTTACAGTAGTTTACATCATGAATAGAACTCCAACTGTAGCCATACATGATGTAACTCTAGAGGAGAGGTTTACTCGTCGCAAAAAACCTAATTTGTCTCATCTGAAAGTCTTTGGATGCATTGCATATATGCATGTGCCAGATGAGCTGAGAACTAAGTTGGATCCAAAAGCTGAAAAATGTGTGTTTATTTGGTATTCCCTTGAGCAAAAGGGATACAAGTGTTATATCCTGCTACACGTGAGTTGAGGGTAAGCAGGGATGTTGTTTTTGATGAGATGATTAGCTGGTATGCTGCTGAAAAAAAAGCTGTTGGGGCTGATATGAGTGGAAATGTGGTTGCACAGAATGCAAGTCAGTAACAATCATAGTCTTTGAGTGGACCAGGAGAGTCCTCATCTAGTGGTTCAATTGATTGACCATGGAGTGGCAAGCTGCGTCATAATACCAGTCTTGCAAATGTGATTAGTACATCACATAAAGGCAAAGAGAAAGTGATTGAGCTCCTTAGTATGCATGACATTTCTGCAGGTCATTCTCATGCTGATGGAGAGTCTAGTGGCTCAGAGATGAGCCTGAGAACACCTGGTGTAAAGAAGGCTATGGAAGCCATGAATGCAAAGCTGCGAAGATCTCGAAGAGTGAAGAATCCTGTGCAGAGAGGTTTACCTATGATGGTTATGTGGCACATCACTATGCATACATGGCAAAAGTTGTACAGGTTGTGGAGCCCACATGCATTGATGAGGCTGTTGGAAATGTGTGTTGGGAGAAAGATATGGATGAGGATATGGATGCACTATATGGAAATGAGACTTGGGATTGAATGCAATTGCCTGAAGGCAAGAAAGCCATTGGATGCAAGTGGGTGTACAAAGTAAAACATAACAGTGATGGAAGCATAAGCAGGTACAAGGCTAGATTGGTAGTAGCCAAAGGATATGCGCAGACATATGGCATTGATTATGAGGAAACTTTCAGCCCAGTTGCCAAGATGGCAACAGTGAGAGTTATGATAGCAGTGGCTATGTCAAAGCAATGGTCTTTACATCAGATGGATGTAAAGAATGCATTCTTGCATGGGTATTTGCAGGAAGAGGTGTATATGTTGCAGCCACCTCATTATGAGGATGTGAGTCACCCCGAGCATGTTTGCAGGTTGAAGAAAGCCTTGTATGGCTTAAAACAAGCACTAAGAGCATGGTTTGACAAGATTTCTGAATATCCTACTACTATTGGCTTTCATGTAGCCAATGCAGATTTCTCGCTGTATGTGAGATACGGTGATAGAGGGGTTATGCTTGTTGTTATCTATGTAGATGACCTGATCATTATGGGGGACTATGATGCAGAGATCTTTGATGTAAAGATCTTGCTTAAACAGAAGTTTGAGATGAAGGATCTGGGGGAACTCAGATATTTCTTGGGCATTGAGGTGATTAGGTCACCACATGGTATTGGAGTACAGATTCAGGAGAGATTTTGGAGGATCCTACTATGTATAGGCACATAGTAGGAAGCTTGATCTACATGACGGTCACCAGGCCAGATTTGAGATATGCTGTTTGGTTGGTGAGCCAGTTTATGCAAGTTCCTAGGAAACCGCATTTGGATGCATTGAGACGCATAATACTGAGGTATGTGAGGTCTACTTTGCATTGTGGACTATTTTATGAAACTGGGACAGAGATATGTGTACATGGGTACACAGATGCTGATTGGGCTGGTAGTATCTCAGATAGAAGATCTACTACTGGCTTCATGTTTTCTTTGGGGAGTGCTGCTGTGAATTGGAGCAGCAAGAAGCAGCCTACGGTTGCTCTATCTAGTACAGAGGCCGAGTACAGAGGTGCTGCTATGGCAACATGTGAGGTAGCTTGGTTGAGAAAGCTACTTGCAGATTTGGGTCTATCAGTGTGGATAGACAAGTTGTCATTTTCTGTGACAACATTAGCAGTATACAATTGACCAGGAACCCAATTTTTCATGCTCGCACGAAGCATATAGAGGTCCACTACCATTTTGTAAGAGAGAAGGTTTTGGCAGGAGACGTTGACCTTGTCTATGTCAGCACACAGGATCAAGTCGCTAACATCTTCACCAAAGCATTGGATACAGAGAAGCTCCACAGATTTAGGTCTTCGCTTGGTGTACATGAGATAGAGTTGAGCTCGAGGGGGAGTGTTGAGATATCAAGCTCATCTAGTGAGGTGGTGGACGCTTGGGGAATAGGCCCCACACTTACAGCACTAGCATGGTTGGTGAGATCATGGGTGATATGCGGCTAGTGGGATGACAAGGCTGAAGTCATTTATTGTCATTCCAGTTACGAACATCATCACAGGGACTCGTTCTATTCATCCTCATTGTGGCTTTGCTTAGCTTATTACATTTCAACCAAAATTCAGGAATCATCATTTTTCAATCAGAATCCAAATCAACTCATCAGGTATGGCATCATTGGCAAGCCAGAACACTCACCACCTGATAGTTCCTAGTTCATAGTACCTGACAATATATTCACTTATAAAAATCAAGATGGAATCTTCGTTGAAGATCAGCAAGATCAACCAACAGATCATCATTTAATTCAATATGCTAGGAATTTCTCTTTTCCCATCTAAATGATGGAATTCCAAATTTCATAGGAATTCCTCTTCTAACATTTAAATATTTCTCATAAATAAAATAAATTTATCTCATCTGTTGAGGACCAGCAAGGTCAACCAAATCCATGCCCGATTTCAGAAAACAACTCTTACTCTTAATTAAATTACTCATTAATTCTAATATACTAGGAATTTCTCTTTCCCCATCTAAATGATGGATTTCCAAATGTCATAGGAGTTCCTTTTTCAACATTTAAATATTTCTCATAGATAAAATAAATTTATCTAAATTTCATCTTTGAATTTAATTAAAATACTCATTAATTCCAATATACTAGGAATTTCTCTTTTTCCATCTAAATGATGGAATTCCAAGTGTCATAGGAATTCCTCTTTTAACATTTAAATATTTCTCATAGATAAAATAAATTTATCTAAAATCCATCTTTGAATTTAATTAAAATACTCATTAATTTCAATATACTAGGAATTTCTCTTTTCCCATCTAAATGATGGAATTCCAAATGTCATAGGAATTCCTCTTTTAACATTTAAATATTTCTCATAGATAAAATAAATTTATCTAAAACTCATCTTTGAATTTAATTAAAATACTCATTAATTCCAATATACTAGGAGTTTCTCTTTAGCTCCACTTTGACGAAATGAGTATTTTTAAAAATTCTTATTCAAAAAATAGCCCAAGGAGCTATTAATAGTTATGCGTACAAAATTGGGCTTGATTTTTCACTTTTACAAAAATAGCTCAAACACTAGAGCTTGTTCACACTAGCTTGTTCACACACTAAGTGTAAATAATCAAAACTCTTCTAACTTATATGCTAGAAATATAGCAACGCCATGGACAAGGATGCATAAATAATATGTACAAGTATATGGCATGTGGCCAAAAAAATTATATGAAATAATGATGTTCCGAGATGATATAGACTAGCGGTACGAGGATGCCCGAACGCTAGTGTGCCATCCTTGTGAATTGGTATCGTGGGTGACCCCACATTAAATACTCATTAACTAGTGTTATCCGCATAGCTTGAGACCATGTTTGATGGGTGTATGTTGTTGAGGTGTAACAAGTAGTGCCATGCTTGACAACTATATTGTGGTCAAGTGAAACAAGTGGACTATGCTAAGCAACTGCACACAGTCGAAGTAGCGTAACAAGTGGTTTATGCAATCAATGTGCCATGTTAATTGAAAGTGAAACAATGGTAATACACGCCATGCTAGATGATGTGTATAATGATACTCTCATCGTATAGTGAAACAAGTAGTAAGTGTATATTGTGTTTGTGTCTATCAATGTTTTATATTGGGAAGGGCAATTAATTGCAACAACTAATATGTTTACATTTGCGAGACAGGCCGATGACCAGTGCATGTGTCGCATATGGAGCATCTTGTCTATATCATCTCGGAACATTATTATTCCGTATTATTTTATTGGCCACATGCCAAATATTTGTACATATTATTTATGCACGCTTGTCCATGGCGTTGCTATATTTCTAGCACATAAGTTAGAAGAGTTTTGATTATTTATACTTAGTGTGTGAACAAGCTTTAGTGTTTGAGCTATTTTTGTAAAAGTGGAAAATCAAGCCCAATTTTGTACGCATAACTATTAATAGCTCCTTGGGCTATTTATTGTGAATAAGAATTCTCAAAAATACTCGTTTCGTGGAAGTGGAGCTACACACATGAGGGGGGCGATTGCACCCAATCTTGTGTTCTTTGATTTTATGCTCTTGAGTTATGCTATGGTATCTATTGTTTTGTTATTTATGAATTTTTGTATTAATCAATTCTCCATGTACCTTGGTCCTTGTAATAGTAAACTGTAATTTATAGCTAGCTAAACCGTGATGGGTAGGTTAGCTTTGCAGAATTATCTATTGAGATGACAACGACCTACAATTCCTCCTTTGATGTAGGAATATCTTTCCACCAAACAGGCAACATAATTTTAAGGTTTTGGAAACCTTAGAAATGGTGTGAATCTTGTATCTTTTGAGACCTTCCCTCAAGATTAGCAGCATCTCTGAACCTTTGTTTAGACAGCTGACTACATACTGATTCAGTCAGCCCATTTAGCTGACTCATAGGAACTCTATAGGTTAGAAGCTAGCTCCAGTAAGCTAACTCTCATAGTTGATTTCTCTGATAGATGATTCAGACTTGTGACTCGGACCTGCAAAATTAAAAAAATTTAAAACATGTTATTGTAGAATACTATTGAGCCTTCCCTTGCTCCAAGCCAGGATCAACTATGGAGCACCTTCCCTTAAGGTAATCTCCATCATGCCAAGGCCTTCTCTATGCTTGAAAAAGAGCTCTTTGCATAGGGCTTTAGTAAAGATGTATGTAGCATTCTCTTTGGTATTGCAATGCTACAAAACTATGTCACGTGTGTGTATCTTCTCCCTTATGAGATTTAAAATATATATTGCAACCTTTAAAATATTATGATTTACCTACTACATAAGCTTTAAAAAGCTTATATTTACATGCTTCAAAGCCTTCCATACCCTGCGAAAAGAAAGGAAATTTTATAAAAGCAAAAACAATTTCAGCAAGTCTGCATTTTCTTCTTTGATAATTTTTCAACTCTTTTTATGAATTCTTCAACACATTATTATTTGAATTTATTGTCAACATCAAGGCATTATTGTATTATTATTCTTCATTGGACACCATCAACTTCAAGTGCTTCAAACGAGACTTCTTTCGAATATACGAGACTCAAATAAGTTTGTTACTTTTTCTATTTTATTTTTGCACTTTCATATTATTTTGCTTCATTCTTCTACAATGGCAACCTATCCTCTACCCCCAACCATTCAAGAACAATTTCAGTCACTTCAAAATCAGATTCTTGTTGAGAAGGAGTTGAGGATGGATTTAGAAGACAGGTTATCCCGCAAAAAGAGGCATAGACATGTCAGTGCTATCGTACAAGCTACTCTTCGAGCTCAAGAGTCTACAAAAGAAAAGAAGATTAGCTGCAAAGCTTTTACTTTTCATAAATTTGATGGCAAAAGGATGCTCGCACCATACTTACGTGGCTTAGTTAACTAGATGATTATTTTTCAAGGGAGAAATTCTGTGAGAAAGACAAAATCAAATCTACTACTAATCACTTGGTGGACAATGCAACATTATGGTGGAATGTCATTATAATTTACCTACTACATAAGCTTTAAAAAGCTTATATTTACATGCTTCAAAGCCTTCCATACCCTGTAAAAAGAAAGAAAGGAAATTTTACAAAAGCAAAAACAATTTCAGCAAGTCTGCAGAGGCAATTTCTTCTTCGACAATTTTTCAACTCTTTTTAACACGTTATTATTTGGATTTATTGTCAACATCAAGGCATTATTGTATTATTATTCTTCGTTGGACGCCAACTTCGAGTGCTTCAAAATCAAGACTTCTTTCGAATATACGGGACTCAAATAAGTTTGTTACTTTTTCTATTTTATTTTTGTACTTTCATATTATTTTGCTTAATTATTCTACAATGGCAACCTATCCTCTACCCCCCCAACCATTCAAGAACAAATTCAGTCACACTACAAAATCAGATTCTTGTTGAGAAGAAGTTGAGGATGGATTTAGAAGAAAGGTTATCCCGTAAAAAGAGGCATACACATGTCAGTGCTACATGTATTTGTTGCAAAAGGGATTTAGAATATTTTTAATAGCATTAAGGCATGCCATGCCTCATTAGCATATGTACTTTGGATGGTGATACTAGTTCAGCTGTAGCATTTGCTTGTCAATGATGATGATGACCATTCTAAATACCAAATGATGCTATAGTGCAAAAAAGCCAAAATCAAACAAAGGCAATTTTGAACTGACACTCCTCGAGATGTCCATGAAAGCCTTATAACATACAAATGAGCTCTAAAACACTCCCAAAATAGATATACACCACCTTGTAACACAAAATTTTAGTTAACATAATTAACATCACACTTTAGGGTATAGCTTCTCCACCTAAGAGGGTAGTCTTTTTAAATTAATTTTGAAAAAAATCCTTAAATTTATTAAAAAAAAGGGATCATTTTATTCATGAAAAATTCATAGGTAAGAGGTAAATACCCCTTGATGTGAACGTACGTGATACACATAGGGTTTCTTAATAGTTCACCTCTGAGGTACACACGTTCCAAGAAAAAAACCTCTAAGAATTTAGTAATTGACTATTTTGGCCAAAATTTTTTGTCTAGTGGATATTTTGTTCATTTGGCTATTTCTAATGCTAGTCAATTTGAATATTTTTTTAATTCTAGAAAATTGTATATTTTTTTGAATTTTTACCTTAATAATCTCTCTCCCTCTCTCCTTGCTCTCAAGGAGAGAGGGAGAGGGAGAGGGAGAGAGACTATCTCACTCTCCCTCTCGGAGAGAAAGAAGGAGAGAGAGAGAGATAGAAAGAGGGAGGGGGAGAGAGAGAGATGTCTTCCCTTATGAAGATCTCGCTACCGTTGAGGCATGTTTGTGATTTTGAGAGAGAGAGATAGAGATGTCTTGCCTCATGAACATCTCTCTCTACCCCTTTGGGAGATGTTCATGATTGAGAGAGAAGAGAGAGAGAGAGAGAGAGAGAGAGAGAGAGAGAGGGAGGGGGGGTTTCCTATTCCAAAACACACTCTCTCACAAGGGTATCAACTCTCTCATTCGCATTGGAAGGATGTCTATAGAATAAGTTGTGTGTGACCTTGGCCTTATAGAATGTATCTTGAAAACCCCTTATGTTTGATATTGGCCCTCCTAAATGACCTCTTCTTCAAGACACCATCTTCAGATTCCAATGGTGATCAAATTCAGAGAACCGAGCTCAAGAGTTCACAAAAGAAAAGAAGATTAGCTACAAAGCTTTTACTTTTCATAATTCTGATGGCAAAAAGGATACTGGCACCATACTTGCTTGGCTCAGTCAACTAGATGATTATTTTTCAAGGAAGAAATTCTCTGAGAAAGATAAAATCAAATGTGCTACTAATCACTTGGTGGCCAATGCAACATTATGGTGGAATGTCATTAGAACCAGCAACCCAAGCACCAACCAAAATCTTGAAAAACATTTCAAAAACTCATCAAGAAAGATTTCCTACCTTCACAATATAAAGCTAAAGCTCGACCATGATGGTCTATATTCAAACAGCTTGACGAAGAGAATATATCAGCTTATGTGGATAGGTTTTGGCAAACTTTATTACAAATGCAGGTAATCAAGAAGGTTTGTACCAAGGATCAAAGAAGAAAGTTCACAATAGGTTTGAAACTTGCAATTTGATCAGAGGTGAATATATTTCGACCGCATTCTCTTAGCTGAGCTATTTCATTAGCCTTAAATTGTGAAAAGAAAGATGGTTTTCCTAAGAAACCAATGGCACACCAAACCTCGACACATCAACATTTTTGAAGCCTAAACCCTCTCCAATATCAATTGATACATCTCTTAATGACCATAACATAGGTATTGACACTAAGATAGATGATTCACAAAAAGCTAATAAAAATGATTCAAAGAAGCGTTACAGGTGTAGCGAGATTGGACATATGGCATCAAATTTTCTACAGAAGTTAAAGTTTATTTCACTAGGACTTAACATCATCGATGAGATGAGTAAGAAGAGGACTACCACGAATACTCTAGCTTTTGAGGTAACATATTTATTTCATTTGATTATTTAACACTTTTTGTAAATTTAAAGGAGAGTTTTTATGTATCAAAAGTAGAAATTCTTGAAGGAGCTGGCCCTTCCATCTTGAACTATACTTTATGAATTTTTCACTATGTATTAGTGGAAGGGGACATGAGAATAATCCTATGTGAAGGATTTTGATGCATACTTGTCTCTAGATCTGTGTGGGATAATGTTTGGTGGTATGAGACACTAGAATTTATTACACATAGAAGTCCTAGATACAATGTTTTTTGTTATAATTAGAGAAGATACTAGAATTTATATATTATAAGAAAATTGATCTCCTTTTCTCGCAAATAATAAGCAAACGTGCAACTAAGGTCAGTTGCTTACCCAAGAAGGAGGGATGTTACATAATGTCCACCCTTTAGCGGTACGAGGATGCCCGAACGCTAGTGTGCCATCCTTGTGAATTAGTATGGTGGGTGACCCCACATTAAATACTCGTTAACTAGTGTTATCGGCATAGCTTGAGACGATGCTTGATGGATGTATGTTGTTGAGGTGTAACAAGTAGTGCCATGCTTATAACAAAAAACATAATTTATATGTTTTTTGTTATAATTACGCATAGAAGTCCTGTGTGGGGGGATAATGTTTGGTGGTATGAGATACTAGAATTTATTTACAGACAGAAGTCCTAGATACAATGTTTTTTTGTTATAATTAGAGAAGATACTAGAATTTATATATTATAATTTACTATAATTAGAGAAGATACTAGAATTTATATATTACAATTTACTATAATTAGAGAAGATACTAAAATTTATATATTACAATTTACTATAATTAGAGAAGATACTAGAATTTATATATAATTTCATATTGGGATTAATTATAGAGAAGGGCAATTAATTGCGGGTAATTAATATGAAACATTGATAGTAGACACAAACACAATATACACTTACCACTTGTTTCACTACGATGAGAGTATCATTATACACATCATCTAGCATGGCGTGTATTACCATTGTTACACTTTCAATTAACATGGCACATTAATTGCATAAACCACTTGTTACGCTTCGACCATGTGCAGTTGTTTAGCATAGTCCACTTGTTTCACTTGACCACAATACAATTGTCAAGCATGGCACTACTTGTTACACCTCAACAACATACACCCATCAAGCACGGTCTCAAGCTATGCCGATAACACTAGTTAACGAGTATTTAATGTGGAGTCACCCATGATACCAATTCACAAGGATGGCACACTAGCGTTCGGGCATCCTCGTACCGCTAAAGAGTAGACATTATATAACATCCCTCCTTCTTGGATAAGCAACTGACCTTAGTTGCACGTTTGCTTAATATTTGCAAGCAAAGGAGATCAATTTTCTTATAATATATAAATTCTTATATCTTCTCTAATTATAACAAAAAACATTGTATCTAGGACTTCTATTATGTGTAATAAATTCTAGTGTCTCATACCAACAAAAATTATCCCACATAGATCTAGAGACAAACTTGTATGCATCAAAATCCTTCACACAAGATTAATCTCATGTCCCATACCACAAGACTAATACATAGTGAAAAATTCATAAAGTATAGTTCAAGATGGAAGGGCCAGTTCCTTCAAGAAGTTCTACTTTTGATACATAAAAACTCTCCTTTAAATTTACAAAAAGTGTTAAATAATCAAATGAAATAAATATGTTACCTCAAAATCTGGAGTAGTCGTGGTAGTCCTATTCTTCATCATTGTCGTTGATGATATTACGTCCTAGTGAAATAAACTTTGACTTCTGTGGAAAATTTGATGCGATATGTCCAATCTCGCTACACTTGTAACGCTTCTTTGAATCATTTTTATTAGCTTTTTGTGAGTCATCTATCTTAGTGTCAATACCTATGTTATGGTCATTAAGAGATGTATCAATTGATATTGGAGAGGGTTTAGGCTTCAAAAATGTTGATGTCGAGGTTTGGTGTGCCATTGGTTTCTTAGGAAAACCATCTTTCTTTTCACAATTTAAGGCTAATGAAATAGCTGAGCTAAGAGAATGCGGTCGAAATATATTCACCTCTGATCGAATTGCAGGTTTCAAACCTGCTGTGAACTTTCTTCTTTGATCCTTGGTGCAAACCTTCTTGATTACCTGCATTTGTAATAAAGTTTGTCAAAACCTATCCACATAAGCTGATATATTCTCTTTGTCAAACTGTTTGAATATAGACCATCATGGTCGAGCTTTAGCTTTATATTGTGAAGCTAGGAAATCTTTCTTGATGAGTCTTTGAAATGTTTTCCAAGATTTTGGTTTGTGCTTGTTGCTGGTTCTAATGACATTCCACCATAATGTTGCATTGTCCACCAAGTGATTAGTAGCACATTTGATTTTATCTTTCTCAGAGAATTTCTCCCTTGAAAAATAATCATCTAGTTGACTGAGCCAAGCAAGTATGGTGCAAGCATCCTTTTTGCCATATCAGAATTATGAAAAGTAAAAGCTTTGCGTGGCTAATATTCTTTTCTTTTGTCAACTCTTGAGCTCTAAGAGTAGCTTGTACGGTTCTCTAAATTTGATCACCATTGGAATCTGAAGATGTAGCATTGACATGTCTATGCCTCTTTTTGTGGGATAGCCTTTCTTCTAATTCCATCCTCAACTTCTTCTCAACAACAAGAATCTAATTTTGAAGTGACTAAATTTGTTCTTGAATGGTTGGGGGGGTAGAGGATAGGTTGCCATTGTAGAATAATGAAGCAAAATAATATGAAAGTAAAAAAATAAAATAGAAAAACTAACAAACTTATTTGAGTCCCGTATATTTGAAAGAAGTCTCATTTGAAGCACTCAAATTTGTCGTCCAACGAAGAATAATAATACAATAATGCCTTGATGTTGACAATAAATCCAAATAATAATGTGTTGATAAAAAGAGTTGAAAATTACGAAGAAGAAAATGCCTCTGTAGACTTGCTGAAATTGTTTTTGCTTTTGAAAAAATTTTCTTTCTTTCTTTTTGCAGGGTATGGAAGGCTTTGAAGCGTGTAAATATAAGCTTTTTAAAGCTTATGTAGTAGGTAAATCATAATGACATTCCACCATAATGTTGCATTGTCCACCAAGTGATTAGTAGCACATTTGATTTTGTCTTTCTCAGAGAATTTCTCCCTTGAAAAATAATCATCTAGTTAACTAAGCCACGTAAGTATGGTGCGAGCATCCTTTTTGCCATCAAAATTATGAAAAGTAAAAGCTTTGCGGGGCTAATCTTCTTTTCTTTTGTATACTCTTGAGAGTAGCTTGCATGATAGCTAGCACTGACATGTCTATGCCTCTTTTTGCGGGACAACCTATCTTCTAAATCCATCCTCAACTCCTTCTCAACAAGAATCTAATTTTGAAGTGACTGAATTTGTTCTTGAATGGTTGGGGGTAGAGGATAGGTAGCCATTGTAGAAGAATGAAGCAAAATAATATGAAAGTGCAAAAATAAAATAGAAAAAGTAACATACTTATTTGAGTCTCGTATATTCGAAAGAAGTCTCATTTGAAGCACTTGAAGCTGATGGTGTCCAATGAACAATGAAGTCTCATTTGAAGCACTTGAAGTTGAGGGTGTCCAATAATAATACAATAATGCCTTGATGTTGACAATAAATCCAAATAATAATGTGTTGAAGAATTCATAAAAATAGTTGTGTAATTGTCAAAGAAGACAATGGAGACTTGCTGAAATTGTTTTTGCTTTTGTAAAAATTCCTTTCTTTCTTTTTGCAGGGTATGGAAGGCTTTGAAGCGTGTAAATATAAGCTTTTTAAAATCTTATGTAGTAGGTAAATCATAATATTTTAAAGGTTACAATATATATTTTAAAGGTTACAATATTTTAAAGGTTACAATATATATTTTATAGCTCATAAGGGAGAAGATACACTTAGGTGGACATAGTTTTGTAGCATTACAATACCAAAGAGAATGCTACATACATCTTTACTAAAGCCCTATGCAAAGAGCTTTTTTTCAAGCATAGAGAAGGCCTTGGCATGATGGAGATTACCTTAAGGGAAGGTGTTTGAAGAGTAAGGGAAGGCTCCACAGTTGATCCATGCTTGGAGCAAGGGAAGGCTCAATAGTATTCCACAATAACATGTTTTAAATTTTTTAATAGAGGAAGCGGCAAACTTTTAATAGCAAGCATGAAAAAATATAAGTATTGACATTATGGTGTTGTCAGAAACTTGACTTATTCTAGAAAATTTTTTTTCGCATAAACCTTTAAAACTAATTTTTTTATAAGCCTTCTTTCACATGCGTTTAAAGCATTGTTAACAAATTGTGAAAAGAAAATTGAAGAGGTTCACACACACATGGGTTCGTTGCTTGGCTTTGGCTAAAATGCTTTGTACTAATTCCTCACCCAAATTTATGAGGGTCCCTTGCTCGAACCCATGGGTGCTCAAAACAGTTTGTATTTATGGTGTGTGTTGAGTTGTGCATGCATAGGCGTCACACTTCATGGGTTGGTTCCCACTTGAACATTCATGTTCACTTGGACTCAGTGGTTAATAGAGGAAGCGGCAAACTTTTAATAACAAGCATGAAAAAATATAAGTATTGACATTATGGTGTTGTCAGAAACTTGACTTATTCTAGAAAAGTTTTTTTCGCATAAACCTTTAAAACTAATTATTTTATAAGCCTTCTTTCACATGCGTTTAAAGCATTGTTAACAAATTGTGAAAAGAAAATTGAAGAGGTTCACACACACATGGGTTCGTTGCTTGGCTTTGGCTAAAATGCTTTGTACTAATTCCTCACCCAAATTTATGAGGGTCCCTTGCTCAAACCCATGGGTGCTCAAAACAGTTTGTATTTATGGTGTGTGTTGAGTTGTGCATGCATAGGCGTCACACTTCATGGGTTGGTTCCCACTTGAACATTCATGTTCACTTGGACTCAGTGGTTCCGTTGTGAGCAAGTGGGCTCAAAATAGCCTTCATGTCTAGGCTGGCGAGGCACATGCACAAACACTTGTTGAACACTCCTATTTGAATTGAAGGGGGAGTGTTGAGATTGGCAATACCAAATTATCGGGGGTGAGAGATGAGTTGGTCAAATTGAGAGATGGTTAGTTCACACACTTAAGTTTACATTGAGGAGGGGTGTTGAAATGTGCAATGTAAAATGTGTGAGAGTGAATCTTGGGCTTGAGTATGTGAATGCACCCTAAAGGGGCTAGATATTATCTTGAGTGTGTGGATCGATAAGAAAAGAATGCCACATAAGATGTGTGAATGGTGAGAGCCACATAAAAGAATGTGGAAAAGGAGTTGCCACATGGCATGATGACATGTAAAGTTGATTGGGTCAAGGATATTGGTGAAGTTAGAGGTAGAAGCATGTTATTTTGGTGATGAGAGAATGGAGCTAAAGGGATAGAGGCTTTATCAATAAAGGGCTTCCAATGGAGAAGAAAAGTTTTCAAGTTGAGGAGTTTTATGAGAGGCCCCTTGTAGCCTCTCAAAAAATGCCTTGTAGCCTTTTACGCTCCACATCATATAGATCTTTCAGTGTTAGATCTTCTCTAGTAAAAAATGGTGTGGACCGTCAAGGTGATTGTATTGCTAATGAAGCATGGTTTAGCATTCATGGTAATGATCCATTCCCATCCTAGAACTAAGTCTGTTTCCAACACCAATTAAATCACAAAGAACATGTAGTTAAGGGGCTTAGTTTACGTGTAGATTGTATGTTCAAAATACCCCATGGTATGGCATATTTGTGCCTTATATGAAGGGAAACCACTCTAGATGAGCTTGTAATGAATGTTGACCTAATAATTTCCATAGTTCAAGGGTCATGAGATTATGTTCATGCCATGGATAAAGTTGAGCTTAAAGTGTGTTAATATTTTCAAATGGTTTAAATTCTACATTACATCTTGGAAGATTTAGAGTAGGGTCATGTTTAGGCACTAGGTTTTAAGTTCCATGGATTTAGGTGGTAAAGGTTCCATTTATAGTAGTTGTTTCTCTTCTCATAAATTCTAAAATAGATCTTGGAAGATTTAGAGCACGACAAGTTTAGGCAGCACTCGGGTTTCAAGTCCATGGATTTAGGTGGTAAAGGTTTCATTTCTATCTCATAGTAGAGGCATCTACCATCCTCAGTGCAAGCTCTGACAGCAATCAGGATCTCCAACTGTGTAAAGGCTCCCATCCACCGTGGGGCCGCTGGCTTGAAAGGCGTGAACCACTCCTCAGTGTGAGTGCCCTCCTGAATGTCATCCCTTATAATCAGCCCCCCTGTGAAGTGACTCAGCCTCTCCACCTGGATCTCCTTTGGGAGACTGCAAAAGGCTTGCCAGTCTCCAAAACTGCGTGCTGGGCCTGCCGCCAATGGTCCCCAGGCTAGATGAGGTCGAGAACCCAGCATATGACCCTGCTCTGTGCGTACTGCGGGGCTCCAGATGAGCGGCTGTCTAGCCTGCTCCTCATCACAAGTAGGAGGTCTCTGAGAAAGCCCCGGTCTCAGTAGCTCCCAAGCTTGCAGGATGCTCAAGGCAGATCTGTCCTCCCATCCTCTACTGAGGCCTATCCTCCTCATCTCTACTATGAAGATCCATCGTATCTTTGGTGCCCAAGTACCCCCTGCTGGTGGGGGAGCCCTAGCCTGCACTGAAAAAGAAGCTCCTTCCAAGGCTCAGCGCCTAGAAGCAGCCCCGAACAATAAGCTTCCCCAATAAGGCTCTACTCTGATCAACTGGATCTATAATCCCCAAGCCCCCCTGGGCCAGCGGAAGAGTAATAACTGCCCAAGCAACCTTAGCCCGGGCTAGCTGACCATCCCGCCCAGACCAAAGGAAGTTCCTGATCAGCCTCTGTACCTCTAAGATTCCTCCCCAGCCTCTCAATATGTCCAGCATCTTTCCGTGTAATTAAATCCCTCTTCAGAAATATAAAAGATCTTGTTTCTAACTGTTTTAACCTAGAGAGAGAAAATATTCTAGAGAGAGAATATTCATATTTTTAATATTTTTGGATAGAAAAAGATCTCATCTTATTAAAATGAATTCCCCTGAAACAGAAATTCAAAAAGAACTTTCCAATATACAATTGGAATTAAATGGAAATGGGTATAAAGGACCTTAGCTTAAGGGTCTAGATTTTCAGAAATTTTTGGATTATGGTCCAATTAAGGTTCCTATGGGCCAATAAGATCAATCCATGTGTGGGGAGGAGATAAATCCAATTTGTAAAAGAAATTATCCAAAAATGAGTAAATGCTCACATAAGATGAAGAGTTGACTATGTACAAGATTTATTAGTAAGAAACTATGAGTAATATAAAAAATATGAGATATTTTTTAAAAGATGCAGGGGGGAAGAGAGCTTGAGCTCTTGCAAGCATGCACACACACTCACAAAACCCTAATAGAGAACACACAAGGTGAGAGGCTGAAAATCTTCTTCTTCTTCACTCAACACTCAACACACCATATACAAGATAAGAATACTCACAATATGAAAGGTACTCAACCAAATACATACACGGGTTCTCTATAGTGTGAACCCGACTAAATGAGCTGGCGCTATAACTATGCCAGTCTCTAGAATGGCTGTCACACAGCCTGTCATCCCACTGGCCGCATATCACCCAAGATCTCACCAACCATGCCAGTGGTGTAAGTGTGGGGCCTATCCCCCAGGCGGGTCATCAGTGGCCACCGCCTCACTAGACGAGCTCGATATCTCAACACTCCCCCTCGAGCTCAACTCCATCTCATGTACACCAAGCGAAGCCCTGAATCTGCGGAGCTTCTCTGAACCCAATGCTTTGGTGAAGATGTCCGCTACCTGATCCTCTGTGCTGACATAAACAAGGTCAAGGTCTCCTGCTAAGACCTTCTCTCTGACGAAGTGGTAGTGGACCTCTATGTGCTTCGTACGAGCATGAAAGACTGGGTTCCTAGCCAATTTTATACTGCTAATGTTGTCACAAAAAATGACAACTTGTCTATCCACTGATAGACCCAAATCTGTAAGTAGCTTTCTCAACCAAGCTACCTCACATGCTGCCATAGCAGCTCCTCTGTACTCGGCCTCTGTACTCGATAGAGCAACCGTAGGCTGCTTCTTGCTGCTCCAAGTCATAGCAGCACTCCCCAAAGAAAACATGAATCCACTAGTAGATCTCCTATCTGAGATACTACCAGCCCAATCAGCATCTGTGTACCCATGTACACATATCTCTGTCCCAGTCTCATAGAATAATCCACAATGCAAAGTAGACTTCACATACCTCAGTATGCGTCTCACTGCATCCAAATGCGGTTTCCGTGGAACCTGCATAAACTGACTCACCAACCCAACAGCATAGCTCAAATCTAGTCTGGTGAACGTCATGTAGATCAAACTTCCTACTATGCTCCTGTACATAGTAGGATCCTCCAAGATCTCTCCTGAATCTGCACTCAACTTGCCATTCTGATCCAATGGCACAGAAATAGGCTTACAGCCTGTCATACCATACTTGGACAACATGTCCAAGCCATACTGTCTCTGCAGTAATCCGATACCATGTGGTGACCTAATCACCTCAATGCCCAAGAAATATCTGAGCTCCCCCAGATCCTTCATCTCGAACTTCTGTCTAAGCAAGATCTTTACATCAAAGATCTCTGCATCATGGTCCCCCGTAATGATCAAGTCATCTACATAGATGACAACAAGCACAACTCCTCTATCACCATGTCTCACATACAACGAGAAATCTGCATTGGCTACATGAAAGCCAATAGTGACAAGATATTCAGAAATCTTGTCAGACCATGCTCTTGGTGCTTGTTTTAAGCCATACAAGGCTTTCTTCAACCTGCAAACATGCTCGGGGTGACCCACATCCTCATAACCAGGTGGCTGCAGCATATACACCTCTGCTTGCAAATCCCCATGCAAGAATGCATTCTTTACATCCATCTGATGTAAAGATCATTGCTTTGACGCAGCCACTGCTATCACAACTCTCACCGTTGCCATCTTGGCAACTGGGCTGAAAGTTTCCTCATAATCAATCCCATATGTCTGCGCATATCCTTTGGCTACCAATCTAGCCTTGTACCTGTTTATGCTTCCATCACTGTTATGTTTAACTTTGTACACCCACTTGCATCCAATGGCTTTCTTGCCTTCAGGCAATTGCACTAAATCTCAAGTTTCATTTCCATATAGTGCATCCATCTCCTCATCCATAGCTTTCTCCCAACACACATTTCCAACAGCCTCATCAATGCATGTGGGCTCTACAACCTGCACAACCTTTGCCATATATGCATAGTGATGTGCCACATAACCATCATATGTAAATCTCTGCACAGGGTTCTTCACTCATTAGGAAGTGAATGGGGTCTTCTTAGGCCCTTTAATTTGCCCCAGCCTAATCAAGGTGATTAAGGAATAGCCAAATGGGGGGTTGCCATGTGGACTGAAATGTTGGGTTTTTAAGAGAAGTGTAAGAGTGGTCAAAGGGTGCACTTTTTTCCCCAAAAAGGGGGGGGGGGGTTAATTTTACAACTTTCGGACCTCCATAACTTCTACATACAAGCTCCGATTTGAGCGGAGATTATAGATCCGTGATCTACGCATCAAGAGCTTTCCATAGATATGTTACATGATATGGTTTTATCCGCTAGATTTTAAATTCCATTTTCCTCCCAAAATTCAAATTCGAATAAAGTAGCCGTTTTGAAGCTTCTAATTAGAAAACGTTTCTTCTTAAGAGAAAAGGTTTGACTCCCTTAAACTGCCAAATAAAAGGGCCCAAGAAGCCTTCCATTAAGGTCCTAATGCTCCCTGATCTTCGCAGCTTTTCATTCATGGCTTCCATAGCCTTCTTTACACCAGGTGTTCTCATAGCTGGGATCCCAAGCTCCTCATCAAGGCTCATATCTGAGCCACTAGACTCTCCATCAACATGAGAATGCCCTGCAGAAATGTCAGGCATACCAAGGGGCTCAACTACTTTCTCTTTTCCTTTACGTGATGTAGTAATCACATTTGCAGGGCTGGTATTATGATGCAGCCTGCCACTCCATGGTCTATCAACAGACCCACTAGATGAGGACTCTCCTGGTCCACTCAAAGACTGTGATTGCTGACCTGCATTCTGTGCAACCACACTTTCACTCACATCAGTCCCAACAGCTTCTTTTTCAGCAGCATACCAGCTGCTTATCTCATCAAAAACAACATCCCTGCTTATCCTCAACTCACGTGTAGCAGGGTTATAACACTTGTATCCCTTTTGCTCAAGGGAATATCCAATAAACACACATTTTTCAGCTTTCGGATCCAGCTTAGTTCTCAGCTCATCTGGCACATACACATATGCAATGCATCCAAAGACTTTCAGATGAGACAAATCTGGTTTTCTGCCAGTAAACCTCTCCTCTGGTCATCATGTATGGCTGTAGTTGGAGTCCTGTTCATGATGTATACTGCTGTAGAAACAGCCTCAGCCCAATAGCAATGCGGAATATTCTTCTCTTCCATCAATGCTCACGCAATCTCAACAATGTGCCTGTTTTTCTGCTCAGCAACTCCATTTTGCTGCGGAGTGTATCTGCATGTAAACTGTCTCCGAATACCATTCTTCTTCAAAAATTCAGAGAACTCATTGGAGAAGTACTCTCCCCCTCCATCTGACCTTAGGCACTTTACATATTTCCCTGTTTGCTTTTCAACCAAAACTCTGAAATTCTGAAAGTGAGTGAACACCTCACTCTTCTCCTTCATGAAATATACCCACACTTTCCTCGTGTGGTCATCAATGAAAGTCACATAATACCTGCAGCCTCCCATAGATATGGTCTTCGTAGGACCCCATACATCTGAATGCACAATATCTAGTGCATTTCTGCTCACATATCTGTTACGTGGAAACACATGCTTTGTTTGCTTCCCAAATTGGCATGCTTCACATATTTTCTGCATACCTTCCACTTTAAATTTTGGCAGCCCTGTCACAATTCCTTTTGTCTGCATAGACTTCAATCTCTGCACATTTACATGTCCAATTCTTTTAAGCCATATGTCTGTGTCTGCAACAACTCCTGAACCATTTGCAAACATCGCAGCACTCATTTCAGGCATGTCTACATTCAATGTAAACATTCTGCCCACTTTGTTGCCTTTTGCAACCAACCTGCACTTGTCTTTAAAATCTTCAACATAACACCCATCAGGGTTAAACCGAACTTGCAAACCCTGCTCAATCATCTGGCCAACTGAAACCAGATTCTTTGTTATGTTCGGTACATGAAGTACATCTGCAAGGTACTTCACTTTGCCATCCTGCATAGACAATGGCACATCTCCAACGTCGGCAATTGGATGAGCAGTGTCATCCCCTGTTTCCACAAAACCTGGCCTTTCCGGGTTTTTCATCTCCTTGAACCACTCCCCATGACTCGTCATGTGGTTCGAAGCGCTTGAATCCACATACCATACATTATCTTTTTGTGCTGCATCAACATTTTCAGACATGGCATTCACAACATGCTGCATAACAAACAACCTTTCATTATCCTCATTGAGGATGCATAGTTGTTTTGCTGCACTTTCCCATTTTGCATGTCAGCCTACTTCTTATAACATTCTGACTGCACATGTCCAAGCTTACACAATAATAGCATTCACGTGCATCATTATATTGCCTTTGCCAATTTCCACGGCCTCTTTGACTCCCCTTGCCTCTGAATTTGCCTCTTCCACCTGCGTGTTGTTGTTGTTGTTGTTGATTCTGGGACTGTTGTTGCTGCTGCTGCTGGCCATAATTCTGATTACCTGTTCGGCCACCTCCTTGACCGCGTCCACGGCCTCCTCTACCTCGTCCTCTTCCTGAACTCGTGTAGAAGGCCTGTTGCTCTGAACTGTTTTTGCTTTGTGAAGACTGTTGGTCTTCACCCAAGTTCTTCTCTTCGATAATCAGCATAGACACCAAATCTGTAAAGTTGGGAATGTTTTCCCGAGTTTGAATGGACGTCTTGAACGCCTTGTATTGTGGCCCGAGACTACGTAGACAGACTTCCGCCTTGTCATCATCATCTACTGACACACCAATAGATGCAAGGGATTCCACAATACCCTTTATCTTCAATGCATAGTCATTCACAGACATGCTCTTTTTCTCCACAGTATGAAGTTCATTCTTCAACTGTATCTTACGTGCCTTGGTATTTGTTTCATAAAGCTTTACCAAGGTGTCCCACGCCTCCTTGGGGGACTTGGCATCCTGAATGTGCCCAATCATGGTGTCCTGTATACTAATGGATAGCCAATACATAACCTTCCTGGCTCCTTGGTTCCAGTCTTTAAACTCTTTCACATCTGCAGCAGTCGGATTTATATCCGGTATCTCCGGTGCCTCTTCATGCTCACCTTCTATGTAGTCCCAATAGCCTTTTCCCATCAGGAAATTCGTCAACCTGAACCTCCAAGCATGGAAGTTATTCTTGTCAAGCTTCTCAGCCACAATCTGAGTTATCCCATCATTTGACATCTTGCTAAACACACAATTTTACCAGAAACTGCACTCTGGTTTTTCTGCACAAACTGTTGTATTTTCTGCACAGCGGTACTGTAGTACTCTCAAATGTCACCAACAAAGACTTCAATGTGCATACATACACCCACCAATGGCAACTGTAGACCTCTTTGCAGCACCCATAGTGTCTGCACAGTCAATCTGTCTTCCTGCAGTTCTTAAAACAGAGTTCTACAGAGAATCGATGACTTACCCGCAGTGCTCGAAATCGCCTGCTTTCTGAAAAACGGAGGTCCAGACGCGCCCGAAACGCATTTTCGGCCCGAATATATTAGTCCGATAGGACTAATATTTGCCCTATAGGACTGTAGGACTGTATAGTTGCCCTATAGCTTTACTCCCGCGAAGAAAGCTCCTCAATCAGAGACCGTTTGTCGGTGCCTCCCGTAGAGCTCCCGACAAGGGTGTAGTCACCAACACAAATAGGGAAGAGTAGTTGAAGCTCTTACCCTCGTACCACTTCCTGTGGTTCTGTTGCTTGTAGCTCAGCCCTTAGCACGAACCAGGCTCTGATACCATGAAAAGATGCAGGGGGGAAGAGAGCTTGAGCTCTTGCAAGCATGCACACACACTCACAAAACCCTAATAGAGAACACACAAGGTGAGAGGCTGAAAATCTTCTTCTACTTCACTCAACACTCAACACACTATATACAAGATAAGAATACTCACAATATGAAAGGTACTCAACCAAATACATACACGGGTTCTCTATAGTGTGAACCCGACTAAATGAGCTGGCGCTATAACTATGCCAGTCTCTAGAATGGCTGTCACACAGCCTGTCATCCCACTGGCCGCATATCACCCAAGATCTCACCAACCATGCCAGTGGTGTAAGTGTGGAGCCTATCCCCCAGGCGGGTCATCAGTGGCCACCGCCTCACTAGACGAGCTCAATATCTCAATAATTTTGGGTATAATGATTCCATTTTGACACATATGTAAGGAAGGGGAGTCCCTTCAATGCTCACATAAGATGAAGAGTTAAATATGTACAAGGTTTATTAGTAAGAAACTATGAGTAATATCAAAAATATGAGATATTTTGGGTATAATGATTCCATTTTGACACATATGTAAGGAAGGGGAGTCCCTTAAAGGAGGTGCATACTTCACATGCTTGAATGAGTTTTAAACTCAAAAATAAGGTGATATTTTTATCTCTCCTCTCTCTTGAACCAAAGCAAATCAAAAAGGAACCAAACTAGGTCCAAATCTAGTCCAAATTCAACCAAATTGAAATCTGGAAAATTCTAGAAATCAGTTAGCTTTGGTTAGAGCTTCCCTCTCCTATAAATAGAACATGAATCCTTTGAAAAAAATAGGAGAATTTTACTATATTAGAATTATGCTGAAATAATGCTAATTTTTACTATTCTCTAAAATTCTCTCCAAATTGGAGAAATTGGAGCTTCCCTCTTTCTTCAATCCCCATTGGTGGCTCCATCAACATACTAAACCAATTGATTGGTTGGGGGCCTCTACCGTGAACAAAGAATCAAGCAATTTGTAAGGTAAATGGTGAATTTAGATCTTTTCTATAATTTCTCAATGTTTCTTTCTTCTCAACCCTGTTGAGATATCGAGCTCGTCTAGTGAGGCGGTGGCCACTGATGACCCGCCTGGGGGATAGGCCCCGCACTTACACCACTGGCATGGTTGGTGAGATCTTGGGTGATATGCGGCTAGTGGGATGACAGGCTGTGTGACAGCCATTCTAGAGACTGGCATAGTTATAGCGCCAGCTCATTTAGTCGGGTTCACACTATAGAGAACCCGTGTATGTATTGATTGAGTACCTTTCATATTATGTGTACTCTTATTCTTGTATATGGTGTGTTGAGTGTTGAGTAGAGAAGAAGAAGATTTTCAGCCTCTCACCTTGTGTGTTCTCTATTAGGGTTTTGTGAGTGTGTGTGTGCTTGCAAGAGCTCAAGCTCTCTTCCCCCCTGCATCTTTTCATGGTATCAGAGCCTGGTTCGTGCTAAGAGCTGAGCTGCAAGCAAGAGAACCACAGGAAGCGGTACAAGGGTAAGAGCTTCAACTACTCTTCCCTATTGTGTTGGTGACTACACCCTTGTCGGGAGCTCTACGGGAGGCACCGGCAAACGGTCTCTGATTGAGGAGCTTTCTTCGCGGGAGCAAAGCTACAGGGCAACTATAGAGTCCTTTGGACTGAAATTTCTGGGCCGAAAACATGTTTCGGGCGCGTCTGGACCTCCGTTTTTCAGAAAGCAGGCGATTTCGAGCACTACGGGTAAGTCATCGATTCTCTGCAGAACTCTGTTTTAAGTACTGGAGGAAGACAGATTGACTGTGCAGACACTGTGGGTGCTGCAAAGAGGTCTACAGTTGCCATTGGGTGTATGTATGCACATTGAGGTCACTGGTTGTGACATTTGAGTGGACTGCAGTACCGCTGTGCAGAAAATACAGGAGTTGTGCAAAAAAAAAAACCAGAGTGCAGTTTCTGGTAAAATTGTGTGTTTGGCAAGATGTCTAATGATGGCATAACACAGATTGTGGCTGAGAAGCTGGATAAGAATAACTTCCATGCTTGGAGGTTCAGGTTGACTAATTTCCTGATGGGAAAAGGCTATTGGGACTACATAGAAGGTGAACATGAAGAGGCACCGGAGATACCGGACATAAATCCTACTGCTGCAGATGTGAAAGAGTTTAAAGATTGGAATCAAGGAGCCAGGAAGGTTATGTATTGGCTTTCCATTAGTATACAGGACACCATGATTGGGCACATTCAGGATGCCAAGTCCCCCAAGGAGGCGTGGGACACCTTGGTAAAGCTCTATGAAACAAATACCAAGGCACGTAAGATACAGTTGAAGAATGAACTTCATACTGTGGAGAAAAAGAGCATGTCTGTGAATGACTATGCGCTGAAGATAAAGGGTATTGTTGAATCCCTTGCATCTATTGGTGTGTCAGTAGATGATGATGACAAGGTGGAAGTCTGTCTACGTGGTCTCGGGCCACAATACAAGGCGTTTAAGACGTCTATTCAGACTCGGGAAAACATTCCCAACTTTACAGATTTGGTGTCTATACTGATTATTGAAGAGAAGAACTTGGGTGAAGACCAACAGTGTTCACAAAGTAAAAACAGTTCAGAGCAACAGGCTTTCTACACGAGTTCAGGAAGAGGATGAGGTAGAGGAGGCCGTGGACGCGGTCAAGGAGGTGGCCGAACAGGTAATCAGAATTATGGCCAACAGCAGCAGCAACAACAACAACAGTCCCAGAATCAACAACAACAACAACATGCAGGTGGAAGAGGCAAATTCAGAGACAGGGGGAGTCAAAGAGGCCGTGGAAATTGGCAAAGGCAATATAATGATGCACGTGAATGCTATTATTGTGGTAAGCCTGGACATGTGCAGTCAGAATGTTATAAGAAGCAGGCTGACATGCAAAATGGGAAAGTGCAGCAAAACAACTATGCATCCTCAAGCAGAAATAATGAGGATAATGAAAGGTTGTTTGTTATGCAGCATGTTGTGAATGCCATGTCTGAAAATGTTGATGCAGCACAAAAAGATAATGTATGGTATGTGGATTCAGGCGCTTCGAACCACATGACGAGTCATGGGGAGTGGTTCAAGGAGATGAAAAACCCGGAAAGACCAGTTTTGTGGAAACAGGGGATGACACTGCTCATCCAATTGCCCACATTGGAGATGTGCCATTGTCTATGCAGGATGGCAAAGTGAAGTACCTTGCAGATGTACTTCATGTACTGAACATAACAAAGAATCTGGTTTCAGTTGGCCAGATGATTGAGCAGGGTTTGCAGGTTCGGTTTAACCCTGATGGATGTTATGTTGAAGATTTTAAAGACAAGTGCAGGTTGGTTGCAAAAGGCAACAAAGTGGGCAGAATGTTTACGTTGGATGTAGACATGCCTGAGATGAGTGCTGCGATGTTTGCAAATGGTTCAGGAATTGTTGCAGACACAGACATATGGCATAAAAGAATTGGACATGTGAATGTGCAGAGATTGAAGTCTATGCAGACAAAAGGAATTGTGACAGGGCTGCCAAAATTTAAAGTGGAAGGTATGCATAAAATCTGTGAAGCATGCCAATTTGGGAAGCAAACAAAGCATGTGTTTCCACGTAACAGATATGTGAGCAGAAATGCACTAGATGTTGTGCATTCAGATGTATGGGGTCCTACGAAGACCATATCTATGGGAGGCTGCAGGTATTATGTGACTTTCATTGATGACCACACAAGGAAAGTGTGGGTATATTTCATGAAGGAGAAGAGTGAGGTGTTCACTCACTTTCAGAATTTCAGAGTTTTGGTTGAAAAGCAAACAGGGAAATATGTAAAGTGCCTAAGGTCAGATGGAGGGGGAGAGTACTTCTCCAATGAGTTCTCTGAATATTTGAAGAAGAATGGTATTCGGAGACAGTATACATGCAGATACACTCCGCAGCAAAATGGAGTTGCTGAGCGGAAAAACAGGCACATTGCTGAGATTACGCGAGCATTGATGGAAGAGAAGAATATGCCGCATTGCTATTGGGCTGAGGCTGTTTCTATAGCGGTATACATCATGAACAGGACTCCAACTGTAGCCATACATGATGTAACTCCAGAGGAAAGGTTTACTGGTAGAAAACCAGATTTATCTCATCTGAAAGTCTTTGGATGCATTGCATATGTGCATGTGCCAGATGAGCTGAGAACTAAGCTGGATCCGAAAGCTGAAAAATGTGTGTTTATTGGATATTCCCTTGAGCAAAAGGGATACAGGTGTTATAACCCTGCTACACGTGAGTTGAGAGTAAGCAGGGATGTTGTCTTTGATGAGATGAGCAGCTGGTATGCTGCTGAAAAAGAAGCTGTTGGGGCTGATGTGAGTGGAAGTGTGGTTGCACAGAATGCAGGTCAGCAATCACAGTCTTTGAGTCTATGACAGGCTGTAAGCCTATTTCTGTGCCATTGGATCAGAATGGCAAGTTGAGTGCAGATTCAGGAGAGATCTTGGAGGATCCTACTATGTACAGGAGCATAGTAGGATGTTTGATCTACATGACGATCACCAGACCAGATTTGAGCTATGCTGTTGGGTTGGTGAGTCAGTTTATGCAGGTTCCACGGAAACCGCATTTGGATGCAGTGAGACGCATACTGAGGTATGTGAAGTCTACTTTACATTGTGGACTATTCTATGAGACTGGGACAGAGATATGTGTACATGGGTACACAGATGCTGATTGGACTGGTAGTATCTTAGACAGAAGATCTACCAGTGGATTCATGTTCTCTTTGGGGAGTGCTGCTGTGACTTGGAGCAGCAAGAAGCAACCTACGGTTTCTCCATCGAGTACGGAGGCCGAGTACAGAGGAGCTGCTATGGCAGCATGTGAGGTAGCTTGGTTGAGAAAGCTACTTGCAGATTTGGGTCTATCAGTGGATAGACAAGTTGTCATTTTCTGTGACAACATTAGCAGTATACAGTTGGCCAGGAACCCAATCTTTCATGCTCGTACGAAGCACATAGAGGTCCACTACCACTTCGTCAGAGAGAAGGTCTTGGCAGGAGACCTTGACCTTGTTTATGTCAGCACAGAGGATCAGGTAGCTGACATTTTCACCAAAGCATTGGGTACAGAGAAGCTCCACAGATTCAGGACTTCGCTTGGTGTACATGAGATGGAGTTGAGCTCGAGGGGGAGTGTTGAGATATCGAGCTCGTCTAGTGAGGCGGTGGCCACTGATGACCCGCCTGGGGGATAGGCCCCGCACTTACACCACTGGCATGGTTGGTGAGATCTTGGGTGATATGCGGCCAATGGGATGACAGGCTGTGTGACAGCCATTCTAGAGACTGGCATAGTTATAGCGCCAGCTCATTTAGTCGGGTTCACACTATAGAGAACCCGTGTATGTATTGGTTGAGTACCTTTCATATTATGTGTACTCTTATTCTTGTATATGGTGTGTTGAGTGTTGAGTAGAGAAGAAGAAAATTTTCAGCCTCTCACCTTGTGTGTTCTCTATTAGGGTTTTGTGAGTGTGTGTGTGCTTGCAAGAGCTCAAGCTCTCTTCCCCCCTGCATCTTTTCAAACCCCTCTCAAGCTTGAGAAGCTTAATTGGAATGGTTTTTCAATGCTATTGAAGTTAATTGATGAATGGTAGTGAAGAGTTACATAATTTGATGAATGCTATTGAAGTTAATTGATTAATGATAGTTAAGAATTATATAAATTTTTATTTATGCTTAATTCTAATGTTTTTTATGTAATTTCTCTCTCTCACTCAAGAAATGGTCATACTCATGACCCATTCTCAATCCAAATGAAGCTTTTCATAAAGCTTTTCCTTAATCCAAGATTAATCTATGCTTGAGGCCAAATTAATGGCTTTTTCCTATGCTTTTAGTTTATGTATTTCATGAAAATTTGATGATTCAATCCATTATAGATTAATGATCCAATTAGGGATCATTCTAATTATTTCCTTAATGATAAGATTTATCCCTTAGAAAAATTGAGATTTATCAGTCATAGTAGCGGAGCTATGGCAAAATTTTTATAAAAATTACACATAAAATAATTTCATTCAAAGCATGAAAAGAGGACTTCCTACCATATTCTAGAGATGCATAAAAGATTGATTTTATTTCGAAAGTGTTATTCTCCTTAAAATGGAATTTATACATAAATAGATGTGTAAAGAAATCTTATATCAAATATAAGAATTCTCTTGTATTCTACAAATAGATATTAAGATGTGATAAGATGCATATGAGATGAGTTAGGATGTGATAAGATGAGTTAGGATGTGATAAGATGCATATGAGATATGATAAGATGTGATAAGAGGTGTATGAGATGTGATAGGATGTGATAAGAGATGTATGAGATGTGATAAGATGTAATAAGAGGCATATGAGATGAGTTAAGATGTGATAAGATGAGTTAAGATGTGATAAGATGTATATGGGTTATGATAGGGCGAGAATGGATGTGATGTAAAAGAATAGATGTGAAGGCGTATGTGGTTATATGAATGGGAATGTGGAAATGGATGTATGAAGGTGAATGTGGATGTGCGGATGTGAAAATGGATGTATGCATGTAGAAGTGGGTGTATGGATGTAAATGGGAATGTGGATATGGATGTATGTATGTGGATGAGGATGTATGAATGCGGATGTGAAAATGGATGTATGCATGTAGAAGTGGATGTATGGATGTGAATGGGAATGTGGATGTGGATGTATGTATGTGGATATGGATGTATGTATGTGGATGAGGATGTATGAATGCGGATGTGAAAATGGATGTATGCATGTAGAAGTGGATGTATGGATGTGAATGGGAATGTGGATGTGGATGTATGTATGTGGATATGGATGTATGTATGTGGATGAGGATGTATGAATACGGATGTGAAAATGGATGTATGCATGTAGAAGTGGATGTATGAATGTGAATGGGAATGTGGATGTGGATGTATGTATGTGGATGTGGATATACGAATGAGGATGTGAAAATGGATGTATGTATGTAGAAGTGGATGTTTGGATGTATGAATGAATGTGGATGTGGATGTATGAATGAATATGGATGTGGATGTGGATGTATGAATGTGAATGTGGATGTGTGGATGTGGAAATGGATGTGTGGATGTGTACACGTAGAAGTGGATGTATGGATGTGAATGGGAGTGTGGATGTGGATGTATGTATGTGAATGGGAGTATGTATGTGGATCTGGATGTATGAATGAGGATGTGAAAATGGATGTATGTATGTAGATGTGGATGTATGGATGTGAATGTGGATGTGGATGTGGATATGGATGTGAGTTTGGTTGGATTTGATTGGGGAAAATAATGAAAAAGAGGAGTGATTATTCCTAAAGCCATTCACAACATCTTATCCGAAAGAATGTTGAATGGAAAAGAGCAGTGAATTAGTCTTAAAGCCAATCACATCTTATCCGGGAAAACTTGGGTATCCTTAGGACAACCCGCAATCACCCCTAGACACATGGATGTGATAGATGCTAGTGGGGAATACATGGAAATTTAGGGTTATTTCACTATCGTCTTTGAGGGGATTAACATAGAATGAGAGTTCTAGGTTACTCCTAATGACCTTGAAGGAATCATCGTAGGTGGCTTTTGGATAAGTAGTTCTTAGTACTCTATTGTCCAATCAATGCAAACTGTCACCCATTAGGGGGCATTTTGGGCCTTTTACTAATGAAAGTAATTAGCAACGGACCAATAGGAATAGAGGATTGTACACATTTAGTCTCCTTTGAATATAGGGAGGGAGGCTAGGTTATAGGGAGGGGAACTAGGCTTTCAGTACTAATAATTACACTTGTCCCTTTAAAAAGTAGGGGGTTCAGGTAGTTATGGTCCCACCATTTTCGTGGCTCAAAAAAATACTTAAAATTTTAAAATTTTTGAGATCCCCCCAAAACTCACATTTCCCCCCAAAAACCCATCTCAAATTTCATTGTAATTAAAAATTTCATTTTCAAGTCCGCTTTCCCTCTTGAACATCCAAATTAAACTCTTCCTCCCTTTCTCTTCTATCTCTATCTCATTTTCCCAACCCTAATGAAACCATCAAAGCCCGAAACCCTAAACTTTCTCCTCCATCTTAATCTCCCTCCCTTCTCGAAGCTCCATCTCTTTCATCTTCAAGGTCCCATAAAACCCTAGTCTGCACATCTCTTTCCTTTTTACTCTAAACCTAACCTTTCTACTCTAGCTTCCAAGAAGATATGGTCACACCAAGAAGATATGGCCATACCAAGAAGACGAGATTGAGGAGATATCCTTGCACAACAAGAAGGACGATGATGGTGCTTGGGTGGGAGAGGCATTTCGTAAGAGCACTTGGGTTTATCTACAGCTTGCTGCAATCCGGCCTCACCGAGTTCGACGGCGAAATGTACAGTAGTACCATTGGAAAGGTCGTTTACAAGGCTTCAAGAAGGCAAGCAATGGAAAACTAGTGGTACAACATGTTTACACAGCACGAGATATCCATCTTTGCCAACAAACTCGATTTCCATACAATTGTAAGTATCGCAGGTAGAAAGGGGCATGTGAGATTTTCTGACAGAGATGTTTCAATCTAAGTCAACTTATTTCTTGTTTGCATATATTTTTCCTTCAAACATGGTAGAGGAGCAGCCATTGGAAAGCCTTACCGCATTGCATGCAGACATTGGTCAGGCAATGTTTTCTTGTAAAACAAGTGCAGGACTTTTTAAGGAAAAGGTCTTCTTTTACCGGCACTCGTATTTGGTGCCAAAGGAGGACGGTGGGCTTGGTAAGCTACAGATAATCACATCTCCATCCCTATCTTCTATAGAATGGCCAATTCCAGATGCTTGGACTGTAATGGTCATGAAATCAAAGATGCTTTGTGATATACAAGGGTCTTTGAAGTTTGCAAAGCCCTCTCGATCTGTGAGTCTTAGTTGGGTATGCCCAATTGTTGAACTACAGATAGAATACCTAATAGTTACCTAATAGTTGCTTAGTCGGATATATGTATCTTTGCTCAGTCGGAATTCTACTCAGTCGGAATTCTACTCAGTCGGATTATTGATCAGTCGGAGTTTGTTATGATCTGGTTAGTCGGATATCATCTGTTAGTGTCTTGTGACATTCTAGTTACAACTGTCTAAAACTGTCTGAAGTCGCCTATTTATAGGGGCTTTGTAGTCGTCTTTTATAAGAGAAGAAGGAGAAAGCAATGTATGATTCATCTTGATCAATCAAACATGGTATTTCAGTTCTGTTCTGTTATTCTCTATCTTGTTTAGCAAATCTCTGCTCAATTCGTGTTCTCTATGCTCTGTTTGTGTTTAGCCTGATGTGGGAATTGAAGTTAGTGTTACCTAATGGGGGTGTCTTTGCTGTGTCAGAAGTAGTTAGTTGTGTTGTGTTTGAGAACCCTAAACACATTGGCGATCCTGCTGGTCCCGTTCTGTTACGAGAAGGGCAATGAATGTCAGAGGGGGACAGAAGAGTAGGAAGGGTTTACTATACTAGGGCTCAAGCCCGAATTGGTAACCCTGACCCGTTTCATTATGCTGACGAGGGTGAAGATGATCAGGAACACCAAATCCCTGAAGAAATTGTTGTAGGCCAAGGGGGGGAAAGTTCAGTTGCACCAGAGAAGAGGCTAGTGGGGGGACTTCTAGGCGCCCTAATCCTGACAGGAAGGTCTGCAGGAGTTAGAAGGAGTCTTCAGTTCAACCCATTAAGGGGGGCTACCAGGCAAAGACCTAGGAAACCACCTCAGCCAAATCCGATGGCTCACCAACTACCCAACCCTAGGGTGAAAGCAGCTAAATTCAGCGGAGGATCTAAGGAGGATGCTGATTGTCATGTAGCTCAGTTTGAGACAAAATGGGAAGCAAATGGGTATACTGTGTTGTACAATGATGCAGTTAAATTGCAGCAATTTGCAGCAACTCTAGAAGGGAAGGCCATGAGTTGGTTTAGCCAATATGGGATACCACACTTCCCAACATATGATGATCTTAGAACAGCCTTTTTACAGAGATTCAGGAGGGAAAAGACTCCAACAGACATTTTAAGAAAACTCCGAGACATCAGACAGAAGAAGATGCTTGTAGAGGACTATGCTCAGAAATTCAGAATTCTGGTTGAAAGGTTACAGGGAAATGAGAGACCCACCAATGAGATGCTGGCAGGTTATTTTCTGAAAGGATTGAGAAGTGGGCTGAAAAATGTAGTGGCTAGCATTGATATTGCAGGTGGAATTAATGATTTGGTAATTGCAGCAGCTAGAGTAGAGAAAAGACTTGGAAGCGGCAAGGGCAAACACACTAGAAAGAATGATTCGGATTCAGATGACCAGCCAGAGTCAGCATCAGATTCTGAGGAGGAGGATTCAGAAGCAGGATCCGACAGTGAGGAAGAAGAGGTGAAGCCAAAGAAAAAGCACAAGACCAAAGCAAAGCAATCCAAAGAGGAGGATTTGGTAAGTAAATTGAGAAAGATAGGTTATTCTGTTGCAGCACCAAAAGAAAAGAAGTTCTGTGAAATTTGTGACAAGGATGGGCATACGACAGCTTTATGTTGGTATAATCCCAAGAACAGGGGTCAGACTACACCTTATGCAGGTAGAGGCAGGGGTGAGGTTGCAGCAAACCAGGCTGCTCCAACTAGGGGCAGAGGAGTATTTCAGAGAGCAAGATCTGATAGACCACCATGGAGGGAACAGGAAAACAATGAAGGAAGACAGGCAAGAGTCATACCTTGTGTTTATTGTTCAGCACCAGATCATTGGATGGGGCCAGGATGTGCCTTATGGGTGAAACATAGAGAAGAAAGAGGTGTCCCAGTGATTAGGTACAATCAGAATAACCAGCAGGGGCAGCAGCAACAACAGAATCAACCAGCAGCTCAAGCAAATGTAATCATGATTCAATTAGAAGATGAACAGGTACAGGTAACGCAAGGTCCAAAAATACAGGAGCAGCAAAGCAAAGAGCATACTGAGGATATTGAGGATATTGGCTGTATTGGCTGTTACCAGGTCTAAACAGAAAGGACCAATTGATTGGAAGGAACAAAAAGGCATCAGGGACTAGGTACAAAGAAGAATTTTGAAGCATCAGGACAAGCAAGAAGAATCGGAGTTGGAGGATGAAGAAGAGTTAGTTCTGCATCAGTCAGAAAGCAATGTGAAGATGAAGGATGAAAGGGACAAAGATTGGTTTGAGGTACTCATAAATTCTCCCTTGCAATTGTCATTAGATCAGTTGTTAGCTTTGGTTCCAGCATTTAAGGAAAGATTGCTTAAAAGACTTCAGGATCAGCAGTCAGGAGATAATCCGACTTTGGTTCCAGCAGTTAATAGCATTGATCCAGCAGATGTTGACTTTGTGGTTCCTGTCATTAAGGTTGAGTACCAGGGCAGGGTGTTTGATGAAGTTCTTTTGGATGGAGGATCAGGGGTTAACATTCTCCTTGAAATTGTATACAAAGAAATGGGTGCAGCAAGTTTAGCCCCAGCACCATTTCAGGTGAAAATGGCAGATCAAACCAGGGTGCAACCATTGGGAATTTTGAAGCAGCAGGAAATTGAAGTTGCAGGTATGGGATTCTTGGTCAATTTTGTGGTAATCAGAATGTCAGAATCACTATCACCTTATGAAATGTTACTGGGTAGGCCTTGGTTTAGAATGGCTAAAGTTAAACAGGATTGGGGATTGAATGTGGTGGTTCTGACCAAGGGGAAAAAGAAGATTACTGTAACCATGCAGGGTAAGAGAAATATGTCTCTTAAAGAAAAGCCATTGTTTGCACAGACAATTAATCTTGCTGAAGAAATAGAAGATGATGAGGAGGAACAGTTTTTAATGGCTAATCCAACAGTGGTGCCACTATTTGATGTTGATGTAGAAAGAATATTGCAGCTTGTGGAATATCAGAATCAGGAAGAGTCTGAGTTCTTGCCAGGTCAAGAGATTGAAGGGACAGTGTTCAGACAGTTGCTGGAACAGCAAACAGAGATTGCTACCAAGGAACAGATGGAACAAGAGCAAAAGGAGGCAGGAGAGATGGCTGTAAGGATTTATGACAAGAAGTATGGCACGTCCAGTCGGGTTAAAGAAGATGATCTTAAGGAACTGAATTTGGGTACAGATGCAGAACCAAGGATGGTGAAAGTAAGTGTGCAGGTGGAAGGACAATTTTTGGAGGATCTTTTGCAGTTGTTACAGGACTATATAGATGTCTTTGCTTGGGAGTATTCTCAGGTGAAAGGTATAGATCCTGCATTACATCAGCATCGGATTAATTTAAGAACAGATGCAGTTCCAGTGGTGCAGCAAAGGTATAGGATGAATCCGAATTTTGCATTGCAGGTGAAGGAAGAAATAGATAAGTTGTTGGCAGTAGGGTTCATTAAACCTGTGAGCCAGGTGACATGGTTATCTCCAATAATTGTGGTGCCTAAGAAAAATGGGAAGTTGAGAGTATGTGTTGATTACAGGAAACTCAATGCAGCAACCATAACAGATCCTTTTCCAATGCCATTTTGTGATGCAGTGTTAGATGCTGTAGTAGCAGGTCATGAAATGTATAGCTTTTTGGATGGCTTTTCAGGTTACAATCAGATTAGTGTTGCTGAGGAGGATCAGCATAAAACTGCTTTCATCACTGAGTTTGGTGCATATGATTTTACTGTCATGAGTTTTGGTTTGAAAAATGGACCACCATCCTTCAATTATGTGGCACATAAGGTTTTTGAGCCACACTTACAAGACTTCATGAGAGTATTTGTTGATGATTTCTCTGTTTTTGGTAAGAAGGACTTACATCTGATGCATCTAAAGTTGTGTTTGGAGAGGTGTAGGCAGTTCAGACTGGCCTTGAACCCTTACAAGAGTGTGATTGCTGTGAAGAGTGGGATTTTGTTGGGTCATGTGATCTCACAGGAAGGCATGGCAATTGATGTGAAGAAGGTTGAGGCTATTCAAACAGCAAAGTCTCCTACTAATGTGAAGGAAGTAATGAGGTTTGTGGGTCAGATCAAATGGCATGCCAGGTACCTCAGATATTTAGCCAATATTTGTGCACCATTGACACATTTAACTAAGAAGGATGTGCCTTTTGTGTGGGCTGAGCCTCAAGAGAAGGCATTTCAATTGTTGAAGAAGATGGTAGCTGTTGCACCAGTTTTGCAGTCACCAGATTGGACTCTACCTTTCCATATTTTTGTTGATGCCTCAGATGTAGCAGTAGGGGCAATTCTGATGCAGGAGAGGGTGACAGGATGGTACAGGCCAGTATTTTATGCCAGTCGGATATTATCATCTGCAGAAAGGAATTATGCTGTGACTGAAAGAGAAGCTTTGGGTATGGTATATTCCTTGAATAAGTTCAGGCATTATTTGTTGGGGAACAGGGTAATATTTCATGTGGATCACCAAGCCCTGCTGTATCTGATTAAGAAGCCATTGTTGACAGGAAGATTAGCTAGGTGGATGCTTTTGTTACAGGAGTTTGACTTTGTGATTGTCCATACTCCAGGAAAAGAGCATGCTATTGCTGATTACTTTAGCAGGTTGGAAACTGGAGAAGCACCAAGTGGGGTGGATGATGATCTACCAGATGCCCCATTGTTTGAAGTTCAGGCTGCTGAGTCGGATTCCTGGTATGATCAGTTTTTGACATTTTTAACTGAGGGATTTATGCCAGTAAAATTTACTCCAGATCAGAGAAGGAAGTTTGCTTTGAAGAGTAGACCATTCTTAGTGATTGCTGGAGCATTGTACAAAAAGGGAATTGACCAGGTGATAAGAAGATGTGTACCTGAGTATGAGCAGAAGGCAGTAATTCAGGAAGCACATTCAGAAACAGCAGGAGGACATTTCTCAGGGGATATTATAGGAAAGAAAATATTGCAGGCTGCCTGGTCTGTGGTGGCCTACAGTTTTGAAAGATGCCCATGAATATGCCAAGAGCTGTGTGATTTGTCAAAAGCTTGGACAACCAGATAATTCAGATAGAATATCAGATCATCCTATTTTGCCTTTGGAACCATTTCAGAAGTGGGGAATTGATTTTGTGGGACCTGTCAAACCAACAACTCAAAGAGGTAACAGGTATATCCTTGTTGCTACTGATTATTGTACAAAATGGGCTGAGGCTGTAGCTCTGAAGGATAACAAGGCTGCAAGTGTTGCAAAGTTCTTGTATCACAATTGACCAGGTTTGGGTGTCCTGTAGAACTAGTAAGTGATAGGGGAACTCACTTTCTGAATGATGTAATTTCTGAACTAACAAGAACTCATATAATTATGCACAAAAAGTCTACAGCTTATCATCCCTAGGCGAATGGACAAGCTGAGAGTACCAACAAGACATTGGTAAGGATCCTAAAGAAGATTGTGCAGGATAACCAGAAAGATTGGGACTTGAAGCTGGACTCTGCTTTGTGGTCTCATAGAACAGCTTTTAAAGTTACAACAGGGATGACACCATTCAGGTTGGTATATGGATTAGAAGCAGTTGTGCCTATGGAATTTGTGGTACCAAGTTTAAGAGTAACTGCTGAGAAAATGTCTCCAAGTTTGTCAGTGAAGTACAGGAGCAGGTATTTGATGCAGTTGGAAGAGGACAGATTAGTCAGTTCTTACATCACTGAGGTGATTCAAAGAAGAAGACAGGCTTGGGTGAGTATGAATGTCAAATTTAAGGTGTTTCAGGTTGGTGATTGGGTGATGGTGTACAATTCCAGGTTGGGACCTCATCCTGGTAAGCTAACACTGAGATACAAAGGGCCTTATCAAATTGTTGAAGATCTGGGACAAGGAACCTTTATTGTGGCTGATGTTTTTGGAACTAGGGTTGAGAAACCAATTAATGGGTTCAGGTTGAAAAAGTTTCAAGGAAAACCACCACATTTGGATTGGGCAAGTTCAGCATTGGTACAGGTGCTGGAAAAACAGATGTTGATGAATGAAGAGTTGGATGTAAATGGAGTGCTGATGGCACAAGGGGATGTACAGATTCTGAAGCAACAAATGCATAGCACTATGCAGGATTCTTGGGGAATGATCAAGGAGAGGATGTCTACAATGATAAATTATCCCTATGATGTTATGAAAACAGGGTTTGTAACTCAGCATGAGGCAAGATTGGTAGAAGAGGTTGGACAGTTGAAGAAAGAACGTGAGTACTGGATTCAGCAGGTACAGGAACTGAAAGAGATGCAGAGTGTGAAGATTCAGACTGATAGGACTGTGGAGGAAATGTTTCAGGACCTAGAAGTTCAGGTGGAAGTACCTATTATAAATTTGAGTGTGCAAACAGTAAGTCAGAGTGAGCAGCCAGTGGAGACTTCAGTGGAAGATAAATCAGCAGAGATGACTGAAGTTTTGAAGGAGGTTCCAGTTGTTGAAGGGATGCAGGCTGAGCAGCAAAGTGATGTAGTACCTGACATTTGAAGAAGCAGCATCAAATTTTGTCATGTGGCCGGTCTTTTCTGATCAAGGGATTGTGAATTCAAGTCCGATTTCCTTGAAATCAACCACCGGGCTGTGCCATGTGTTGAACTACAGATAGAATACCTAATAGTTACCTAATAGTTGCTTAGTCGGATATATGTATCTTTGCTCAGTCGGAATTCTACTCAGTCGGAATTCTACTCAGTCGGATTATTGATTAGTCGGAGTTTGTTATGATCTGGTTAGTCGGATATCATCTGTTAGTGTCTTGTGACATTCTAGTTACAACTGTCTAAAACTGTCTGAAGTCGCCTATTTATAGGGGCTTTGTAGTCGTCTTTTATAAGAGAAGAAGGAGAAAGCAATGTATGATTCATCTTGATCAATCAAACATGGTATTTCAGTTCTGTTCTGTTATTCTCTATCTTGTTTAGCAAATCTCTGCTCAATTCGTGTTCTCTATGCTCTGTTTGTGTTTAGCCTGATGTGGGAATTGAAGTTAGTGTTACCTAATGGGGGTGTCTTTGCTGTGTCAGAAGTAGTTAGTTGTGTTGTGTTTGAGAACCCTAAACACCAATACATCTTTTTGCCAAGATGTTCAATTAAATTTGTTTCTCACAAACACCTACCATGTTTGTGTGCAAGAAGGTATTAGGTGATGACATGGTAGCCTTGCTTGGAGACCAGTGGAGGATTGTAGAAGGGATACATAAGGATGACACATTCAAGTGCAATATAGTAGGACCTAGTGTCTCATTTTGGTATCTCAAAGCTCGCGCCACACTACACATACGCTTCTATTATGAGCGGTGGATGAAAAAGAATAGTTGTTGGGTCCCAATGCAGGTAGATGAACAAGTTGTTTTGCCTCTTGACATATGTGTTTGGTTGCCCAGTGGTGCAGTAAAAGTTGTAGGTGCAAGTAGAGAGAGCACCTCAATATCGTGGGAGGTGAGGATATTAGCAGAGCACAATTCAAGGTGAACAATAGGAAGATTCAAAAACGACTAGAGCCAAAGACCTTGGTAGATCCCGATTGGGATGTTGATGGTATTAATGGGGATTTTGAATTTTGTGAATTTTGAAGCTACTTCAAGTATGTTAATTTTGTAAAGTCCTTACCCTCAAAAAAGTGTACTGAGCAATGAATTTTTGTCTTGTAGCAGCTATGAATTTAGATTTTTATATTAAAGTTATAACTCAACAAATTTACTCTAAAGCTATCTTGTATGTGCACAATAATGGTCATCTCAGTGTAGGTACTAGGGTTCCTATTCCAAAATGGTTTAGTGGCACACAGATTTACAGCACATGGTTTTTTTATGTCGATGGTTTCGGAGTCCATCCAAAATAGTATATAAAGACCAGTCCATAAGGGAATTGAGAACATAATATCAACTTAAGCTCTATACAAAAGATGCCCATGGATGCAAATTCTTCTAATGAGACTGTTCCTAGCAAGGTTGCTAGACCAGCTATATTAGCTGTTTCTTCTGATGATGACTCCTATTCCTCTGTTGGGGATACATATGATCAACCTATCCAAATATCTGAAAGCTTCAAGAAAGACCTTGAAGATGTAGACAAACTGATAGATGAAGCCAAAGAGGTGCATCAAAGAATTCTTCAGATGAACAACCTAGAGAAGAAGATGGAGGAAAAATCTGTCGTGTAGAATTAGAAAGGTCTTGCATCGAGGGACTTAGGCCCAATAGAAGTCATTGTAAGGCTTGTACTAAACTGTTGTATCTTAGCAATGACGAATGTGATGAAAATTTTCTACATGGACATGTGTCTACTCTACAAAGTACTCATAACGATTTTGAAGCAAACGTCTTTAAAATTCAGTTTTAACCACAGATACGTTATGAGAGTAAAAATTCTCAACAATCTATTTTATTATGGCAAAGCACAATACTCACAAAATACAATAATGAGTAGGGCTCAATAAAAATATAGAATGTTTATACAAATATGAGCCGAGCTCAATAAAAATACAGAATCTTTATAACAACGTTGTCTCTGGACATATACAAAATGTCTCTAAGCGGTTTCAGGCTCTGTAGCCTCAGCCTTGGCCTCCTCCTTTAACTCAGCCTTTTGGCCTCCTCCTTTGACTCAGTCTTGGCCTTCTCCTTTGACTCAGCCTTCGGCACCTTGGCCTCCTCCTTTGTCTCCTTTGTTGGCACCTTCTTGCCTGCCTTGTGTCCTTGCCCTTGCCTGCAAATGGAAGCTTCCTCTTTGCCTTTCCCTTGCTTCCCTTCTCAGGGACTCCTTGTTTAAAGTTGAAATGCTTAATAGGGGAATGAAACGGCATCTTTTCTCTCTTCTTTGATGCACTAGTGCTACCAGCAAAACTGGTGGAAGTGGTGAGTCAGGGTCATCACGCGTAATTGCATTATTGAGGATAATGTTTATTGCCTTTGCCCTCACACTCCAGAGCCAGAACTTGTCTGAGAAAACAGACTACAAAACAACATAAAAGTCAATTAGAATAATGCGGGATCTCTCATGAAATGAACATAGAGAAATTATATTACAGTGACACAAGAAACTTACACAGCTGTCAAAATTGGTGTACTTGGAAGGAGGAACTCCATAAATTTGCGACTACGTGCCAGCCACCACAAGAGTGCGAATCCTTTTGCATAGGAACGGTTTGGTTGAGAAATTTCCACTCTATATCCTTTTTCAATTCAGGACATAGAGTTTCAATCAATGCAATCACCCTCTTACATGCCCTACAATCAACGATATAAACAATGCCTTACAATCAACAATTAGGAAGTAAGAAGAAAACGATATAAGTATAATGACTTACAATTTAGACTGTCCGTGCATTCCAAGAAGGCTATTCATAAAAATTGTCCAGCATTTCACCACATTTATTAAACAAGCAGACCAGTGCCCTCTGAAATTGAGAAAGTGAACAAAAAATGTAAGAAACCTAACACATGCAACTAATAACTTAAATTCCATCAACAGCTTGAAATCCAAAGAAAATACATACTTCTCTATATATGGTAGCACAACAAAGCAGGTACTTGGACTAACTCCCTGGAAATAAGGAGCAAGGTCCCGACAGGTCAATCAAGATAGTTGATACCAAAGGATCACAAATATATACTTGCGTTGCCTGGTCTGGCAAAAGCTCTTTCAACAGTACCTTGTGGATTGAATTAAAAACATTAGGAAAGGGAAAAAGATATCAAAATAAGAAAGCATTCAAAAAAAGGCGAAGAGTACTCACCTTAAACAAGTAAGCATAATATTGTCATTGATCTCTCTATTCTTTTCAATGAGCATATAAACATCCATTGGAGCGATATGGAGGTACTCCTCCTGCTCGGCGCTGTGTACGAGACATTGCGTATAATCTGACCAGGCACCGCCTTAATTCTGTCATTATTCTCTCCCTCCAACTTTAGAAGGTTTTCTGCCAAATCATCCCTATCGACATTCTCTTCTAATAATGTCTCCTTTCCCTTCAAATCCGCCCCCTTTACAAGCCTCTTAAGCCCTTGTGGACCTGGTGTTGTCACCTTTTCAATAACCACCTTGTTAGAAGTCTTGTTCCTCTTCAAAGCAGGAGGAATGGAGAGGATTTCTGCTACCTTCCTATCCCTGAATGATGGTAGAGGTTGCATGAACTTATCATACCTATACCTAAATCTGCTTACTAATGTCATGTCCTTGTCCATTAGTGTGACCCTCCTGGCATGGACAGCACAAATATTACTATCATTTAATAAGTCTATAAGGAAGTCCTCGCATGACTCTTGAAGACATGCAAGAGCGCTACTCTGCCATTTAAAGTAACCTTTCCACTTTATTCTGTCGCTTATGGATTTGACAATCCTCAAGAAAGGAGCTTTGGGGATGAGGAGATTGACAGCCGCCTGCGTCTTATCTCTGCAAACATTTTTCTTTGCCTCTGCAAAGTGACCCTGGCCTTTGAAATGTTCCTGCTGGTGCTGGGTTTGACATCAGGAAGCATAGGTTCACTTAAGATGTCCTTTGGAATTTTCTCTGGAATATTTGGAACCGGAACTAGATCGGGCGCTGGATCTGGCTCTGGCACTGAAACTCTCCTGACGATCTGTTTTGTGTGCACCATTACAACACTAGAAAAGAGAAGGCAGAGTAATTAGCTAAGTCACATGACCACCATCCACTGCGCGATAAGGAGAATCCAAATCTAGACCAACGTTCTTTTCGCACTACGGTGAACGAAACAAGAACTTATCAATAAAATTTTCAGACCCGTCCACGGAGCGATATTTCAATTCGAAAACATGGAGAATAGATGCATCACACCATGAACAAAATCTCTTATCAATAAATTTCACCCAACTGTCCATGGAGCGATATGTCAATTCGATTTCACATGGAGAATAGCCATATCGCATCGTGAACGAAATTAGCGAAAGAAAAGGGGAAGAGAGAACTTATCAATAAAATTCACCCAACCGTCCACCCCACAGAGCGATATGTCGATTCGATTTCACATGGAGAATAGCCATATCGCACCGTGAGAACGAAATCAGCGAAAGAAAAGGGGAAGAGAGAACTTATTAATAAAATTCACCCAACCGTCCACCACAGAGCGATATGTCGATTCGATTTCACATGGAGAATAGCCATATCGCACCGTGAGAACGAAATCAGCAAAAGAAAAGGGGAAGAGAGAACTTATTAATAAAATTCACCCAATCGTCCACACGGAGCAATATGTCGATTCGAAAACATGGAGAACTGCCATATCGCACCCCGTGAACGAAATCAGCGAAAGAAAAGGGGAAGAGAGAAAAACTTACGAGCGCTTAAAACAAGGGCTGGGATGGATGGATTCAGCAAGCTACACGAGCAAAGTGTGGAGAAATGCAATTGGAAAAAATCATGAAAAAAACCGTGGAAGAAAAAAGCGTGGAAAAGAAAATATTCCTCCTTTTTATAAAGCAAAACGCAATCATGCGTTGACTACATCAGCCCTACACATGTGGCAATTCGTGAATCGACGATGACATAAGCCCTTCAACATGTGGCGTTCGATCCTCAATCATGTGATGTCAGCTCTATTATTTGACCTATATAAAGATGGTGCGAGTTTTTTTCTGCTTTTCTCTGCACTTGAAATTTTCTCGCTTTCCATACCGTCCACGGTGTGAGTCAGCTTTTTTCACGGCCATACCATCCACGGTGCAATAGGTGCATTCTTACGTCGTTGCTTTCCCCTTATCGCACGATGAACAGATTCCACCTGGATCAGAGACGGAGGTTAAGGGTTCTCACTTGTACAATGCTGCAGATGATGTGGATGATTTATTGCTGGAGGAGATTAAGGACGAGCCTAGCACCATAGAGAATCTCTTTGATTTGCTGAGGAGGGCTGGGCAGGAGAAATCCCTTTGCCATGTAGAGCCTATGTTCAACGTTCCTTTCAGTCTGGAGGAGATTATCAAGGACATGGCAAGGACATCCCTGGAGGGAGAGTGGATAAGATATTGCAGGTTGGTCGGTGGAGGGACCGTCTCTTATGGGTCCATTACGTATTTCCACATGTCAAGCCTCACAGTCACCTCATCTCAAAATTCAATCAAGTCGAAGAGGTTGGACACTTACTCAGATGATCAACATATCAAGATTTGTGTTGACATGTGTCCAGTGCATGGCAGAAAATGCAGGTTGCTAGAATATCATTTTGGGTTTGTTGCCTCTCTCTTTCTTCATGTTGATAAGGAGGATTACACAAAAGATGAGCTCAAAGGAAGGACTAATAAATCAGAACAGTCCTTTATTTTAAGTGCTCATTCTCTGCAAAAGAAGAAGTCCTGGACCTTCTGTCCGAGAAGGAGGAACTTCTCAACACAAATTTTGATGTGGCAGAGTTTAAGGCCTCCACCATCATTGATGAAGGAACGTCATCCGTACATGGGGAACGATTGATGTCCAATTTTGTCATGCCTGGGCTACCATCCTTCCTAATTAATGGGAAGTATTACCTCCTCCTCTCCCACATTCAAAAACTCTACAATTTTAGGGAGGATTCCTGTCTTGCTCTATAATAGTAGACGGTTGTGAAGCTGCGTCCGGTGTTCTCGATGTAGAGAATGAGCATAAGGATGAATTTCTTGCATTGGACACAGAAGTGACATAAAACTTCTTAGAGGTCCCAGAAGCAATGTCCTTGTGCTTTAAAAAAGCCAAGGAGAATGAAGCTTCTCTTTATGGATTTCTTGGACGAGGTGGTGCTGGTCCTGTGCAAGAGTTGGGCAAGATGCCGCTCTTGCACACTACGTCTCTTCTATCGACAAAAATATATTTATTATATATCATAGCAAGTACTCCAGGGATGCAGAGATTCCACTCCTTACACTGAAAGCCCAATCTAGGTATACAGGGTATGCATTTATACCTTATAATATACATAAAGTCATGCTTATAGAGAAGTGTGCTACCATCCGTATCTTTGGATACAGCCTTGGTTTTTGGCCTTCTCGAGCAGGTTATTTTCTATGTTATTCAAGTTATGTCCTAGGTGCAGGAGTGGAGGATGTAAAGTCACTCAAGGGCTATAGTCATAAGAGGTTTTTGTGTTATAGAGAGAAAATGCGTACCAAAGAGGGGGAGCAAGAAGAGAAGAGACTCAAGAGCAATTAGCTCTTTTCGTTGTAAATATTTTCACTGTAAATCTTCAATATAATGAAATGGTGCAATTATTTTTTATTTTCAAGTCAAAAAGCTTTACAACTTTCTTCTAAATGTTTACTTCCTAAGTCAAAAATAATTACAACTTTATTCCAAATGTGAGGTCCCCCTGTTCCCACCGAGCAACGGATTCAGGTACTAGCAGCGGAAGTAGCACTTCTCGCGCGGGACAGGGGTCCCACATTCGGGGCCTCGTCCACGGATATCCGGACAAGAGACTAATCCGTCGGTTTTTCCAAAACCGAACCCGGAAAAAACTTCCCTTACCCGGAAAGCACGGGTGATTCCACCAGGATAACTTTTTACTCTAACGTAGTCAAGATCATTACTGATCACGCTGATCCAACTGCACCTATAAAGATACTCGGTCGGATCAAGGAAGAAACTTGCACTTGGATCATTGGGATCAACGCTTTTTTCCCCATCAAGAGGCACAGCCGTTGATTCCTATCCATAGAACAATTACTATCCGGGACTTACTTCATCTATCGTAATAACAGAAATTGAGTCTCGGTTTACGGATCCATCAGTCCAGCCTAACCCCATCCAGTCCCATGGGTTAGCCAACCGCCCAACCACTGTAGTGATGGGATCCAATTTGGAATTTGGTTAGGTTTTGTCTCGGGTACCAAGGAAAAGAGTTCCAAGGCCCCCTAGCCGGAAGTTCATGCAAACATAAAACTAGCCACACCACTTACACACCCAATATGAAATTGCCTTTTCCTTAGCATCAGCTAACTTTAAAACGATCCTTTAATGAAACCATAGTACCACTGATCACAATCTTCCAATTTATCCAGTTGATTCATAATTTCCCATCATTCCTTCATCAGAGTATCTATGGCATCATTGGCAACTAGATCGCTCACCACCTGTCCACACAGAGGCCGTTTCCATAGTTCCTAGCCCATAATACTCGGCAATATAATCACTTATCAAGATGGACTCTCGTTGAAGATCAGCAAGATCAACCAACAGATCCATATAAAAGAGCCATGGACTCATCCGTTGAGGACCAGCAAGGTCAGTCAACCAGATCCATGCCCGGTTTCACAAAACAACTCTTACTCCTTGTTCCAATATCTTCCTCGACGCACGCGTGGGTATCCTAGGCGACCCAGAGCCCGAGCACCGTATGGTCAGCACCCTCTAGGATCCTTCGCAGGTGACCTAGCGCTTCACTCATAGGCCGCTTCCTTGGTCCCTCATCCACCGTAGCGGAAGCTCACCATTTTAATCGAACCGAGGCTGGTCAAGACCTCGGTCGACCTTGCTACCCGAGACGTCCTCCATTGACTCTCCGTCAGCAGTTGCAACTTTATCAGTTAGGTCTCCACGACCTTAATCACAAGACGGTCAAAATGCTTCCCCACCATTCTTGACATAAAACAACCATTTACAAACAGCATTTACAAACAGTTTACAAATACAGTTTCTATATTAACTCTCATTTTTCCACATTATCCCTCATTAATCCACATTACTTATTCCACATTCCATGTATATGTGTACTCATCCAATCACCTCCTTTTCCATCTCTTCACTTCAGATTCCTTCACATCACATATCATATATTCACATCCATATCCACATCCATACATCCACATCCACATCCACATTCACATCCATACATCCACATCTACATTCACATTCACATACATCCACATCCACATTCCCATGCATCCACATCTATACATCCACATTCCACATTCACATCTACATTCACATTCACATACATGCACATCCACATTCCCATACATCCACATCTATACATCCACATTCCACATTCACATCTACATTCACATTCACATACATGCATCCACATCTATACATCCACATTCCACATTCACATCTACATTCACATTCACATACATGCATCCACATCCATTCACATCTATACATCCACATCTACATCCACATTTACATCTATGCATATACATCTTCATGCATATATCCATTTTCATGTTCATACATCCACACTCCCATCTCCATATCCACACATCCACATACATACATCCATTTTCACATTCCCATTTATATAACCCCATATACTTTCACATCTAATCTTTTACATCACATCCATTCTCGCCCTATCACAACCCATATACATCTTATCCTATCACATACACTTCTTACCTCATCCCCCCATACACATCTTAATTCATCTTATCACATCCTAACTTATTTCATAAGCATCTTATCACACTTCTTATCACATCCTATCACTTTCCATACGCATCTTATCAATTCTTATCACATCTCATACACCTCTTATCACATCTTATCACATTTCATATCTTTTTTTTTATTTTAAAAGAGAATTCTTTTATTTGATATAAGATTTCTCTACACATTTATTTATACATAAATTCCATTTAAGGAGACTAACACTTTCGAAATTAAAATCAATCTTTTATGCATCTTGTTATGCATGATTTCAATTTGGTAGGGAATTATACTTTTAGAATAAAAGAATTTCTCTTATGCATCTAAGTTAAGCATAAAATCCATTTATGAGGAAAATCATACTTTTAGTATAAAAAGAATATCTTTTATGCATACCTATATGCATGAAATCTAATATGATAAAAGTAACACTTTTGATATAAAAATTTTTCCTTTATGCATACTTCTATGCATGTAACACTTTTGATATAAAAATTTTCCTTTATGCATACTTCTATGCATGAAAATTAAAAATGATAAAAGTAACACTATTGATATAAAAATTTTCTTTTATGCATACTTTTATGTATGAAATAAAAATGATAAAAGTAACACTTTTGATATAAAAATTTATCCATTATGCATACTTCTATGCATGAAAATAAAAATGGTAAAAATAACACTTTTGACATAAAAATTTATCCTTTATGCATAATATTAAAATTCAATTTCTCCATGATTATAATGAAATTCTTTCAATTAATCTAGGATGATGATTCCTAGAATATGGTAGGAAGTCCTCTTTTTATGCTTTGAATGAAAATTTTTTTATGCATAATTTTTATAAAAATTTTGCCATAGCTCCGCTGCTATGACTGATAAATCTCAATTTTTCTAAGGGATAAAGCTTATCATTAAGGAAATAATTAAAATGATTCTCTAATTGGATCCTTAATCCATAATGGATTGAATCATCAATATACATAAACTAAAAGCATAAGAAAAAGCCATTAATTTGGCCTCAAGCATAGCTTTATCTTGGGTTAAGGAAAAGCTTTATGAAAAGCTTGATTTGGATTGAGAATGGGTCATGAGTATGACCATTTCTTGAGTGAGAGAGAGAATTTACATAAGAATCATTAGAATTTAAACATAAATGAAAATTAACTTCAATAGCATTTATTAAATTATGTAACTCTTCACTACTATTCAAACTTCAATAGCATTTAAAAAAAACCATACCAATTAAACTTCTCAAGCTTGAGAGGGGTTGAGAAGAGAGAAACATTGAGAAATTATAGAAAGATGAATATTCACTAATTACCTTACAACTTGCTTGATTCTTTGTTCATGGTAGAGGCCCCCAACCAATCAATTGGTTAAGTATGTTGATGGAGCCACTAATGGGGATTGAAGAAAGAGGGAAGCTCCAAAAACTAGTGAATTATTAAATGAATTCACAGTTCTTGGCTTAGGTGGAGTAGAGTAACGATGCATAAACACTATATATTTTTCAACAAGGGTGAGGCTTCTATTTATAGGAAAAATTGAGCTCCTAACCAAACAAACTGATTCTAGAATTTTCTAAATCAGTTTGGTCAATATTTGACCATTTTTAGGTCAGTTAAGCTAACTTTTTGGAACTAGACTTGAATGAGGAGAGAGGAGAGATGAAATATCTCAATTTTTATGAGTTTAAAACTCATTCAAGCATGTGAAATATGCACCTCCTTTAAAGAACTCCCCTTCCTTACATATGTCATATTTTTAATATTGCTCATAGTTTTTTACTAATAAACCTTGTACATTTTCAACTCTTCATCTTATGTGAAATATGCACCTCCTTTAAAGAACTCCCCTTCCTTACATATGTCATACTTTCAATATTGCTCATAATTTTTTATTAATAAACCTTGTACATTTTCAACTCTTCATCTTATGTGAAATATGCACCTCCTTTAAAGAACTCCTCTTCCTTACATATGTCATACTTTTAATATTGCTCATAATTTTTTACTAATAAACCTTGTACATTTTCAACTCTTCATCTTATGTGAAATATGCACCTCCTTTAAAGAACTCCTCTTCCTTACATATGTCATACTTTTAATATTGCTCATAATTTTTTATTAATGAACCTTGTACATTTTCAACTCTTCATCTTATGTGAAATATGCACCTCCTTTAAAGAACTCCTCTTCCTTACATATGTCATACTTTTAATATTGCTCATAATTTTTTACTAATAAACCTTGTACATTTTCAACTCTTCATCTTATGTGAAATATGCACCTCCTTTAAAGAACTCCTCTTCCTTACATATGTCATACTTTTAATATTGCTCATAGTTTTTTTACTAATAAACCTTGTACATTTTCAACTCTTCACCTCATGTGAGCATTTACTCATTTTTGGGTATTTTCTTTTTACAAGTTGGATTTATCTCCTCCCTACACATGGATTGATGCTATTGGTCCATAGGAACCTTAATTGGACCATAGTCTAAAGATTTCTGAAAATCTAGACCCTTAGGCTAAGGTTCTTTATAGCTATTTTCAATTAATTCCAATTGCACATTGGAAAATTCTTTTTGAATTTCTGTTTCAGGGGAACTCATCTGAATTAGAAGAGATATTTTTCTATCCAAAAATATTCAAAATCTGAATATTCTCTCTCTAGAATATTTTTCTCTCTCTAGGCCAAAACAGATAGAAACAAGGTCTTTATATTTCTGAAGAGGGATTGATTACAGGGAAAGATACTAGACATCAAAAAGGGGGTGGGGGAGGAATCTTACATTCTACCCCACTTAAAAAAATGCGAGATGTCCTCATCTCACAAACTGGGATAATTTCGCAAGATGCACGAATATGAGACTTAGAGAAAAATTTTAATCAAGATTAACCACCAAGATAAGTCTTAAAGAGAGCAAGATTCAAAATACGAACAAGATTTAAACTTTATTCATTCTCGGAACTTATACAGTAAAGATAGAGGAACTCTTTACACTTCCATAAGCCCGTCCATCATATGGTCACAAAAGCAGTCCTCACAAGCTGCACAGGTATAAGGTAACTCATTTATGGGAATGATTCTGTGGGTTATTGCTGCGCCTATCTCAGTGGTATGAGGTGTTCTAAGAAAAGGACCTCTGAGAGGCAAGCCAAAAACGGGGTAGAGGCATATCTTCTCATGAGGAAGAAAACACGCCAGTAAGAAGACCCGCTCAGAAAACCCAGGATGCCTTGATCTCATGACGCAGTAGTATCGGGGACCCAAACCCAAAGCTTCAATAACCATGGCCAAGCGGACATTGTTACGAAAGTGCTGCTGACCCCAGGGTGTTACCCTAGTTATGTCTTGATAGGTCCGCCATTTTGTGTGCGCTACAGAAGTTCCCAAGTGAGGGAAAAGTGAGCGCTCATACTGCTCTATAAAATCTTTCTTCACAGACTCCCTTACGTCTTGAAGGTGAGGAATCATTATGGATAAAACTAATTCTTGTTGCCAAGCCATGAAGGAGATTAGGAAGAAAAGAGATCGATGGGAGTAAGATTACTGTGAGCGACAAGTAAAAGTTACGACTTATATAAAGGAAGGAGCTAGCGTAACTTAGAAGCCAACGGTAACTTGCCACTGAAGTTTTACCGTCTTTCCATGATTTGGGTTTGGCACATTTTTCTATAGAAGGCATTCAAACTTTGAGATGAGGAGATAAAAGAAGTTCGTAAGCTAAATCACCTACTTTCTTTGGTCCACAATATCTGGGAGATAACTTCTTCCCAAGAGATAAAGAACTTCTTTTGGGCCGTACTCGAATGAAGACCAAAACCTTGATATCCAAAACATCGATTCTCACTTCTGAACTCATTGTTCTGAATCTTAAAACAGGTGGGACACTTGAGAAGTATTCAGGAAAAAGGTTCTTCCTTTTTTAAACAGAATCTTTCTTTTATTTTAGAGAGAGAATAATTATAAGATCAGAAAGGGAGATTCTTACTCCTGTATACCTCTAAGGCTGGGGGAGAATCTTACATTCTACCCCACTTGAAAAGTGCGAGATGTCCTCATCTCGCAAGGTAGAGAACAACTCTTTTTCTTAAGATCCAATTTATTCTGGGGTTCCTTATATTCTGGTCAACCCAACAGAATACAGGGATAATTATCCCTTATATAGAACTCATCATTAAATAACAATTCATTCAGATCATATCATTCATATCTTTAACACGATAATGGTCCATTAGTCTGAAAATTTTCCTTCTGAACATTCCTCCACAGGAATTTTAGTTAAGCAAGTTCTCAATTTGTCATCCCTTAACTTAATCTACCGTCTCAAGTGTTAACAGTAGCAATCTGACAGCACAATCCACTAATCTCATAGTGATTTGCTGAATCATTTTCATCATTTATCATTACAGGGACTCGTCCCAATCATCCACCTTGTGGTTTCGCTCAGCTTATTACATTTCAATCCATTTTCAGGGATCATCATTTTTCAATCAGAATCCAAATCAATTCATCGGTTTCCAAACAGAACTAAAAATCATATCAACCACATTCGAAATCATCATCTGGATAGCATTAACGCTTATAATTTCAAGTCTTAGATTTACTCATATATACTGTCAGTAAAGAGCTGCAATTATACTCTCGGTATATACGGTAGTCACGGCCCTTGGAATTATAAGGTAAATACCATCATGTCTAGGCCTCAAGCAAGTCAGGGATTCTATATAATTGCGGTACTTCCATCTGAAGACCCAATTACCAATTTACGAATTTCAGTTTGAATATCAAATTGTATGAATTATATCACACAATTACAACCTTTTTTGTGCTTCTTGATAAATTTTTGACATATTTGGTTTCTCAGTTGATCTTTATTAGCCAAATGCTCTGATACCAACTGTGAGGTCCCCCTGTTCCCACCGAGCAACGGATTCGGGTACTAGCAGCGGAAGTAGCACTTCTCGCGCGGGACAGGGGTCCCACATTCGGGGCCTCGTCCACGGATATCCGGACAAGAGACTAATCCGTCGGTTTTTCCAAAACCGAACCCGGAAAAAACTTCCCTTACCCGGAAAGCACGGGTGATTCCACCAGGATAACTTTTTACTCTAACGTAGTCAAGATCATTACTGATCACGCTGATCCAACTGCACCTATAAAGATACTCGGTCGGATCAAGGAAGAAACTTGCACTTGGATCATTGGGATCAACGCTTTTTTCCCCATCAAGAGGCACAGCCGTTGATTCCTATCCATAGAACAATTACTATCCGGGACTTACTTCATCTATCGTAATAACAGAAATTGAGTCTCGGTTTACGGATCCATCAGTCCAGCCTAACCCCATCCAGTCCCATGGGTTAGCCAACCGCCCAACCACTGTAGTGATGGGATCCAATTTGGAATTTGGTTAGGTTTTGTCTCGGGTACCAAGGAAAAGAGTTCCAAGGCCCCCTAGCCGGAAGTTCATGCAAACATAAAACTAGCCACACCACTTACACACCCAATATGAAATTGTCTTTTCCTTAGCATCAGCTAACTTTAAAACGATCCTTTAATGAAACCATAGTACCACTGATCACAATCTTCCAATTTATCCAGTTGATTCATAATTTCCCATCATTCCTTCATCAGAGTATCTATGGCATCATTGGCAACTAGATCGCTCACCACCTGTCCACACAGAGGCCGTTTCCATAGTTCCTAGCCCATAATACTCGGCAATATAATCACTTATCAAGATGGACTCTCGTTGAAGATCAGCAAGATCAACCAACAGATCCATATAAAAGAGCCATGGACTCATCCGTTGAGGACCAGCAAGGTCAGTCAACCAGATCCATGCCCGGTTTCACAAAACAACTCTTACTCCTTGTTCCAATATCTTCCTCGACGCACGCGTGGGTATCCTAGGCGACCCAGAGCCCGAGCACCGTATGGTCAGCACCCTCTAGGATCCTTCGCAGGTGACCTAGCGCTTCACTCATAGGCCGCTTCCTTGGTCCCTCATCCACCGTACCGGAAGCTCACCATTTTAATCGAACCGAGGCTGGTCAAGACCTCGGTCGACCTTGCTACGCGAGACGTCCTCCATTGACTCTCCGTCAGCAGTTACAACTTTATCAGTTAGGTCTCCACGACCTTAATCACAAGACGGTCAAAATGCTTCCCCACCATTCTTGACATAAAACAACCATTTACAAACAGCATTTACAAACAGTTTACAAATACAGTTTCTATATTAACTCTCATTTTTCCACATTATCCCTCATTAATCCACATTACTTATTCCACATTCCATGTATATGTGTACTCATCCAATCACCTCCTTTTCCATCTCTTCACTTCAGATTCCTTCACATCACATATCATATATTCACATCCATATCCACATCCATACATCCACATCCACATCCACATTCACATCCATACATCCACATCTACATTCACATTCACATACATCCACATCCACATTCCCATACATCCACATCTATACATCCACATTCCACATTCACATCTACATTCACATTCACATACATGCACATCCACATTCCCATACATCCACATCTATACATCCACATTCCACATTCACATCTACATTCACATTCACATACATGCATCCACATCCATTCACATCTATACATCCACATCTACATCCACATTTACATCTATGCATATACATCTTCATGCATATATCCATTTTCATGTTCATACATCCACACTCCCATCTCCATATCCACACATCCACATACATACATCCATTTTCACATTCCCATTTATATAACCCCATATACTTTCACATCTAATCTTTTACATCACATCCATTCTCGCCCTATCACAACCCATATACATCTTATCCTATCACATACACTTCTTACCTCATCCCCCCATACACATCTTAATTCATCTTATCACATCCTAACTTATTTCATAAGCATCTTATCACACTTCTTATCACATCCTATCACTTTCCATACGCATCTTATCAATTCTTATTACATCTCATACACCTCTTATCACATCTTATCACATTTCATATCTTTTTTTTTATTTTAAAAGAGAATTCTTTTATTTGATATAAGATTTCTCTACACATTTATTTATACATAAATTCCATTTAAGGAGACTAACACTTTCGAAATTAAAATCAATCTTTTATGCATCTTGTTATGCATGATTTCAATTTGGTAGGGAATTATACTTTTAGAATAAAAGAATTTCTCTTATGCATCTAAGTTAAGCATAAAATCCATTTATGAGGAAAATCATACTTTTAGTATAAAAAGAATATCTTTTATGCATACCTATATGCATGAAATCCAATATGATAAAAGTAACACTTTTGATATAAAAATTTTTCCTTTATGCATACTTCTATGCATGTAACACTTTTGATATAAAAATTTTCCTTTATGCATACTTCTATGCATGAAAATTAAAAATGATAAAAGTAACACTATTGATATAAAAATTTTCTTTTATGCATACTTTTATGTATGAAATAAAAATGATAAAAGTAACACTTTTGATATAAAAATTTATCCATTATGCATACTTCTATGCATGAAAATAAAAATGGTAAAAATAACACTTTTGATATAAAAATTTATCCTTTATGCATAATATTAAAATTCAATTTCTCCATGATTATAATGAAATTCTTTCAATTAATCTAGGATGATGATTCCTAGAATATGGTAGGAAGTCCTCTTTTTATGCTTTGAATGAAAATTTTTTTATGCATAATTTTTATAAAAATTTTGCCATAGCTCCGCTGCTATGACTGATAAATCTCAATTTTTCTAAGGGATAAAGCTTATCATTAAGGAAATAATTAAAATGATTCTCTAATTGGATCCTTAATCCATAATGGATTGAATCATCAATATACATAAACTAAAAGCATAAGAAAAAGCCATTAATTTGGCCTCAAGCATAGCTTTATCTTGGGTTAAGGAAAAGCTTTATGAAAAGCTTGATTTGGATTGAGAATGGGTCATGAGTATGACCATTTCTTGAGTGAGAGAGAGAATTTACATAAGAATCATTAGAATTTAAACATAAATGAAAATTAACTTCAATAGCATTTATTAAATTATGTAACTCTTCACTACTATTCAAACTTCAATAGCATTTAAAAAAAACCATACCAATTAAACTTCTCAAGCTTGAGAGGGGTTGAGAAGAGAGAAACATTGAGAAATTATAGAAAGATGAATATTCACTAATTACCTTACAACTTGCTTGATTCTTTGTTCACGGTAGAGGCCCCCAACCAATCAATTGGTTAAGTATGTTGATGGAGCCACTAATGGGGATTGAAGAAAGAGGGAAGCTCCAAAAACTAGTGAATTATTAAATGAATTCACAGTTCTTGGCTTAGGTGGAGTAGAGTAACGATGCATAAACACTATATATTTTTCAACAAGGGTGAGGCTTCTATTTATAGGAAAAATTGAGCTCCTAACCAAACAAACTGATTCTAGAATTTTCTAAATCAGTTTGGTCAATATTTGACCATTTTTAGGTTAGTTAAGCTAACTTTTTGGAACTAGACTTGAATGAGGAGAGAGGAGAGATGAAATATCTCAATTTTTATGAGTTTAAAACTCATTCAAGCATGTGAAATATGCACCTCCTTTAAAGAACTCCCCTTCCTTACATATGTCATATTTTTAATATTGCTCATAGTTTTTTACTAATAAACCTTGTACATTTTCAACTCTTCATCTTATGTGAAATATGCACCTCCTTTAAAGAACTCCCCTTCCTTACATATGTCATACTTTCAATATTGCTCATAATTTTTTATTAATAAACCTTGTACATTTTCAACTCTTCATCTTATGTGAAATATGCACCTCCTTTAAAGAACTCCTCTTCCTTACATATGTCATACTTTTAATATTGCTCATAATTTTTTACTAATAAACCTTGTACATTTTCAACTCTTCATCTTATGTGAAATATGCACCTCCTTTAAAGAACTCCTCTTCCTTACATATGTCATACTTTTAATATTGCTCATAATTTTTTATTAATAAACCTTGTACATTTTCAACTCTTCATCTTATGTGAAATATGCACCTCCTTTAAAGAACTCCTCTTCCTTACATATGTCATACTTTTAATATTGCTCATAATTTTTTACTAATAAACCTTGTACATTTTCAACTCTTCATCTTATGTGAAATATGCACCTCCTTTAAAGAACTCCTCTTCCTTACATATGTCATACTTTTAATATTGCTCATAGTTTTTTTACTAATAAACCTTGTACATTTTCAACTCTTCACCTCATGTGAGCATTTACTCATTTTTGGGTATTTTCTTTTTACAAGTTGGATTTATCTCCTCCCTACACATGGATTGATGCTATTGGTCCATAGGAACCTTAATTGGACCATAGTCTAAAGATTTCTGAAAATCTAGACCCTTAGGCTAAGGTTCTTTATAGCTATTTTCAATTAATTCCAATTGCACATTGGAAAATTCTTTTTGAATTTCTGTTTCAGGGGAACTCATCTGAATTAGAAGAGATATTTTTCTATCCAAAAATATTCAAAATTTGAATATTCTCTCTCTAGAATATTTTTCTCTCTCTAGGCCAAAACAGATAGAAACAAGGTCTTTATATTTCTGAAGAGGGATTGATTACAGGGAAAGATACTAGACATCAAAAAGGGGGTGGGGGAGGAATCTTACACCAAATATTTCAATTTCAAAGTGCTATTTCTACTTCCAAATTCTTCCTATGCATCTTCGTGAAGATCTCCTTGCTGCATGACGTGTTGGTCGTGTGCCAGCTTTCCACTTTAGTGATCTTCTTTGTTTGGCATTATTTCATGCTGCCCTTGCTAGATTACTCATACGTGACCTTTCCATGGATAATTTTTGCCCAAAAGTGTATCTGTAAAACCAGTTAAAACATCTCCTTGAGGTAATTTGTACGAGTCTTCCCTCCTCCATGCCGGGTGTTTTTAAAATATACTCCTCTAGCTTGATGGTGAGATTTCTCCATTTCTTTTGTGCTCCACATGTCCAAAGAGCCATACTCATTCATGAAGTATGCACCATGAGTATAAAGAATGTGCTGCAAAAAAATTAAGAGAGTCAGTCGTTATTCATACTTGTTTCTTAATATCCAGTAGAAAGGAGCAAATGTGTTTACCATGTAGTGTGTAATGTTGGTTTCACCCCATGTATCAACCATGGACTTCGTAAAATTATAAAGCTCGTCTTGAAATTTTTGTTGCTCCTTTGTGGTTGTCCTACTCTTGGTCAAAAGTTTCACCATCTTATTGAAGTCTAACCAAACCTTCTCACGTAGAATTACAAGGCTTGAATTGGTGCAGTCAAATGTTGTACATTTGCATAAATCCTTCCACAAGTTCCAAGGCTTGGTTGAGTCCTTGGCATTTTCTGGCTTCTCCCAAAAACGTCTTGCTTTATTTCCACTCATGGACACTTGTTGTTGTGCAACCTCATGATTCATGCCAGAGGTCTTTTTGTTAACAGTAATCTGCACATTGCCACCATAATTGAGTTGAGTAGTTGCTCTACTTTATGATGAAGAGCTTCTTCTTGTCGTTCTTTGCCTTGCATGGTAAATGCATAATCTCTATGTGTGACACTTGAGCAAACGGTCAAACACACGCATGAATGCATGCAATGTCGTTCTTTGCCTTGCATGGTAAATGCATAATCTCTATGTGTGACACTTGAGCAAACGGTCAAACACACGCATGAATGCATGCAATGTATAGAACTGACATTCTTCAGGTCAAATGGAATTATAGGATTCCATTCTGGATCTCTCAAATGCCTGTTTAGCACAGCTAGCATGTTGGCAGACAAGACACCTCCAACCCAGTTGTTGCTAGCAACATCGTCCATGGGGTCATGCTCAATATCTTGATTCTCAAGCATCCTCTTCTTTCCTGAATTTTGTTTGTTTTCCCCCTCACCATTCTCATACACCACGGACAAGGATTTGGGGTGTTGGCACCTTCTGGACACCCAAGCAAGCACTTTATTATCTTCATGTCACCCCCCGAATTCCAATCTACTGTATAAGTGCCCTTGCCCTCTACCTCAAGTTTTCCCCCCTGAATCTGTGCTTTGATGACAGTGGTAATCCAGGGTATCCTATCAAACATCCAAGCGAGAAATTCATGTGTCTCTTTTGGTACTTCAAATGCCCCAAGCCACCATATCTCTTTCTCAAATTGAACACTATATGAGGGAAGGTCTAGCTTGCAAATCCTCTCCCTATTAGGAGTTTGGTTGATCTCAGTATTCCCCTCAAATGTGTCTTCACTGAGAAAAGATGATAACTCTGTGAACTTTTTGCATATGCCATAGCCTCATTCATGAGTGTGATACTCATTCGCTCTATCCTCTTTCCTTTCACAATCTGACACTCATCCATTTTCAACACAAAGCTAACTTTGTCACCTTGCATGACAAACAAAATTAAATAAGCTTTAATTTTTCATAGACTTTTTCAACTACTTTGCAACAAGAGATAAAAGTTACTTATAATTATTAGGTAATCCATATAATAAGATCATAACTTTCTGAAGATGTTGTAGATCAATAAATATATTGTTGAACTCGTTGTTGTAAGGAACCACAATATTACCATTGCTGCCTCGCTTTTTTCCCCAAGCTCTAATGGACAGCATTGACACAGTGGTACTCTCTAATCTTACGTTGCACGTCTTCATTGCATGTCCTCTTTGCTAATCTTAGTCTTCTTGGGGCAGGAAAAATATTTCGTTTGATGCCTTGTTTGCGAAGTGTATCTTGCAGTAATTGATGGAGAGCCTCGTATCCTTTTGTGCTTATGCCCACTTCATCGCGTCGCATGCATTCTGAACTTCTTCAATGCCTAAAATGTTAGTTATGTCTTTCATTATCTCATTTGCAAGTATCTGTCATACTTTCTTGTAGCGTGGATCTCAAACTATGGAAAGAATGTCATGTTTTCTCACGCAGCTACGTAACATATCTCCAATATCGAGGACCATTATCACCACATGCATCTTTAAGAAAGGTCCTATAATGAATTAACAAAGATTACTTATAGTAGCAATATTATATAATGAATTAACTGTTAATGAAAAAAATCAAACAATAGATACACTCTAATAAGAATAACTTATAACCAAAAATCAAACAAACCTTGCTACATGAATTCTTCGCTTGAGAGCACCACCACCAATTGCAAGTGTCTGAATGTTGTTCATTGTCCTCTTTCGCTCTCTCTGCCATCCCATGGGTGTGCTCTTCATACGCGAGATTACATCCTGTAACTTGAGGATGTGGTCCTCTTTCTCTTTGCCCTCTCTCTGTTAGCTATAAAATATTATTCTGTGCAATTTCGAGAGTTTGTTTCACACTACTCAAAGTGACTTGCAAGCTATGAATTTGTGAGTTTAGAAATTGAACCTTCCATGCATCACATATACTTACGCGTTTGCAATATCCAAGGAGCCCATTCTCACCCTCTCCAACAAAATCAATGAATGAGGATAGGTCTGTGAAAGGTGGAGAGAAATTTGAAGAAGGATCATTAGGATATAAATATCCATCAACCCAAAGATCCACATTACAATGACCCTGCTGTCTTCTTTCTTGCTTCTCCTGTGTGTTTAGACATTCTTTTCGGATAGGTGCATATTCATTCAAGATGCGAATGTGCAAGTCTACCTTCCTCACTCGTGATGAATTTGAGGTGTTTGTTATTTCTATGATTGCCATAGTAGACGCAATGGAAGATGGTAGATAGCTTGGATCCCAAAGAGAAGCTTGAAAGAAAGACCTACTACAATGAGAGAAGGGCTTGGGGGAGAGAGAGAGAGAGAGAGAGAGAATCTTTTAGTTATTGAGTCGGACAAAGATGAGATGTGATAGTAATCAATGAAGAAAACGGTTTTTAGGTGGGTTTGCTATAAAATATAAATTTTAAATTGCTAGCCTATCCAAAAATTTAAATTTAAATTAAACTTTTTATTTTATGCAAAAGTGAAAAAGTAAAAAATGTAAGTTTTCCTTGTCTTTTAATGACGAAATTAGAATTTGTGGGAACTTAAAAAATGCAATGAAAGTGTATTAAACGAGATTGTCTTTTAATGACTGTTGATATGAAATTTAGAGGGAACTTTAGAAACGGAATGAAAGTGCATTAAATGTGATTGAAAGATATTTTGAGATACTTATTTTGAATTGTAATAAAAAATATTTTTGGGGTCCCTATATGGACGAGATTGATGATGTTTCGAGAGTTTTAGTGGCTAGAAAGATAATCCTAGAGTGAAAATCCTAGAGAGGGAAAACTAGAGAGATCCCCTACTTTTAGGACCAAAAGTAGGCATCACTTATGAGGTTTGTCTCCTTAAGCCTCAATAAAATTAGTCTTAATAAGCTTTCGCTCCCCCTGCTCGCGCTGCAGCCTGCACGCACACCCCCCTCCCCGCCCTCATGTCTTTCAGGAGATGCCAGCACCCCCTCCTTCGCCCCCTCTCCCCCCCCTCCCCCTTCGCCTCCTCCCGTTTTCGCCTCCGTTTTGTCAGCGATTCCTTCCCCACCCCCTTCTCCCCCACCTCCGCTCGCCTGAGCTCCCCGAGAGGCCCTGGCAGTACCGTGTTGCTCACCTGCAGTCCAGCAGGCACTGAGCACCGACCTTGCTCGTGCACCGCAGAGGAGACCTGCTATGCCGATTCGGGCTTCACGGATATCCTCTATCCGCATTCGGCTGAGTAGTCTTGACACTAGACAGCGCTCGAAGGCTTTTGACTACTCCTTCACATGGCTTTTTGGAGCGGAGGGTCCCCATGAGCCAGCACCCTTCCGAGTTCATGTGGTGATGCCTCCGGCCCAAGGGGAGGAGACACTTGATTCAGCGGTGGCCTTCTCCTTCCCTCTCTGTGGCACTAGCGACCGGGAGTGGACTCTAGATCTCGCTCTTAGCATTTCAAAGACTTAGGCAGTTGAGTTTTCACACCATGTGAGCGATCTGGAGATGACAAACGTGATAGGCCGACTCTGGGAGCTGGCTCATTTCTTTAATACCGGGAGTGCAGATGACTCAGGGATTCGACATTTGGTGGTTCGCATAGTGGCAGACCTAGCACGCGACCCTGGTTATGTATGCATTCACGAGGTTGCTCTCGCAGAGCGGGAGGCAGTCGCCATGGGACACAGCCACTGGTGCTTGATCCGAGATTCTTGTGGCACACCGGGTGGGCAGATTCGTAGCCACTCGGATGGGGACTATTCTCCATCCAAGCCGCTTGCAAAGGTTCGCCGTATGGCTGAGACAGCCTCCACCTCAGTAGGTCATCCATGAGGATCATCTCATGGAATGTACAGGGCCTTGGCGGCGCACACTATGTACGTTATCATGGTTGCTTGAGGCAGGAGCTTTAGAGATGCCTAGTTAATATGATGCAGGAACACCATTTGAGTGAGAACAGGATCTGGAGGTATGGTTCGGTGATGCGTGGTAGATGGAACACATTTTGGTCTGCAGGATTTGGCCCCTTGGGTGGGCAGGGAGGAGTATGTATGGCGGCAGGCCATTGTGGATCGTGGGGTCATTGTGCCTGGTAGAGCACAGTATGTTATTCTGAGGATGCACGATGAGCTCTTTGGCATGCTCAATGTCTATGTGCCCAACCATGATAGTGCCAGAGCAGAGTTCTGGACCCTTGATATAGATGCCTTGCCCAAGGCCGCACATTGGTGTGTCGCGGGATATTTCAACATGCTTGAAGACCCGGTCGATAGGGTGGGAGGCAGTCATGTCACAGTGTGCACGGCACGGAGCTTGCAGCTTGGGAGCGATTTTGCATGACACTGAGAATCACTGATGCATGGTAGCATGAGGCTTTCTCCGGCTCTCACGACAATCTTAGTTTTTCTCGGTCGGATCGCTGACAGGGAGGGACTAATCTATCATGGATTGATCGCTTCTATGTGGGCGACACAGGTTCGAGGAGCGTGGGGGCTCCGTTGGCATTCTCGCTGGCACCTCTTTTTTAGACCATGCGCCAGTTATTTTGACACTTGAGGAGAGGACACGAGAGACCAGCTTGCAGTTGAGGATCCTAGAGAGGATACTTACAGATTTGAGTTTTTCTGAGGACATTGAGAGGATATGACATGATAGCCAGAGCTCTGACCTAGATGCAGCAGGCCAGTGTGCCCAGGGACTCATCGAGCTCAGCTCTTTTTTGCACACTGTAGCCTTGACACGGCTGGGAGAGACACGAGAGCGGGAGCGTCGCTTGAGACGTAGCCTTGCTTCGCTCTAGCGCCTTCAGGAGCAGCATCCTACATGTGAGTGGGTGGCGTCCCAGCTGAGCCAGGCACGCCAGGAGGTTAGAGAGGCAGAGGAGCAGAGACATGAGTTCTACTATCATCACCAGGCCCCTTAGTGGACGCAGCTTGGTGATAGAGTGACTAGGGAGTTCTTTGAGATTACCGCACCCTGCCATGCTCGAGCAGGAGTAGGCCACCTCAGGAGGCAGGACGGATCTTCAGCCCCACTGAGCCCAGGGAGATTAGAGCCATTGCCACTGAGTTCTATAGAGACGTGCTTTCAGCGGAGCCAGCCACGGAGGCACGTGATGCTTGCAGACAGACTGTGTGGGCCCATGTGCAGAGGAGGGTCACAGATCGTATGCGCACAGTTCTGGGTGAGCCTCTTTTAGAGGATGAGCTTGTTGAGGCTTTGAGGGTCCTTCCGTGCCATAGCTGCCCTGGGGAGGACGGATTGATGCCTGCCTTTTTTATGCGCTATTGAGACCTTTGGGGCCATGCCTCCATAGGGGCTTTCAGTATGTTTTGGACACTGGGGTGATGCCCCAAAGCTTTTCCGAGGGCTTGATCTTTCTTATCCCTAACTAGGAGGGAGTGACAGATGATATTCGGCATTGGAGACCTATTACGATCCTCAATACTGTCTACAAGGTCGTGGAAAAGGCCTTGAGTTTGAGGATCCAACCCTTCCTTGGGGAGCTGATTCATGCTACCCAGACAGGATTCGTCAAGGAGTGCAGTATCCTTGACAACATTTTCACCTTATGGGAGGCGACGGCCCGAGCTAGATTTCTCGACGAGGACTTGGTGGTGATGCTTCTCGATTTTGAGAAGGCATACGATAGAGTCGATTGGGGTTTCTTAGAGGGCACTATGCTTCGCTTGGGTTTTTGAGCCAGTTTGGATTCGAGGAGTGGCGGCTCTATATTCCACAGCAGCTCGTAGCCAGGTGTTGCTGATGGTGGCAGGAGGACGGGGGCCGAGTTTTGAGTTGACCAGATCAGTCCGTTAGGGGTGCCCTCTCGCCCCTTTTCTTTTTCTCTTCTTTGCTGAGGCTATGAGCATGTAACTGACAGCAGAGGAGGTTGGTTTGAGAGGACTCGAGGTCCCAGTCCGGGGTGAGGACCTGCTCGATTCTGAGTTTGCTGATGACACGGGATTGTTTTTGCATGGCCACCAGGAGGCCAATCTTCAGAGGAGAGCAAAGCAGGCGCTACAGGTTTTTGGTGCAGCTTCGGGAGCATTGATCAATTGGCGCAAGACAATGGCCTTTTGGATCAGTAGCACTCCCGCTCCGGCAGCATGGAGCCCAGACCCGGGTTTTAGATGGATTCCTCCTGGCACAGTAGTGCGGTATTTGGGTTGCCAGATTGGACTTGATTTGTCACCTGAGCAGCAGATCGCCTCGCTTCTTCTGAGCATTCAGAAGAAGCTTTTGTATTGGAGTATAGCTCGGCTATCCTTGGCTGGGAGGGTAGTGGTTTGGTGACGAATCAGGTGCTTTTAGTGACCATGTGGTACATCATGTCTTGCTAGATCTTCTCGAGCTCTTGCATCAGCCAGGTACTGTGAGATCCCTGTCCCCACCGCGCAACAGATTCGGGGTGCTAGCAGCGGAAGTATTACTTCTTGCACGGGGCAGGGTCCCACACTCGGGGCCTCGTCCCCACAGATATCCGGACAAGAGACTAATCCGTCGGTTTTTCCAAAACCGAACCCGGAAAAAACTTCCCTTACCCGGAAATCACGAGCGATTCCACCAGGATAACTTTTTACTCTAACGTAGTCAAGACCATTATTGATCACGCTGATCCGACTGCACCTATAAAGATACTCGGTTGGATCAAGGAAGAAACTTGCACTTGAATCATTGGGATCAACGCTTTTTTCCCCATCAAGAGGCACAGCCGTTGATTCCTATCCATAGAACAATTACTATCCGGGATTTACTTTATCTATCGTAATAAAAGAAATTGAGTCTCGATTTACGGATCCATCAGTCCAGCCTAACCCCATCCAGTCCCATGGGTTAGCCAACCTCCCAACCACTGTAGTGATGGGATCCAATTAGGAATTTGGTTAGGTTTTGTCCCGGGTACCAAGGAAAAGAGTTCCCAGGCCCCCTAGCCGGAAATTCATGCAAACATAAAACTAGTCACACCACTTACACACCCAATATGAAATTACCTTTTTCTCAGCATCAACTAACTTTAAAACAATCCTTTTTCTCAGCATCAACTAACTTTCAAACAATCCTTTTTCTTAGCATCAACTAACTTTAAAACAATCCTTTAATGAAACCATTATGTCACTGATGACAATCCTCAAAATCTCTGGTTGAATCCATATTTCCAATCATTCATTCATCGATGTACTTATGGCATCATTGGCAACCATAACGCTCACCACCTGTTCACTCAGGGGCGCCTTTTCAATAGTTCCTAGCTCATAGTACCCAACAATATTTTCACATATAAAAATCAAGATGGAATCCTTGTGGAAGATCAGCAAGATCAATCAACAGATCCATATAAGAGAGCCATGGACTCATCCGTTTTGAGGACCACCAAGGTCAATCAACTAGATTCATGCCCGGTTTCAGAACACAACTCTTACTCCTTGTTCCAATATCTTCCACGACGCACGTGTGGGTATCTTCGGCGACCCAGAGCCCGAGCAGCGTATGGTCAGCACCCTCTAGGATCCTTCGCAAGTCACTTAGCGCTTCACTCATAGGCCGCTTCCTTGGTCCCTCATCCATCGTACTGGAAGCTCACCATTTAAATCGAACCGAGGCTAGTCAAGACCTCGGTCGACCTTGCTACGCGAGACGTCCTCCATTGACTCTCCATCAGCAGTTGTAACTTTATCAGTTAGGTCTCCATGACCTTAATCCACAAGACGGTCAAAATGCTTCCCCAGCATTCTTGACATAAAACAGTCATTTACAAACAGGTCACAAAATACAGTTTCTATATCAAACTTTCGTCTTTCCACATTATCCCTCCTCAGTCCACATTACTTATTCCACATTCCATTCATATGTGTACTCATTCTCATCCATTCACTCATATCGACGACACATTATTTCACATACACATTCATGTTCGTACATCCATTCACTCATATCGACGACACATTCACATTCATTATTTTACATACACATCCATGTTCGTACATCCACATCATACATCCAATCCCATATCTGCATTCAACCATTGTACTAAAAGTCATCCTTTTAAAAAAAAACTTGGGCGATCTACTTTTCATTAAAAACATATGATAATTGTTGAATATGAATGATTAGAAATACCATAGCAAAGAAACTAATTGAACTAAAAAAACATGGTTCTTGGTAGTCCAAGCTTTGGCCACTCAGAATCTTTACAAGAAGGCATGGTTTGATCATACCAAAAGTTGAGAAAAGAGACCTAGCACGCACAATGGAACTCTCAAGTATATAGAAGCTTAAACCCCTGAAAATCATGAAAACGATGTGTTAGCGCAATGCATAGCTTGCAATCTTGAAGGTCAAGAGCTTGTGGCAACATCTACTAGAGTAGAGCCATGCGATATTAGTCAAGGAATGAGGAAGAGAGGCTTAACACCCCAATGAGATTTTAATCATTGTGGTTAACATGTCCCCTTGCTAAACTTAATTGCATCCTTGCATCATGAAGTAATGGGAAGGTACTAGAGTGGTGGTAAAGGTAAATTGCATCTTGGAAAGAAATCCGATTGCCTCTTTGCCCTTGAAAAAGGTGCATATGGGGCCAAAAGCAAGTGTCAATCATGTCTTCAAAGGTGATGAGACAACAGTTATAATAGCTTCTTGTTTTTTAGTATTGTGGAGTCTAAGACCCTTGTCAAGATCAGATAATAGGTGCTCCCATCTATCCCTCTCTTTGATAAGCACCTTTTTTTTAAGGAGGAGAAGGATCGACTAAAAAAAGCTCCAAAGTGGCAACAACAACTATCGGATTTGATAAATAGCCATAGTATTTGGCATTGGCATTTGGTATTGAGGTCCTTTATGTGGTTTACCATGTTTGTCAAAGAGCAAGGTTATAGAAAAGGCTCATGCACACTAAGTCAATGTACTTGAGAAATACAAAAGCTTTGGAGGCTCATGCACACTCAAGAGAATGACTTGAGAATGCAAAAGGTTTAATACCAAAGGCCATGGAGGATCCAAAATGAATTGTTCAAAATTGGTGATGTGGCATCACATTATTCGGACAAATTAGGGCTCTTGCATGTATTTAGACTAGTCTTGAATTGCATTCATATAATGCAACATGGATGCTGATAGGGGTGTCATTTCTCTCATTTTGGGTTCCAAATTTACCACCTTGATGTCCTTCTAGAGCTGCTTTTGCATAACTATTTTTGAAAAATCCCTACTCTTTGAACATAGGTCACTAAATCATTTCATTCTTGAGTCTTTTCTCTAGCTTCCCACTTCTTTCTACCATGCTCATGTGTGGGTTCCAGAGCCTTTGGCAAGTTGCTATCCCTTCTAGGGTGTTTAGTTAAAGCTTCTTGCCTCTATAGATAGGAGTGTGCTTCAAAAGACAGCTTTTGAGGATTGTGCAATAAACCTGATTATTAAACTCATAGCATCTTGACTCCATGGGCTTAGCTAATGGTGATCTTAACCATATGAACTTAGCCCAATTGAGCATGAAATAAGGGATTGCCAAGATTCTTATACCAACATTCTTGCTTGGAAGTATCTATCAACAAAATAAAATATCCCCTTCCCAAGGGTTTCCTTGTCCACTCTAACAGCCTTTGGCTTTGAGTTCTACCTTGACTGCCCCAATTGGATAAAGCTTCTTTGCAATAATGGTTCTGACAATCTCTAGCAAGTTATCCACCCAAGTAAAAGATCCATTCACCACTGTTTCACTCAAGGATTGTTTCTCCCGACTTCTTTAGTTCTTCTTGCTACTCTTGACAAGGGATGATGGGGGACAACACCCATGGGTGTACCCTTTTCTACAATCTATTTTATTCCCGTTTCTCCTACTATTCTTAGTTCTTTTTTTTTTTTCATGTTTGCATACAATTACAATAGACATAGCTCACAACATATCCGTGATGATATATTTATTTGGAAAGAAATGCAAAAACAAATAGAAAATCGGGCTCTTCTCAAACTTGATAAAAACCAAAGTGCAATCTCAACTCTATGAGTCTACTCACAAGACTTCAAAACATCGACTCCATCAATCATCAACTACCAAGAGTAGGTTCAAGCTTGCAGACAAATCTTCAAAAACCTTCAAGCTACTTCCCAAACTACAACAAAAACCAGAGTGCAACCTATACGCCATGGGAGTACTCACAAAGCTTCAAATCATCAAGCACTATATCTCTTAAGATTCCAAAAGATACGCTTTTCAGCTTTGTATTCAATGCTCTGCTAAAACATGAACTAGGGATGATACTAAGCTATTATGCTTCACTATATTGGCACACACTACTTTGCACCTGCTATATGCAATATATTGTTATACTATGCCCTCTTGTTGTAAAAATCCTTGACAATATGTGGGCAACCTTTTAAATCTATTCATTCAAATCCCATCATCATTCTATTCCAACATAGTTTTGCCTAGCCATTCCTTGCTTCCCTACATGCTTTTATCGACAATTTGAAATAGGTAAATTTTGTATTCCCTTATCCGAGATTTTAGATACAGCCTTTCTATAATTTTGGAGGTGCTGAAGTTTGTTCATTTTTTGTCAATTGGAAAACTCTTCTAGTAAGTCCATGAAAACAAAAAAATCTTATGCTGAGCTCACATGCTATCTTACATATTGTTGGGTTAACCCCCTATGCCTACCATTTCCAGGAAGCCATTGGGCACAGGGAACTCTGCAATGGCATGCAAAAGCAAAGATGAATGCACAAAAACGTACCAAAAAGGAGAGCATTAATCAAAAGACTTCAAAAAATTGGCCTAAATAAAAACCCATTAATTTACAAATCTTTCAATATTTTCATCATCATTGTAAGGGGGAACATTTGAAAGAATCCGACAATTGAATATATATGGAGCTGCATGCAGGTGAAGGACTTCCCCTTGTGAGGTCCCAAGTATGAAGGCAGGTGCAAATACACGTGCCAGTGCTCTACTTTTGCACTGTTACAAAATGACGTGCCAGACCATTAGTTGGCTTGAAAGATACAGCTGTAAAACAATCTACACTCAGACTACAGTCGTGTGTGCCGGTTTTTTGCTAAGTGAACTACCCACAGAACACTTGGAAATGGGGCCGCCCATTGGCTGAACCCTTCTGAGCATTTAAGCCTCTGTAGATTTCCTAGGCTGGCTGCAGCTCGTCAGGGGTGGGAAATCCTCGTCCTTGAGCTCATAAGAGCTCTGCAATGAACTGCAAGCATTACAATTGTTCAGAGAATCAAATAAGGTCTACATAGAAAAAAACGAGAGAGAACCCATAAAAAATCCCTTTTACAGAACCAAAATAAGATTAAAAAAATCACAACAAACCAGTGTATGAAACATTACATGCCTGCCATCCCATTTTCTGGTGATTTTTCATATGCAGTCACTTACCAGTTGTTTCATGTCATGATATCAAATGGTGTTGGCTATTATGTGTGCATTGTCTATGGGAGCACTCCTCTGGATATTCACAGGGATATTTTTGCTTGTCTGTATGGAGCAGATTGTACACATGATCGTGTGCATGTGTGTGCATGTGTGCCATCTTGCTTCTTTGCTCTTCTTGATCCCCTGGCCTGCACCCGCATAGGCTAGAGCATCTTACATCTACCTGAGCATTCAGATTCACTCGTATAGCCTCGTGTTTATTTTATAAAATCAGTGTTCGCACCATGGACTCAATTCTTTGCTAAACTTTGACCCTGGTTACATTTCCATTACAAAACATGCAATTTAAGTGGTGGCAGGGACTGCTGTTCATCTTGCCCGAGTTTACGCCAGGATAACCAAGGAGGTTCTGTAGTGCCCACATTTTGCAAGACCTTAAGTTGTTGGCTCTTGGGAGCTTGTTCAGAGGCAAACGCGTGAATCATAGAGGAGAGAACAGAGTGACGCCAAACCCTCAGGCTGACTTTTGGAAATCAGGCCTCCAAGTCTATTCCTCTCTACAGGGGGGATTATTATCATTAGAGCACCTTAGAGCATGCATTTTACGATTATTGGGGCCTTTTCTCTATTGTGATAAGAGACTCCCATTGTTGTTAGGAGAGCTCTATTGTTAGCGTAGGAAGGCTATTGCTAGACCTACGTCTATTGTAGGGTAGACCTACCTCTATTGTGAGGTGATCATTGTGTCTTGTTCAATGCCCATTTCATGTCGTCCCATAAAAATTCTTATGTCCCAAATACTTAAAAAACATAATGCTTATGATGCACCATGCTATTCATGTTCAGGCCACGCTCCAGTGACCCTCAGGCTTATCGACCATTGGCCCCACGATATGCCTAAGAACTGCACCCCCGTAGGTATTGGGCTGGACCAAAAGAGAGCACTCCTGAGTATAGCATAGTCAACATCAATATATTCCCCCCCCGATATTGTCATGCATGTGTACTTCCCTACAGTTGGCTATTAGTGCATGCCATTTGTAATAAGCATGCATGTGCTATGCTACATAGTAATGCTCTGCCCTCACAATGTAATAATCAGGCTCCAGCTAGCTCAAGTCTGTAAGGCCCAAAGGAAGCCATGGCCATAAGCTTGGTGGCCTGTATGAACACAGAGCCTATACAGGCCAGATAGTTTACAGACAACTTAGGATGGTTTGTCTCACTGCCAAATAGGCTACATGCTTGTAAGCACCAATATTTCTATATATAGGGTAGGTGGAGCTATTGTTAGAACACCATGTCCTTTGATTGTAGGGCCTATAGCAGGAAGTCACCCCCTAAACAAAGGTCTTGTATAAATTTTTGGCTGGTGAATACAAAACACTCATATTGACCTAGTCAGCACAATAATGACCACCGTCCAAAAGATACTTATAGACCCCAGTGCTAGCCCATCCACACACTTGTACCTACATTCACTATCCATTGCACCCTAGCTTCCTTCTAACATACAACCTTCATCTCAGCAGTTCCAGATCAGCCCATCGAGGCACCCTTTGTCCGAGCACAATGTGCCATATGTTGTATCATGAAACCACAATAATAGAGTATTGTTCTCTATCTCTATTGTCATGCAATTTGAGTTTAAGTTTTGCAATGTATGTCACCACTTGGCTCTCTATCACTCCATTTGGATGTATGACATCGTGTGTATCCAAAAGCTATGTACATCTTGAGGTCCTAGTATGACTGGCCAGGGTGTTCATTGATGTCAATATGACTCGTAGTTGGCACTGTAGTATGACTCCCTTCCCTGTGCTGTTGCGCCTCCCCTTACCCAGCCCCGCTGCGCCCACCCTCCCCTGCCTTCTCCGCCCTTGTTGCAGACCTTCAGATCCTCACTATGATTGTTGCAGCATTGGAGGCCTCCACCTTGGTTTGCAAAATTGTTGGTAGCCACCCTGTGCGCGGACAACTCAGAGATCTTTTACTAGCGAGCCTCATTGGCGCGCCTGCAAAGATCACAGACATTCACCCTCTGGAGCGTGGCTACTACCAAGTGGAGTTCGACTCACCAAAGGCGTCAGACTGAGTCATGCCACTGAGCCCCCTTGCATTGTGTATGGCACAGGCCTTCTTTGACACTATGTCTGACCTACTTGCTTGAGTGTCGGGCTTCCCAGTGACAATTTGCTTCCCAAGCCTTAGAAAAGAATACCTTCCGCTTCCCTTGGTGATTGGTGGTGCCATCAAGAGAGTGATGGAATCCCCCCCCCCCCACCCCAAACTACTGCCTCAGCCTTTGCACGGGCAGTCGGGATTCCATCCCTCAGATCTGTGTTGCCTTGCCGGATTCAGTGCCACACGTTATATCTATCCCATGCCTCTGGGGAGACCCCATCCTTCAGCGAGTGGAGTAGTATTCAAGCCTTCCAGACCAATGTTCATTTGCAGGCGAATTTCGTTCGCCGATTGATTCACCTTTTCTCTAAGCCGGTTGAGATGACCATCGCCGCCTCCCCGGTGGGGCTCTCCCACCAGAGTCCCAGGTGGGCCCCCCAAGATCTTAGGGCAGCTGATGGATTATAGTTTCTTCTGTTGTCTTCCGGTAGAAGAGACAGATATGTTTGAGGAGACAGTAGCACCTCTTCGGATATGTGTGGTTTTCCACCACTCTAGACCCTCTACACCAAAGAATGGCACGATGATCTTCTCTTTCCTAGTGCAGTCCCAGGGACGAAGTGGAACTCAGAGTCGGTGACTGCCGCTATTTGGGGTCAGGCAGCTATCTCATCATCTTCACGATCTTTGCATCACCGATGTACTCATCCATCTATGGCCATTGGCTAGGATAGAGCTTGGAGGCTCAGCCCACAAAGACCACGACGGGGAGATGGTGGCCTCCAACCTGGAGGTGCTGCTCTGTGTGTTCATGCATACTTCTATCGCAGTACCTCTTCCCCCCTCTTACAGGTACCTCCATTGTGATCGATGGAGTCCAAAGTACACATACTCTCGCGCTCGGAAAGAGTGGCGTCACATGGAGGACAGGATCCGCGCCAACTTGGCACGCCTTTGCCACAAGACGGATTGTGATTATTCCCCGTCTAAACCCTTGTCCAAGACTCTTCGAGTGGAGGGCAATTCCGCTAGTTCTGCCTCGCACAAAGATTGATATACGGATAGTCTCGAAATAAATATATCTTGGTCTTCCTATGGAGTGACAGTCCCATAGGTAAGACACCATCCTGGCTATACACGGGTGGCACCAGTAGGCTCCCGTCCATACAGCACAAAGCAAATCACACACGGATGACACGAAACTGGTTTCCGTCCATGTGACGCAGCACTGGTCGCACACGGGTGGCACTGATCTGGCTCCCGTCCATGTGACACCATAAAACTGGCCCTTTCACATGGGACACTGGCCTGGCCTGGCTGCTCTATGGAGTGACAATCCCATAGAAGTGGCTCCAGAAATGGAGATGGACCAAATGGTGACATCAGCCCTTTCTCCCGGACTTGATTCATGACACTCAGACCGGCTTTGTTCAGGATTGGAGCATTTTGGACAACATTTTCACCTTTTGGGAGGCGACAACTTCGGCCAGGATGTGGTAGCAAGACCTCATAGTGCTACTCCTAGACTTTGAGAAAGCTTACGATAGGGTGGATTGGAGCTTTTTGGCGGGCACGATGAGCTGGATGGGATTCCCCATGGAGTGGATTCGTGGAGTCTTAGGACTTTACTCAGCCTCACACAGCAAGGTTCTCATTCAGGAAGCCCGTGGGCGACAAATTCTCCCTTTCCCGCTCAGTTTGGCCGGGCTGTCCTTTGGCACCTTACCTCTTTCTATTTGTCGCCAGGGCCATGAGTAGTTTTCTCTCAGCCCAGCAGACTGGGCTTCAGGGATTGCGTCTTCCCCTCTGCACGCAAGAGAAGCCGCTTGACTCAGAGTTAGCAGATGACACAACAACTTTCCTTTTAGGAGATCTGGGGAATCTCCAAAGATTTGCGGAGGTGATCGAGGTTTTCTACCGCGCATCAGGAGCACAGATCAACTAGCACAAGTCAAGTGGTTTTTGGGTAGGCTCAACACCCAGTTGAGGCTTTCCAATGGATCCTGAGGGACACTCCAGTTCGCTATATCTTGGTTGCCAGGTGGGCATTGATATCTCTCCCGAGTGGCAGCTCGCCCCGCTTCCTCTAAGTATTTGGAAGAAGCTTTTATACTGGAGTTCTGCGAGACTCTCCCTCTAGCAAGTAAAGTGGTGGCAAACTAGGTACTTCTTGCCACTTAATTAATCCTTTCGTAGGGCTTAATTATGTTGCTAATGTGTTATAGAGTGCCGTATAGTTTCCCGAGAGGCCCTTTCTTGGAGTTTTCCACTCTTCTCTCTTCCCTCTCTCTCTCTCTCTCTCTCTCTCTCTCTTCCAGCTTGAGCTCCGCAAACACAAGGACACCTTCTTGAGACATAGGCCCCAGCCACCCCGCCCCCTCCCTCGACAGCCAACCATCACTAGTTTCTTCCGGACCCAGGAGGTGGAGGACACCGACATCGTGGATCTTGTAGACCCTCCACAAGCTGCTCTGGACCTACGCCCGAGAGGAGTTACCTCGGACCGAGCCTCTGCACTACAGCGTGCCCGGTGCCCTCGACCCCCCTGTCGGCCACGATCACCTCATCAGCTCCAGATCCAGGACATGCTCCACCACCATCGAGCTACCTTTCCACGTGACATAGCTAAGGGAGACCTCTCGGCCATACTCATCAACCACATGCTTGACATTTTGGAGAGTGGTATACCATCTACTCGGAGCTGATGTTGCTCCCATGTTTTTATGATCTTAGTATTCCATGACAAGTTTCCATGGACAGTTTTGTATCACCCCAGTGATATAGCTATATTTACATTTTCATTCTGTTTTATTTTCCATTCCATGATGAGATACACCATGGACATTACTGTACCACTTTAGTCTCATAGGCCCATTGGGTCTTTAGTAGACGCTTAATATATCTTTCTTTCTCGCAACTTGCCCACATGAAAGAAGTTATTCCGGAGATAAGGGCAGCCCGAGAGAAAGGGAAAGTGGCCTTCTATAGAGATGGTAGAGTGGTGATTATGGAGAGGCGCTCTTCATGACGGCGCGAGACCTATGGGACTACACTCAAAGTTGCTACTTGGAATTGTAATGGATCTCTACGCCTTGATGTAGGGGCTTTTGAGGATAGTTTCACTGGGAGGGACATCATCTTCTACTGTGAGACGCATCAGGCTCCTGGACAGTCCATGCCACATGTTAGTGGATACCGATGGGAGACAGCTTGTAGACAGGAGACTCGTTCAGAGCATAGAGGACGGGGCTCAGGAGGAGTGGCAGTATTGTTTAGAGAGGAGCTACAGCCACTGATACATATAGTCCGTAGAGATGAGCAGGCTAGGTACATGTGGGTTAGACTGAGGGAAGAGACGGGCAGATATCTCTACATTGCTATATGCTATTTTGCTCCTAGTACATCAGTGTATGCATCACCTAGCGGGCAGTCTCCCTTTTCTATTTTGGATGATGACATTTGGGAGTTCTCCAAGGATGGTGACATCATTCTCTTGGGGGACTTCAATGTCAGGACCGCCCAGACAGTATTTTATGATACCTCAGAGGAGATGTTGAGGGAGCTTGATGTTAGGGATATGGGCCTATCTAGACTCTCACAGGATGAGGAACATACAGTGTATGGGCGGTATTCGATAGACATGGGGACTGCCCATGGATTGGCCATCCTGAATGGCCTACAGAGATTCCCGACATCAGGCGGTTTCACTAGCTTTCCACATCAGCATGGTGCTAGTACAGTGGACTATGTTATGGCTCAGCCCAGTCTCATTCCCTCTTTTCAGGATTTTATGGTAGGCACTAGGCCGGTTGGAATAGCAGTGGATCATGCTATCTTGTCCTTCACTCTCACATTTCAGTTCAGCACCGCTCCATTGGGACAGGTCTCCACACACACTCGTTATACCTTTACGAGGGAGACTCACACCGTGTACACGGATGAGATATACAGACGCTTATGTGCCGAGGAGCCGGGACGGCCATTAGATGAGCTCACTCAGATATTGATAGAGACGCTTCTTGTGCAGCATCAGAGGCATATCCCCATAGTCAGCCTACACGGAGACGATCTGGGAACATGCCCCAAAACAATTGGTATGATGAGGAGTGCAGAGAGATGAGGATCAGATTACAGAGAGAGGTGCTCATGGGTGTTACCACTCACAGACAGTCACGGATTACCTTCCGGCACCTAGTGCGACGGAAGAAGAGGGCTTATCTTGCTCAGTTAGAGAGGGATTTGTATCAGTTATTTATGAGTCAGGACTCAGGCGAGGCATGGAGACTATTCCATGAGCATTCACCATCACCAGCCATTACCTCCACAGAGATTTGGGGTGAGTATGCAGCATCCCTGTACACAGCACCAGGATAGCCGCCCCTACGAGACCCATCGGAGCCATGCCCAGAGACATGTGCTTTCTTTACTGCTGAGATGGTAAGGAAAGCTATTGACATGATGAGGACTCGGAGAGCATATGATCATGATGGTTTGGTAGCAGAGCACTGTATTCATGCCAGAGATATGCTTGCAGAGCTTATTGCTATGATGTTTAACCGAGCCATGTGTGAAGGTTTTCCTAAGACTTGGAATATGTCCACGATTGTGCCTATCTTCAAGTTAGGGGATCCCATGCTTCCTGGGAATTATCGTACCATCATGATTGGTCACACATTGGCTAGATTATATGCATCTATTCTTGAGCAGGAGTTGAGTAGATGGGCAGAGAGAGAGGGCATACGTGCATCAGGGCAGGCAAGGTTCAGGAGAGGTTTCTCCACTCTTGACCATATCTTGACACTCAGAGCTATTATTGAGGAGGGCAGATTATATGGCATGAGGATTTATTGTTGCTTTGTGGATTTCCGCAAAGCTTTTGACACAGTACCGAGAGCCACACTGATGCGCAGATTACACGAGATGGGAGTGCCCACAGAGCTGATTTGGGGAATCATGGCTTTATACAGGACAGTTGTGGGGCAGGTACGTACTACTCAGGGTATATCTGAGATGGTTCACTCCACTATTGGGGTGAAACAGGGCTGCCCCCTTTCTCCCACCTTATTTGGGATGTATGTGGATGAGGTTTCGAACTATGTAGAGCGGGAGGGTGACAGAGGAGCACAGCTAGCAGGGACATGGATTCCGCTGTTATTGTATGCTGATGATATTGTGCTGATCTCATATTCTTCAGAGGGGATACAGTGTCATTTGGATGCATTGCACACGTTTGCACAGGACAGGGGATTGTCTGTTAACCTTGGTAAAACCAAGGTGATGGTGTTTAACACCACAACACAGTGGGTTAGGAGGTCAGTACCCACCTTTACATATGGTCAGGAGACAGTGAAGTATACAGATGCATATACTTACCTTGGTGTGGTTTTTAGTGGCCCACTATTTTCCTTGAGGAGAGCAGCAGAGACCAGATTGACCAGAGCTTATGCAGCATTGGGGAGACTAGAGAGGATGTCCTCGCAAGTTCAGTTTCAGGAACCTCGAACAAAGCTCTGGCTCTTTGACACTTTGGTCACCACAGCCGAGCTGGTAGCACTGATGGATGGAGATGTATGGAGAGGCCCTTGGTTTCTATGATTTCTCCGATGATTAGGGCCAAGGCCTCCGTACCACATGATATTATCTGTGCAGAGATAGCTGCCCCCCCATTGGTAGTAGAGGCACTCACTCGATCAGTCTCCTTTATACATAGCACTTGGGCTCTCCCTAGAGACAGATATGCTCGCTTAGCCCTGAAGTCTTCACGACAGTTGGCATCACAGGGAGACGGATCATGTTGGTATGCACAGATGACAGCTTGGTTCCAACTGCATGGCTTTAGTATGGACAGGCTACCTCCATTTCAGTACTCCCTGGATGCACCCTCCCTCTCTCTCACACGGGCAGAGATTACCAGACTTATCAGGCAGGACTTGACTCAACTGGACACTAGGAGGACATGGATACAGCCAACACACGAGCTTGGTACGAAGATGGCTTTCTATAGGGATCATCTTAGCACAGCATGGGAGACATCCAGTCAGAGTACTCACCATGGAGGACATTGAGGATATCCGCCATCGACCGATGAGAGACATCTTTGGATAGTGATGTGTATGATGCTTACCTTTGTTGCTGGAGTTTTCCTCCCAGATGTTATCCATTAGGAGCTCCTGTACCGTACTTTTCCTCATAGTTGTTTCAGTTTCAGTTAGTTGTTTAGTTGTTTTTAGCTTTTTTTACACAAACATTGTATCAGATCCACCAATTGTTGCAACCTTTTTGGTCTGATAGGTTATTTTGGCCTTCTGAAGACGTTAATATATCATTTCATTTCATTTCTCTCCCTCTCTCTCTCTCTTTTGCTCTCAATTCAGTAATTAGAGAGCTCTTTCTCACAAACGAAGTTATGGAAATTCCATTAATTGAGATTAGCAATCAGGTTTAATGATTAGAGAAAGTAGAGAAGTGAAATTGTGTGATTAGGCTATTCTTTAATCAATTCTCTACTAGAGTTAGGCCGTTTATGAGAATTTTTCGTAGGAATTATTTCCTTTCTTTATGTTTTCTTAATTTTCAATTAGTTTAAGCATCTCTTTTATACTTTTCAAGAAAATTAGAGATAATCTACCTTCTCTACTAACCTCTCAAATAGTGTAGAGAAATTTCTATTGTGATTATTGTTTTACTGTGTTGTGTTTGGAGATTTGTATGGCTAATTAAAGCTAGGGTTTTGTCACTCTTTAAGTAGAGAAAGGTTATTTGTTATTGTAATTTGGGAATGAGAGAGGATGAATTAATTGTATATAATTGGGTAGAGCACAAGCTATGGTTTCCCTTTCTTGTATTATGAGAGAATCTAGTGTTTTGTGAGAGCGTAGGAGATTAATAGAAGATTTCATTTCTTTTTCTTTTTTTTGCTTGGCTGCAAATTCGAAAGTACACTACTCACACACACTAGATGCCATCGCTTGCATAGGAGGAGATTTGAACCCATTACCTAGGGACTCTCAAACTCCTTTCTTACCACTGCACTAACACGTGATTGGCAATTTCATTTCTTCATTGATAAAGAGGTTTGGAGTGTGTGAGTAAAAAGGATTGTATTTTGTTAATCTAGGTCTTGTTGGTCCTATTTACAACAACTAATTTACAAGTGACAATGATTAAGAATATTGTTTAAGTATTATAATTATTCTTTTGAAAGCAAAGAGCTGAGTAGGTATGTTAAGGGAAATAAGAATGCAAATTACTATGAGAATTTATCTGTCATGGAAAGGATATATTGCCTTCAAGATTTCTTCGCGATGGAAGCCTTCAAAACAATCCCCGGGTGGTAGAGAGCCATAACCTTGGAGTAGAGAACCACCAAGAATAGAGAAGAGTTGTCAACATGATAGAGGGTAGTTTGCAGCAAAAGAGCTTACTCAAATGAAGAGAGAGGGCTCCAATTTATAGACTTGGGACTCTCATGAGCTAGAATGGCAAGTAAAAGCTATAATGACAAGTGAAGAGCTGAAGTGACAAGTGTGAGGCCACTTGTCTCACTTTGATCCACGTGCCACATGTACCAATTTAAGAGATGGTTTCCACTCATAAACTTCATCTCTAAAAATATCTCAACTCGTAGACCTGTTAAAGATGCTTCAGTAAGTCTCCCCATTTGTTTAGCTTACAGATGTTAGGAGTCAGATCCTTTGTATTCCACCTTATTAGAAATGTATGTGAGCACCATGTAGAACCATGTTTCAACACTAGATCTCGTCGAGAGCTCGCCATACATGCTTTTCACTTGACACTTGAGCTCCAATGCCTGTTTATGTGTCCAAGAAACCATCTCGAGCACCTAGACCAAGCTTCACGCACTAGATCTTTTGTATTGGATGATCCCCCATTCCCAAAGCTTGTACTTTCCAAATATTTAGACGTCCTGGAGTCCACCAGACCCCTTTCATACTAGGAAATGTCCAGGCTTGTGACATTGACTAGTGATCGCCAACCACATGTCCACAGCTAGGCTCTAATGGGCTAAGAGCCAAAGAAAGGAGATCTTCCGGGGACGGGAGCTGCTTGAGAGTCTCCGCCAAAAATCCTCTATGAAAGTAGCTGGGAGCATGGGACTCCCTGGTCCTGTCAATGTTGCTGTGCTGCCAAGGTGCCATATGTGGCGTCAAGGAGGATCCAACGGCTGAGAGCTAGGTAAGAGAGATCTTTCTTCAGGGCAGCCGAGGAGAGCCTTCCATTTCTTGCTCGGTGTGCTAGGGCTGCCCACTTGCACCATTGCTCTGTCAGAATACGCAGCGGAGATGATGACCAGATCTGGGAACACAAGAGCAAAACGCATGCAGAAAAATACAGCACAAGAGAGAGAGAGATAGAGGCGTGTAACTCTGCTCTATATACACAAGAAGATCCCGGAGTATGATACAAAATGGTATGGGGGCTGGGGGCCTATTTATATGCCCCCCCATCAGCAGTCGGCCTGCTGTAGGGCAGTCGACTGGACACAAGAAACCTCCACGACTGAATAATCACAGTCAGCCAGCAGCAAAGTGGGTCGGCCAGCATCAGAAAAGTCCCACGACTCATGCAGTGCAGTCGGCCACTTCCAGAATCTCCACAAATGCAGTCGGCTAGGTTTAGGGTCCTCCTGCCACTACTAGACTGCCTCCCATGCCACAAAAAAATAGGGAAAAAATGGGGAAAAATAGGGAGAGTGGGGAAAAATTAGAAAACACCTCATAAGGGCGGGCACACCCACAACAAGGGCCCTGGTGTATAAAAATAGACAGGAGATGACTTCTAACACCCCCTCTCAGCTCCTGGCTGTGAAACCAACCACAGGAAGCTGGGGTGCCGCCTGAGCAAATCCTGAGATAGCGACTTCGTGAAGAGGTCCACCGTACTGTCCTCCGTCGAACAGAACTCTAGCAAGATGTCATCAGCAACGATCTGTTCACGAACAAAGTGCCTCTGGATGACCATGGGTTCCTTCAGTGGAAGCCCAAATCTGCAATGCAACCTCTGCATCCTCACCACCTCACAAGCAACATCACAAGCAGCCCGGTACTCTGCCTCTGTCCACGACAAGGCAAAAGATGACTGCCTCTTACTGCTCCGTAAAACTGCTCCTGGGCCTGAAGTAGATCTCCTCGTGTCCGGATCTCCTCCCCAAACTGAGTCACTCCAACCGTGGAGTCGGACTCCATCCAACAATCCCCCTCCTGTGTACAAGAGTCCATGATCCTTCACATGCCGCAGAAACCACAGGAAACGCAATCCTGCCTCCCAAAGAGTCATCCGCAACCATGAGCTCAACTGCCTCATCAGGAAGCTCCCGTCCAATCTGGTGTCCATCAACCAGATCAATGAACCATTCTACTTCTGAGTCAAAGAGGCATCACACTGCTCACAAGGATCAACACCTGTTACGGTGCAAAAACAAGTCCTGGAAACCTGATGAAGACCACGCAAGGCCTTCTAAAACCTGTCAACCACCCCCTCTGAATCCGGAACCACAAAGCTTGGAGAAACTACCTCCTTCTGCAAGTAATCAACTGCCACCTGCCTGGCTTTCCGAAAGGTCCTCGTGGAAAGAACATCCTCATCTACTGGAGGTTCTTTGTCCCGAATACGACGAGACGGCAGAGCATAAGTGACCTGTTCAGTTTACTCTGACTGACGAACACAAGAACTACCAACATCAGTACTGGAGAGTTCCTACCAACTGCTGCCATCTACTGGCAAGCTATCCACCATCTGGTCCTGAAAAGCGTGTACCTGCAGCGTATCCACACTTAAGTGGCCATTACCAGACTGCCACTCATCACAAACCTGAGGACATGGGAGAGAGAGTGATGAAAGCTTGTAAACTCCATTCTCCACTCCGCCTTCCCAAACCACTTGGCCTGCTGCTTTGTCCCGGAGAGCAACAAAATGCTCATCAAACTCCACCCGTACGCCAGTCTTGCAAACCTGATGCACTGACAATAGATGAAAACCAAGTGACGGAACATACAACACCTAGGAGGAATGCTTCCCCCCTCTGCCATCGGGAACTATCTCCATCCTGCCCTCACTGTGAACTGGGATAGTGGATGTATCCCCAGAAAGAATGTGACCAGAAAGCCTGCAGAGATCCTGTAAACCAGAGCGGGAAGGAGTCATGTGCCTGGAAGCACCACTATCTAGAATCCACTCCCGATAATCCGTTGCGGAGAGTCCTCCAATCTCCTCCCTACCTGAAGAAAATGAAACATCGGTGTCCATCACCTCCAAGTACACAAAAGCCGGAGTCTTCATGATTGCTGCTGAGGAATCTTCACCCTTCTCGGTCTTCCGCTTGGGACACTGCCTCCAATAGTGGCCTTTCTCGCCACAATCATTACAGGTCCTCTCTACCTTTAGTTTCTCACGGTCAGTAACGGACTTCTTCTCAGAAGACTTCTCCGACGAAGCCTTCCCTTTGCCCGTGTTATGGCCTTTCGACCGTTGGCCAGTTAAGGCCTCCGAACCTCCACCCTGAGGAGGGTTCGTGAATCGTTCCTCCTGGTCCAGGACCATGGGCACAAGCTCCTCCCACGTGATGGTGCTGAGCCTGCCACTGGTAATCAAAGACAAGTAAAATGCTGAGTACGAAGAGGGCAAATGTGACAGCAACGTTATGGCCATGTCCTCTGACGATATCTCCTTCCCAGCCTGAAGAACTTCCTGCTGAAGAGCCTGCAGCTTGTTAATATGCTCCTGCATCGTCGCCGACTTTGCAGGGTTCATAACCCGCATCTGTACTTCCAAGGAAATCCTCTTCATGGGCGATACCCTGTTGTAAAGAGAAGCCAAATGCTACCATATACCTCTGGCCAGCGTCATATGCTTTACATGATTGATTACCTGCGGTGTGCAGTTGAGAAAGATAAACGAACGGACCCTGGCGTTGACAAGATCCCACATCTGTGTCTGAGCCTCCCGGTCCTTTCGGATCGACGGTAACTCCCCTTCCTCTACTTCCGGCCGTGGAACCCCAACGACGACGAAATCAGCGAGGTCGTAAGACTCCAGAACAAATTCCATCATAACCTTCCATATGCCGTAGTTGCTCCCGTCCAACTGACGGTCCACCGGGAACGTGGGGAGTGTATGGCCTCTTTCACTCACACTGGAGTTCCCCGGGTGTTTTTTGGCCTCTTTTACCCGCACCGGAGTTCCCCTAGTGGTTTTTGGTTTTTCACATGGTCGTCTCATCGGCACTCATGAGGTAGGACCAGGAGGCCTCCCGATAGCGTCCCAGTGATAGATCGGTGATGCCCTCCCCTCCCCTCTTCAACGGGTCCACATGGTGGGCCACAAGGGGAGGAAATGGGCCACAGACCATCCCCACCTCCTTCCCCTCGAGGTCAAAGGCATCACCTCGTGGCACTTAATGGCTTTGGGAGAACAGTCCATTGGTTCATGTACAATGGGATCCCAGAGAGTGGCAGTGGAGAGACCCATTGATTCGAGATCTCGAGGAGGGCATTTCCAATGTAGAGGGCCACAACTCCTCGAATCCGGCCAGGCGAAAATCCAAGTCTCAGCATAGTCCCCTCCAAAAAGGCCCAATCAACTATGTCATATGCCTTCTCGAAGTCGAGAACATTGGGTAGACCCCTTTGGTGCTGCTTCAAAGCAGCAGAAGGCACTCTGGATTTGGAGTGAGGGAGGGCCCCTTCTTTAACGAACGTCCCCAATATTAACCTTGCTAGGTGTTAAAACGTCCCCAGTGTAGCTTGATGTGGTTTCACTTCAAGAGAATTCAGCCTTGGAGGGAGCCAAATTTCCCCCTTTCCCCACTTTTTTCTTTGGGTCTTCGATAATTTTCCACCTCCCTCTCTTGGTGGTGTGAAGTTGATGTCATTTAGACTTTTCCACCCCAAAAGAAAGAAGACACCATCCACAAAGGTGGGAACCTAGACGCTGTAAAGCGTATGAGACAAACATGTCATTGATCTTGTAAATCAGACCATTAACAAAATTTGAAAGCTCTTGTCATACTATATAATAGATGAACAAGCTTCAACTTTTAAAAAGCACAAAACTAAAGCAACTGTGCTATAACTTGAGGGGACTTTGATCATACAAACTGTGAAGCGAGCACTCAAGCTTCCCCATCTGCGCACCTATTGTCTTTTGCCGTCGCCAAGCTTCCTCTATCTTGCTCGGCCCTCTGCCTGGTTTTGCCCCCAGTTCCCGTCCTCCCCTCCGCCCTATTGAGCCCTCGCCTGAGCCCTTCCTGCTCTGCGCTTCACCCGACTCCAGCATGTTTGCGCGCAAACCCCCCCCGCCCCCCCCCCCCCCCCCCCCCCCCCCCGGGGGCGGCACCATGACTTCGACCTAGTGCCCAACCCTCTGGCTGGCGTCTCAGGCTTTCCCATGACAATTTGCTTTCCTGGTCTTAGGAAGGAATACCTTCCCATCCTCGTGGTGAGGTGGTGTTATCGGGAGAGTGATGGAATCCCCCTCCACCGCCGCTTTGGTTCTAGCTTGGACGGGAAGGATTCCATCTCTTCATATCTACATAGCCTCTCGGGAGTCAATTCCTCATATCATATCACTTCCTTGCCTCTAGGAGGTCCTATTTTGCATAGAGTAGAGTACTCTGGCCTCCTCGACAGATGCTTCATTTGTTGACAGATGGGACACCTTGCTAGAGCTTGTCCCCGCCACCGTCAATCCACGAGGGTGCCTCCTATTGTCTCCCCTCGCATGCGTCCCAGTTCAACTCCTTGGGGGGTGGGGGGTGGGGGTGGGGATAGGGGTGGGGTTGTGAATCCCAACCCCCAAGATTTAGAGCACCAAGTCCCAGCCTTTGAGGAACCCAGTGCAGTGTCAAACCGCTAGTCCGAGGCGGAACCACTATTGGACTTCCAGACTCCAGAGCAGAGTGGCGCTAACAAGCGCGCCAATATGGCACACCACAAGAGGATACGGTTTTGTCATAGAACCATTATGAGCACTAATCTCAACAGCCCCCCCAATGGTGAGATGACCACCCCCCCCACCCCCCCCCCCCCCCCCCCAAAAAAAAGTAAGATCGAGCAACCCGCTACCGGCCCCCCCTTTCCAGAGAGCGTTGCCTCGTCATGATCCTAATCCAAGCATCCAGATTACGGTGAGGCCCTCTGACCCTTCAGAGCCTTTGGCAGGCCTGACCTCGCCACCCTCCCCCCCTTCCCGAGCATTCACCTGGCATGACATACATTTGGCCGTCCATGGTGCTGATGAGAGCTCTAGAGAGCAGAGTCCCCTTTGGAGGATTTCAGTGGATGCACCTTGCAGAAGGTGAGAGTGATTGGTTTCCGTGCACATGAGTGGCACATAGACCCTCCACCGGCCAAGGTGGCCAGAGAATGATTCTGGCCTTTGCGGATTTGGCAGGGTCGCCCTCTCACGTGACCCCAGTGAGACCCTTCCACCGCACAGCCGGGCCACAGGATTCGAATGCTAGAGTTCGAGGGTACTCTAGTAGGAACAGCAGGGCACTAGCAGTCTCAGGGCCTCCCTCCTCAATTTCTCTCTGATTTCTAGAAGAGGCTTTGGGACAGTTTTCGACGGCGTTCTATGGTAGCTGGCACATCGAAGCTTGGTGGTTGCCATAGGAAGTAGGTCAGTCTCTTCGAGGTGTGGCCATCTCCAAGAGTCTCAACGTCATTGCCTTTGGGATTGCCCGAAGGCTCAGTAGGTTTGGCAGCGGATTCTCAACATTTTCACTATGGACCAGGCCCCCTCCCGCATAGTGACTTGGGACAGTTGCTTCAGCCACTGAGGCCAAGGCCACCATGGCATATGAGGAGGGTGGGGGACTTGCCCTGCATGTCTCTCATCTCCGTGTTTCTGTAGTGCCAGTTCCAGCTCCATCCACTGATCATTGCACGGCACATTTGGAGAGCTCATGTAGCGAGGCCATCGAGGGCACCCTCACCCCACCAGCGGAGTCCATCCGGAGCATCTGGCTTGATATCATTCATACCGTCCATGGATAGTGGGGAAAGCTACAGGGTGGCTCTAACCGTATGCAAAAGCGTCGTGAGGCCTTACTGAGGATTTAGCGTCACGGTCCCTTTCTCATTGACACAAGTGATGAGCCCACTTGGCACTATAGATTGCCAGTGTGGTTGTTCCCCCCTCCCCCCATTGTATGAGATAGCCTTTTCCTCCCAGAGCTACCAGCCAGAGGAGAAGAGCATACTTCCCGCCCTTTTTTTTCTGTTTCGTGACTCTCGATCCCCCGTGTGGAGCTGAGTTTGTACTTTAGCCATTACGGCTGTGTTTTTCTCATAACTAAAAGAAGGATCTCTTTCTTGGAAAAAAAAAGGGAAAAAAATATAGATGAACAAAAGAACAGAAGCAAAAACATTGCATTCTTACATTCTGAGCAAACGTCTTATGAAACAACCCTTCAGCAAAATATCATACCTCTGCTGGTTGTCATCAAATAGCACCTTCCTTGCAATTACTTTTTCAAGTTCTATATCATCTCCATGCTTCAGTTTCTGGTGATTTTCTAATCTCAATACCTCGATGTCTTTCCCAACACCATCATGGAAAACTGTTTTTTCAAACCTTGCCAGTATAGGAGACCCAAGTGAACCAAATTCTAGACTTTCTGCTAAGAACCCATTGTTGTTATTAGCATAAGGATGAGCCATGGCCGTAGAAGACTTTGGCATGTATGTATCTCCAATATGTAGCTTGTTCTCATCATGTTTAGAGTCTACGACCGTCAACGGCCTGAACTCTGAAGCTTGTGAGTTAAATCCCCACGTACTTCCCCCATTGGCAGCACTAGTTGTTGCTGGATAGCTAGACAGTCTCTCTTCTTGGTGTGTCCTCCATCCTCTTTCTACTGAATTTCTTTCAAAACTACTACTTTTCTCTGGACGTGTGTTGAACTTACTTGCACTGAAGCATCCATCATGTCTAGCCCGCCCATTAGAATACCTTGATGCAGAAGCATTGGCATCATCTTGATTTACTGTGACATTTCTTTCTAAAAACTTTGCTACATTAGTACTACCTCTGCTGCCGCACATCAGTGGGGTGTCCATATATGAGCAAGATTTCTGCAAAGAAAACAGATTGCTTCAGACAAACAACTAAGTTTATACGTACATATATAGGTATATATAGATTCATTCATACATATATACTATATAGATTAATTCATACATACATACATACCAACATCCCTACATAACATATATACATATGTGTAGCTGAGAACTTTATTGGGGTGTAAATACAGTAAATGTTCACATACATAGGTACATACCAAATTAGGGAGATACGTTCCCGTTCCGCGACGGAACTTAGGCCCTTCCTGCCGGAACATTCCATTGGTGGGCAGCACAAATGCATTCTGTAAGCTCAACCCTTGAAGTAATGGATCTAGATACTGCCCGTGACTCTGAGCAAAAACTTGCATGAACATGTTGATATCTCCATTTGTAGGTCTCCCAGGACCTTCAGAAGCATAATGTTCAAACATACACCGTGATGGAAACATGAGGGCTGATGTGAACATCAATGGTCCATAAAAGTGAGAGGCAACCATCAGGCGGCAAGATTGCAAATTGAATAAGTACCTCTCAAAATCCCCTGTAAGAATGCCTTGTTCACGTGAACTACTTATATGCATGGCAGATTGCTGATCTACCATGGAATTCATGGTTGACACACTGTCCTCTGAACCATGAATCATACGGGGGTGATGATAACATGTAGAGGGCACTGCTACAGAGGCATCAGCTTGCCCCAACCCTCCTCGAAAGCCATCTTGCCCATTCTCATAGCTTGCCAGGTCTCCAGCATTTTCTAAGTTTTCCCTGCTATTTATTGTCACCTCACTTACAAAAGGCATGGATTCAGCAGTTTGCTTTGACACTCCATTAGTGCTGCCAAAATCTGTCTTGTCTGGCCTCCCACTTGCTGTTTTAGAAGCTTCACATACCAGAGGAAATGCACTCCTACCTCTGCTTGCAACACCTTTCTTAACATCCTCTCTTATGATGGAACTTTGATGACTGTTAACATTGCCGGATTCACTGCCACAGTTTGCAGCTTCTTGCGAATCTTTGGTCACATCTGCCATGACAGGAATCACCACATCGACTAAACTTGGAGCAGGCGCATTAGGCTGATACCCATTGCAATGCTTTTTTGTGTTATGAAAAATTTCATCCAGCTTCTCTGCAAGTTGCTCAGGCGAACCACAGAACAGCTTTCCCATTTGTTTCGCTCCGTATGCAAAAGCACTACGTATCCTAAAAAAGTTGCCTAAAAACAAAACCAGAGGAATTACAAAGCATAAGATAATGATGGCTGTCTGTGACTAGAAAACTCAAACAACCTTGAAGGATGGACTTAATACAAAGACTTAATATGGTGGCAATGCTATGCAAATACACTCAAAAATATATGTGCACAGACACAAAAACATACATACATATACATGTACATATATGTAAACATATACATAAGTATATGCATGTGTATGAATGATACCTCTGTTTACGCTGCGTCCAAGGTTGTTATTAACTCTCAATGGATCCACCACATTCATATTCTTTGAGCTGAAAATTCTCCCTTGGAAATCTTGACCTCCTACAGGTGTAACTCCATATACTTGGCTGCATTTGAACAAGAATTCTTGGCTGAGCAGAAGCTCATCCCCATTGTTTTGCAGTGGCTCAGCTGAAACAAACATAAAGGATGTGTTATTTCATTGAGAAAGCATGGTTTCTCTTTTTTTTTTCTTTAATGTGATTTCTTTATTTGGTTGGGACATAAGAGCACAATGTTAAGGACATGTGAACACAGTGCGTGGGTAAGGACACAAAGACAATGTGCGGGTAAGGACACGTGAGGACAATGTGCAGGTTAGTACCTAATCACTGCAATAATCACATACCAGCCATATCCTGTAGCGCTGAAAGACGAATAGGGCCCCATAAACTTAGACAGAAATGCTCCCAGTCAAACTGGCTAAAGAATCGGAGAAATTTATATAAGACCTGTTCAATTTTGAGATTTAATCAAAATTTTAAAAAATATATATTGTAATCTCTCTCAAAATAAAACATGAACTGAAAGAACATCAAGCACTTGCCTCAAAGGGACCACGGAGTGAAGCATGAAACAGATTGACAATGTAAAGAACGAGTATTTCCAGAGCATATGTAGAAATGAGCCCATGATGGGCTCCTAAAATGCGACTTTCATAATAACACCAAGCTTTCACAAGTATTATACTTCGCTTGAACAGATGGTCTCTACCTATTAGTCGATCCACCTGTAATATTGTTGTTTAGTGGTACCCTAATCTCTCTCTCTCTCTCTCTCTCTCTCTCTCTCTCTCTCTCTCTCGGGATGGGTTTATACATCGACCGCGGTACATGGATGTATACATGCCACACAGTTCTCGCGTTGCTATTGCACAGCTACGAGTCTCATCACATCAGCTAGAAATAGAGGCTGGGAGAGCGGCACGGGTTCCCAGAGCTGAGCGGATATGCAGATTGTGCCGCGAGGAGGTGGAGACTGAGGATCACTTTGTATGTAGATGTAGAGCCCACCAGGGGGTCAGAGATAGATATGCAGGATTGTTTGAGGAGCACTCTTCACTACATCAGTTGATGGAGGCCTCGGACCAGCGACAGCTTGACAGACTACTACTAGAGCTTCATAGTTCTCGAGAGAGACTCCTCCAGACACCCGCTCCCACTAGGGGTGGGAGACAATCCCAGCTCACAGATTTCTTCCAGAGAGCTATGCCAGTGCCAGCTGATGTACCACGTGGGGTGACCGCACAGAGAGCAGAGGAATTGAGAGCCAGGAGGAGACCTAGACAGACTGGACATAGAGCACCCCGACTCCGTCACCGAGAGGTAGCAGCTATCCGAATGAGACACCAGATGGAGACACAGGAGAGGGTATCTCGCTTTCATTCAGACTCAAGGTACATGTTCACGCCATTCACAGCCTCCGCATTGGCGATGTATGATATCTTATATCCCTCTTATGGCACTGGATGGAGTTAGACATAGATCTGCATAGCATGCTTGTACTACCCCTTCAGCATATAGAGATGCATCTTGCCTTAGCACTCCATCCACATCCCCACCCCCCCTTATATTGTTTGTATATGGGCTCCACCGATCCATGATGATTCACAGTTGTATCCAAACACATGCACACTTTTTCTTTTCTTTCTTTTCTTTCGATGACCGGAAGAACACAGTTGTATTATTTTTTTGTCTCATAGGCCGACTTTGGCCTCTCGTAGACGTTAATATATCTTTCTTTCTTTCTTTCTTTCTTTCTCTCTCTCCATTAGGAGCTCCTAGTACCTTACTTTTCCTTATAGTTGTTGTTTCAGTTTCAGTTAGTTGTTTTAGCTTTTCTTACACAGACATTGTATCAAATCCACCAATTGTTGTAACCTTTTTGGTCTCATAGGTCATTTTGGCCTTTTGAGGACGTTAATATATCATTTCATTTCTCTCTCTCTCTCTCTCTCTCTCTCTCTCTCTCTCTCTCTCGATATGGCAAGCTCCCACCACGGCCAAGAGATGCTACTTTAGCTTATGTAGCTAGTTTCTTACAGTTTTTCTATTATTTTCCAGGGTTCAGTATTTATCATGGATGCATCGTACTATCTTGTGGTCTCATAGACCCTCGGGGTCTTTTGAAGGGGTCTTTCTTTCTCTCTCTACGAGTTTCACAGGGTGGATTTATTGTGAGCCCTGGCTATCTTCAGAGGCATGTGTCACATGCCATGCTGATCACCATTGGCCAGCTGAGAATATCATACCACCCTGTATGGATTGAGTCCAGTAGAGCAGATCACATCCCTTGGGAGGCACGGATATGCAAGGTATGCATAACAGAACAGAGGAGCAATACATGTTCAGATGCTCATCTTACCATGAGATTCACGGGAGATTTCATTCTCTCTTTCAACTTTCAGGAAAAATTCGACCCTCTCACGGGTTATGCATTATGAGGACCAAAGATGCTTGGGTCTGTACCTATTGAAGCTTCGCTGGCTGCTACCAAGAGACCATGCTTAGACACCTAGGGAGCCAAAGCCAGTGAAATGCCTCCCAGACATCCATTACAGACCTTGGGCTCTGTGAGATGCCTCCACAGAGCTCGAGGGATCATACAAGTCATAAGACTACAAAGCACTCATTCGTGGGATCCTTTGGCCATAATGCCCATGCACCCATAGCATCACTAGTGAGAAAGCGCAATCCCTCCTGACAGCCAGACGCCCCTGCCTCCGGGAGTCCGGCCTTCCATCCGCCAGCTGCAAATCAGTACATGCTCTGCTGCAGTGGAGAGGCATGCCATTGCAGCTCTACACTCAATTATGGAGGAGGGGTACTATCATTGGAAGAGGATACATGGAACACATCCCCCAAGTATCTCTGGCCTTCTTGCTCTGGGGTTTTCAGTACCAAATGTACATGGGAGGCCTGAATAGAATGCGGGTCTTCTGCTCGTTTAATTTTCAGTACTTTTGTTTCCATGTTCACAGTGTACTGGAGCTTTTGTAACACATGTCGGTCTCATAGATCCATTGGGACTTTTGTAGACGTTAATAAAATCTTTCTTTCTTTCTCTACACAAAGCTTTTTCTCCTCTTGTTACTTTTTTGTTTCCATGTTACTAAGGCCATACATAAACTATGGCATGGCAAGGCTAAGGACCACAAGGATGGACTTGCTGAGCACATTGCTCATGTGATAATCTGGCACCCTTGCTAGCCAATATGTTTAACAAGGCGTTTGCCAAGGTTTTCCCAAGGCTACATGCCTATAAAAGCAATGTACTACCAATGAGGTGATAGCTCAAGTGGTGAAGGTGTTTGCCTAGGACCAAGAGGTCCTGGGTTCAAAACCCCCCTTGGTGCTTCCTTGGCGGCATCGCCTACAGGCAGATAATTAAGCGCCTATGTGTGGGCGCCTATACAGGCGGTGAAAAATCGGTAACTATGGGGAGGATCTTGGGCATAAGGCCAATCCGAAAACAAAGGAAAAAAAAGCAATGTACTTGGTGAAGGTTATCATATCACTAGTTGTGCAATCACACTCTCTCTACAGTTTGCTTCTCTCTCTCACGCGCGCGCACCCGAGAGGAGTTACCTTGGATCGGGCCTCCGCTTTCCAACATGCCTGACACCCCCAGCCCCCCGGACGTCGGCCACAATCCCCTCATCAACTCCAGATCCAAGATATGCTCCATCGCAATCGAGCTACCTTTCCACGTGATGTAGCTAAGAGAGACCTCTCGGCTATACTCATTAGCCCCATGCTTGATATTTTGAAGAGTGGTATAGCATCTATTGGGGGCTGATCCTCCTCTCATGTTTCATGTTTCATGTTCCATGTTTCATGCTCTTGGTATTCCATTATGAGATTTCCATGGACGGTCGTAACCACTGTGGTTAACATGACCTTTCGCGCGGCTACCACATTACTTTTGTAATCCATCTTTTTTGTAACCGCGCTAAGCGCCAATTGTAAATGAGACAAGGGATGACCAAGCTTACGACTTGTGTAATGCCGGTCATAAGGAACTAATGTACATAGAGCTAGTTAAACTAGGAAGACTAGTTTGGGGCCCCCATTTGTAATTGGATGGCCAACCATTGTAAAAAATGAGCTCATGTATATAAGACATTTTATGGAATATGAAAAAGGACAATCCCATTTGTCTCAATTGAGTTTTAACTTCTCTCTCTCTCTCACTCTCTTGAGCTTATGGTAGTTTGCTTGCTTGTGATGCTTGCATGCTTATGATTGTTGGTGTATGTGAATAGGAATGGTGTTGCTCTCCCTTCTCATTGCTCTCCACCTTGTCTTGTTTGCATACGATTGGCATGAGGTAGAGGTAGAGCTCTCCATAGCTCCTTCCCTCTTGCTCCTACCTAGCTTACTTGGATCTCTCTTTGGGTGACACAAAGAGAGTGTTGAGTGAGCCCCTAGTGGCCTCACATTGGGGAGTTAACCCTCATAGGGTTGGCCAAGTGCAAATCACCGGATTCGACCCTTGCAACAAGCACTTTCTTCTTCTCTCTTGTGTTTATGAGGTAGCATTTTAAACCATTAATATCTTTGGCGCCGTTGTCGGGGATTAGCATTGGGCTTAGGGTCCTCTACTCGATTCATTAGCAAGAGCTTGATTTTGCCCGGTTGGAATGCAAATCCACAGGTTGGTTGATTAACATTGTTTGTTTTGTGGGAGATTACCCAGAGACTGGATCGTTGATTGAGCATCTGAGCATTCGAGTCTTCACCGAGAGTGGGGAAGAAGCAAGCAAGTGCTCCTAATTACCCTCAACATTCAAGCAATTTTCAATTTCTGTGTTTTTCATCATGTTTGAGGCTAGCTCTAGCTTCTTGTAAAAACAAAAACATCAAAAGACTCTGGGAAGGTGCCTGAATCAGCTGCTGATTGGAGAGGTTCCAAGCGAAATTCCATTCTGCCAAGCATCTTTGAGAGTTGGGGCTTGAAGAATAACAGCTTACACAACTTGATCATTGTATCCAATCCGGAAACATTCGATCAATGTTGTAAAAAAGCAGTACATTTAGATGACAACTTGCTGGAAGATGATCATGCTACGAGGTGTTCCTCATCTAAACCAAGTGAAGTAATGACAAAAGAAAGATTGATCTCGGAATTGTCATTCCTTGAATTCTATGCAGCCTTGCTTAAAAGCTTTCAATCGACATCTCTAAGAGAGGACGAGCTCCTTCAAAAACAACCATTCTTAATGCCTCTACAAGTGAGAAACGAAATGCCTTGTGTTAACTGCAATCACTATGACCATCCCAATCCCCGTTGCGCATATAAGGCACATGTTTTGCTGTACTGCATATATTGTAAATCCTTCGATCATCAGTGCCATGGTCTCCCTAGAGACTCTCGAGTCTCGCCCTACAGTCCTCCCAGTAGCTAGCCATGGTATAGTCGAGTATGCATCTGGTTCACGAGGCAGGGAGTCACGATGGATTGCCTCCCACCACTCCCGTATGACCCGGACTCCCCATTCATTAGACTCTCTCAGGATGACAGGAACCAGGTGATCAAATATGATTTATTGGGAATATACATATGATACCTGGATCACAACACATGAGCTACTCTAACACAAACGGCAATACTACATGGAAACTTTTATGAGGCTTACAGAGGATGGTTTCATACTGAGGGCCAGATATCTTGACATATACATGTCACATACCATGCGGATTGCAATGGGGCCAATTGCGGGTGTCATCATACAGCTTGAGGATAGAGATAGGGAGAGCCATGCAGATACCTCGTGAGGAGAGGATATGCACTATGTGCCAGCGGAGGTCGAGTCAAAGGAGGACTTCATATGCAGGTGCACCATATATTATGAGATTCAAGGGAGGTTCCATTGTCTCTTCAGAGAGGGGTTTGGACCCTTATCTAGGATCATGGATTATCCATATCAGTGGTGCATAGGCCTCTTCCTATTAGAGCTTCATTGCCATAGAGACTCATTGATTAGGGGGTCGAGACCCTGTGGGAGACATCCACCCCGGCCCTAGGCAACCATCACTCAGTTCGTCCGACGACGAGACCAGCCATGGATGACATACCCACAGCCTCATCAAGCCACACATTCTCGGGTGCCCGACCTCCCGCCAGACCCCACTCTAGTGTGACCCTAGATCGGGCCATGGCACTACAACAAGCCCGGCGTCCCAAACTTCTTGGACCTCCCCAACGACATATACATCAGCCCTAGCCTGAGGAGATCTTGGAGAGGCACAGAGCCACCTTTCCACACCCAACGGACCTGCAGAGCCTTCTACAGGCTAACCCCATGCTTGATATTCTCGATGGCCCCCTCCTCTTACCGGGGGTTAGTTCCATAGGTTGTATGATGATGATAGTCCCATTTTGTATCATATGGCTCAGATTTGACATTCCCAGCTCATAGCTCATCTTTATTTTCTTTTGTACCATGATGAGATTACATAGACACTATTGTATCACTTTCTTTCTCATAGACCCATTGGCTTGCTCTTTCTTTCCATTGAATGGAGCAATTAGTCACACTAATTATTGTGGGTCAAGGGCCCATAGTGATTCCTTGGCTTACTTCCATTGATGTACCCATTGGTCTCTACGCCATTGAGGGTTTCAATCCTTACAAACCCTTGTGGAATGATTTATGTGATTTTGAAGGGTCCCATACCCTGAAGTTTCAACTTTTTCCTTTATTTCTCCCCATTCCAAACGGAAGCACTAAGTTGCCTTCCTTGAGCTCTTTGTCCCTGATGTTTTGGTTGAACCATTTTTTTGTCAGAGCTTTCTACCATTAAACCATGCATAGTCTCTTCCAATTTCTTGAGGTCAATCAGTCACTGAGTCATAGCATTCTGAGTCAATCTCTCACTGATTGCGATCCTCAAGCTTGGTAGTATATATTCCATAGGCATTACAACATCAACCCCATAGGGCTGCTGGGTATTTCAGAGTCTTTTGTGTCCTGTATGTCTGTAACTATCTGTATGTGTTTGTATAGGTGTGAACACCCCATGTATGTGTAAGTGTGCCTATATGTGTGTGAACACCCTCTTATTTGGATAAGATAAGTGTGTGCCATGTGTCATGTCCCCATATGTGAGTGTGATTTGTGCGAGTCAAAAGATAAGGTTTGAAACCTATAAAAGCATGTACTTGGTGTACTTCAAATCATATCAAGCAATCCAATACTCATTGTGTCGTGCCAATACTCTCTTGAGAATAGTTTCTCTCTCTCCCTCTCTCTCTCCCTCTCTCTCTCTCTCTCTCAGCCATGGAGAGATTTCACTCACCATAGCCTTCTGCTCTGTAACCCTAGCAGGCTCAACCAACATTTGGTATCAAAGCCTATACCATCTACTGCTACCTGCTAAACCTTGCGCTGGCTCTGCTGTGGTCGACCACATGCCCATTGAGCCACATACCATCAACGTCAGCATCTCGTATCAACTGCAGCCGCCTCTGCTCCCACCTTCAACACCGCCTCCACCGCGACCAGCTGTTGCTATGCGACTTCAGCCTGGCCTTCCCGGGTGCTCCCGCTTTTCGGCCTGCTTCCTCCCTGCAGCGTCCAGTTCTCGGCCTGCATCCACTCTTCCGCCCTCACCTTCGTGCTTCCTGCCTTCTGCTTAGTTGTTCGCCTCTGCTCATCCAGACAACCTGTGTCCTCCTCGACGCCCTCAGCTGTCCGCCTCTGTTCTCTCTCTTGTGCCTCCATCTCGCACTGCTGGTCGTGCTGCTCCATCATACGCTGCCAACCTTTGCACTGGCTGTCCACGACTTCTTCCAAGCCATGTAGCCTTGGTACTAAGGCTAACTAAGCCTTATAAGGCTTACTTCAGCCTTAATAAAAGGTTTTCGGCAACTGTGCTGACACTTTCAATGTCATCAAATCGACTTCAATGAAAAAATTCTATAGAATATAGTGCCTGCAGAAGTAAAAATTGACCTGATAAATATTTGGGACTTTTTTGCATTATCACTTCTACATCAAAATTAAAGTCTGCAGCAAGCCAAACATTTGGGGATTTCTCAAAAATCAGAGAACTGAGCTCGAATTGAGGCTCAACCAAGAATTAGGCATTTTCTGATTCTAGGGTGAAACCATCAAATTAAAGCCTTGCATATGCTTTAAATTTGGGAGTTTCTCAAAAATTAGCTTCCCTCTATCTAATTGAAGCTCCTGCTTCAATAATATTTTGGGCCTTTCTGTAAAATTGAGCCATTAGCATTCAATTGAAGCCTCTATAGCCGTGAAAATTGTTGGGCATGGGGGGCATGGGGGAAACTCTGCAACCCCCCCCCCCACACACACACACACACACACAGCTTGAACAAAAAAACGTGAGTGAGAAAGAAAGAAAGTTGTATTAATGTCTTCAAAAGGCCAAAATGACCTATGAGACCAAAAGGTTACATCATATGAGAGAGAGAGAGAGAGTGTTGGAAATGTACTTAATAATAATAATGTGAAAGTACAAAGTACGATATAAAAGACCTAAGCCTAGAAGTCCAACACACTAGAGTGTGTTCCGGGAAAAAACCCTGTCTAATCAAGGTAAAAAGTGCCCGTGGATAGATCCTATTCACACTAGAGACTTCCCGAGAGTGTAGCTAACAAACCCCCTTGAAGTGAATGATGTGAATGTAAACAAGGTGTAGTAGACTACCTTGGTAGAGGTTGTATGTTTAAAAGCTTTGTGAAAAGCTTCAAACTTCTCTCTAGAAAGAGGTTTTGTAAATCCATCTACCACATTGGCCTGTGTAGGCACATAAGTCAAGTCAATATCTCCAACGTGGAGCCTCTCCCTGACATAAGGGTAATGTACCTCGATATGCTTTGTGCGATCATGAAATATGAGATTTTGAGCAACAGCCAAAGCACTCTAATTAACACTGTAGATGGTGGTGGAAGATGGCTGTCTAATACCAAGATTGGCTAATAGATGGTGGTAGAAGACGGCTGTCTAATACCAAGATCGGCTAATAGATGTCATAGCCAAACACATTCCGCAGTAGCTGTAAAAACTGCCCTATATTCAGCTTCATAGCTAGAAGTGGCCACTGTAGGCTGCCTCTTGCTGAGCAACGAAATTCATGAACCACCAAGAAGACAACAGTTTCCACTGGCAGACACTCACGTGTCATAGCATCCTGCCCAATCATTGTCAATAAAAGCAATCAAGCACAATGTAGACAAGCTGCCATAAAACAGCACAAAGTCAATAGTGCCTTTAAGGTAACGAAAGATATGCTTACATGCTTGCCAATGCTGGAGTGCTACAGCTATGCACTCAACTGTGAAACAGCAAACTAAACATCCAGACATGTGCTGGATAAATAAGGCATCCCACAGCCTACTGATAAGTGGCAGCATCGAATGGCTCACCAACATCATCAAGTGAAAGTTTTAAACCTGGTTCCATACGAGTAGAAACAAGTTTACAATCTGTCATTTGGAAACACTCAATGAGCTGCTCAATGTATCTCCGCTAAGATAGTAGATGCATGACGAGACACAGAACGAGTACGACCAGGCATAAGAGTAGGCTGTTTGCAATCACGCAAACTGTCAATCAGCCAACAAGGTACATTCCCGGTCTCATGAATAGCTACGTGTTCATTGTCCAATGCATCACCCAAGGTCTCCTGATCAACATGTGGCACATCACGACCAATTTGAGTAGTGTTAGGTGGCTGAATTGCAGGAATTTCAGCACCATGTGATGGCTATAAACAAGCCAAAGCCGGCTCTACATCATCAATATGTGACCCAAATAAAGGCAACAATGTATCAAAGACATCTTCTAGTCCAATTGATGGCTGTTTTTGACATGAAAGCATTGGCTGAGATGCAAAGTCATCAAAGATAACATCACAAGACACAATGATTTTGCCTGTAGCATGCTAAATACTAATAGTGATTAATGTGGGAATAAACAAGTGCTAGGTGGTACAGTTTGGTATCAGAGCTGGTTCAGCTGCAGCCAGACAGCCTCCACGCGCAGTTGCCGCCACTGCCTCAAAGCCAGGCGTCGCCCCAGAGCCAACTACTGCCCGCTGCTGCCTGTCTAGAGCCAGCCGCCGCCAGAAATCTGGGCGGCACTAGTGCACAGCCAACCACCGCCGCCGGTCGTCAGCCCACGGCCGCCAATACCAGCAGCGTTTCTTCCCAGTGAGCCGCCGCCAACCAGCTAGTCTCCCACAACGCCTCCTCTATCCGACTGCCGCTTGCGCACGCCTCCTCTGCCCGGCTCCTACCGCCACCTGCGCTCAATTCCGCCTGTCCAACTGGTTTCTACGCCGCCTCGGCCTACTCTGTGAGGGCCTTAGCTCTTTGTCCGCCCACATCTCCAGCTCCATCTTGTTCCTGTTCTCCACTCTCAAGCTCAACCTTGTCTACTTGAGGGAAAGAGGGGAGATACAAATCAGCTCACAAAAGCATTTTGTTCACAAAGGTACATAAATTTGGGGCTTTCTTTTCCATACATTTTTTTGTCAAATTCAAGGACTTAGTGCTGCATATTTGGGGATTCTTGTTTGTAAGGGGAGTTTTTCAAAGGTGGAAGCATCCATAGTTCTTGTGCACTATTCCCGGAGTCGTGTTAGCTCATTCAAGTATACACCCTATTCTTGATATACTTCCGCGATCGCACCTTCAATCTTGTCATATCCAGGTGCCTTGTGCCTTGTGTGCACACTCCTGAAAATCTCTTTTTCTCGTATTTTTCCAAGATCTCACGTCGAGAGAGGGGGGGGGGGGGGGGGGTGCAAGCAAAGGAGACACTCTTCGATGTAGTGTCTTGGCTTGTGGCAGTAGTGACACTTTCCTTTCTTCTTCTTGGTGTCAACCTGTGAGTGACGAGTCCACCTTGCCTTTGTCCTTGGAGAAGTAGGCTTTGTCTCCTTTGCTTGCATCACCCCTAGATCTGTTCTTCCTTGTCTGCTCCTCTTAGATAAGTAATCCAACCAACTCCTCGAAGGATATAGGATTGCCGCCTTCTCTCATAGAGAGATTCAGAGAAGTATGGAAACTCTGATAGGACTCAGGTAAGGAGTTAAGTATGGTGGTGGACCAATTTCCTGTTATCAGCCACCTCATCTATATTCAGCAGCTGTTCTTTAAGGTCTGTTACCTTGGTAAGATGATCTGAAAGGAATCACCTTCGTTCATGGTCAAGTCGTCCAGCTCCCGCAACAGGTACATGACTCGTGCTTCATTACGAGACTAGAACATGGTCTCGAGGACCACCCACACAGCCCTTGTAGAGCTGCAGGATCGGATGTGAGGTACAATTGAGCGCTTGACTGAAAGAGTAATCATGGCCATTGCTTGAGCATCATGGCCATCCAACCGTCTTTGGTCTTCAATGTATCCAGGAGGCCGTGTTGTAATGCCTCACTCTTGGCTCTGCACGGGGGCACTGTGCACAGGCAGAGCAAGGGCTACAGTGGGTAACACTTAGCTCTGCGTGGGGGAACTATGCACAAGCAATGCAAAGGCGACGACTAGGCACTACAGCTTGTTCGAGCAAAGCAAGCGCAATTGGCATGGAGCATGTGAGCCGGACAGAGGACGACAGAGCAACCCAGCTCTAATACCAAATGTTGGGTAAGCCCCAAGTGAGAGAGAGCTCACGATCTCAACGTCCTCAGAGATGACAAAGAGAAAAGACGACACACATCAACACACATGCACACAAAGTTGGTTAAGAAGCGCACATAATCCATGCTTGATTAATCTTTAATATTTTACCTAATTTCACCATGTACATATAGTAAGTGTTCACACTAAATGCCAAGTGTCACTAATACTGTAAGTGTGAGTACTAAAGTTTCTAACCCCTTTATTGCTACACTAAAAGTGTGTGCATCCCAAGCACTTCTTCCTAACCCCCTAACACATTTACCACTACTAAATGTGCATACCTCTCACACCCCCATGCATAACATGGAGAGAGCACTCCAACTGCAGTGGACCAGACAGCCGAGGCCCACTTGGCCAAGGCGATTCTACACATGGCAACTTCCAAATATGAGAGATCGCAATTGCTCCACCACATGCTGTTGATGTAGAGAGTCATATGAGGTCACAGATGCAGGGGCCACACACACACACCTCCCTTTTACTAGATAGAGGACATGCACCAAAGATAGCAACACCATTCTAGGGCTTTTTTGTAACTTTGCTTCTCATATGACTATTTTGTTCAGGTAGTTAGTTCGTTTATTTTTTTTCCATCATACAAGCAGTTCATGGATTCATTGTAACACAATCTATCTCATAGACTTTCTCTCTCTCTCTCTCTCTCTCTCTCTCTCTCTCTCTCTCTCTCACGCACGTCCCACCACATCCACCTTCTTCACAGGAGACATGGTGGTGAAGGCTATATGCAAGCTTCAGAACAGTCGATCACAAGATCACAAGGGGCTTATGGCTGAACACCTCTCTTATGCACGCGGCACCTTGGCACCCCTCCTAGCCCATATGTTTAATAGGGCCCCTTAGAGGGCTTTCCCCTCTCACCTAGTCATCACACATTATTGCACCTATCCATAAGGCGGGAGGCCCCATGGATCCTAATAACTACATAACCATCATAATCGGCCATACCTTGGCAAAGCTCTATGGATCTATACTTGAGTCTGAGGAGCTCAGCACACTGGCAAAGACAGAGGGATACAGAGCACTAGGGCAGGCAAGATTCAGGAGGACCTTCTCCATGCTGGATCACAAATTCACGCTTCGGGCTATCATCAAGCAAGCCAAGGCAGATGGCCGCCGATTATATTGTTGCTTTGTGGACTTCCGCTGTCATGTGCAAGAATTGCCATGGACATTCTCAGAAGCTAATCCAGAAGGGGCAGCCAGAAAAAGATCAGTTAGAACCAAAATTTAGGAGCATAAGGTGTAGAAGAGGCTAGTGTGGACTTGGAGCAAGGAATGGAGGACATGAAGAGGATGTTGTCGGCTGCATGAAGGATGACGTCGGTTGTACCAGAGGACAAGGCGGCTGAAAGCGCATCATTACATGGGATTATGACCAGCCGGCGCTGCATTTATGATAAGATAAGCCAGTTGGCCAGCACTCCAATGCTCCAAAGGGCCTATAAAAGGCACAAAGTGCTCATTGTTATGACCATTCAACTCCTTATGAGTTAGGTCCAAGTTTAGGACAGATTTTGGTGTATTCCACCTTTTATGTAAGGCAGCCTATGGCTGTAGATTAGGGTACCTTTTCGTACCATATGAATATACTGAATTTCCAGCTCTCTCTCTCTCTCTACTCTCCCTTTTGTCTGCGTTTTGCATCAGCATGTTCTCAGTAGTGTTTAGGGCTGAAAAAAGAACCCCAAAGCTTCCGCATGTTACATTGGTATCAGAGCATCAGGCTCAACAAAGCTAAATACAATTCAGTCCCATATGATGGTGTACAGGTCCAAGGTACAGGAAAGTACACGGGTACGAAGCCCAAGGCAAGGAACACAGGATCGAGAAGAGCTCCCAAGAGGCTTGTTGGTGGTGTTCCACAAAGCCATAGGGGATGGCAGTCCTATGAGCCCGATAGGTTCTCCGGCAACGGTCCCAAGGGAGGATTATCCTCCAAGGGGTGATGTGAGAGTGCTAGACTCATTTCTCAGGAATGAAGACCAAGACAGTGTTCAGAGTCAGGGCAGGAAGGGATTGGGGACTGGATGGAACAGATGCGTAGATCTTATTCAGAGTCAGAGTGGTTTTGGAGACCGGGCCGGGTTTTTAGAGAAAAGGGTTGCCAGGGATGGATGGATGACAGACGGACTTCGGGAAAAGAATGGGATGATGACAGTCATCCAAGAATAGGTCATCAAGTTTAGCAGAGGGAAATGTCATGTGCAAGAATTGCCATGGACATTCTCAGAAGCTAATCCAGAAGGGGCAACCAGAAAAAGATCCATTAGAACCAGAATTTAGGAGCATAAGGTGCAGAAGAGGCTAGCGTGGACTTGGAGCAAGGCATGGAGGACATGAAGAGGATGTTGTCGGCTGCAAGAAGGGACTGTCGGCTACATGAAGGATGACGTCGGCTGTACCAGAGGACAAGGCGGCTGAAAGCGCATCATTACATGGGATTATGACCACTCGGCGCTGCATTTATGATAAGATAAGCCAGTCGGCTGGCCGACCAGCAGTCGGCCAGCACTCCAATGCTCCAAAGGGCCTATAAAAAGGCACAAAGTGCCTCATTGTTATGACCATTCAACTCCTTATGAGTTGGGTCCAAGTTTAGGACAGATTTTGGTGTATTCCACCTTTTATGTAAGGCAGCCTATGGCTGTAGATTAGGGTACCTTTTGTACCATATGAATATATGGAATTTCCAGCTATCTCTCTCTCTCTCTCTCTCTCTCTCTCCCCTTCTGTCTGCGTTTTGCATCAGCATGTTCTCAGTAGTGTTTAGGGCTGAAAGAAGACCCCCAGAGCTTCCGCGTGTTACATCCGCAAAGCTTTTGATATAGTGCCTTGGGCCCGCCTCCTACAACGCTTACACCATCTTGGGGTCCTGTCTAACACGATATGGGCTATCATTGCCTTATATGAGTCAGTTATTGGCAGGATGCCCACTATCTCCAACCCTGTTTGGACTTAACATAGATGAGATCATACTTCATTGACAGAAACGGGGGGCGGAGGAGCTTTTCTATGAGGTCTTCTTGTTTCCATCCTTTTATATGCTAATGATATTGTACTCAGTGCAGATTCTAAGGAGGGGCTACAAAAGCACATGGATATATATGCTAATGATATTGTACTCAGTGCAGATTCTAAGGAGGGGCTACAAAAGCACATGGATATATATACCATCATAAGGCCAGATGAATCTGAACTTACGAATAATTTTAAAAGAAAGAAGAGAATCACTAAAAACAAACAAATCAAAATAGAAAAGCTTAATATAGAACACCCAAGAAGAAATAATAATAATAACTTGCAAAACTAGACAGATACATAACTACATCACACACACCCATGCCAATGAGGTGATTGCTCAAGTGGTGAAGGTGTTTGCCTAGGACCAATAGGTCTTGGGTTCAAAACCCCCCTTGGTGCCGGTGGCATCACTCCTACGCCTACGGGCGGTGAAAAATCGGTAACTATGGGAGGATCTTGGGCCAAAGGCCAGTCGAAAAAAAAAATCACACACACCCACATACACACACAAATTCTTTATTGAACCACAACAAAAGAATTTCTAACAAACAAGCTAAACAAATTTTGAATGACTAATTAGCAACAACAAAACAAACTTTAAATGACTAGTTCACTAAAACAAAACAAGCAAAGACAAGGATACAGAAAGTGTGAAATTTACCTCAAAGATTGTCCAATCATAAAGTAAAAGATCATCGACTCCATCATGCATAGCATGGACTAGGTGCTATGACATCCCTACTCATGTCATCAGTGCCCAACACTAGGTGCAAGTTTACATATAAAAATTTTGTCCTAACCAAGAGGACAATTCTTATACAGAGACCACATGGATACTTTATAGGATTTTCGCACACAAAGGGGGCCCTCAGTCAACCTGGGAAAACAAAGGTTATGGTATTCCACACCTCCTACCCAATTGCAAGCCATACAGAGATCACTTACATGGGTAGCAGGGTTGGGATGGTGCACTCATATGTCTATCTCGGAGCTAACCTTTACTAGTCTACACTTCTCTATGAGATAGGCAGCAGAGGATAGCCTCACTAAAGGATATGCAGTTCTAGCCTTATTGGAGAAGCAATGTTTCCAGGTGCATTTTCAAGAGCCGAGGACGAAGAGTTGGCCTTTTGACACCCTAGTCACCCCAGCACTCATGTATGCAGCTCCCCTCTGGGCACCAGATTTATCCTCAACAGCATAGAGCGTCCTCAGATCATGATGCTATCACGAATGATACACAACTAGCCATCTATTCCCCGACAGATCATCCACGCAGAGTTTGTTGCTACTCCTATGTTGATGGAGGCCATGTTCCAGACAATCACTTATATACACAGGGTGAGGGAGATGGATCCACTTCCACTCCCCTCTCTTGCACTAAAGTCATCACAACAAATAGTGGCCGGAGGAGAGCATTCATCTTGGTATGGTACAATACTCACCTAGTTTTAGGCACATGGATTACACATGGACTGGCTCCCTCCATTTCAACATGATCCAAACTCCCCATACATTAGACTTGCACATGAGGACATGAACCGGGTGATCCAATACGATCTACTTGGGCTACACACATGTAACACATGGATCACAAATGGTAGGCCCATTGCCTACCAAGATGAAATACTACATATATCATTTCCTAAGATTCACAACAGACCAAGTTATCTCGATGCCTTCATGTCCCATGCTATGAGGATAGCAATTGGCCAGCTTAGGGTATCTTGTCAAATGAGGGTTGAGTCGAAGGAGCACTATGTTTTGCCACTGCCCACTCTACTATGAGATGAGAGGGAGATTTCATTGTCTATTCAAAGAGGGCTTTGGACCCTTATTAGATCATGGAGTACCTAGATTAGGGTGTCTTGGACTCTTCCTACTAGAGCTCAGCTGACACAGAGAATCACTACTCAAAGCCCAAACAACCCTCCTCTCAATTACCATCACCATTTTTTCCAGCCTAGACGGGTGGATAGGGCCCATCATGGTAGATACGGGAGCAGCGAGCCTATACCACAGTGCCCCCTCACCAGCAAGCCCATGGGAGTCACATCAAATCGGGCACGCACACCCCAGAGAGCTAGATGCCCTCATCCCGTTAGTAGACCCCGACCACCCCCAGCTCATCAGCCCCAGATTCAGGAGATCCTAGCTCGCCATCAAGCAACCTCATCCTCACACTAGACTATCGACATCTCTAGACTTCTTGTATCACCCATAATGAACATCCTGGATGGGTCCTTGCCCAGCATACAGGATTGATTGACTGTTTTTATTCAGCTCTCCCATATCCCATCACTTATTGTACCCTATACCTGGCATAGTAGGATCTAGATTTTCATCTTGTATAATCTTAAGAGTCTCAAAATCTTAAGCTTTCAGTTTTAAGTTTTAGTTTACTATTGCTTTTTCTTATTTCATCCATGACAAGATTTCATGGACACTATGTACACATCATTTTCGTCTCATATACCCTTCGGGTCTTTTGAAGGCATTCTCTCTCTCATTCTCTCTCTCTCTCTCTCTCTCTCTCTCTCTCTCTCTCTCTCTCGGCCTTGCAAATCTAGGGGCCCTCCTCACCCCCTCGCCGACGCTGGACATCCTTTACGGACCCCTACCACACATCAATGGATAGATCCCTCTCCACACACACCCCCGTATCCTCTACACCCACTTTGTATCCACGATGATGAGGATGATGTATACCATAGTCACAGGGAATGGGCATTTTTAGACTCGGGAATGTTGGGGGTGGCAGCATCTTCCCGTTCCCATTCCCGTCCCATGTCACTCTATAGTCACAAGGAATGGCCATTCTCAATCTTTTCCATCCCCATTCCCTGTCCCCATTTCGCGTCCCATGTGACTATGATGTATACATATCTACATTTACCTAGGGATTAGTGTTAGTTCCTTTTGTTATATTATCTTCTTTTCCATGATGAGATTTTATGGACACACTATACACCTTTGTCTCATAGACCTACTGGGTCTTTTGCAAGATGTCTCAATCCCTGGAGGGAGAACAGGATGGTGAGACAACCTTTCACACCCCCACAAAGGCACCAAATGCCTACCGCCGCAGAAGACTGAGGGAAGGGATCATGTCCCCTGGCTCACAAAGGCTTGCGAAGATGGCCCGACGAGATGAGGCCCTTTATGAGGAGATAGAGCTGCACATAAGGAGAGAGATGAACACCATGCGACAGGAGCTTGAAAAGGAATGGACCGAGCAGATGCATGCCCAAAGGAAAGTGATATACAAAAACGCTGAAGGAAGAGATATATGCCCAATTGAAGGGAGAAATGCAAGCCCAAGTACGGGTTGAGATGGAATTAGCCCAAGCCTTGATGCACATAGAAATGAAAAAAGAGATGCAGAAATGGAAGGATAACATGCTCTGGGAGATTGGCACAACAGTTGCATCGTACGAAGGCACTTTGAAGACATGTATGGCTGACCGCGAAAAAGACATCACAAAAATGCAAAACACTTTGGAATCATGTAAGGCAAAAGTGGCTGCAGGTGAGAAGGAAATGCATTCATGGGCTGAAATTGCCAGTGCAACAAAGAAACAAATTGAGGAAGTCAACCCATGGATTGAAGTAGTAAAAAAGCAGAAGGATACACTAGTCAATAAAGTAGAGGTGATGAATGCTTCATTGGAAGAGGAACCCAAGAGACGGGCACGTGCCTTACATGTACGCATAGTTGGGTGGGAAGATAAGGGAAATCCCCAAGAGGATGCAAAAGCTCTTGCAACAAAAATTGGAGTCACTAATGTACCCATTACCGGACCATAACATTAGGTAGAGATGAAACCAGGGTGAAGATATTGATCATCAGGATTGGTGACTTGGAGAAGAAGAAGGCCTTCCTCTCCAAAAGGATGGCCCTTAAGAGGGAAAAGATTTACTTGGATGAGGACCTTACACCGGCACAGATAGCACGCCGGAAGGAACACATGCCGTGTGTGCTTGAGGCAAGGAAAGAGGGGAAATGGGCGGTATATAGAGATGCCGAGTCATCATTACGGAGAGGAGGCCCGCTTGACCATGCGCGGACTATGAGACCTTGCGATTCACGGTGTGGAATTGCAACGGAGCCCTTAGAACAGATGCAAGGTACTTTGAGGATACTTTCAAACACAATGATATTGCTATGTATACGGAGACCCATCAGTGCACAAACAAGAGGCTTCCTAACGTGCGGGGTTATAGATGGGAATCAGTTTTCCGCCCTCAGCCACGCACAGTGGGAGGTATCAGAGGATCTGGAGGAGTGACAATACTTTTCACGGAGGAGCTTCGTGACAAAATACATGTGGTACATAGAGATGCAAATGCGAGGTACATGTGGGTCCGAATATGCAGAGAGGGGCTCCGTGAGCTATATGTGGCGGTATGCTGCTTTCCCCCAGCCCACTCTAGGTTTGCACCATCAGGAGAGTCGTCCTATACGCCGCTATATGATGATATCATGAGGTTTGCCAGCATGGGAGACATATTATTGGGAGACTTTAATGCACGTACAAGCACAGAGCAGATAGAGCTGTATGATACTCAAGAGGCTATGTACCGGGAGATTACGGCAGAGGATGTAGGGTTGCAGAGATCAGCACAGGATGAGGGGGAGATTATAGATTATGGCAGGCATTTTCTCACACTCGGGAGTGCACATGGATTGGTCATATACAATGGCTTATCGAGATGGCAAGGATCACATGCTCTCACGCACTAGAACTCTAGAGGGGGAGAGAGCACAGTGGACTACTTGATGGGATCTCCTTCATTGATACCTGATGTGCGGGGTTTCACGATTTCTAGTCGGCCCATTGGTATAGCAACCGATCATGCATACCTGAGTTTCACTCTAGTAGGTAGATCCCCGAGAGATAGGCCAGCCACTCATCTACCTGGGTATCCGAGATATCAGTTTACACGTGAGACAGTTGGGGTTTACCGAGATGCAGTATCTGATGGCTTGTTCGCTTTAGACCCGCATAGCCCTCTGGACGAGATCACGAGAGGATTGGCAAGTGTACTACATGCATCCGCCTCATATGCGTTTCCCTGCACTATGATCCCTTCCAACCCCCCACCCCCCCCCCCCCCCCCCCCCCCGCGCAGCACTGCCCCATAGAACAGTTGGTATGATGATGAGTGTCGTGAAACACGAGCATAGCTACAGCGTGAGATTGCCATTGTGACTCACATGCATAAACAGGATAGGATGATCTTTCGGCGCCTTGTGCGGAGGAAGAAACGAGCCTATCTGGCTAAGCTAGAGGAGGAGATCTACCAACTCTTCCTGGGGAAGGACAGCAAGAGGGCATGGAAGATGTTTCAGGAGAGACAGCTTGGTACTCCGATTACTGCACCTGAGGCATGGCATACTTATGCTAGAGAGCTATATGATGCACCAGGACAGCCCCCACCCACCCTCCACTGGAGCTAGACTAGCTAGCAGCACCCTTTTTTTTTTTTTTTGGGAAAAACGATCCTTCTATTAGTTAATGAGAAAACGCCATAAGGCTACAAAGCTCACCTCACAAGGAGGGATAATAAACACAGTGAACACCGGAGCTCCACCCCCGTGGCTGGCCGCTCTCTGGGGGGGGGGGGGGGGGGGGGGGGGCTACCTAGTAGTACATGCGGGAGGTGAGAAGAGCCAAACTGGAGGCCTGTAGTGCCAAGTGACATCCTCGCCCCTCGCAATGAGGAAAGGGCCAGGCTGCCAAGTGCGGAGGAACGCCTTGCGGCGACCTCTCATGCGATCCGAGTCGCCCTGAAGTTTCCCCTAGTGTCCTCTCAAGGTGTGAATGATGTCCACCCAGAGGGCCTGTATGACCTCCGCCGGTGGAGTCGCCTGGCGGTCTATGGCCTCCCTGCATCGGGCTCTCCATATGTGCCAAGCCGTCATGCTGCTGATCATCTCCCATCTGTGCCCGTCCCCCTCCTGGGAGACTGCCGAAGAGAAGTCTGGCGTCGGAACCACCGCCATCGCCCTGTCAGAGACCTGGATGGTCACACTGCCAGGGACGTCCTCGTATCCAAGGGTCGGGCCGCTGTCCATGGCCCAAGCCACCGCACCCCACGTTGCCATCATCTCACCTGGCGAGCCTGCAAAAACCATCCTGAGAGCGCGCTGCCAGACCTGCTGTGCCTGTGGGCAATCCCATAAGCAGTGCCACTGCGACTCCTGTGCATGGCCGCACCGAGGGCAGGACGCTGGGTGTCTGCCAAAAGCTAGCCAAGCCCCCACAGCCAGTCCTCTATGCGCTGTAAGCCAGAGAAAAAGCGTCACCTTCCGGGGCCAGAAGCTGGCCCAAAGGCGCTGCCAGAAGTCCCTAAGGAAGGCATGGGAGAGCCCCTGTCGCCGCCAATGCTCGGCCGCCGCCGGGGTGCCCGCTGTCCTGTGCCTCTGGATCCGCCGCCCCAGCCTCGCTGTGTACTGAAAAAAGGGGGTGCCTGGGCTGGTAGGGGCCGAGTAGGGATCTCGCCAAAGCCACTCGCCTGGATCCCACTGAAGGCGAATAAGAGGCCTGCTGTCCCAAGCCCATAATCTCCAAGAATAGTCCTCCCCTATCGAGGCCGGTGAGGGGTCTACATGCCACTGTCTCTGATGAAAGCCGACCACCCGCACCCTCTGAAAGATACAACCCTGGAACTCATCCAAATCTAGTCGTGTCCTCTGAAGCTGGCCTCCCTCTCCCACCTCGAAGGTGAGTGGGGCGACTCTCTCTGCTGAGCCGCAGACCGCTAGAAGGATCTCATGCCGAGTAAAGACGCCCATCCACTGTGGAGGTGGAGGGTCCTGTACTGGAGTCCGCCACTCCCGGGGGATGGCCGCCTCAATGTCCCGCCTCATCAACTCTCTGCCCCTCATCCCGCTGAGTCTCCTCTCCTGAGCCTCTAGAGGCAGCTGCTGAAAACATATCCAGTCGTCTAGGGACTGGGCTGGGCCGGAGCTCAACGGGCCCCACGACACGTGAGATCGCGATCCAACCATATGACCACTGGGAAGTCGGATCAAGGGGTTCCAGATCAATGGCTGCCTCAGGCGCTCCTCATCGGTGCCCGGGGGAGTCTGGAAGAGTGACGGCCTCAGATGCTCCCAGGCCCTCAGAAGGCTAGCTGCAAAACGCTCCTCGAAGCGAAGGCCCACTCCTCTGGATCGCTGCTCTGTAAAGATCCACCTGATGCTAGGGGTCCACGGGCCGCTAAGAGAAGGAGTGTGGCTGAGAATCCTGGAAACAAGAAACTCCTTCCACGGCTCAGCGCCTGGTAGGAGGCCACAAACCACCAACTTGCCAAGCAAAGCTCGGCTCTGACAAATAGGATCAACTATGCCCAGGCCGCCTCTCTCCCTCGGCTGGGTGATCACAGCCCATGCCACCTTGGCCCTGGCGGGCCGCCCGTCGCCACCGGACCAAAGAAAGTTCCTGATGAGCCTCTGCACCTGGCCAATACACGCCCGCGAGAAGGCCCAGCAAGAAGTGATGTACCACATGGTAGCAAGCAGAACCTGGTTGGCCACGACCACTCGGCCAGCCAGAGATAAACGAGCAGTACTCCAATACAGAAGCTTCTTCCGAATGCTCAGAAGAAGGGGGGCTATCTGCTGCTCCGGAGATATGTCAATGCCCACATAGCATCCCAAATAGCGCACGGTAGTGCCGGGGGGCAGCCACTGAAACCCATCAACTGGCCTCCAAGTCGGGGGGGGCACAGAACTGACCCACAACCCACACGACTTGTGCCAGTTGGTGATCAAAGCGCCCGAAGCTCTGCAAAACCTGTCCATGGCTGAGGCGAAGCGGCGGAGGTTCTCCTCCCCTCCCTGAAGATAGACAGCAGTGTCATCTGCAAACTCCGAGTCTAGGAGCTCCTCCGAGGTGCGGATGGGGAGCTGGAGGCCCCGCAAACCTGTATCCTGTGCCGTCAAGAAAGTGCTCATGGCCTCCGCCACAAAAAGAAAAAGAAAGGGCGCCAAGGGGCACCCCTGCCGCACCGAGCGCGAGAGCTGGAACCCCTCTCCGCGCACGCCCTGTATCAGCACCTGGCTATGGGCCGATGTGTAGAGTGCAGATACCCCACGGATCCACTGAGGGGGGAAGCCCATCCTCTCCATAGTGCCTTCCAAGAAGGCCCAGTCCACCCGATCATATGCCTTCTCGAAGTCGAGAAGGAGCACTACCAGATCCTCCTGCCGAAATCTAGCCAAAGCCATAGCCTCCCAGAAAGAGAAGATGTTATCCAGGATGCTCCTATCCTGGATGAAGCCTGTCTGCATGGAGTGGATGATGTCCGGAAGGTGAGGCTGAAGCCGCCTGCTGATCGCCTTAGCTAGGACCTTGTAGGCCGTGCCTAGCAAGGTGATCGGTCTCCACTGTCTAATCTCCAGTCTGTCTCCTCCCTCTTTGGGGATCAAGTGAATCAACCCCTCTGCCATGATGTCCGACATGTCTCCCGACTCCATGATCTCCTGGAATGCCAATCTGAAACCCCTATGCAAGAGACCCCAGTACCTCTGGAAGAACACCACTGAGAGACCGTCCTCACCAGGGCATTTGCCCCGAGGAAGTGCCTGAAGAGCCTCCTCCAATTCCGTATCCGAGAAGGGGGAGAGAAGGGAGTGCTGCAAATGGGCCGGCACAACCGGTCTCGTGAAGCTCCAGACTGCCTCCCGAGCCTCTCTCACTCTGTCATCTGTTGGCTCAGCAGAGAGCAGATCCCTGTAAAAATCTGTGGCGATCGCCCGAACCCTGGGGGGATCCACCACCACCTGGCCATCAGCCTGCCGAAGACGCCTGAGACCCTCTCGTCTGAAGCGAGGCCCTGTCGCCTCAAAGAAGTCTCGAGTCACTGTGTCTCCAGCCTGTGTCCAAAAAGAAGCCCGAGCATGGAATCGGAACTCCACCCTCCTCTCCTCGATGGATCTAATCTCTGTGCGAGCTGACTCCATCTGCTCTGAAATCCAAGGGCTCGTAGGCTCCCTCTCCTGAAGTCTCTAAAGGGAAGCTAGACTCCTCCGCAGGCTCCTCTCCTGCTCTCTGAAAGCCTCCAGACGGTCCAGGGCAGCCTGTCTGAGCATCCTACTGATCTCCTGCAAACCCCTGTCAAGATCGCTGGCTGCCGATCCTCTCCTGAACTGAAGCTCCTGCCATACCTGCTCAACTCTGATCGCAATCTCGGGCTCCTCTATGAGACAATCTGGAATCCGGACGCTCTGGCCTCGCTCTCCTCTCGTAGGGTCATCGATCTGGAGAAGCACTAGAAAAGTGGTCTGAAAACGAGGAGCCTGCAAGTATACCCACAGTGCCACCTCTATCGCAAGCCCACTCATCAATGTAAAACCTGTCGATGCGGGAAAGGTTAACTCCTGTGGCCCGTCTATCCGAGCGCGAGAAAGATAAACTCCCCTGCAACCTGCTAAACTCGGAGAGAGTCCACGGATCTTGGCCTCTCACCTGCAGCACTAGTTCCTCCCAGGCAGCGAGCTCCGGCCCATGAATGGTCTCCTGGCTGCCCCCCATCCTATCCTCTGCATCCTCCAGCATGTTGCAATCCCCCCCTAGGCACTAATGGTCTGCCATGGGGAGGGACTGCCTAATGGTGCTCTAGAACTCAGCTCTCCCGGTCGCCCCATTAGGGGCGTAGAAGTTGAGGAAGCCAATGCGGTCTTCCCCAACCCGAAGGATGATCCACTGCGCTCGACCCTGGACCAGAGTGCCAGAATCCACAACCTCGGATAGAAGCTGCTCGCTGACTGAGATGCATACTCCTCCTGCCATCCGCCAGCCTCTTGGGACTGCGCGGCATCCTCTGCCGGGGCCTTCTCGTCAGATGATGGCGCCTGCTGAGACGAGCCAGGGATGTCCGGTCTCTGAGGTGGATGGCCACCCCTCGGGCCTCCTGAAGGGGGTCCAGAGGCGGCAGAGCGTGAAGGATGAACCCGCTTGCGGGGACAAGCGCGTGCGAGGTGGCCCATCTCCCGACAGATGTAGCACTGGCCGGGGAGGCCCGAATACTCCACGCGCTGTATCAGATGTCCTCCAGAAAGACAAGGGAGGAGGATCGTCTTCGGGAGGGACTCCGGTGAAGGAACCACAACACGAATGGCCGGGAGTCCTGCTGCCCGAGCTATCACTGAGGCCGCTGTGAGGCGTCTCCACCACCTGCCCGAACGCCTTGCCAATGGATGACAAGAGGGGCAAGTACTCCCTGCGGAGTCCAGGAAAGCAGATAGTGATGGGGAAACCTGTCGCGCCTGCTAGCGGGTCAGAAGCGGGGTCGAAACCGTGAGTCCATCGCGCCAGGAACGCCCGGGATGAGCGGAGGGCAATGGGGCTCCGAGCCAGCACCGTCTGAGCTGCCTGGGAGGACTCGAAATCCACCTGGTAGTATCCACGTCCCAAAAAATCGACGCTGACGATCTTGGCAGGCACGCCAACGAGGCTACCTTGCAGAAGGTCGCGAAGCTCTCTCCGCATCGGACGGCTACCCACTATCTTGCAGACCAAGGAGGAGGCCTCAAGAGCGGATATTGTGGAAACAAACAACTGCTGATCTGCAGCTGTGAACTCCAGACGGAGACCGGAATCGGCAGGGGTAGTCGGAGCGGCTTCCATGGAGTCCTCCAGAGGGAAAAGGCCAGAGACCGGGGTCACCAACGGGAGGGACACAGCCCTACGATGAAACGGAGAGGCGGAAGGTGAGAGGAGAGCGGGGGCGGAGCGGGGGGAGGGGGGAGGGGAGCTGAGGCAGGGGGGGAGCTAGCGGTGGGAGGAAGGGCGAGACGGAGGGGGAGGTGAGGGAGAAGGCGGGGGGAAGAGCCGCAAAGCGGAGGAGAAGGCGTTTTGGGGGGGGGGGGGGGGGGGGGGGAAATGGCGGGGGAGAGATGGCGGGGGAGGAAATGGCGGGGGAGAGAAGGCGGGGAGAAAGCGAGGAAGGAGGCGGGGGGGGGGGGGGGAGAGATGGCGGGGGAGGAAGCGAGGAAGGAGGTAGGGGGGGAGATGGTGGGGGAGGAAGCGAGGAAGGCGGCGGGGGAGAGAGACGGAGGATAGGCGGGGGGGGGCAGGGGGGGGAGGGGGGCACGCGACGGCGAGGGGCAGCAGGGGGAGGGTAGACGGGAGGGGGGGGGATGGGGCGTAGCTCGCAGGTTCAGATCGCGCAGAAATTTCCAACTCCAGCTAGCAGCACCTTTTTGACTATGTGGATGGTGCTAGATGCGATAAATAGGTTACAGAATGGAAAGGCACAAGATCATGAGGGGCTAGTTGGAGAGCACTTCTCATATGCGCGCGACACTTTGGCTCCGCTCATCGTACATGTGTTTAATCGTGCCATTTGTGAGGGTTTCCCGGCAAGCAGGACAGAGCATATCATTGTACCACTCTTTAAGAGTGGGGACCCCATGGTACCAGGCAACTACAGGACGATCATGATTGGTCATTACTTGGCCAAACTATATGGCTCTATATTGGAGTCGGAGCTAAGCCGCTGGGCAGAGAGGCATGGTCATCAAGCACATGGACAGGCCGGCTTCAGGAGAGGATTTACCACCTTGGATCACATACTGACACTTCAGGCACTTATTGAAGAGGGCAAGGCACAAAAGAGAAGGATATACTGCTGCTTTGTGGACTTCCGCAAAGCCTTCGATACCGTACCACGTGCTAGGCTTATGCACAGATTGCATGACATTGAGGTACCCGAGGATATGCAGTGGGGGATATATGCTTTGTATAAGTCTGTGACAGGCAGAGTCCGAGCTCCAGGCGGACTATCCGATATGGTGACCAGCACGATAGGGATGCCCGCTATCGCCCACCCTCTTTGGACTGTACATTGATGCGGTCTCTAATTATGTAGACAGATTGGGAGGCCCAGGGGCATGCCTGGCAGGGGTGTTGATACCCATCTTGTTATATGCTGATGATATTGTTCTAATCTCAGACTCTCCGGAGGGATTACAGAGACACCTGGATGCATTACAGGCTTTCTGTGCGGATAGAGATCTGACAGTGAACCTTGGGAAAACCAAGGTTATGGTGTTTAACACCACACAGGCATGGGTGACGAGATCAGAGCCTCATTTCACTTTCCGAGGGGAGCCGGTTAAGTACGTCAGGTCCTATGTCTACTTGGGAGTTACTTTCACAGGACCGCGTTTCTCCTTGAAGGAGGCAGCAGCAGCTAGATTAGCTGGAGGGCATGCAACCTTGGGGGCACTTGAGAGGCAATGTGCACACACAGTTTCAGGAGCCGCGCACCAAATTGTGGCTATTTGATATGCTTGTCATACCGACCCTCTTGTACAGAGCTCCAATTTTGGGCCCAGCATACATCACAGATCTCAGAGAGGGACGGATGAGGGATGGAGGCAAATGGAGAAACCACTGATTATGATGATTGCCCGCATGATTCAGAGCAAATCGTCAATACCACATGAGATTGTTCGGGCTGAGCTGGGTGCTGCACTAGTAGTAACCGAGGCCCTAATCCAAGCAGTTACCTTACCTTTTTACAGCGACAGAGGTACTCCCGATTGGCATTGACCTCATCCATACAATTGGTAGAGGATGGAGATACTCATTGCTGGTACACTCAGATGAGATCATGGTTTGACCTACATGGTTTGCGGATAGAGGCACTACCACCCTTTCAGTACAATCTGGATTGTCCATTTTTGGATCTCACCTACACAGAGCAAAACCGCGTGATCAAGATGGATATCATCAGAGTGGACCCAGAGAGGACATGGACTAGCCCCCTTGAGCCCTTAGGCACGAAAATGGCTCATTACAAGAGCCATTTTCTACACCTCACCAGATGATTTTATCACCCGCTCGGCGTACATGGATGTACACCTATCACATGGGATACGTTGTGCCATTGGACAGACCCGGACCTCCTCACACTAGTTGCGGATTGAGACAGGGCAATGTGTGCATCAGATCTTGGATGACCGCATTTGTCAGCTATGCTACCACGAGGCAAAGACAGAGGAGCACCACATTTACCGATGTACAGTCTATTATGAGATCCGACGGAGATATCACTGCCTCTTCCGAGAGGGTTTTGGGCCGTTCCGCAAGGTCATGGAGTTTGAGGATCAGAGATGCCTGGGATTGTACCTACTTGAGCTCAGGAGACACAGAGACCCTCTTGGCAGACAGGAGACCAAGCCATGATGCACCTAGACAGAGGACCCTCACAGATTTCTTCAGCACCAACACCAGCAACCCAGCCCACACACCTCCTGATACCTCCTCCATTGGGCCATCAGGGCACCTACCACACTCTTAGGGAGTCACCACTGATAGAGCAGTCATCTTATGTCATGCTCATCAGCCACGCCCACCAAGATCCCGACCACGGCATCCTCACCATCGCTAGATCAGAGTCATTATTGCTCGGCATCAGAGGCGCCTATATCGCTTCTACGACCTCTCCATTCTAGACAGCCCCATGGCAGAGATACTTGATCTAAGGAGAGGGCAACACTTCAACTTATCAGCATACATAGATCTACCTGATATACATTTTCCAGTATTTTCTACTCAGTATCATCTCGGAGTCTTACAATTCTGTTCTTATAACTGATTATGCAGGATGCAGAGTGCTTTCTGATGCAAACCCTAAGGCTTCTACTGACTCTACATGCATGAATGATTCTCTCCAAGTGGGTTAAGTGACTTGACTGACTGATTGACCCGCTAAGGCTGAGGAATGACCTACGTAGCTCGTGCTTGACTTATCCTGGACTGAGGATGTACAATGGGGTCACGACGTATGACAAATATCATCCTACTGGGTTCTAATACTGTACAAATGTTGCACTGCTGATGATGAGCCAGTTTGTCACCATGCACTAAGTGCAAAGTGCATGTGACATAGATAGATACATACATACATACATACATAGATACATACATACATAAATAGATACATACATAGATAGATAGATAGATAGATAGAGTTGTATTAACGTCTTTAAAAGGCCAAAATGACCTATGAGACCAAAAAGTTACATCATATCCACGAGGTACATAATCCTGGGTACAAATAGTAATAAAGAAAGATAACAAAAATCTAGAACTTTAAAATCTGATCTAGGTACATGAGCAGAGAGCTCTCATATCACCCTAATACATCCCTCATGGGCCGCTGTGACATGGTGCTCAAGGTGGTAAAACTGAGCTGGCGCGAGAAGGTCCTGCAATGATGGGAGATGATGGCCCGGATCTTCCACCACCTATGAGACCAAAAGGTTACATCATATCCATGAGGTACATAATCCTGGGTACAAAATAGTAATAAAGAAAGATAACAAAAATCTAGAACTTTAAAATCTGATCTAGGTACATGAGCAGAGAGCTCTCATATCACCCTAATACATCCCTCATGGACCGCTGTGACATGGTGCTCAAGGTGGTAAAACTAAGCTGGCACGAGAAGGTCCTGCGATGATGGGAGATGATGGCCCGGCTCTTCCTGTGGTGTGGCGTGGCCGTGGGCGAGGGCCATGGGGTTTGGGGCATCGAGCTCTGCATAAATTAGTGGCTCGTGTCACACCTCTCGGCCGAGCTCCTACACTAGCATGTGGTCTGGGTATGATGGGTGGATCCGCCCTCGGAGTGCTGGTATCGAAGAAGTCAGTGAGAGCTCTCTGTGCCGGTCCTTGAGCAAGTACAGCTGATCTGGATTTCACTAGAAGAAAAAGTCCCAGGCATCTCTGAGCCGGGAAGTCCATGATCCTGGAAAGTGGTCCTAACCCAGCTCGAAAGAGGGAGTGGAACCTCCCCCGAATCTCATAGTACACGGGGCATTGGCATATGTAATGGTTCTCTGTCTCGGGCTCTGTGTGACAGAGCTGGCATATCCTGTCCTCTGGTGCGTGCATATATGAGATGCTCACCGTGTAGGCCCATATGGTCGGCGGCCCGTCCATGCTGTAGGCGGCGGATAGCTTCCTTTACCATCGAGTGGGTAAAGAATCTAGCTCTGGTAGGTCGAGGCTCCTATGGCTGAGGTATAGGTGGCTGCTGTGGGGCGTGGTATAGGCCCTCTGCATATCTGTGCCATGTCTGTGGCTCTGCAATGGGTGTCGGTGTCCGGGGCTCTCTGAAGTGCCCATGAGATAGGGCTATCTCTACTCATAAAGAAATGGAAGATATCTAGCTCCTGTATCTCTGCGAAGGCCCGCCTTTTGCGGCGAGTAAGTCTCCTCATCTCTCTCCTCGACTCCTACTCTGTGATGGCTCCCAAGGCTCTCTGTATGCAGAGCCGTGAGTATAGGGCTCTGCACTCGTCATCATACCATCTGTTCTGGGGCATAGTCCCAGATCTCGCAGGCTCTCCTGAGTGGACACGATGTGGGAAGCTCTGTAATGCAGCCGTGTGTAGGAGTGATACCAGCTGGGCTGTAATGGTATCCATAGGTGCCAGGGGATCCATGAGTAGGAGCCCATCCTCTACTCTGCCAGTGTACCATGTCATGTGTGAAGTAGATGGTAGTGTGTGGCGTCGGTATCTGGGGGGCTGGTGATACTGGTGATCCGGCTAGTGAAAATGCCAAGTATGTATGACCTGCCCCAATAGGAGGAGGTGGGATGGAGAATGAGGTGACAAGCTGTGATGCCTCCAAAGACCCCATAATGTAGTCCACCACCGTGCCTCCGGTCCGTGGATGACCCCCATGTGGGAAGCATGTCAGTCCTCCTGATCCCGGCCACTGTAGCATCCCGTTATAAATAACGAGACGATGCCTGGCTCCCAACTCTAGTAAGTGGTCCCCATAATGTCCTCTGTCTGGTCCAGTGTCCTCTGATGCCCGACTAGCCCCTATCTCCTCTGGATCCACAGGGTGGAGGATCTCCATGTCATCATAGTCATACACCTCACACTGTCTGCTCTGTGTGTGGGCATTGTAACGGGAGGCGGACGCGTGTATTGGAATCGTATAAATGTGAACAAGATTCTGAGCACTTAACACTTGAGCATTACAACCACAAAGCTGAAAATGACAGTACACCACATAAAGGGGCCGATGATAGGCTGACCCCCCCCTTTAGGTTATATTACCAAAAGAGTCTGCAAAGTACAAGTTTACGGGTGCCTGGGGATTCACCACCAGCCTGCACCTGATTCTTCCAAATACATCATGAATGAATACATTTCAAACAAGAGAATTTGTAGGTACATCCGCCCTACACACAGGTACATCCGCCCTGCACAAGCCTCTTCACAGGTACATCCGCCCTGCACAAGAGTATCACAATCCTCACAGGTACTCCGTCCTGCACAAGATGTAAATGGATCTTTAGGCCCTGTTTCCACGCAAGAAACTGATCCAGAAACCTGTGTTCTCCGCGAGCAAGTGTCCCCAATGCTTGCCCTAAACACCTGTTATACCAGGAATCCTTGAGACACATCCATGCTCACATATTCCATTGCTGTCCGGCCTGTTTTGTGCAATAACCAGTCCAAAACAGCAACTTTCTATCGCGAGAATTCCACCTGTAAAGGGTCCTACAGCCCTGTGGAGGTCCCTAGAGCTGTCCTGTACTGTCCAAGTTGACTTTGGACACCTGTAACCAGCCCAAAACTCGCAATAACCAGAAATTGCAGGTCTGAAATTTACCAACCAGCCCTTTAGAAGAGTGTGGGGATCGTTGTCCAAGCTTGTGTGAGTCCGGGAAGCAAGCAACCAGCCCTGTAGCAACTCCCAAAGCTCCAACCAGCTCTCCAATGTGTTGAATCATGAATAAAACAGCCCAAAAGGCCTCTTGAGGGAGGCGCCTTTTTCCAGTGCCACCTAAGGGGCTTGGTGGGTACACATACTGGCTGACATGTGTCCCCATAAGGTGTCCAGGTAGGTGTCCAGCCCATAATGTTCCATTTGTCCTGTTTGTATAAGTTTAGGTCCAACCAAATGGGAAATGGCCATAAGCTGTCCGGACTTCATTAATTTTGGTCCAACCAAATGCGAACGCATTATAAGTTGTCCGGGCACTTATTAATGAGTGTGGACCTGCAAACCAATAAACCTTAGTAGTAAATGAAGTAAGCTGTAAATTGAGTGTGGACGCACTTACCACCTGCAAAACCCATAAGCCCACAGTTTTAGGCCCAAACAGGAGTGCACATACGTGTCCACAAGGTGCCCGGGCGTCCCTGGTCCCCCGGACTTCACAAGCCAAAATAACAAGCATTGTCCAGGCAGCAAGACAATGTCACGCAAAGTAAAATAAAGTTATGGCATGCATCATTTATGCATTGTGCACATGTAAACTTGGAGAACCACCTATCATCATTCTTGTACTTGAAAATATTCCGCCTGCCATCATAACACACCATGTGTGCATGGCCGGAATCCACACGGGCACCGCCCGAAAGTCCACAAATGTCCTGCCATGTCCTTGGACTCATATGCATCCACTCATATGATCCATACACATGCCCAGGTATAATACATACATGCATCCGCATGCTTCTAGGCCTGACACGCATCCGCATGTCCCTAGAATATAGGGATTTGTGACATCCCCCCGGCTTCTAATCAGTTGACCGCAACTGAAAAGCCTCCAGATAGGCCTTCAAAAGATCTGGGTAATCCTCGAAGTAGGCCTCATCCATCCATTTCGCATCCAATGCTGAATAATTCTTGAACTTCACAAGGTACCTACGAACAAGTTTGCCTCCCGCAAGCTTTCGTTCCTTGTGAAAAACAATCTGTTCAGGTTGAAGAATCTCTTCCAGCTCATCCACCTCGGGTGGGTCTTCCAAAACCGGCTCAAACGGTGTCGGTCCCACATAAGGCCTCAATAGGCTCACATGAAAAGCATTATGCATGTTCCAATGATCTGGGAGTACAAGCCGAAATGCAACATCATTGATCTTCTCCAAGATCTGAAAAGGTCCATAATACCTGTTGGAAAGTTTAGGGTACTTTCCCTCTTTCCCTGGCCTCTTCCGAAGGCGTGCCTTTTCAAATTTCAGCAAGACCCAATCACCTTGTTTGAATTGTACATCCCTTCTATGCTTATCAGCTGCCTTTTTATTCTTGGTTTGAGACCTCTCTATGGCTGTCCGTACCTGTGCAAATGCAGTATCCAAGTCTCTAACATACTCATCTGCTGCAAAAATCTCATCCTTTGTACGAAGGATGGGTGGTAGTACCACCTTGCCATAGATAATCTCAAAGGGCGCCTTGCCCGTAGAAGTATGTACCATATTGTTGTAGGCAAACTCCACAAGTGGTAAATACTTCTCCCAATCCGATTTGCGGTCGGATACATAAGATTTCAGCAAGTCGAGGACGGCTGAATTTGCTATTTCACTTTGCCCATCTGTCTGTGGATGGTAAGCTGATGAGAAGTTCAGCTTTGTACCCATATTGTCAAACAATGCGCGCCAAAATAAGCTTGTGGTTCTAGGATCTCTATCCCCCACAATAGATTTAGGCATGCCATGGTGTTTGAATATCTGTGCCAAAAACATCCTAGCCATATGATCTGGCTTTATTGTCTTGCGCACGGGAATGAAATGTGCCTGCTTGCTAAACCTGTCAATAATGGTCCAAATAGCATCATTTCCCTGTGGCGTCCTTGGCAAATCCATAATGAAATCCATAGCAATGCTTTCCCATGGTTCATTTGGTATAGGCAAAGGCTGAAGCAATCCAGGTGCTTTATGTCTGTCAAACTTGACCTTTTGACATACCATACATTCACGTACATAAGCTTCAATATCCTTGCGAATATGTGGCCAAAAGAAATACCTCTCCAAAGCTTGTGCTGTGGCCAAAATGCCTCTATGACCTGCATATGGAGGAGCATGGCACTCATCCATAACCTTATGGCGAAGGTTCTTTACCACACACATACGATTTTGCATCATGAGATATCCATCTCTTATGACATAAGATGGGACAGCAATACCCTCTTGCAAATCAGCCCATACATGTGCAAAATCCTCATCCACATGATAAGTATTACGCATATCCGATAAGTCCTCATGGTATGCAACTGTAATAGCATGAACCTGTGGTCGTCTAGATAAGGCATCTGCCACCACATTCTTTTTCCCTGGAGTGTGTAAAATCTGAAAATGAAACATTGAGAGGAAATTTGTCCATCTCATATGCTTCTCTGAGAAGCTTACTTTGAGTCAAAAAGTATCTCAAACTTTGATGATCAGTTTTGACCATAAAATCAGCCCCTAAAAGATAGTGTTTCCAAATAGTAAGGGCATGAATTACAGCCAACAACTCCTTCTCATAAACCTGTAAGTGAAGCTCTGCATGTTGCAAGCGTCTGCTCTCATAGGCAATGGCATGTCCTTCTTGGTTCAAAACAGCCCCTATGCAGTCCCCACATGCATCACATTCCACCACAAAAGGTTTGTGCAAATCCAGAATAATGAGTACCGGTCCCGAGATGATTGCACTCTTCATCTTGTTGAAAGGCATCTCTCTCTTCTTGTGTCCATTTAAAGATTGCTTTCTTCTTCGTTAACTCATGTAACGGAGCGGCAATGAAAGCAAAATGCTTGACGAACCTCCTGTAGTAAGCACATAAACCAAGGAAGCTCCTCACTTCATGGACTGATTTCAGCTCTGGCCATTCTTGCATGGCTTGTATCTTTGCGGGATCCATGCGCACACCATCCTTTGATACAATGTGACCAAGATAGTGAATCTCTGGGAGGAAGAATTCACTCTTTTTTGCATTTATGTAGAGCTGATTTTCTTTAAGCTCTTTAAACACAATAGCCAGGTGCTCACGATGTTGGGCTTCATTCTTTGAGAATACAATAATGTCATCAAAGAATATACCTGTGAACTTTCGATGCTTTCTGAACACCCTGTCCATCATCCTGTTGAAGGTAGCGGGTGCATTTGTAAGGCCAAAAGGCACCACCAAAAACTCATAAAGACCAAAGGCTGTCCTAAATGCAGTCTTGTGTACATCTTGAGGTGCCACTCTCACTTGATGATACCCACTCTTGAGGTCTATTCGGCTGAAACATGCCGAACCTTCAAGCTTGTCCAAGATGTCATCAATGCGCGGAATCGGAAACCGATTCTTGATGGTTATCTTATTGAGGGCACGGTAATCAACACACATCCTGTAAGTACCATCCTTCTTTTGAACAAGAAGTACCGGCGAGCAATATGGTGAGGAACTAGGCCGAATCAAACCCTTTTCCAAAAGTTCATTCACCTGTGTCATAATCTCTTCTTGTTGACTAGCACTCACCCTGTATGGTGGCCTACTAGGTGGAGAGCTACCGGGAATTAGATCTATGCAATGATCTTCCGGCCTCTCGGGTGGCAACCTTGCTGGCAAAGCATTCGCAAAACAATCTTTGAACTCATTCAAAAAGTTAAGCTTGTCTTCATCTAATGTACTAATATCAACACTAGAATGTTCAATCGTATCACGTACAAAAACCAAGTAAGAACAAGCTGATTTCTTTATTGCCTTATTAACTTGTACATGGCTTACAAGAGGTATGGTACTTCCAGTAGTACCAGCATCTATAGAGTGCTCACGGCCTCTATGTACAAAGCTGATTTTCTTCTCTTTGTAAGCCTTAATAGACTCTAAACGGTGATGCCAGGGCATCCCCAACAAAACATCACAACCTGTAAGAGGAGCCACTAAAAAGCTCTCATGGTCGAGGTAGTCCTGTATATGTACACGGAGCTTACCAATGACCGGAGTTACATCAACCTGTTTGCCCTCAAAGGCGGCATCTGCATTCATTTGCATTCCCATGTCTTCCACATTGAGACCTATGGCGGCAGCCAGCTGTACGGATATAAAGTTATCTGTGGAGGCATCATCAAAAAGAAACAAAGCGGGCTGATCCTTTAATTTGCCCCAAGCCTTGCATATGACTCTACTCTTGGTTTTATGCCCTGTATTACCCTGCACATCGGGTACAACATTCACAAGAGGCTTTTCCACATTAGGCTCAGCATTCTTAGGATTCTGTGGGCATTTAGGATATATATGATCTTTACTGCCACACTTATAGCATTTTCCAGCCTTCCTGTACTCTTCCAATTGCTGTTTTGAGAGCCCAAAATTGTGGCGTTTACCCCCCAGCTTCTTTTCGGAGTCATCGTTTGCATCTCGGTCATCTTTGGGAGCATTCTTAGGTGGCTGTCCACCCTTTTTCTGGTCATAACCAGCCCTGAATTTGCTCTTGTTTTGACCTGCAAATGGCTTATTTGAGGGTGCTTTTGGATAATGTGATGGAGCCCCAATTCAAACTTTCTCTTCTTCTCGTCCTCTCCAATCTTCATGAAGGGAGTAATCTTGAGAAGGACTTTCCAAAACTTTGCTATGTATGAAGCAACGGACTCTCCCTCATCTTGGGACAGCCAATCCCACTCCTTGCGTACATCCTTTGCAAAGTTTGGTGGTAAGAATTGATCATAAAACTGAATTTTGAAAGAAGACCAAGTTGGGACAGCACTTCCATCAAGTATTTTTGCAAGCCACCAATCACTTGCCGTATCCTTGAGATGCATTCCCACATGCCTGAGCATAGACTTTTCCGAAAAATCTTCATTGCAAAAAGCTATCTCAAACTGTCTAATGAAAGCAAGTGCTTTGGTAGAGTCCATCCGTCCCTGAAAGTTTTCAAACTTTACATCCTTGTCACCGGACTTGAACTCTCCAGACTTCTTCCTTCTATGTGCATCCCTATGTACATCCTGTTCATCTCCATGGTGGTGATGCCGCGATGAAGATTCATGATCCCTCTTCGTTCTCTCTTGAGCCACACTCTCCAAATGAGTGGAAAGCTCAACACGAGAACGGACATGTCTTCTTGGAGCAAAGCGGGAATGAGTAGAGGATCCCTCATCCTTACTCTTCTCTTGACCTGCATCAAGCCTAGCACCAGGGACTCTTGTCCTTTCAGCATTTGGCACTTGCTGTGCTCTTCCTGCTTGTTGTGCATCATGTGCACCACCACGGGCAGCCATGAGGGGTGACTTCTTGAAAGCCAAACTACCATCTGCTTCAGTGTATACATCACCCTTAACCATTAGGTATGCCAGTGCAAGCTCTCGGGGTTTCTCAACATCCATTTCCTTTGCAATTGCTTCAAAAGTGACTTCATGGACCGAAGCCTTTGCCTTCGCAGCCAACACCCTTTGTACATCCGGGTCATTTTTCAATGACCTAAGCTCTTCGGTTTCAGCCCTATAGCGTCGCACTTGACGCCTCAAAGATTCCAAATCAGAATGCATAGTGTCATGAGTACCTGCATCTCCATAGACATCATTGCCTGTAGCATCTCTTGCATCCTTTGTACCATGAAATTCACGGTCCTGTGTGTTCTCCACACTGTCAGAAATGTGGCTGTCCATGACACTCAAATCAGGTCACCACTTATGATTCCAAGCCTCATACCTTTTTCCAATGAGGGGAAAAACTGAGCTCTGATACCAATGTAACGGGAGGCGGACGCGTGTATTGGAATCGTATAAATGTGAACAAGATTCTGAGCACTTAACACTTGAGCATTACAACCACAAAGCTGAAAATGACAGTACACCACATAAAGGGGCCGATGATAGGCGGACCCCCCCCTTTAGGTTATATTACCAAAAGAGTCTGCAAAGTACAAGTTTACGGGTGCCTGGGGATTCACCACCAGCCTGCACCTGATTCTTCCAAATACATCATGAATGAATACATTTCAAACAAGAGAATTTGTAGGTACATCCGCCCTACACACAGGTACATCCGCCCTGCACAAGCCTCTTCACAGGTACATCCGCCCTGCACAAGAGTATCACAATCCTCACAGGTACTCCGCCCTGCACAAGATGTAAATGGATCTTTAGGCCCTGTTTCCACGCGAGAAACTGATCCAGAAACCTGTGTTCTCCGCGAGCAAGTGTCCCCAATGCTTGCCCTAAACACCTGTTATACCAGGAATCCTTGAGACACATCCATGCTCACATATTCCATTGCTGTCCGGCCTGTTTTGTGCAATAACCAGTCCAAAACAGCAACTTTCTATCGCGAGAATTCCACCTGTAACGGGTCCTACAGCCCTGTGGAGGTCCCTAGAGCTGTCCTGTACTGTCCAAGTTGACTTTGGACACCTGTAACCAGCCCAAAACTCGCAATAACCAGAAATTGCAGGTCTGAAATTTACCAACCAGCCCTTTAGAAGAGTGTGGGATCGTTGTCCAAGCTTGTGTGAGTCCGGGAAGCAAGCAACCAGCCCTGTAGCAACTCCCAAAGCTCCAACCAGCTCTCCAATGTGTTGAATCATGAATGAAACAGCCCAAAAGGCCTCTTGAGGGAGGCGCCTTTTTCCAGTGCCACCTAAGGGGCTTGGTGGGTACACATACTGGCTGACATGTGTCCCCATAAGGTGTCCAGGTAGGTGTCCAGCCCATAGTGTTCCATTTGTCCTGTTTGTATAAGTTTAGGTCCAACCAAATGGAAAATGGCCATAAGCTGTCCGGACTTCATTAATTTTGGTCCAACCAAAATGCGAACGCATTATAAGTTGTCCGGGCACTTATTAATGAGTGTGGACCTGCAAACCAATAAACCTTAGTAGTAAATGAAGTAAGCTGTAAATTGAGTGTGGACGCACTTACCACCTGCAAAACCCATAAGCCCACAGTTTTAGGCCCAAACAGGAGTGCACACACGTGTCCACAAGGTGCCCGGGCGTCCCCAGTCCCTCGGACTTTACAAGCCAAAATAACAAGCATTGTCCAGGCAGCAAGACAATGTCACGCAAAGTAAAATAAAGTTATGACATGCATCATTTATGCATTGTGCACATGTAAACTTGGAGAACCACCTATCATCGTTCTTGTACTTGAAAATATTTTGCCTGCCATCATAACACACCATGTGTGCATGGCCGGAATCCACACGGGCACCGCCCGAAAGTCCACAAATGTCCTGCCATGTCCTTGGACTCACTCATATGATCCATACACATGCCCAGGTATAATACATACATGCATCCGCATGCTTCTAGGCCTGACACACATCCGCATGTCCCTAGAATATAGGGGTTTGTGACAGGCATTGAAGTCACCCGTAAGAAATACTTCCCCCTAGTGTAGAATAATGCATAATCTCCTTTGACAGACAAGTGTATGGCAAGGCTCCTGTCTCCTCCTCCTGTGGCATGTCCTCTGTAATGACATAGGAGGATCCTGATGGAGGAAAGTAACATAGGGCTATGTATATAATCCTGTCCTGTGAGAGCTGTAAGCTGCAGATTGTGCAGAGAGGAGCATTATGTATGCAGATGCAGAGCATATACAACCATCAGAGAGAGATATCCCATTTTATTCAGAGAGCCACATTCCCTACGCCAGATCTTTGAGGCAGCAGACCAACGCATACTGGGGAGATTCATTCTAGACATACAGCATCACAGAGAGACATCATTACAGGCTCAGACAGCTCCAGAGGGGGGACGACAGACACAGATTACTACATTTTTTCAGAGATCCACCCCACTCCCAGCCCCTACACAGCAGGGAATTACTCTCCAGAGAGCAAAGACACTCAGAGCCCGCAGGAGACAGAGGACACCTGGCTTTCGGACACCACGCCTATACCAGAGAGAGATGACAGAGATCAGAGCTCAGTTTCACAGAGAGGGCGTGGAGCGACTGGCTCGCTTCAGAGCAGACCCACGCATGTTCTTCAGGGAGCTATGGACACCCCCTTCATTGATGTATACCATTCTGTACCCCCAGTATGGTACAGGATGGAGCTAGCTAGGTTGCATATCATGATTGTATACTCCATGCATATAGCTTTGCATTCTCCTAGTAGTAGAGCTCCATCACCTCCCCCACTCATTGTACTTATTGCACACGTACATGTGGGTTAGACTGAGGGCAGAGACGGGCAGATATCTCTACATTGCTATATGCTATTTTGCTCCTAGTACATCAGCGTATGCATCACCTAGCGGGCAGTCTCCCTTTTCTATTTTGGATGATGGCATTTGGGAGTTCTCCAGGGATGTTGACATCATTCTCCTGGGGCACTTCAATGCCAGGACCGCCCATAACCAGACAGTATTTTATGATACCTCAGAGGAGATGTTGAGGGAGCTTGATGTTAGGGATATGGGCCTATCTAGACTCTCATAGGATGAGGAACATACAGTGAATGGGCTGTATTTGATAGACATGGGGACTGCACATGGATTGGCCATCCTGAATGGCCTACAGAGATTCCCGACAGCGGGCGGTTTCACTCGCTTTCCACATCGGCATGGTGCTAGTACAGTGGACTATGTTATGGCTCAGCCCAGTCTCATTCCCTCTTTTCATGATTTTATGGTAGGCACTAGGCCGGTTGGAGTAGCAATGGATCATGCTATCTTGTCCTTCACTCTCACATTTCAGTTCAGCACCGCTCCATTGGGACAGGTCTCCACACACACTCGTTATACCTTTACGAGGGAGACTGACACCGTGTACACGGATGAGATATACAGACGCTTATGTGCCGAGGAGCCAGGACGGCCATTAGATGAGCTCACTCAGATATTGATAGAGATGCTTCATGCTGCAACATCAGAGGCATATCCCCATAGTCAGTCTGCACGGAGACGATCTCGGAACATGCCCCAGAACAGCTGGTATGATGAGGAGTGCAGGGAGATGAGGATCAGATTACAGAGAGAGGTGCTCATGGGTGTTACCACTCACAGACAGTCACGGATTACCTTCCGGCGCCTAGTGCGACGAAAGAAGAGGGCTTATCTTGCTCAGTTAGAGAGGGATTTGTATCAGTTATTTATGAGTCACGACTCAGGCGAGGCATGGAGACTATTCCATGAGCATTCACCATCACCAGCCATTACCTCCACAGAGATTTGGGGTGAGTATGCAGCATCCCTATACACAGCACCAGGACAGCCACCCTTGCCAGACCCATCGAAGCCATGCCCAGAGGCGTGCTTTCTTTACTCCTGAGATGGTAAGGAAAGCTATTGACAAGATGAGGACTGGGAGAGCATATGATCATGATGGTTTGGTATCAGAGCATTTTAATCGTGCCAGAGATATGCTTGCAGAGCTTATTGCTATGATGTTTAACCGAGCCATGTGTGAGGGTTTTCCTGAGACTTGGAATATGTCCACGATTGTGCCCATCTTCAAGTCAGGGGATCCCATGCTTCCTGGGAATTATCGTACCATCATGATTGGTCACACATTGGCTAGATTATATGCATCTATTCTTGAGCAGGAGTTGAGTAGATGGGCAGAGAGAGAGGGCATACATGCATCAGGGCAGACAGGGTTCAGGAGAGGTTTCTCCACTCTTGACCATATCTTGACACTCAGAGCTATTATTGAGGAGGGCAGATTATATGGCAGGAGGATTTATTGTTGCTTTGTGGATTTCCGCAAAGCTTTTGACACAGCACCGAGAGCCACACTGATGCGCAGACTACAGGAGATGGGAGTGCCCACAGAGCTGATTTGGGGAATCATGGCTTTATACAGGACAGTTGTGGGGCAGGTACGTACTACTCAGGGTATATCTGAGATGGTTCACTCCACTATTGGGGTGAAACACGGCTGCCCCCTTTCTCCCACCTTATTTGGGATGTATGTGGATGAGGTTTCGGACTATGTAGAGCGGGAGGGTGACAGAGGAGCACAGCTAGCAGGGACATGGATTCCATTATTATTGTATGCTGATGATATTGTGCTGATCTCAGATTCTCCAGTGGGGATGCAGCGTCATTTGGATGCATTGCACACGTTTGCACACGACAGTGGATTGTCTGTTAACCTTGGTAAAACCAAGGTGATGGTGTTTAACACCACAGCACAGTGGGTTAGGAGGTCAGTACCCACCTTTACATATGGTCAGGAGACAGTGGAGTATACAGATGCATATACTTACCTTGGTGTGGTTTTTAGTGGCCCACTATTTTCCTTGAGGAGAGCAACGGAGACCAGATTGACCAGAACTTATGCAGCATTGGGGAGACTAGAGAGGATGTGTTCGCAAGTTCAGTTTCAGGAACCTCGAACAAAGCTCCGACTCTTTGACACTTTGGTCCCTTCAGCCATGCTGTATGGAGTGGAGATATGGGGACCCTCAGTGGATCACCACAGCCGAGTTGGTAGCACTGATGGATGGAGATGTATGGAGAGGCCCTTGGTTTCTATGATTTCTCGGATGATTAGGGCCAAGGCCTCCATACCACATGATATTATCCGTGCAGAGATGGCTGCCCCCCCATTGGTAGTAGAGGCACTCATTCGATCAGTCTCCTTTATACATAGTGCTTGGGCTCTCCCTAGAGACAAATATGCTCGCTTAGCCCTACAGTCTTCACGACAGTTGGCATCACAGGGAGACGGATCATGTTGGTATACATAGATGACAGCTTGGTTCCAACTGCATGGCTTTAGTATGGACAAGCTACCTCCATTTCAGTACTCCTTGGATGCACCCTCCCTCTCTCTCACACGAGCAGAGATTACCAGACTTATCAGGCAGGACTTGACTCAGCTGGACACTAGGAGGACATGGATATAGCCGACACACGAGCTTGGTACGAAGATGGCTTTCTATAGAGATCATCTTCTCCAGCTCACAGAGGATGGGTTTGTGATTAGACCCAGCTACATGGATACTCATCTTTCTCATGGGGTACGGTGTGCTATTGGTCAGATGCGCACATCCTCACACCAGCTAGAGATTGAGACTGGCAGATTTAGAGGAGTACCAACTGAGGCCAGGATTTGTCAGTTGTGCCAGATGGAGCCAGAGACAGAGTTACATTACATATGTCACTGTCCAGTATATTATGAGATACGAGGCCGTTTTCACTGCCTGTTCAGAGAGGGTTTCGGACCACTTTCCAGAGTCATGAGATATTAGGATCAGAGATGCCTAGGATTATACTTGCTGGAGCTGCGTAGACATAGAGAGGGTCTGTTGAGAGGGAGGGGATCAGAGAGGGAGAGACACCTACAGAGGCAGATTACAGACTTCTTTCGACTAGAGATTGAGCAATCAGGCCAGCAAACATTGCAGCTAGCACCAGAGTATAGCCGCACCAGAGGTACACTGATTAATCGGGCTATAGAGCTGGGGCGGTCCAGGCACCCCAAGATGAGAGGCCCATCCCGACACCGGCGGAGACTACAACAGAGGATCAGGACCATACTAGCACGGCATGGGAGACATCCAGTCAGAGTACTCACCACGGAGGACATTGAGGAAGAGTACTCACCATGGAGGACATTAAGGATAGCCGCCATCGACCGATGAGAGACATCTTTGGATAGTGATGTATATGATGCTTACCTTTGTTGCTGGAGTTTTCCTTCCCAGATGTTATCCATTTAGAGCTCCTAGTACTTTACTTTTCCTCATAGTTGTTGTTTCAGTTTCAGTTAGTTGTTTAGTTGTTTTAGCTTTTCTTACACAGACATTGTATCAGATCCACCAATTGTTGTAACCTTTTTGGTCTCATGGGTCATTTTGGCCTTCTGAAGACGTCTCTCTCTCTCTCTCTCTCTCTCTCTCTCCGTAGACATAGAGAGGGTCTCCTGAGAGAGAGGGGATCAGAGAGGGAGAGACACCTACAGAGGCAGATTACAGACTTCTTTCGACCAGAGATTGAGCAGTCAGGCCAGCAGGCATTGCAGCTAGCCCCAAAGTACAGCCACACCAGATTGATCGAGCTATAGAGCTGGGGCGGTCCAGGCGCCCCAAGATGAGAGGCCCATCTCGACACCGGCGGAGACTACAATAGAGGATCAGGACCATACTAGCACGGCATGGGAGACGTCCAATGAGAGTACTCACCATGGAGGACATTGAGGATATCCGCCATCGACCGATGAGAGACATCTTTGGATAGTGATGTGTATGATGCTTACCTTTGTTGCTGGAGTTTTCTTCCCAGATGTTATCCATTAGGAGCTCCTAGTACCGTACTTTTCCTCATAGTTGTTTCAGATTCAGTTAGTTGTTTAGTTGTTTTTAGTTTTCCTTACACAGACATTGTATCAGATCCACCAATTGTTGTAACCTTTTTGGTCTCATAGGTCATTTTGGCCTTTTGAAGACGTTAATATATCATTTCATTTCTTTTTTTTTTCGTGAAATGGTGTTTTATATTATTTCACGAAAAAAAAAAAAAAAGAAATGAAATGCTCTCTCTCTCTCTCTCTCTACAGGACGGTTATGGTTGGCCACGTGCTGGCCAAACTCTATGGTGCAGTGCTGGAGCAAGAGCTTAGCTTATATGCTGAGCGAGCAAGTTTACGCTCATCAGGGCAGGCAGGCTTCAGGAGAGCTTTCTCTACCACTGACCATGTATTCACTTTGAGATGTATGATTGATCAGGCCAGAGTGAGGAAGAGAAAGCTCTATTGCTGCTTTGTGGATTTCCGCAAGGCATTTGACACAGTACCACGAGAGAGGCTCTTTCAGCGCCTGCAGTCTCTTGGCATACCAGCAGATATGACATGGGACATCTATGCATTATATGAGCAGGTTCTTGGGCGAGTCAGATGTCCAGGAGGTATGTCCGAGACTATTGCTAGCACCATTGGTGTGAAGCAAGGATGCCCACTTTCCCCCACGCTATTTGGGTTATACATTGATGAGGTGGCTGACTTCATTACACGGGGAGGCGGAGATGGAGTTTATTTAGCAGGTACCTCAGTACATATTATGCTCTATGCTGATGATATTGTATTAGTGTCTGAGTCTCCAGGTGGTCTACAGCAGCATCTACGTGCATGATGGCACGCATGATACGCAGCAAACCGTCAGTACCTCATGACATTATCCGAGCAGAGTTTGCTGCGCCTCCTATGATGGTAGAGGCCATATTTCAAACTATATGCCTGCTAGACAGATTCAGAGAGATGCCACAGGACGGATTGTCATACAGAGCTTTTGAGGCATCTAGACAGCTGGCTGAGGCAGGAGACAGAGGATCATGGTATGCACAGGTCACACATTGGTTCTCACAGCATGGCCTAGACATGGATCATCTACCACCATTCCAGTATGACAGGGATGCACCACATATCCGTCTCTCTCATAGTGAGAGGAACAGAGTATTGAGACAGGATCTATGGCAGCTCTATACACAAGAGACATGGATATCGCCTACACAGCCTCTTCCACCGAAGATGCTATACTACAGAGATCACTTCATGAGTATCACTGATGATGGATTTATAGAGAGGCCTAGATACATGGAGGGCTTTTTACCACACGGCTCCCAAGTGGCTATCGGTCAGCTCAGAGTTTCATCACACCCATTGGAGATTGAGACTGGCAGAGCAGCACGGATCCCCCAAGAGAAGAGGGTATGCAGATTGTGCAGAGAGGAGGTGGAGAGAGGAGCATTATGTATGCAGATGCAGAGCATATACAGCCATCAGAGAGAGATATCCCATTTTATTCAGAGAGCCACATTCCCTACACCAGATCTTTGAGGCAGCAGACCAGCGCATACTGGGTGTTGAAATATACAAGTGAATAGGGTGTGTGTGGGAACAAGCTCTTGGATAGAGGCTGTAAAAGAGAAGATGTAATTGTGAAAGAACCTGTGAAAAGGTGAGAGGAATCTACTGGGAGAGAATAAAGGGTAGCATGAGAGAATTTAGGAGTGTGGAGATATTCTGGGAGATATTCAGGGAAAAGAGAAGAGGTGGAGAGAATCAGGCAAAAGGTGGAGATATTCTGGGAGTGAATCATGGAGAAATCAATGGGATTTTATGCTTGATGTAAACTTTATAAATTGAGGCATAGCCCTAATGAGAATTTGCTGGTTTTTGAGTATCCATGCCTACATTAATCTATTTGCTAATTATTCACTAATTACGTCTTAATCATTTGCTAATCACTTTGTTAATGATGTTGATTCTAGTGTTTGATCCACCATAGCTCATCATTATGCTCAAATTTCAACATGGTATCAGAGCCATGCCTAGAATCCATCAGATTTATGAGCCCATTATTTAATTAATCAAGATTAGTAGAAAATTATAATTTTTCCTCTTTTTTCAATTAGCCTCTGTACCCCCAGCCAGTGGAGGAGCTCCCTCTCCTTGCACACTCAACCATTGCCCAAACCCTTCTAGCCCAAGATAGCTAACCCATAGGAGCTCCAGCCCATCAAATCAGAAGCGCAAACCGCCCACGGAAGCTCCCGATTTTCGCTGATTAAAAAGCTACGTTTTTCTGCAGTAAATCAATGATTTCTACTTCATCAAATCAAATGGGTCTAATTCCTCTTAGCCCCGGGGGTTTTCAAGCATGCTCTACAAGCTGGTGAAGACAGAATTCAGTTTCATCAAGTCTACAGTGAGATCAAAGCTCTTCATCAAATCTACAGGTGACTTTGATAAAACAGAGATTAAGCTTTCATTATTTGGTCAAATCTTGTGTTTCTTGGCTTAATCCTCTACTAGACTCATTGCTATTGATGCCTTTGAAAGCATTTGAGCTCATTTGAAGTGGAAGGCACCAGATCTGGACTCCCCGCATACTCTGTTTTCTGCACACAAACCAGAGCATTAATTTGCTAATCAGTGATTAATCAGTGCTAATCATTGTATTTTGGTGCAATTGAGTGTTCAAATTAACCATTAGGTATCTGATACAGATCCCTATAACTTCAGATTGCAAATCGGAGTTGGTTTGATACTCCAACCATCCCGTACAAATTGGTTACCCTTGATTTAATGTAATTTCTAGGAAAATTGTGCTGATAAATTTGTGAAAATCATCATTTTGCATTTAACCCTTGGTTAATGCCTGTAAATCTCACTCAAATTCAAGATTATTCACAGCCAGAGTTGCATTTGGGAATGTGCATGAGAATGAATGCTATACGCATTATGTATTGGGCACATTGCATCAGTGTAAAAATGGGAACAGACACTGCCCTTGTCCAGAATAAGGCAAGAGGTAAGACCTCCCGCATAAATTTGGGTTTGCATTACATAATGATACAAAATAAACATAAAAAGCCCAAAGGAACTGTCAGCAAAACATTGAAACATGTTGCTCACATGGAGCAAAATGACCTGACGGACGAGCTCATGGCCCCAGCCATGGAAGAAGAAGAATATCTCTTCCCAAGAAGAGGATCCACACCGAGAAGAAGATCTAAAGGAAGACATGGACACGAGAAGAGAAGCTGCCACGAGAAGAGAAGCTGCCCTAAGAAGACTGGAAGAAGAGACGGACGCGTGGAGAGATGCTGCCACGACAAGAAGACTGAAGACAAGAGAAGATGTGAGGCTCCAAAGAGTGAGGAGCCATGTGAAAATCTCTGAGAGAGAGAGAGAGAGAGACCCCACAACCCAATGTAACCTGCCCCAACAAAGTAAAACCACCTCTGAGCCACCGATGATGTAGGCCACGTGGTAGATGTATGTGTGAGCACTTTAGTCAAGGTCGCGGGCACTTATAGTAGCCTTGGACACATAGAGAGAGAGAGAGAGTGTCAAGGACTATGGAGTTTAGGGACTTGAGGCACTGGTTGCGGACTGTCAAGTAAGAAAGAAACTTGATACAGGGTCCAGGTGTGCTGAGATAACTTGAAGGGAGGAGTAGACACTGGTCGCGGACTACCAAGTAAGGGGAGGCAAACTTGGTATAGGGTCTAGGTGTTCTAGGAGTATTCACTTGAGGGGAGGTGTTGAAATATACAAGTGAATAGGGTGTGTGTGGGAACAAGCTCTTGGATAGAGGCTGTAAAAGAGAAGATGTAATTGTGAAAGAACCTGTGAAAAGGTGAGAAGAATCTACTGGGAGAGAATAAAGGGTAGCATGAGAGAATTTAGGAGTGTGGAGATATTCTGGGAGATATTCAGGGAAAAGAGAAGAGGTGGAGAGAATCAGGCAAAAGGTGGAGATATTCTGGGAGTGAATCATGGAGAAATCAATGGGATTTGATGCTTGATGTAAACTCTATAAATTGAGGCATAGCCCTAATGAGAATTTGCTGGTTTTTGAGTATCCATGCCTACATTAATCTATTTGCTAATTATTCACTAATTACGTCTTAATCATTTGCTAATCACTTTTGTTAATGATGTTGATTCTAGTGTTTGATCCACCATAGCTCATCATTATGCTCAAATTTCAACACTGGGGAGAAACATTCTAGACATACAGCGCCACAGAGAGACATTATTACAGGCTCAGACAGCTCTAGAGGGGGGGCGACAGACACAGATTACTACATTTTTTCAAAGATCCATCCCCCTCCCAGCCCTACACGGCAGGGAATTACTCTCCAGAGAGCAGAGACACTTAGAGCCCGCAGGAGACAGAGGACACCTGGCTTTCGGACACCACGCCTATACCAGAGAGAGATGACAGAGATCAAAGCTCAGTTTCACAGAGAGGGTGCGGAGCGACTGGCTCGCTTCAGAGCACACCCAGGCATGTTCTTCAGGGAGCTGTGGACACCCCCTTCATTGATGTACACCATTTTATACCCCCAGTATGGTACAGGATGGAGCTAGCTAGGTTGCATATCATGATTGTATACTCCATGCATATAGCTTTGCATTCTCCTAGTAGTAGAGCTCCATCCCCTGCACACCCAAATTCAGCTTTTTTGTTCAGTACTTTTTCATTTTGTTGGGATACCCCATACAGGTACTCCGATTTGTCTCATAGGCCGAGTTCGGTCTTTTGGAAGACGTTAATAAAATCTCTCTCTCTCTCTCTCTCTCTCTCTCTCTCTCTCTCTCTCTCTCTCATTCTCATTGAGGTTGGAATCAGATGTCTTCTTATTCTCCTTGATTAGTGCCTTCATTGCCGCCTTGAAGCACGGGTCACGGACCTTGAACAAGAGAACACAGCACTCAAGGAGGAGGTGAGTGCATTGAAAGTGGGACTCGTAGCCGTCAAGAACACCGAGAAGGAAGAAGGGGAGATCAATGAGAACACTCTCACGGCCATCAAAGAAGCGATCTCCAAGGAGATCACAAAGGACATGGAGAGAAAACTCGAAGCCAAGCAGTCAGGATGGGTTGAGGTGGTGAAGAAGAACATCCGCAAAGAAGTGAGGGAGGAGACTCAAAGGGAAGAACATCAAATCATTCACACCACCATTGAATAGGAGAACATGAGGCATGCCCGCCGCCTCAACATTCGAGTCACAGGTATAGCCGAGACACCCAACTCCACTCCCGAGAAAGATGGACAGCTTCTATGCATGAAGCTAGGCTACAGGGAAGAGGACCCTCTCCCCTTCACCAAAGCATGGAGAGCCGAGAAAGACTCAACACGCAAGCGAGCCCTCATCCTACAGTTTGCAGGAGAGACGAAGAGGGTCACCTTCATGAGGAAGAGAGTCATACTACGAGGCTTAGAGGAAGCTCCTATTTTCTTGGATGATGATCTCACGAGGATGCAGCTAGAGCATAGGAGAGCTTGCATGCCACAAGTTTTACACGCGAGGAGAGAAGGCAAGAAGGCCTTCTATCGACATGGTTGGGTCATCATTGATGGCCGGCCCATGGATTAGCGGTTTGGGGCCTATGGGACATAGACCACGCCACTGACAGAGATACACATGGCAGTATGGAACTGTAATGGTTCACTATGGGTGCAGCCTGGACGACTGGAGCATGTTATGGTGGGGAGAGACATCATACTTCTGACAGAGACACATCAGAGCCCAGAGAGATAGCTACCTCGAGTAGAGGGATTCCAGTGGGAGTCAGCATACAGGAGAACCACACGCCAGGGTACCTCGAGAGGGTCGGGGGGAGTAGCAGTTCTATTTAGACGGGAGCTACAGGGGAGACTGAGAGTGGTAGCACAGGATCCAGAGGCCAGATACATGTGGATCAGCTTACAGCTCTCACAAGACAGGGTTATATACATAGCCCTATGTTACTTTCCTCCATCAGGATCCTCCTATGTCATTACAGAGGACATGCCACAGGAGGAGGAGAGAGGAGCCTCGCCATACACTTGTCTATCACTCAAAGGAGATTATGCATTATTCTACACTAGGGGGAAGTATTTCTTACGGGTGACTTCAATGCCCACACACAGAGCAAACAGTGTGAGGTGTATGACTATGATGACATGGAGATCCTCCACCCTATGGATCCAAAGGAGATAGGGGCTAGTCGGGCATCAGAGGACACTGGACCAGACAAAGGACATTATGGGGATCACTTACTAGAAATGGGAGCCAGGCATCGTCTCGTTATTTATAACGGGATGCTACAGTGGCCGGGATCAGGAGGGCTAACATGCTTCCCACATGGGGGTCATACACGGACCAAGGGCACGGTGGTGGACTACATCATGGGGTCTTTGGAGGCATCACAGCTTGTCACCTCATTCTCCGTTCCACCTCGTCCTATTGGGGCAGATCAGACATACTTGGCATTTTCACTAGCCGAATCACCAGTATCACCAGCCCCCCACATACCGACGCCACACACTACCATCTACTTCACACATGACATGGCAGACATATACACTGGCAGAGTAGAGGATGGGCTCCTACTCATGGATCCCCTGGTGAATGGGAGAGAGAGAGAGAGAGAGTTGTGGGGATAAGTCAACTCATGATATGAGTGTGTGACTCCCCTATCACACATGTATATTGCACTAGTACACATAGTGCACTTAGTACATTAAAAGTACTAAGTGTACTATGTACTATAACTTATGGGCTTGTACACACTATAAGGGTGGGCATTATGCCTTTACCCCAACAACCTCCCACTTAAAGGCAAAGTGCCCTTAAGTAAAGGAAAAGAAAAATCAGCATGTACATGATAATATACAAGGCCATATCAAGGCTGAAAACTGGCCTCATCCAATGCCCATCAAGTGTCTGCAATGAGCAAACCGCTCCGGAGGCAAACTCTTTGTCAACAGATCAGCCGGGTTGTCATCCGTATGAATCTTAACAAGCTGAATTTGCTTGTTCTCTATCACCTCTCTGATGAAGTGATACTTCACATCCACATGCTTCGTCTTTGCATGAAAGACAGGGTTCTTTGCCAACCGGATGGCACTCTGACTATCACAATGCAACAATGGAATATCCCCTGTATAACCCAAATCAACCACTAACCGAGATAGCCATAATGCCTCCTTGCAAGCCTCTGTGGCTGCAATATACTCGGCCTCTGTAGTAGATAAGGCTGTGCACTTCTGCATCCTGGATATCCATGACACAGCACCTCCTGTGAATGTAAACACATAACCGGTAGTAGACTTCCGGTTATCTGGATGACCGGCATAATCCGAATCCGTGTAACCATGCACTAATGCATCCTGTTTGCCAAAACAAATGCACATATCCTGTGTGCCCTTCAGGTATCTCATGACACCTTTCACTGCTTCCCAATGCTTCTTGCCAGGGTTGGCCATGTATCTAGAAACCACTCCCACTGCAAATGCAATGTCCGGCCTAGTAGCAACCATGGCATACATGAGACTGCCACAAGCTGAAGCATACGGAACCTTGGCCATATCAGCCCTGTCTCTATCTGACTGTGGGCTGTCCATAGCACTGAGTTTCACATATGGAGGCAAAGGAGTACTAGTCTTCTTCCCCCCGTCCATATTGAACCTCTGCAAAACTTTGCCAATGTATTCCTTCTGAGACAAATACAACACATGCTGATTTCTGTCCCGAAGTATCCGCATACCCAAAATGTGATTTACATCACCCAAATCCTTCATATCAAAGGTCTGATGCAGCCTCTGCTTCAAGGCATCCATCTCCTTACGAGATTTCCCGGCAATCAACATATCATCAACATACAAGATGAGGATCAATAGACTGCCATCCAAAGCTTTCTTGGTGTATAAGCAGTGATCTATGTCACTTCTCCTGAATTTCTGTGATTTCATGAATGTATCAAATTTATGATACTATTTCCTTGGTGCCTGTTTGAGCCCATAAAGACTCTTTTTCAGCTTGCATACAAGCTTCTCCTTTCCACTCACTGCATAACCCTCTGGCTGTTGCATATATATCTCCTCATGGAGATCACCGTGAAGAAAAGCAGTCTTCACATCCATCTGAATCAAGTCCAGATCATCATGTGCAACAAAGCTAACACAGCTCTAAGTGTGGTCATTTTGACCACTGGAGAGAAGATCTCATCAAAGTCCACACCATATTCCTGCTTGAAGCCCTTAGCCACTAACCTGGCTTTGTACCTTGGCTTTGCATCAGGTGCAACTTTGAGCCTGTAAACCCACTTGCATGGCAAAACTTTCTTGCCTGCAGGCAAATGCACCAACTTCCATGTTCCATTTTTGTGCAGAGAATCCATCTCTGACTTCATGGCACGCTCCCAAAGAGCCTTGTCTGCCCTCTGTAAAGCCTCCTTATAACATGAGGGCTCCCCACAGTCAGTGAGCATCAAGTAGTCAACCCCTGGAACAAACCTGTCCAGGGGCTCTGGAGGGTCTTGTGGACCTCCATACCCAATGACCATCATTTGCAGGTTGCTGTCCAGCCTGCATATCACCCATCGGTGGCTCCTGTTCCATGCCATAAGGCTGAAAAATCATGCCCGGTATCTCCTCTAACTGTGGTATATCCATAGGGATATCTTCTGTCATCTCTGGCTGTCCATTTGGACCATTTTCAGCACCATTTAAGGGCTGGTTTTGCTGCTGTAATGGCTGATTTACAGCCCTTGGTTGTTGTCCATGATGTCCATCATCATCAAAGATGACTCTGCCAGGCTCCTGTTGCCTTGCAGGCTCCTTATACATGCATGTTTCATCAAAAATGACATCATTGCTGCGTATAATCTTTCTATTCACGGGATCCCAAAGTCTATACCCCATTTCACCTCTGTCACCATATCCTAGGAATATGCATTTGTGAGACTTAAGATCAAGTTTGGTGTGCATTTCCCTGCGTATGTGCACGTACGCAACGCAACCAAACACTCTCAAGTGCTTGTATGACGGAGGCTTCCCTGTCCATACTTCCTCTGGCACTTTCCCACCAAGCCTCGTGTTAGGTGACCTGTTTATAAGGTGAACAGCTGTCATAACAGCTTCAGCCCAAAAACCATGAGGTAATGCAGCATGTGACAACATAGAACGGACCTTCTCCTGAATGGTCCTGTTCATCCTCTCTGCTATCCCGTTTTGTGGAGGATCATAAGGAGTAGAGAGCTCCCTCTTGATGCCTTTAGCATCACAAAAGTCCTGAAACTGTTTGGACATATACTCTCCACCATTGTCGGAACGCAAAGCCTTCAGTGTTTTGCCAGTTTGATTCTCAACAAGAGCAACAAACTTCTCAAACACTGAGAATGTATCACTCTTCAAACGAAGAGGATAAACCCACACCTTGCGTGTGGCATCATCTATAAAAGACACAAAATATTTTGCCCCTCCCAAAGAAAGCTGAGGCATCTCACATACATCTGTATGCACAAGCTCTAGCTGAGCATCTTTCTGTCCAAGAGCTTTCTTGTTGGGGCACTGCAGTTGCCTGCCATATATACAATGCTCACAAAACTGAAAACTTGAAAACTTTAGAGAAGGCAAGTAACCCAAACGAGACAATTGCTCCATTCCCTTGACACTCATGTGTCCCAACCGGCTATGCCACACAGAAATTTCCGGCAGCTCGGTTGCATTTACATTAGCATGGTGACAAACACCTGCATGCATGAAGTAAAGAGTGTCCACCTCTAGCAACAACCAGTGAGCCCTTACTAATCTTCCACTTTCCACGACCAAATGTGGTAACATAACCAGCATCATCAAGCTGTCCAGTAGAAAGCAGGTTCTTCTTGATCTCAGGCACATGCCTGACATCATGGAGCATAAGCTGTGAGCCATCTGAAAACACAAGCCTCACATCACCTCTGCCAAGAATCTTGCATGCATGGTTGTCACCCAAATAAACTACTCCTTCATTGCCAGCAGTATACCTGACAAACAAGTCTCTGCAACCTGTGACATGAAAGGAGGCACTTGAATCAATGATCCATGAGTGCATACCATGACCATCTCCTGTAAGAAGTGAATGGGCATCAAGTGAAGACGTGAATAGGACCTCATCCTCACTGTCACCTGCATGTGACACATTGACTTCTTCAATCTTGACTCCACTTTTGCCCTTTTGCTTTGCATCTTTGGCTTCATCTTTGTCTTTGTCTTTGCCTTTTCCCTTTTCCTTTTGATCATTTTTCCATTTGTAGCATTGCTTTTTAATGTGTCTCTTCTTGCCACAATAATGGCATTCCAAGTCCTTTTTAGAGCGAGACTTGCTCCTTCCCCGTTCTTGGCTTCTACCCCTTTGCTGGGATCTCCCACGTGCATTCATTGCATTGGACTTTCCAACAGAATTATTCTTTCTGTTCATCTCTTCTTGAAGAAGAGCACCCTCAACATATGCATATGACAGCATAGCATTCGAATTGCTAGTGGCTGTCCTGAATGTGTCCCAACTCTCTGGCAAAGTGCATAAGAGAAAAGTGGCTTTGAACTCATCGTCCATTGCCAACTTTTGATTTATAACTTGGCTGACAATACCATTAAACTCATTTAGATGGGCTATCATAGACGCCCCTTCCTTCATCTGAAGACCTATGAGTTTCTTCAACCAATACACTTTGCTTGAGGCACTTTGCTGGGCATACAAGTCCTGCAATCTTTGCCACATTCCCCAAGCTATCTTCTCTTCACGAATGCTGAAAAGTAAAGAGTCTGACACAGACAACATGATAGTAGATCTTGCCAGCTCATCCATATCTTCCCACTCTTCAGCAGTAAGAGAAGCGGGCATTACACCCCTTTCTTTGATAGGCTTGTGCTGCTTCTTCTGGAGCAACACATTATAGCACTGGGTTTGCCAAATATCATAGTTATGTGAGCCTTCAAGCTTCTTGATGTGAAGCAATGAAGAGCTCTCACCTGTGGTTGCCATAGCAATATGCAACCTGTCAATGCCTGACTCCCTGCAAAATGTGCAAACACTGCACCAAAAGCACACAAAGTGCTCACAGTTGTTCTCCCAAGCTTTATCTCCCACTGCGGAAGCACAAATGCAACTCTACTCCCACTGTATGTGATCAAATCAGCAAAATCTGGTTGCTGCAGATTTAGGACAGCACCTTAAATGTGCTCTGTTGCCCTTCCAAAGTACTGTACAACAGTACCAAGTGCTCACCTGTGATGTACCAAACCTGTACCGACAAGTACAGCAGCTGAAATTGAACCTTTTCCTCACTCAAATTAGTGTACAGCCATGCCAAAACTTGTACAAAGCTGTACCAAATCTATACCAGCAGGTACAGTAGCAATAAATGCTCTCGTGGCTGTCCAAATGAGTGAAAATCAGACTTTTACAGTCCCGAACACTGCATACAACATTCCCGAACAGAAATTGGGCAAAAGCCCCTTGACTGCAAGCTGATTTCTGAGGATTCAAGGCATAAATGTCTTGCCTGCTGCTTTGCCAAGCTTAACAAGCATAAAATCTTGAAAAGCCCCTTGATTTAAGATCAATTTCTGATCATACATGGTACATTGACGCACATGAAGGCATCCAGAGTCTTCGCGATGCTTCCCCCTGGCCACATATACATCCAATACATGAAAGCCCCTTGTTTTACAGGCACATTGAGTGCTTGTAAGGCATCAACACATTGCCCAAAGCATGCAAACGAGTGCTTGCATGCAAATCAATACAATCGGCACAAAAGCCCCTTGATTTGCACTGCAATTTGCTGCAATTTTGCCCAAATGTGCGATTTCTCACATCATACAGCATGTATGAGTGCTTAATTGCACAATTACATCAAAAGCCCCAAATTTCGACATCCAATTTCCTGCAAATTGATCCTGATTGTGACCAATGTCACCCAATTTTGCCAATTTTGGGTGACATTGGGTGACCAATGTCACCCAATTTTGCCAATTTTGCTCAGAAATTGAGCAATTCGGCACCTGTATCTGCTCAATTGATGACTGTACTTGCTCAATTGCAAATCCAAAAAAAAAATTTGAAGCAGAATACCTTGTAATTTCTGATTTTTTTTTGTTGCAGAAAAAAAAGTGGGTAATGAATTTGGTGCTGCTCTGCAAAAATCTGATGCTGTTTGTGTTGATGGAGTTGGCTGCACTGCAGATTTAGATCACCTGCAGGTACTGTACGGGCTGGGCTGCGTAGCTCTCCTCAGCAGGTGACGTGGAGCTGAGCGCCTACTTACAAGTTGAATGCACGGCGTTCTTCTTCGCTCGCCTGCCTACCAGCTGAATGCACGGCGTTCTTCTTCGCTCGCCTGCCTACCAGCTGCCACGCCATCGCTCCCAGCTTCTGCAGGTTACTACAGTGCTTACGCTCCCAGCTTCTGAAGGACGTGTGTTCGATCCACGGGTATTCGCCTGGGTTCCCCTTCGCGCTACGGGTGCTTTCCTTCGCTCACGCCTAGTAGCCAAATAACGCCTGTTGTATTGACGCCCGGTTACGTGTCCGCAGCCTTCGCCTGTGTTCGCTCGCTGATGAGCGCCACTCGCCTACAGCAGCAGCCGCTGGTGGCCACAAAGCGCAACAGGCGAACAAGCAAGGCGTTAGACGCCTGGCCACAGGCGTGTCACCACTCGTGCGTGTGCTGATTCTGCTGCTCGCTTACAGACTCTCCGCAGCCTGTTCTCTTCACGTGCTCGCCCAGCCCTAGACCACGTGCTCGCACAAAGGCTCTTCACGACTGCTGGCTCGACTGTGTGCTCCAGTTGAAGGCTCTGATACCAGTTGAAAGGGAGAGAGAATTAGGGTTAGAGATTCATGTGGGAGACATACACAGAGAGAACAAGGAAGAGAGAGAGAGAGAGAGTTGTGGGGATAAGTCAACTCATGATATGAGTGTGTGACTCCCCTATCACACATGTATATTGCACTAGTACACATAGTGCACTTAGTACATTAAAAGTACTAAGTGTACTATGTACTATAACTTATGGGCTTGTACACACTATAAGGGATGGGAGAGAGAATTAGGGTTAGAGATTCATGTGGGAGACATACACAGAGAGAACAAGTGAGAGAGAGAGAGAGAGTTGTGGGGATAAGTCAACTCATGATATGAGTGTGTGACTCCCCTATCACACATGTATATTGCACTAGTACACATAGTGCACTTAGTACATTAAAAGTACTAAGTGTACTATGTACTATAACTTATGGGCTTGTACACACTGTAAGGGTGGGCATTATGCCTTTACCCCAACACCTGGCACCTATGGATACCATTACAGCCTAGCTGGCATCACTCCTACACACAGCTGCATTACAGAGCTTCCCACATCGTGTCCACTCAGGAGAGCCTGCAAGATCTAGGACTATGCCCCAGAACAGATGGTATGATGACGAGTGCAGAGCCCTATACTCACGGCTTTCCTATAGAGAGCCTTGGGAGCCATCACAGAGCAGGAGTCGAGGAGAGAGATGAGGAGACTTACTCGCCGCAAAAGGCGGGCCTTCGCAGAGATACAGGAGCTAGAGATCTTCCATTTCTTCATGAGTAGAGATAGCCCTATCTCATGGCGGCACTTCAGAGAGCCCCGGACACCGACACCCATTGCAGAGCCACAGACATGGCACACATATGCAGAGGGCCTATACCATGCCCCACAGCAGCCACCTATACCTCAACCACAGGAGCCTCGACCTACCACAGCTAGCCACCTATACCTCAACCACACAAGCCTCGACCTACCACAGCTAGCTTCTTTACCCACTCGATGGTAAAGGAAGCTATCCGCCGCCTACAGCATGGATGGGCCGCCGACCATATCGACCTACAGGGTGAGCATCTCATATATGCAGTAGATTCTTTGGCTCCTTTTCTTGCACACCTGTTTAACAAGGCACTAGCAGAGGGTTTGCCTGTGGAGTGGACGATGCACACCATTGTGCCGATCCACAAAACAGGGGATATGCTCGATCCGAGCAACTACAGGACGGTTATGGTTGGCCACGTGTTGGCCAAACTCTATGGTGCAGTGCTGGAGCAAGAGCTTAGCTTATATGCTGAGCGAGCAGGTATACGCTCATCAGGACAGACAAGCTTCAGGAGAGCTTTCTCTACCACTGACCATGTATTCACTTTGAGATGTATGATTGATCAGGCCAGAGTGAGGAAGAGAAAGCTCTATTGCTGCTTTGTGGATTTCCGCAAGGCATTTGACACAGTACCACGAGAGAGGCTCTTTCAGCGCCTGCAGTCTCTTGGCATACCAGCAGATATGACATGGGGCATCTATGCATTATATGAGCAGGTTTTTGGGCGAGTCAGATACCCAGGAGGTATGTCCGAGACTATTGCTAGCACCATTGGTGTGAAGCAAGGATGCCCACTTTCTCCCACGCTATTTGGGTTATACATTGATGAGGTGGCTGACTTCATTACACGGGGAGGTGGAGATTGAGTTGATCTAGCAGGTACCTCAGTACATATTATGCTTTATGCTGAACCTATCACCTGCCAAGACACATGGCACTCCTATGCACGCTCCCTCTATCATATCCCCCATCAGCCACCCCTACCCCCACCACCAGACCCCCGCCCCACCACCTCCACCTTCTTCACAAAGGGCATGGTCCTCAAGGCCATTTGTAGACTACGCAATGGGCAAGACCAAGATCATGAGGGACTCATTGCCAAGTACATCTCGCATGCCCATGATACCCTAGCGCCCCTACTAGCCTACATGTTCAATAGAGCCCTTTGTGAAGGATTTCCACCCTCTTCGTCCACCAACACCATCACCCCCATCCTCAAAGCCAAAGATCCACTTGATCCTAATAAATACAGGACGATCACACCCACACATTGGCCAAGTTCTATGGATCAGTGCTAGAGGCGGAGCTCAGTTCATTTGCAGAGAGCCAGGGATGCAGAGCCTCAGGACAGGCTAGCTTTCGGAGGAGCTACTCTACCCTTGATCACATCTTCAACCTCCGTGCCATCATCAAGGAGGGTAGAGCATGACACCAGAGGATTTACTGCTGCTTTGTGGATTTCCGCAAAGCTTTTGATACTGTACCCCGAGCCCGCCTCTTACACCGTCTACAAGAGAACGGAGTCCCATCTGACATGGTTTGGAGCATCATCGCCCTCTATGAGTCCGTCACCGGACAAGTGAGAGCCCCAGGAGGTTTCCAACACCATTGGGGTGAAACAGGGCTGCCCTCTATCACCCACTCTTTTCGGCCTCTACATTGACGAGATCTCGAGCTTCATTGATGGATTAGACAGGGCTGGTCCCACACTGGCAGGCATATTGATCCCCATACTACTTTATGCAAATGACATCGTCCTCCTCTCAGACTTAGCCGAAGGGCTTCAGAGACAGTTGGATGCCTTACATGACTTTTGCACTCAGCGGGACCTCTCTGTTAACCTTGGTAAAACCAAGGTAATGGTCTTCAATACCTCCCGCCTCGTCACATCCAGATTGAGCTTCACATATAGAGGGGATCCTGTGGAGATTGTCTCATCCTATGTCTACCTTGGTGTCGCTTTCAGTGGCCCACGCTTTACCATGCTTCCCGCAGCACATGTTAGAGTGACGCGGGGATATGCAGCCTTGAGCTTACTTGAGCGGCAATGCTTCCAGGCACATTTCCAGGAGCCCAGGACGAAGGGCTGGCTTTTTGACACCCTCGTCACACCAGCCTTGATGTATGGAGCAGCAGCTTTCTGGGAGCCAGATTTATCCGATGAGGATTGGCAGCAAGTTGAGAGGCCCCAAGTCATGATGTTCTTCTGTATGATCCGCAGCAAACCATCAATCCCACACCAGATTATCGAGGAAGAGTTTGTTGCAGCCCCGATGCTGGTGGAGGCACTCTTCCAGACAGTCACGTACCTTCATCCCATCAGTCACATGGATCCCCACAGGTACCCGAGGCTTGCCCTGGAGTCCTCTAGACAGCTCGCACTTGAGGGGCACTCTGGAGTATGGTATGCACTGGTTTCCACTTGGTTCTCAGTATATGGGCTTTGCATGGACCGCCTACCCCTCCCTTCAGTACAGTTTGGACTCCCCTTTTTTTCGGCTGTCTCACGAGGATATCAACCGGGTTATACGGTCAGATCTTCTTAGCCTCTACACACATTGTACATGGATCACACCCCCGGAGCTCCCCACGAAGATGCACTTTTAGAGAGACCACTCACTGAGGATAGATTCATCCAACAGCCGGGCTACTTGAGTGTTCACATGTCCCATGCCATGCGGATTGCGATTGGCCAGATACGGGTTTCTTCCCACCACCTCAAAGTGGAGACAGGTAGAGTTGAGCGCATCTTCAGAGCCAGGAAGCTTGTACGGGCACCCAGAGAGGAGAGGATCTGCCGACTATGCCACACAGAGGTTGAGACGGAGGAGCATTACATATGCCGTTGCCCAATATACTATGAGATCCGCGGGAGGTTTCACTGTCTATTTCGTGAGGGATTCGGTCCACTCTTGAGACACAGGCCCCGGCCACCCCGCCCCCTCCCTCGGCAGCCAACCATCACCAGTTTCTTCCGGACCTAGGAGGTGGAGGAAACCGACATAGTGGATCTTGTGGACCCTCCACGAGCTGCTCTGGACCTACCTCGCCCGAGAGGAGTTACCTCGGACCGAGCCTTTGCATTCCAGCGTGCCCGACGCCCTCGACCCCCCCCCCCCCCCCCCCCCCCCCCCGTCGGCCACGATCACCTCATCAGCTCCAGATCCAAGACATGCTCCACCGCCATCAAGCTACCTTTCCAGGTGACATAGCTGAGGGAGACCTCTCGGCCATACTCGTCAACCCCATGCTTGACATTTTGGAGAGTGGTATACCATCTACTCGGAGCTGATGTTGCTCCCATGTTTTTATGTTCTTAGTTTTCCATGTTCCATGGACAGTTTTGTATCACCCCAGTGAGATAGCTATATTTATGTCTTCATTCTGTTTTATTTTCCATTCCATGATGAGGTATGCCATGGACATTATTGTACCACTTTGGTCTCATAGGCCCATTGGGTCTTTAGTAGATGCTTAATATATCTTTCTTTCTTTCTTTCTCGTAAGCTTCATGGCTCTTGATCCAGAACCAATGTGTTGTGCTTGAACTGGGTGGTCCCATAGGCCATATATGGCCTCCCATGGACTTTAATGCCATCATCATCATCGTCGTCATCATCTCTCTATACACTAAATTAACAGTTGAACTGAGATTGACAAATAGAATAATTTGAAAAGTTCCACGGTCCACAAGACACATACCTCTTCTAAAAAACAAAGAGTGCATAAACCACCAAGCTGATTGAAGGAGATGTCCACGATTACATTCTCAACCAGGCATTTTACAATTTGGACCTGCAGATAAGCATGGCAGTCATAACGTTGCAAATGCCTGAGCTTTTTCTCAATGAAACACTTCTCCAAATAATGTGTAAATACCAGATAACAGTTTATACAAAATGTATCAAAGACTATAGGTTTCAATTTTATAAATGCCTGGGGTAGTATGAGAGCAATAATAAGAAAAAACAGGAATGAAAACAGCTGATCAGTACCCAACTTGTAAAAATGATTCTACACTAATCAGATTACAATGCATAATCACATGGAATGGAGAAGGCAACAGAAATAGCCCACCCATCTTTACAACTCAAGCTTAGGAGACCTCAGTTTCAGAGCAGGTAACCAACAAATCTAGCAGCCCACAAACTTCAGCCAGCAGAACTGGCTGCAACCTCCTGCCCAATTGAAAAGTGAGGATTTCACCAACAGCCTGTAGTTTGTAGCGCTTCCAGCCTTTTCTCATCAGCAAAGAGTCCTCGAGGAAGAGCATTGGGTCCAAGTGAGGATGTGCAATGTAACTTCTCAATCCAACTCACGTGTGATGTCTATGGCTGTTCTTCAATGATTTAGGATAACTTTGTCGTGATAAAATTGTCAAGATAATAGCTCTTCTGCTGCAGCCACCTGACACTCCAACAACAACACTTTTCAAGGAAAACCGGGCCGTCCCAAAATGGGGAGCAAGAATGCCTTGTAGACCTGAAATGCTCCAAAGAGTCTTCTTGACGTATTGTCCTTTCAAAGCTCTAGGGCAGGGCACCACCAATGGCCTTGGGTTCACCGTGAGATGTGATTCCAAAAATGATGAAATGTCAGGGGAGTACTTCCGATCACGAGTACCAGTGGCTTTGAGGCTTTTGCGTGAGAGAATGCATCAATAGGAGGGACATTTGTGATAGGTATATCGGGCTGCGAGCTCAAGGGGCTGCTGGCCTGTAGCCTACCCAGGAGGAAGGTAAAAACCAGAGGAATGCAGCCTGTAAGAAGCCAGGCTGATGTGCTACCTACAAGCAGGAAAATGATAGAAAAGATAAGGGTGAAAAAAGTGACACCTGTTGTGTGTACTATGCTTCCAGGCCTATGCACTACACACGGGAGAGGAAAAGAAAAGATGGCGGGCAACCAGCTCTATCCGCATACACGGGTGGTAGAGCCAGAGTGGGGACTGCCAGCCATGCACGAATTGGGGTGAGGGAGAGAGGTGGTAGGTCAGCGATGGCAAGGAGGGCGCCAAGTGGTGGGGCTCCCTCCGCCACGTGGCACGGACATGCTCCAAAGGTAAGGCACACCCGTAAGGTAAAGGGAGGTGTCAGAATATGCAGGGGAGATGATGACCAAATCTGGGAACACAAGAGCAAAAGCAAAAACGCAGGCAGAAAAACAGCACAAGAGAGAGACAGATGTAGGCGTGTAACTCTGCTCTATATACACAAGAAGATCCCGAGATATGATACAAATGAGGTATGGGGGCTAAGGACCTATATATACTCCCCTAGAGGGCAGTCGGCCAGCATAAGAGAAGCCCACGACTGATAAAAGAAGTCCACGACTACATAAATGCAGTCGGCCAGCTATCTGGTGCCAAAACCTGATCAAAACCAGTCGGCCAGCAGCAAGAGTGCCCAGGACTGATAAACATCCAGTCGGCCAACACTGTACTGCTCTTGGCACCCTCTGGCAGCCCTCCCAAGCCTCAGAAAAAATGGGAAAAATAGGGGAAAAATACGGAGAGTGGGGAAAAATGGGAAAACACCTCATAAGGGCGGGCACACCCACAACAAAGGCCCTGGTGTATAAATCTAGACAGGAGATGACTTCTAACACCCCCTCTCAGCTCCTGGCTGTGAAACCAACCACTGGGAGCTGGGGTGCCGCCTGAGCAAATCCTGAGAGAGCGACTTCATGAAGAGGTCCACCGTACTGTCCTCCGTCGAACAGAACTCCAGCAAGATGTCATCAGCAACGATCTGTTCACGAACAAAGTGCCTCTGGATGACCATGGGTTCCTCCAGTGGAAGCCCAAACCTGCAATGTAACCTCCTCCTGCTCTGTAAAACTGCTCTTGGGCCATAAGTAGATCTCCTCGTGTCCGGATCTCCTCCCCAAACCGAGTCACTCCTACCGCGGAGTCGGACTCCATCCAACAATCCCCCTCCTGTGTACAAGAGTCCATGATCCTTCGCATGCCGCAGAAACCACAGGAAACGCAATCCTGCCTCCCAAAGAGACATCTGCAACCAAGAGCTGAACTGCCTCATCAGGAAGCTCCCGTCCAATCCGGTGTCCATCAACCAGATCAATGAACCATACAGCTTCTGAGTCACAGAGACATCACACTGCTCACAAGGATCAACACCTGTTACGGTGCACAAGCAAGTCCTGGAAACCTGATGAAACCTGTCAACCACCCCTTCTGATTCCGGAACCACAAAGCCTGGAGAAACCACCTCCTTCTGCAAGTAATCACCTGTCACCTGCCTGGCTTTCCGAAAGGTCCCCGTGGAAAGAACATCCTCAACTACTGGAAGTTCTATGTCCCGAACACGACGAGACATCAGAGCATAAGTGACCTGTTCAGCTTCCTCTGACTCACGAACACAAGAACTACCAACCTCAGTACTGGAAAGTTCCTGCCAACTGCTGCCATCTACTGGCAAGCTATCCACCACCTGGTCTCGGAAAGCCCGCACCTGCAGCGTATCCACACCTGAGTAGCTATTACCACACTGCCACTCATCACAATCTTGAGGACCTGGGAGAGAGAGTGCTGAAAGCCTGTAGACTCCATTCTCCACTCCACCTTCCCAAACCACTTGGCCTGTTGCTTTGTCCCGGAGAGCAACAAAATGCTCATCAAACTCCACCCGTACGCCAGTCTTGCAAACCTGATGCACTGACAACAGATGAAAACCAAGTGCCGGAACATACAATACCTGGGAGGAATGCTTCCCCCCTCTGCCATCGGGAACTATCTCCATCCTGCCCTCACTGTGAACTGGGATAGTGGACGTATCCCCAGTAAGAATATGACCAGAAAGCTTGCAGAGATCCTGTAAACCAGAACGGGAAGGAGTCATGTGCCTGGAAGCACCACTATCGAGAATCCACTCCCGAGTATCCGTTGCGGAGAGTCCTCCAATCTCCTCCCTGCCTGAAGAAAATGAAGCATTGGTGTCCATCACCTCCAGGTGCACAAAAGCCGGAGTCTTCATGATTGCTGAGGAGTCTTCACCCTTCTCGGTTTTCCGCTTGGGACACTGCCTCCAGTAGTGGCCTTTCTCGCCACAATCATTACAGGTCCTCTCTGCCTTCAGTTTCTCGCGGTCAGCGTCGGACTTCTTCTCAGAAGACTTCTCCGATGAAGCCTTCCCTTTGCCCGAGTTACGGCCTTTCGACCGTTGGCCAGTTAAGGCCTCCGAACCTCCACCCTGAGGAGGGTTCGTAAATCGTTCCTCCTGGTCCAAGACCATGGGCACAAGCTCCTCCCACGTAATGGTGCTGAGCCTGCCACTAGTGATCAACGAGGAATAGAAAGCAGAATACTGACCAGGCAAGTGGGAAAGTAACGTGATGGCCATATCTTCAGATGATATCTCTTTCCCAGCTTGAAGGACTTCTTGCTGAAGGGCCGGCAGCTTGTTAATGTGTTCCCGCATCGTCGAAGACTTTGCAGGGTTCATAACCCGCATCTGCACTTCCAAGGATATCCGCTTCATGGGTGACACCCTGTTGTACAAAGAAGCCAAGTGCTCCCATATGCCTCTCGCCAGCGTCATGTGCTTCACATGGTTAATCACCTGTGGTGTGCAATTGAGGAATATAAACGACCGGACCCTGGCGTTGACACGGTCCCACATTTGTGCCTGTGCCTCTCGGTCCTTCCTCGTCGATAATAACTCCCCTTCCTCAGCTTCCGGCCTTGGCACCTCTTTGATAATAAAATCAGCAAGATCATATGACTCCAGAACTGACTCCATCATGACCTTCCAGATGCCATAATTGGACCCGTCCAACTGCCGATCCACTGGGAACGTGGGGAGAGTCGGAATCTTCACGTGCTTCTCTGCCATCTCGAGTAAATCCGCCATCTCGGAGAGTAACCTGAAAGGAAGGGTGGGTGGGAAAAATCTGAAAATCAGAAAATATGCAAGTGGCTGTCCAGCCCCTTTGCCCGCCTTCCTCTTGCACCTTCACTTCCCGTTCAGCCCGAAACAGTCCACCGATCAGCAACAAAACAGCCCCCTCTTGCTCACACAAATCCCAAGACCTATCTAGAGCCTAGGCTCTGATACCATGTCAGAATATGCAGCGGAGATGATGACCAAATCTGGGAACACAAGAGCAAAAGCAAAAACGCAGGCAGAAAAACAGCACAAGAGAGAGACAGATGTAGGCGTGTAACTCTGCTCTATATACACAAGAAGATCCCGAGATATGATACAAATGAGGTATGGGGGCTAAGGACCTATATATACTCCCCTAGAGGGCAGTCGGCCAGCATAAGAGAAGCCCACGACTACATAAATGCAGTCGGCCAGCTATCTGGTGCCAAAACCTGATCAAAACCAGTCGGCCAGCAGCAAGAGTGCCCAGGACTGATAAACATCCAGTCGGCCAACACTGTACTGCTCTTGGCACCCTCTGGCAGCCCTCCCAAGCCTCAGAAAAAATGGAAAAAATAGGGGAAAAATACGGAGAGTGGGGAAAAATGGGAAAACACCTCATAAGGGCGGGCACACCCACAACAAAGGCCCTGGTGTATAAATCTAGACAGGAGATGACTTCTAACAGGAGGCAGCCACCTACTAGGGAGCTGTAGAAGAATGCCCAAAAATCCCCCTGGTCATGATTGCCCATTGATAATTGTCCACCCAGAATTTAATGATGTGACACACCTATGAGTATGCACGGCACAGCCGGACATTAATTAGGAGTCGACAAGCAAAGTCGGACAACGCAAGTGACATGTGGCATTGCCACGCCACAATGAAGACGTGGCAGCAATGACATGGCACTAATGGTGTCACAAGCGCGGAAGCTCTGTGTCTTCTTTCAGCCCTAAATATCTTTCATAGGAACATGTAGATGCAAACTCATATGTTTCTATACAATGTTTGGAAGACCATAGGCGTTCCCAAAAAGATGTCTTAACCTTTCTATGACCTAACCCCCAAATAGGAGTGAGATAAGCACAAAATATTGCGCAGCCTTATATAGCCTCCAAACATGCTGGTGCCGATTGTTATCCAGCCCTCTCTTGTGCCTTGCTGAGCTTTTCCAGGTCCTACATATGTTGCTTAGCCTAGTGTCTCAGCCATGTCCATGTGGCATGCTTATGACATCCCCTCTTGCTAAACTTGATAACAGGCTTCCAACTTCTAGCCTTGGATGATGTCATCATCCCTTTGTCTTCTCATGGACTCCCACTGTCATCCTTCCTTCCTGGCAACTTGGATGATGTCATCATCCCTTTGTCTCCTCATGGACTCCCACTGTCATCCTTCCTTCCTGGCAACCTTCTCACTGAAAACCTTGCCAGACTCTGATTCTACTCCGAAGACTGGTGTAGATCTGTGCGTCTATTCCACTTTCTACCCTTGCCTTCAATCCCTGTGTCTCCTTCCCGAGGTTGATCATCGCATCCTTGCTCCACCCCCCTTGGAACCGTTTTCCTAAGAGCCTTTCTTTGGTATGCCCCAAATGGCATCCGACCCTCATGGCTGCCATTCCCTTGGGTTTTGCTGAAACCGACCAGCCCCATGGAATTTCTGCCCTGGCTGTGTTACTCTCCTTGGACCTGTGCACCTTCTTGGGACACTTTCAGCACTTAGCCTTGCTGAGCCTGATGCTCTGATACCAATGTCACAAGCACGGAAGCTCTATGTCTTCTTTCAGCCCTAAATGCCTTTCATAGGAACATGTATATGCAAACTCATAGAAGAGATGGAGAGAAGAGAGAGAGAGACTGTGTTTCCAGCACCTAATCTACTGTAAATTTAAAATACCCAAAAAAGATATGTGTCTATACAATGTTTGAAAGACCATATGCCTTCCCAAAAAGATGTCTTAACCTATCTATGACCTTACCCCTAAATAGGAGTGGGATAAATATCACAAAACACTGAGCCTTATATAGCTGCCAAACATGCTGGTCGGCCTGCTGAATATCCTGTTGGCCAATTTGGACAACTGCCACGACTAATAAATCACACACTTTCACACGTGGCCGCCTGGATGCCTACCGACTGCTGTCCAGCCCTCTCTTGTGCTTTGCTGAGCTTTTCTAGGTCCTACATTTGTTGCCATACTATGCATAGCCTGGTGTCTTAGCCATGTCCATGTGGCATGCACATGACAGATGGCGTGGCATGCACATGACATGGCAGTCAGGTATAGGTGGCCAGCAGCAATACTACTGGCCGACTAGGAGCATTGGTGCATATATATACACAGGTAGCCAAATCGTCATATTCATCTGCTTTCCTCAATGTTGGACTTCCCAGATCCTTTCTCTATAGGTGAAGTGCCAGCTAGGAGTGTACAATAGGTCACAGAGCTGTGATTTGACGTCTTCATTCTCAACCACATCTTGTACTTGAATTTCACTTGTATTACCTCTTTCTTGTACATAATACACAGCAGTATTTTAGGACTCGTGTGTGTGATGTATGTGTGATTCTGCCGCACTCTTCTTTCTATCTCTAGAAAACACTAGTACATAAGCACAAGTGTTCTACAGTTGGTATCATAGCCTCGGGTACCTGCAATTTTTTTCTCTTTCTTGGAAGTTGGCACCCATGTGCGTTGACTGCTTGGATAGGGTAGAGCACTTAGATTCCAACATTGCACATGTCCCGTTTGGGGAAAGTGAATATTTGGGTTCTCTTCATTGCACCTAGGTTGATTGGGGTATAGTGTGCTTCCCTGCCCCATGTGCGTTGACTTCTTGGATAGGGTAAAGCACTTAGATTCCAAGAGTGCACAAGTTCGGGTTTAGGGGAAGTGAATATATGGGTTCTCTTCATTGCACCTAGGTTAATTAGGGTCTATTGTGCTTCCCTGCCTCACCAAACCCTCACCTCATCGCACAGGGCTGAAATCCCTCACCTAGTCCTTGATCACTTAATATTTATCATGGATTCGCTACTCACTGATTCGCTTCTCGACATAAAGACATTCATGGACACGATGCGGCTAGAATGGAGGCTTTATCTGCCCATCTCAACAGGGTGGAGACAGCACCTCAAGCACCCAGTATTCCAGATCTAGAATCTAAAAGGGCCCGTGCTTTAAAGCAAGTATTGGATGATTCCGAGGACGAATTGGAAAGCTTTCTCGAAAGGATTTTTCGCTCATTTGGACGCAGGCAAGGATGTACTAGATGAGCTTTGCTCTTAGTCACCATTCTACATGTGCGCGAAGTCGGCTTGAGAAACGTCGGTCTCATCACCAATTGTCTCCTTCGTGGAGTCCCTCTCCACTGGATTCTCTTGACAGTTCCCACTCACCTTCCAGCTCGACATTGGGGGACTACCGGTTTGCCAAGTTCTTCCTCCATGCCTTGTGAGCAACAAGCTCAATTATTGAAGCATTTAAGGGCTCCAAAGTTCAACGGGAAGATGGACTCAGAAGTCGTCACCAACTGGACCTGCCCGATGACTAATGACTAAAACTAATCCTTGCTATTTATAAACTCATAGACAACCCCTACACAAATGCAAATGTTGTCAACCAGCAGAGGACAAGTACCTTGTGCATTTAATGCTGCCGACTTTCCCTATATGGTGTTTTATGACCTGGTCGACCAGCCCCTTTTACCAATAGAGCTTCTTCTTTGCCTATCGGAGCCTCATAGTGCCCTAGAACTACCCTAAACTTGCTACTGAATCAAGGATTAGCCTAGTCAACGTATGTGCACGTGACATCCCCTCCTACTAAACTTGATGATGATCTTTGATTGGATGACTATCATCATCCCTTGTCTCCACACGGACTCCAAAACTTGTCTACACATGGCCTCCAAAACTCGTTGTTAGGTTGAGTAAAACAAAACCACGGCCTCTATAGCAAACCCAACCATACACCAAGGAACACCAACAGAACCACAACACCCAGCCAAAAGGTATATACAATCCATGCTCTTTCACTTTCTCCTTCCAAATGCACAATATAACTCTGACATGAATAGGGAAGCAGGCTATGTTTAAGCAAAGTCGATAGCTTTCAAGTGGATTTGTACAACTACAATAGAAACCTTGAACATATGAGCTAATAGCAAGTGTTCATTTATATACAAAACATCAAGATGGATGGGTGGTTTAAGTACAAAAGGAGGCATCAATCTAGTTCATCATCATACAATTCGGCATCTATGATTCCCTCCAGCAACTCCCAAGGAAGGGTAACATTTCTCATCCACGAAGTATGATCAACACAAACCACTCGAATTCCATCCGCAGTACGCCAACCACGTCCATCTAGAAAACCTTCACTGCTTATGTGTTGCACCCATGGTTCAAGCACGAAGCTCGGAGAGAACCCAACACACACAAAAGACTCTTCCACACTCCTCAACCAACCACAATCTTGGTTTTACTAGCTATCACCACTCCAAGCAAGCTTCAAGATGTAATATAGAGAGATAGATCAATATAAAGTATTAGTCGGAGAGCACCTATGCTTCTCAATCCACAATTGCACTCTTACACATCGAAAGCACCAAGTATGGATAGCTTCAATACGTCGAGAAAGCACCGAGAGGTTCATGATCACAGCCGCAATATAGCTTCACAGCAAGCAAAAGGGGTCTTCAATCTTCAATGGTCCTTGATGAGCTCACGAGGTTGACGATCTCACCAAGATGTCTTCACTCCTAGCTCTACTCTTCAAACTACAGCATCTCCCCAATTCTCTCTCTCTCGTCTCCTTGTTGTCCCTTTAGTCCAGCAGCATTTCCCCCCCTCAACCTCTATCCAACCTTCTTCACACGATGACAGTAGTGTTTTTGGCCACCACTCTCCGTTCTTCTCGCCCCCAATTCCATTCGTGTTTCTTTGGCCTCCCCTCTTCCCTTCTCTCTACCTGTCTAGCTCCCCCACCCTCATTTTATAGTGTACTTCAACATGAAGGGTCAACCAGCCCATGCCCTGTTTAGAAGTGGCCATGTGGCCATCATCACGTCGTGTGCCATGCCGCACCATCATGTGCCTGAGAAGGCTTCTATTCCTACCGATGATCAGCTCCATGCCGCCTATACCTGCAGTTGGTGCCTTGCCTACCAGCCACGTGGGCCATTGCCCATGCCCTTTCTATCATCTTCTTGATCAGCTCTGGCCTGCCATGCTGCACCGACTTGTCCACAAAGACCCCTACCATGCCGTCCATGCCCATTTACTGCAATCGGCTAGCAGTCACATGGCCAACCCATTGCCTCCCCATCTCTTTCCTCTCTCAGTTCCCGCATGAGGACGCCATCACACTGCCATATTTGCCTACAATGTGGCCATTGGCCGTCCATGCCCATTTACTGCAATCGGCTAGTCCCTATTGCAGTCACATGGCCAGCCCATTGCCTCCCCATCTCTTTCCTCTCTCAGTTCCCGCATGAGGACGCCATCACACTGCCATATCTGCCTACAATGTGGCCATTGGCCAGCCGACTCCTCTTCATTGCTACTACACTAAGGTCTAAAACATTAGTACTATGTTACTGAAATTTCAAAACTACTAGCCTGAGTTCACGCCATGCCACTTGTCCGAGGCCACCATAAGACCATCACCTCACCCCAATGTCCCACCATAAGGCTCTGCGTCAACGCCAACACCATACTTCAAGCAAATTGTTAGGCTAGGGTTTCACAGAATGATGCACACAGAGATGTACAGTAGCAAGCACTCTCAAGAGTGAGAGAGAGATGGTGATTGATGCTCAAAGAAGATAGGATACAATATGTGGAGAAGAGGGTTGACTCCACAATATCAAAAGACAATACATGTGGTGTCCTTTCACACCTAATATCCAAGGGGAAAAATGTAAATTGGTTGAACACAATGCTAATCAATACACTTAAATACACTAAGATTTCATGGACACTTGCTCAAATACAAGAAGTAATTTGCTAAATTGACAAGAGACACACAATGAGCCGGAACGGCTCACCCCTCCCTCAAATAAAGTATATTGATCTTGGGAGAATCAAGTACATAGTGTCATGGGCATTTCTGACCAGATTTCCATACCAATGCATATGAATACAGTATTGCAAACAAGTGGTTGTCGATGTAGACTTGCAATCCACACTACCCTCTCAAGTTTCCATGTTCCCTACCATCTGCTCTCTATTGTTCCACCAACACATGGTAGCAACAATCTGCAAGAGTGATAGGCACAAATCCATTAAGAGTAGAGGAGATCTATGTTGATAGGGACCCCATGTCCCCTGGGTCAACTCTACACCCCTCTTATAAAAAGAAGGTCTTCCCCTGATGCTAGGTTGACCCTAAGGTCCCCCGGTCAAAAGCATATTGTGAAAGACCTTGCTATCATCTACACTATCTTACAAAAGATTGGTCTTGACTTTATGGTACTGAGAGATGGGTGTTTCAACTAACTCTATGGCCCCCCAGTCAGAGTCCTTTTGTACATGGTCTTGGAAGCTTTACCAATTGCAAGTAGAGTCGATGATAGCGAAAGTCTTCGTGATGGAAGTCCTTGGAGTGATGAGATCTTCAATTTGTCGCATTTCTTCGCGACAAAAGTCTTCAAGAGGATGAAGGGAACCTTGGGAAAGCTTCCCCTATGGTTCAACTTGAGAAAGAAGGGCTGAAATTAGGGTTTTCAGCAAAAAGACCAGAAATTACAGCAAAAAAGACAGCTGTTTTGCTGAATTTCAGTCATCGGGAGTATGTAGGAGAGTGATTAGCATCCAGAAACACTCTTGGAAGCTTGAGAAACGCCTTAGCAAGCTTGGAAATGGAGTTGGGAAGGAGAAAGTGCAAAAAATGCAGCCCAAAAGCCCTCATGAAGGAGGCGCCAATCTCTAGAGAGAGGAGGAGTGAGGTGGTGAGTTGTCCAGTGTAGGTGGCAGGCAAGTGCTTTGTAGAGCAAGCTAGAGTGGACACATGGCTGGTTACTCCCTTTGTACAAAGGGGATAAGGTCTAGGCGGTGGGCATTGGGTTATGTCCACCTCGGGACATCAGTGTGTGTGAACACCGAGCTGGTCATAATTTATAAGTGAGTTTTGGTCGCCCAAAACTTAATGAAGTGTGTACACACTCACTTATAAATTAGTGCTAACTCCTAAGGCTAGGTTTATGACCAATACCACCTGTCACAATTGGGTGGCCAAATGGTGACATCCCCCGGCTTCTAAACAGTTGTCCGCAACTGAAAAGCATCCAAATATATCTGAAGTACATGTGGGTAATCTCTGAAGAACTCTTCATCTACCCATTTAGCATCAATGGGAAGATAGTTCTTAAACTTCACAAGGTAACGCCTCCCAACTTTGCCTGCACAGCAAGCTTGCATTCCTTGTGATACACAATCTGCTCTCGCTACAAGATCTCCTCAAGCTCATACACTTCTGGTGGATCCTCAATGACCATTTCACTGGACTCCGGCCCTACATACTTGCAAAGGAGACTCACATGAAAGCATTGTGTATGTGCCAATGACTAGGTAATGCTAATCTAAAAGCCACTTCATTGATCTTCTCGATCACTTGAAAAGGCCCATAGTATCTAGTTGCGAGCTTAGAATATGCCAAGCGTCTTTGCAAGTCTTGCTTTCTCAAATTTCAGCAATACCCAATCATTCTCTTTAACATCCAATTGCCTTCTCTCTATGCTTGTCGGCGGTCTTTTTATGCTTGTCTTGTGACCTTGCAATGGTTGTCCGCACCTGAGCAAAAGCAATATCCAAGTCTCTTACATACTCATCAGCTGCAAATATCTCATCCTTTGTGTGAAGGATGGGTGGCAAAACCACCTTACCATAAACAATCTCAAACGGGGCCTTTCTCGTAGATGCATGCACCGTGTTGTTATATGCAAATTCCACAAGCGGTAAGTACTTCTTCCAAGGAGACTTCTGATCCGCCACATAACATTTCAAGAGATCCAACACGGCTGAATTTGCAGCCTCACTTTGCCCATCCGTTTGAAGGTGATAAGCTGATGAGAAGTCCAATTTGGTGCCCATATTATCAAATAAGGCCCGCCAAAAGAGACTTGTAGTCCTGGGATCTCTATCCCCCACAATGGACTTCGGCATTCTATGATGCTTGAACACTTGTGCAAGATATATTTTAACCATATGCTCAGCTTTGATGATCTTTTTGACCGAAAAGAAATGAGCTTGCTTGCTAAATCTGTCCACAATTGTCTAAATTGCATCATTACCCTGTTAGGTGCCTGGTAAATCCATAATGAAATCCATTGAAATACTTTCCCATGGCTGCATGGGAATAGGCAATGGCTGAAGCAAACCTGGTACCTTTTGCCTATCAAATTTCACCTTTTGACAGGTGATACATGCATGTACATGTGCCTCTATGTCCTTCCGCATAGCTGGCCAAAATAAATACCGCTCAATCATGTGCGTAGTAGGCATTATGTCTCTATAACCAGCATATGGAGGAGCATGTCACTTATCCAAAACCTTTTGCCTCATGTCAAACACCACACATAGGCAATTATCTTTCATGAGATAACCCTCTTTGATCACATATGAGGCATGTGCATGACCAACCATCAAATCAGCCCAAATAGTGGCAAAATCAGCATCCGTATGATACAAATCACACATGGCAGACAAGTCGCCATGAGAGGCAACCGAGATAGCTGCTACATACGGCTTTCATGACAATGCATCTGCCACTACATTCTTCTTTCCAGGGGTGTGCAAGCTCTGAAAATGAAACATAGAAAGGAAATTGGCCATCTTCATATGCTTCTCTGACAATTTAGCTTGGGTAAGAAAATACCTCAAACTCTGGTGATCTGTTTTCATAGTGAAATTAGCCCCAAGAAGGTAATGTTTCCATATAGTAAGTGAATGAATTACAGCCAAGCGCTCTTTCTCATAAATGCCAAGAGATAGCTCTACATCATGCAATCTACGGCTGTCATAAGCCACGGCATGTCCCTTTTGATTAAGGACAGCTCCTATGCACTTTCCAGATGCATCACATTCCACACTAAAAGGCTTTTGCAAATCCGGAATGATCAACACTGGACCATGAGTAGTTGCATCTTTCAATTTGAGGAATGCATCCCTCTCTACATTAGTCCATTTGAATATGGATTTGAATGTGGCCTTCTTCTTTGTCAAATCATGCAAAGGAGAAGCAATCCATGCAAAGTGCCGAATGAACCTGCGGTAGTAAGAGCATAATCCAAGAAAACTACGGATCTCATGCACTGAACTCAATTCGGGCCAATTCCGAATTGCATCAATCTTTGCAGGATCCATCTGCACTCCATCTTTGGACAGAATATGCCCAAGATAATGTATCTCTGACAAAAAGAACTCTCTTCTTTGCATTTATGAAGAGTTAATGCTTATGGAGTTCTTCAAAAACAATGGCCAAATGAGCTCTATGCTCTTCTTCGGTCTTCGAGAAGACTAGGATGTCATCAAAGAAGACACCTATAAATTTCCTGTACCCACTACGGAATATGCGATCCATCATTCTATTGAATGTAGCCGGGGCATTTGTAAGACCAAAAGGCATAACAAGATACTCATAAAGCCCAAATGCTGTTCTGAAAGCAGTTTTGTGTACATCCTTAGGCACTACACGCACTTGATGATATCCACTCGAGATCAATTCGGCTAAAGCATGCCGATCCATCCAACTTGTCAAGAATGTCGTCTATGCGTGGAATCAGAAACCGATTCTTGATGGTAAGCTTATTCAAAGCTCTATAATCTACACATATACGAAAGGATCTATCCTTCTTTTGAACCAAGAGGACGGGTGAACAATATGGGGAAGAGCTTGGCTGAACCAAACCCTTCTCAAGAAGCTCATTCACCTGCTTCATGATCTCCTCTTTTTGGGATGCACTTACACGATAGGCTGGCCTATTAGGTGGTGAGCTACCCGGCACAAAATCAATGCGATGATCTTCTGGTCATTCGGATGGCAACCCATTTGGTAACTCATCAGCAAAACAATCATTGTGCTCTTGCAAAAATTTCAGCCTATCATTACTAAGAGTGTTTACATGTACATTATTTTCCTCAACATGATCTCGTACAAAAATCAAGTATGCAAAAACACTCTTTTTCATTACTTTCTTAATTTGTACATGAGATATAAGGGGAATGGTATCACCCTCTTCACCAGCATCAATTACATGCTCTCGGCCTTTATGCATGAAGGTGATCCTGTTGGTCTTGTAAGCCTTGCACAGATCAATACGTGTATGCCAAGGCTTTCCAAGTAATACATCACAGCCATTCAAAGGCGCCACAAGAAAATCTTCATTATCCACATAGCCTTAAATGTGTATGCGCAACTTGCCAAAAATAGGCATGACCTGCACTTCTCTACCAACAAAGGCAGCCCCTGCTTCAATTTGAGGACCCATGTCCTCCACTTCAATACCCAAAGCAACTGCCATCTGTGTGGATATGAAATTCTCAGATGCACAATCATCAAACATGAACAAAGCAGGCTGATTTTTGAGCTGTCCCCAAGCTTTACATACAACCCTGTCTTTGCTATCATGTGAAGTGTTGCCCTGCACATCCGGAACCATATGCACATTAGGCTTTAATGCATTTGCATTATCACGCTTCTTCTTGTTTGGGCATGCCTTTGCAATATGCTCGGTGCTACCACAAGTAAAGCATTTCCCCTCACTCATATATTGCTTTTTCTGCTCCAGAGTGAGACCATAGTCTCTCAGTTTGAAGAGACGCTTCTTGGTAGTGTTATTTTCAGCCTTTGGACCATTTTTATCTTGGTTTTGGTCCTTTTTAGGTGGCTGTCCATTATTTTGCAAGTTTTGGACAGCCCTCTCTTTGCCTTGAAATGAGGGTTTAGCCTTATTGGATCGACTCAATTTGAGTTCCAATTGCTCAGTGGCAGTGGCGGCTGCGATTAATTGGTGTAAGGTGTGACCAGGATACATTTGTAGTCCCGCTTTGTACACGGGTTGCAATCCCTATTGAAACCTTCTCTTCCTTTCCACCTCGGTGACATGCATAAATGGAGACACCTCCAAAAGTACTTTCCAAAACTTTTGTAGATATGCATTCACTGATTCCCCCTCATTTTGCTTCACCCAATCCCACTTCATTGTTATCTCATTCAATGCACCGGGAGCCAAGAATTGAGCATAGAACCTCTCCTTGAACTCTTCCTGTGATCTAACAGGATTCAGTGAGAGCTTCTCTGTGAGCCACCAATGGGCAGCAGTGCCTTTCATAAACATGCCTACATGCCGGATCATGGATTTCTAAGTGAAATCCTCATCACTGATAGCAATATCAAACTGGGCAATAAAAGCAAGTGCCTTTGATGCATCATATTCCCCATGATATGCGTCAAACTTCATAGATTTGTCTCCATGTAACACGCGGAAGCTCTGAGGGGGGGGGGGGAGGGGGGGAGTCTTCTTTCAGCCCTAAACACTCCTGGAAACATGCTGATGCAAAACGCAAATAAGAAGAGAGAGTAGAGAGAGAGAGATATGCTGGAAATTCAATATATTTATATAGTACAAAAAGGGTACTCTGCTACAGCCCTAGGCTGTCTTCATAAAAGGGTGATAAACACCAAAATCCTGGTCCCTACTTGGACCCTAAGGACCCAATCCCTAAAGGACTGATCGTTTTTTTGCTCGCTGAAGCTCCCGCCCCCCTCCCTCCTCGCGCTACCTGCACACCTGCGCCCCTCTCTGTCTTGCCTGCTCTTTCCTCGCGCCCCCCCTCATTCCTCGCGCCTCCCCTTGTCCCCCCCGCCTGCCTTCGCTACTGCGCCCCCCTCCCTCGCTGCACTGCCCGCTGCCCCTCCTTTTGCCCCCCCCGCCTGCTTTCGCTGCTGCACCCCCCTCCCTCGCTGCATTGCCCGCCGCCCCTCCTCGCCTTCGCGCCCCCCCCCCCCCCCCCCCCCGCCTACTTTCGCGCCCACCTTCACTCTGCAACGCCCCGCCCCCCCCCCTCCGCCAGCTCTTTCTCCACCCCTCCCCTCTTGCGCGCAGCTCCCGCCCCCCCCCTAGGGTTTCTCCTTAGCCGCTTCACCCCCCCCTCCTTTTTCTTGCTGACTTCCGCCCCCAGGGGGTTTTTCTCCTTTTTCTCCGGCCTTCGTCTTTCGCCTCTCTGTGTGCAGCTCGGTTCTTGCAGGATCTCCGCTTTCGCCTCGCCTTTGCCATAGCTTCAGACTCTAATGGAGGCTCCTCCCGCCCCGCCTCAGAGGGACTCATCCGCAGCCCCCTCGCCCGCCCCTGAGGACACCCCCATCAGGCTCTCTGTTTCACGAGAAGAAGAAGCGAGCCTCACCGCAGAGGTGGAACGCCTCCAAGCTCATTCCACCATCTGCCGTATAGTCGGCACTCGCCCCAGCAGAGGGGAGATCCGGGATCTTCTCCATGCCCCGCCTTCTTGCAGATGTGGGCAAGATCCTGGACGTACAGCTACTGGGCCGTGGACATTACCAGATCGAGTTCGAGACCGCCCAAACCAAGGTCCTTGCCATGAGTCCCCTTGACATCAGGGGTGCTCGGGCTTTCTTCAGACCTTGGCAGCATGGCTTTGACCCAGCAGCGGCTGAGCAGGGAGAGCGCCTTTTTCATGTTACAGTTTGCTTCCCTGGACTCCGCCGGGAGTATCTTCCGCTGCTCTCTAGGCTAGGAGCATTGGTGGGCTCGGTACTAGAGACTGGCCCCACAGCAGCTTCAGTGGTGGCCAGAGCAGCTGGGCTACCTTCGGTCAGAGTTTTGGTGTCTGACATCTCCTCCCTTCCTAAGGTCATTCAGCTACCTAGGATAGGGGGGGGATGGATTGATCAGAGAGTGGAGTTCTTGGGGCTCCCGAACCAGTGCGTCATTTGCAGGCAGGTCGGTCATCTGGCCAAGGCCTGCCCTCGCAGGAGACCCCGACCCTCACCACAGCAGCAGGCCCCTGATGGCCTGCCCACAGATGCGGCTCGGCAGGCTGCCTCCGGGACACCTGCTCAGGCCACAGAGACCTCGGAGTGGCAGCCTGGACAGGGGCGCCGCCGAGGGAGACGGCCGCAACAGCACGCTCAGAGACCGCTGCAGCAGCAGCCACAGTCTCAGCCTCACTGGGCTCCCGTGAGGAACAGCTTTGCTCCTCTCCAGGAGGAGACCCCTACGGCGACGACTGAGGACCAGGAGATGCCAGCACCCCCTCCACCCCCCCCACCCTCGTCCCCTCCCACCGCCTCGCTTCCACCTTCACCTCCTCCCGTCCCCGCCCCGGTTTCGGCAGCGGCTCCCTCTCCACCCCCCTCGCCCCCCCTCCTCCCCCTCCACCCGCCTCACCTTCCCGGGAGGCCCTGGCAGTCCCCTGGCGTTCACCTGCAGTCCGAAGGGCGCTGAGCACCGACCTCGCTCGAGCACCACAGAGGAGACCTACCATGCCGATTCGGGCTTCACGGATATCATCTATCCGCAGTCGGCTGAGTCGCCTCGGCATTAGACAGCGCTTGGAGGCTTTTGATTACGCCTTCACACGGCTTTTTGGAGCAGAGGGCCCCCATGAGCCAGCACCCATCCGAGTTCATGTAGTGATACCCCGGCCCGCGGGGAGGAGGCACTTGATTCAGCAGTGGCCTTCTCGTTCCCTCTATGTGGCCCTTGCGACCGGGAGTGGACTCTAGAGCTCGCTCTTAGCACTTTGAAGACTCAGGCAGTTGAGTTTTCTCATCATGTGAGCGATCTGGAGGTGACAGATGTGATAGGCCGACTATGGGAGTTGGCTCATTTTTTCTTGGATCCCGGGAGTGTGGATGCCTCAGGGATTCGTCATTTGGTCGTTCGCATAGTGGCAGACTTAGCACGCGACCCTGGATATGTATGTATACACGAGGTTGCTCTGTCAGAGCGGGAGGCAGTCGCCATGGGCCACAGCCACTGGCGCCTGATCCGTGATTCTTGCAGTACACCGGGTGGGCAGATTCGCATCCGCTCGGATGGGGACTACTCTCCATCCAAGCCGCTTGCGAAGGCCCGCCGTACGGCTGAGACAGCATCCACCTCAGCAGGTCATCCATGAGGATCATCTCACGGAATGTACAGGGCCTTGGCGGAGCACATTTTATACGCTATCATGGTTGCTTGAGGCAGGAGCTTCACAGATGCCTGGTTGGTGACAGCATTGATATTTTGATGATGCAAGAGCACCACTTGGGTGAGAGCAGGATCCGGAGATATGGTTCGGTGATGCCTGGTAGATGGGACACCTTTTGGTCTGCAGGGTTTGGTCCTTTGGGTGGACAGGGAGGAGTATGCATGGTCATTGCAGATGTATGGCGGCAGGCCATTGTGGATCGAGGAATCATTGTGCCTGGTAGAGCACAGTATGTCATTCTGAGGATGCATGATGAGCTATTGGGCGTGCTCAACGTCTATGCGCCCAATCATGCTAGTGCCAGAGCAAAGTTCTGGACCCAGGTTACGGATGCATTGCCAGAGGCCGCACATTGGTGTGTCGAGGGAGACTTCAACATGCTTGAGGACCCGGCCGATAGGGTGGGAGGCAGTCATGTTACAGTGCACGGCACGGAGCTTGCAGCTTGGGACCGGTTTTGCATGTCACTGAGGATCACTGATGCATGGCAGCATGGGGCCTTCTCCCACTCTCAGGACAGTCTTAGTTTCTCTCAGTCGGATCGCCGGTAGGGAGGGACTAATCTATCACGGATTGATCGCTTTTATGTGGGCGACTGGTTAGGGGAGCGAGGGGGCTCCGTCGGCATTCTCGCTGGCACCTCATTTTCAGATCATTCGCCAGTTATCTTGACATTGGAGGAGAGGACACGGGAGCCCAGCTTGCAGTTGAGGATCCCAGAGAGGGTACTTACAGATCCCAGTCTCGCTGAGGACATTGAGAGGATCTGGCATGATAGTCAGTGCTCTGACCAGGATGCAGCAGGCCAGTGTGCCCAGGGACTCATCGAGCTTAGCTCTTTTTTGCACGCTGCAGCTTTGACACGGCTGGGAGAGATTCGCGAGCGGGAGCATCAGCTGAGACGCAGCCTTGCTTCGCTACAGCACCTTCAAGAGCAGCAGCCTACATGTGAGTGGGTGGCGTCACAGCTGAGCCAGGCACGCCAGGAGGTTAGAGAGGCAGAGGAGCAGAGACATGAGTTTTACTATCGTCGTCAGGCCTCTCAGTGGACGCAGCTTGGTGATAGAGTGACTGGGGAGTTTTTTGAGATCGCTGGACCCCGCCATGCTCGAGCAGGAGTCCGTCAGCTTGGTAGACCGGATGGATCGGTAGCTACTGAGCCTGGGGAGATCAGAGCCATTGCCACTGCATTCTATAGAGACCTGCTTTCAGCGGAGCCAGCCACTGAGGATCGAGATGCTTGCAGACAGACTGTGTTGGCCCATGTGCAGAGGAGGGTCACAGATCGTATGCGTACAGTTCTTCGTGCACCTCTTTCAGAGATTGAGCTTGCCGAGGTCTTGAGGGTCCTACCGCGACATAGTTGCCCAGGGGAGGACTGACGGACGCTGGCCTTTTTTATGCGCTATTGGGACCTTTTGGGGCCAGGCCTCCGCAGGGGCTTTCAATATGTTTCGGACACTGGGGTGATGCCACAGAGCTTTTCAGAGGGCTTGATCTTTCTTATCCCCAAGGGGGAGGGAGTATCAGATGATATTCGGCATTGGAGGCCTATTACGATCCTCAATACTGTCTACAAGGTCTTAGCAAAGGCCTTGAGTTTGAGGATCCAGCCCTTCCTGGGGGAGTTGATTCATGCTACCCAGACAGGATTCGTCAAGGAGCGCAGTATCCTTGACAACATCTTTACTTTCTGGGAGGCGACGGCCCGAGCTAGATTTCTTGGCGAGGACTTGGTCGTGATGCTTCTCGATTTTGAGAAGGCATACGATAGAGTTGATTGGGGTTTCTTAGAGGGCACTATGCTTCGCCTGGGCTTTGAGCCAGGATGGATCAGAGGGGTGGCGGCTCTATATTCCACAGCTCGTAGCCAGGTGTTGATTGCAGGAGGACGGGGGCCGAGTTTTGAGCTGACCAAATCCGTCCGTCAGGGGTGTCCTCTTGCCCCTTTTCTTTTTCTCTTCTTTGCGGAGGCTATGAGCATGTATTTGACGGCAGAGGAGGTTGGTTTGAGAGGACTCCAGCTCCCAGTCAGGGGGGAGGACCTGCTCGATGCTGAGTTTGCAGACGACACGGGCTTATTTTTGCATGGCCAAGAGGCCAATCTTCTTCGGGCAGAGCAGTCGCTCCAGGTTTTTAGTGCAGCTTCGGGAGCATTGATCAATTGGCGCAAGACAGTGGCCTTTTGGATCAGTAGTGCTCCCACTCCGGCATGGAGCCCGGACCCCGATTTTAGATGGATTCCTCCTCGCAAAGCAGTGCGGTATTTGGGATGCCAGATTGGACTAGATTTGTCACCTGAGCAACAGATTGCCCCGCTTCTTCTAAGCATTCGGAAGAAGCTTTTGTATTGGAGTACAGGTCGACTATCCTTGGCTGGGAGGGTGGTGGTGGCAAATCAGGCTGTTAGCGACCATGTGGTACATTACGTCTTGCTAGATCTTCTCGAGCTCTTGCATCAGCCAAGTACAGAGGCTAATCAGGAACTTTCTTTGGTCTGGGCGGGACGGTCAGCCAGCCTGGGCAAAGGTTGCATGGGCAGTTATTACACTTCCGCTGGCTCAGGGAGGCTTGGGAATTATAGATCCAGTCGATCAGAGTAGAGCCTTATTTGGGAAGCTTATTGTTCGGGGGCTGCTTCCAGGCGCTGAGCCTTGGAAAGAGCTTCTCTTGCAGCAGTTGCAGGCTCGGGCTCCCCCAGCAGGGGGCACTTGGGCACCAGAGATTCGCTGGATCTTCATAGAGATGAGGAGGACAGGCCTCAGTAGAGGATGGGAGGACAGATTTGCTTTGAGCATCCTGAGAGCTTGGGAGCTGCTGAGACCGGGGCTCTCTCAGCGACCTCCTTCTTGTGTTGAGGAGCGGGCCAGACAGCCGCTCATCTGGAGCCCAGCGGTTCGCACAGAGCAAGGTCATATGCTGGGTTCTCGGCCTCGTCTAGCCTGAGGACCTTTAGCGGCAGGCCCAGCATGTAGTTTTGGAGACTGGCAGGCCTTCTGCAGTCTCCCAGAGGAGATCCAGGTGGAGAGGCTGAGTCACTTCAGAGGGGGGTTGATTATGAGGGATGATATTCAGGAGGCACTCACAGAGGAGTGGTTCACGCCTTTCGAGCTAGTGGCCCCACGGTGGATGGGAGCCTTTACACAGTTGGAGATCCTAATTGCTGTCAGAGCTTGCACTGAGGATGGCAGATGCCTCTACTATGAGATTCAGGATGAGGGCAGACTTCAGAGAGTGGAGGTGGAGTCGCCTTTGGTTGCAGAGTGCACCTTTCAGAGGATACGGGTAGTGGCCGCCGCTTCTCGGAAGTGGCATATTGACCCCGACCCTGCAGATGTGCTCCCGGATTGGCGCATATGGGCATATGCAGCGCGCCCCTTGGCCCGGCTACAGTGGGACCCTGGGGAGTACGAGTGGCATGATCCTTATGCATCCCTTGAGGCCACAGAGATCACCTTTTTCCAGTATACAGTTCGGCTAGGGCGGCATATTTTGACGGCGAGGAGGATGGTCTCTCCAGCTACAACGGGGCATTGGCGGCTACAGGGACTCTCACAGGAATTCCTGGAGGATTTTTGGGCTCGGCTCTGGGCTAGTCGACAGGCCCGTAGCATCTCGACTTTCCAGTGCCCACAGGGGCTCAGCAGTTGGCACCTGGCTTGTTTCCAGCGGTCTTCCGGCGGCCTGCGTCCGATGCGGCCACCCTATGGAGACACAGAGACATTGCCTTTGGGATTGCCCTCAGGCACAGCAGATTTGGCTGCGGATGCTGCGTATTCTGGTCCCCCTCTCTCCAGAGGGTATGTTTACGTGGGGTGCCGCTTCTTGGTCGACTTCGTCAGGGCCTGCTATGGGCTATGAGATGGAGCAGGACAGTCAGGCCATCAGATTCATTAGGGGCCAGCCTCGCCTGGTTCCGGCACCGGATTTCTCGTCCGCCAGCTGGACACAGGAGAGGGATTTACGATGGGAGCTCCTCAGCAGCCTCACCATCTGGTTCACCTGGAGGGCCCGGTGTTTCACGGCCTTTGAGGGGAGACTGGAGCCACCAGCAGAGACTGTATGGGGGATTTGGCAGGAGTTGATCCACACCCTGCGAGGACAGTATGACCGCATCCGTGAGGCGATCTTGCGGCGCCAGGCCTTTCACACCACCTGGCGCAGCGGCCCCTTCTATACCTTACACACGGGATCCCCCCGTTGGCATTACAGGCCACCTGTTTGGCTTCCCCCCCCCCCCCCCCCTATTGTATGATTTAGCCCCTCAGTCCTTTGTACTGATGCTTGTATTTTGCAGCACCTAGGGAGAGTCTCCCGGGCTACCTTGCTGTATTCACTGCTCTGCTTCTCTTATGAGCAGGAGAGATCTTTTGTAGCCCTACGGGCGTTTTTATATAACTAATGAAAGGATCTTTTCTCGAAAGAAAAAAATTCCTGAAGGACTGAATAGTTCTATCTATGAGCACACTGCCTTTTATAGTGGTCTTGGACACTTGGTATACTGGCCGACTGCTAGCCAGTCATTTATGCTTTAAATGCCCCTTCAGCGCTGCCCAACTGGTGTTCTTCTTTGATCATGATGCACCAACTGCCACCCTGTCCTCTGGAGCGCCAGTAACCTTACCCCTCTGGTACACCCGACAACACCTGTATGCAGCCGACACCACCAAGTCATGCAGCCGACAGAGTATCCACGTCCTTCTCCAAGTCCAACCTTGGCCCAAAACTGTAGCATGCTCTAAACTCTCGTCTTTTCTTGGCTGCCCCTGCTGGACTAGCTGAGGAACTTATCCATGGGCATATGTGCACATGACATCCCCCTCTGCTAAACTTGATGACGGGATTCCAACCTGCTCTTGGATGACTATCATCATTCCATTCTTTTTCACGAAGTCCCTCTGTCATCCATCCATCCCTGGCAAACCTTTTCTCTCTGAAAGCCCGGCCCAATCTCCAAACTACTCTGTCACGGACTAAGATCTATGCATCTGATTCCATCTAGTCCACAATCCATTCCTGCCCTGACTCTGAACACTGTCTTGGTCTTCATTCCTGAGAAATGAGTCTGGCACTCTCACATCACCCCTTGGAGGGTAATCCTCCCTTGGGACCGTTGCCCGAGAACCTCTCTGGCTCACAGGACTGCCATCCCCTCTGGCTCTGTGGAACACCACCAACAAAGCTCCTGGCAGCTCTTCCCGATTCTGTGTTCCTTGCCTTGGGCTTCGTATCCGTGTACTTTCCTGTACCTTGGACCTGTACACCATCATATGGGACTGATTCAGTGTTTAGCTTTGCTAAGCCTGATGCTCTGATACCAATGTAACAAGCAAAAGCTCTGGGGGTCTTCTTTCAGCCCTAAACACTCCTGGAAACATGCTGATGCAAAACGCAGATAAGAAGAGAGAGTAGAGAGAGAGAGAGAGAGATGCTTAAAATTCAGTATATTTATATAGTACAAAAAGGGTACTCTGCTATACAGCCCTAGGCTGTCTTCATAAAAGGGTGATAAACACCAAAATCCTGGTCCCTACTTGGACTCTAAGGACCCAATCCCTAAAGGACTGAATAGTTCTATCTATGAGCACACTATGCCTTTTATAGTGGTCTTGGACACTTGGTATACTGGCCGACTGCTGGTCGGCCAGTCATTTATGCTTTAAATGACCCTTCAGCGCTGCCCGACTGGTGTTCTTCTTTGATCATGATGCGCCAACTGCCGCCCTGTCTTCTGGAGTGCCTGCAGCCGCCTTGCCCCTCTGGTACAGCCGACAACACCTGTATGCAGCCACCGACAGCACCAAGTCATGCAGCCGACAGAGTATCCACGTCCTTCTCCAAGTCCAACCTTGGCCCAAAACTGTAGCATGCTCTAAACTCTGGTCTTTTTCTGGCTGCACCTGCTGGACTAGGTGAGGAACTTGTCCATGGGCATATGTGCACAGGACACTCTGGCTTTGAAGTCACGAGACTTTGATGCTTGTGCCTGCATCTCAACATGTTTTCCCACATGTTTGTCCATTGGGACAGCCCCTGTGAGACTGGCATCATTTTAGGACCAAAAGGTGATGCATAAGGCATAGATACATGTGCCCTGTAAGAATGAGGCATGGCTGGCCCCTCAACATGCATTGATACGTTTTCAGCCATAGCTTCTCCCTCAGCACACTCGAAGGCATGAGTGGCATGAGAGAGATGCGGAATACCTGCACCTACAGAAAATTGCAGCCCATGTTGCATATGTTGTGTATGCACATTTTCAGCCGGCAATGGCATTTGACATACATTTTGACCACTACCATAAACGTTGTATCCTTCACGGACTACATAAGGTATTCTTGCATGGCGTGAAGTCACTGATTGTTCCTCTCCCATAGCATGGAGATTCATCCTCTTAGACATAAGTTCTTGTTCGAGCACCTATGGGGATTCCAAGACATGTGGGATGGTTGCCTTTTCTGCATAGGCATCCTCACACGAGCCAAGTATGCACGTGCTGCATCCCTTGGTTGCATGTGCAACTCTTGAGCAATCATTGCCATTGCGTGATCCATATAAGATTCAGCTTTCTTGGCCTTCAAACAGTCATGTACCAATGGATCCCCGCGGCGGTAGAGATTCAATTCTTCTTATTGTGCATGGAGAAGAGCCTGCATACGAGTAAGTTCAGCCCTCAAGACTATGGACTCTTCTTCCTGCATCTTCTCTTTGCCACGGGATGACTGTCCCAAATATTCATGTTCCCCATTGTGCACCACATGCGTTTACTCATCCTGTAAAGCATTGGAGGCATGAATTTCATTGTCCCTGCCTCTTTTGTTAGCATCTCCAACATTCATTGTATGGCTGTCCATAATGTTCTAAGTACAGAGATAGCTAGTGTTCACGGTGATCGTCTCTCACGATAGAAGTGAAAGAGAACCGTATGCTCTGATACCAATGTAACTTGGTTGAACACAATACTAATCAATACACTTAAATACACTAAGATTTCATGGACACTTGCTCAAATACAAGAAGTAATTTGCTGAATTGACAAGAGACGCACAATGAGCCAGAACGGCCGACCCCTCCCTCAAATAAAATATATTGATCTTGGGAGAATCAAGTACATAGTGTCATGAGCATTTCTGACCAGATTTCCATACCAATGCATATAAATACAGTATTGCAAACAAGTGGTTGTCGATGTAGACTTGCAATCCACACTACCCTCTCAAGTGCCCATGTTCCCTACCATCTGCTCTCTATTGTTCCACCAACACATGGTAGCAACAATTTGCAAGAGAGCACGTAGGACAAGAGAACACTACACAGGGTATGTCATCATGTAATCCGGTTCCTCCCTCCTGCTACTTACTTCCATATTTAAGCATAAAAGCTTACCGTTTGCAAGTAGAGTCGATGACATCGGCAGAAGTGTTCGCGATGGAAGTCCTTGGAGTGATGAGATCTTCAATTTGTCGCATTTCTTCGCGACAACAGTCTTCAAGAGGATGAAGGGAACCTTGGGAAAGCTTCCCCTATGGTTCAACTTGAGAAAGGAGGACTGAAATTAGGGTTTTCAACAAAAAGACCAGAAATTACAGCAATAAAGAGAGCTGTTTTGCTGAATTTCAGTCATTGGGAGTGTATAGGAGAGTGATTAGCATCCGAAAACACTTTTGGAAGCTTAAGAAACACGTTAGCAAGCTTGGAAATGGAGTTGGGAAGGAGAAAGTGCAAAAAATGCAACCCAAAAGCCCTCATGAAGGAGGTGCCAATCTCTAGAGGGAGGAGGAGGAGTGAGGTGGTGAGTTGTCCAGTGTAGGTTGTAGGAGGTGCTTTGCGGAGCAAGCTAGCGTGGACACATGGCTGGTTACTCCCTTTGTACAAAGGGGATAAGGTCTAGGCGGTGGACATTGGGTTATGTCCACCTCGGGACATCAGTGTGTGTGAACACCGGGCTGGTCATAATTTATAAGTGAGTATTGGTCGCCCAAAACTTAATGAAGTGTGTACACACTCACTTATAAATTAGTGCTAACTCCTAAGGCTAGGTTTATGACCAATACTTACCACCTGTCACATGCCACATAACCATGTCAACAAACAATTTCACACGCACGGTTCGTGGGCGGGCGTCCCCTTACCCGGAACTACACATTGGTCAAGCAAGCATGAAAACAGCATGCAATTTCAATTGCAAGCAAGCACATAAAGATGCTATGCAATGCAGCTTTGGTATGGACAATCCTTGTTCATGAGACTATACCAAAATAGACGTGCTCCAGGCGAGTACAGGAAGTACCAAACCCAATGGAACACGAATCCACCAGGCATTTCCGCGCATGTACACAGAGACACAAGTCCCAACGGAAAGCCAAGTCCACAGTATCACATGAGTGGCATCAATCCCCGACATATACAACTGCCATGGACACCAATCCAATGTACATACATGATGAGAAAGCACGGGTGGACCAATTGGGTAGCCAAATGGTGACAAAAAACCCAAAGGGAGAAAAGTGCCCTTGGTTAGTCCATGTTCACATGTGGCACTACTCAATGCTCATAGCATGTGGCATAACTCATAGCATATATGCCAACAAATCCCTCTTGTAGTGGCAATGTGAACCTGTGCAAGGTCGGCAAAAAATCACTCACTGTAGGAGAGTAAGCCTAAAGCTTTGCGAAAAGCTTCAAACTTCTCTCGAGGCAACGCCTTCGTAAATAGATCTACAACATTGTCATGTGTAGAGCAGTAAGATAATGAGATCTCCCTTGCATGAATCCTCTCCCTAACATAGTGATAATGAATCTCTATGTGTTTAGTACATGCATGAAACACTGGGTTTCGTGCCACGGCTATAGCACTTTGACTGTCAGTGAGTATGAGCAGTAAGATAATGAGATCTCCCCTACATGAATCCTCTCCCTGACATAGTGATAATGAATCTCTATGTGCTTAGTACACGCATGAAACACTGGGTTTCGCACCACGGCTATAGCACTCTCACTGTCAGTGAGTACGGTGGTGGGTGTCTGCTGACACTCACGAAGATCAATCATCAATCTCCTCAGCCATACACAATCTACTGTGGCTGTAAAGGCTGCCCTATACTCAACCTCACAAGTAGATGTGGCAACAATGGACTGCTTTTTGCTCAACCATGATATGCATGAATGCCCCAAAAAGAAACAATTCCCACTGGTGGATTGCCGTGTATCATAGTCACCAACCTAGTCGGAATCACTATAAGCATGTAACTGCAAGCTGCCCCTCCTGGGATATACCAACACAAGATCTAGGGAGCCCTGAAGATAGCGGAAGATCCGCTTCACTGCTTGCCAATGCTTTGTACCTGGACTATGCATAAATTTGCTATACTGGGAAACCCCAAACTGAATATCTGGGTGTGTGTTGCATAAGTATACGAGGCATCCCACTGCTTGGCTATAAACACTCATATCAAAAGGTTCTCCAACATCATGCATGCTCAATTTCAGCCCTGGCTCCATGGAAGTAGAGATGGGCTTACAATCTTGGAAGCCAAATTTGTGCAACAGTTTTTGAATATACTTTGATTGGTGTACATAAATCCCAACATCTGTCTGCACAAATTGTATGTCCAAATAATAATGCAACAATCCCAAATCTGTCATCTCAAATGACGTTTGCAATTCAGCTTTGAATGCTGAAATTTTATCCATATCATTCCCAATTAGCAACATGTCATCCACATAAAGAATAAGCATAATCAAAGTGCCATGATCCTCTTTCACATAGAGGAAAAAGCACCTGCAGGCAAAATCCCAAACACCGAAGTGCAATGCCAAGCAACCACAAAGCCCTGTGCAAATGTTTTGCCCCAAACACAAGGCTACAGATATGCAATGCTGAAAATCCCTAAATTTCTGAGCACCGATGGGCTGATTTATGTGTCAATTGCACATAATTCACAAAACCCCAAAAACCTGTGTACCAATGAGCTTTAATTATGCGATTAAGCACTAATTTTAGAAAAGCCCTAAATTTCTCTGTAACCTGTAACTGCAATTTATGCAATTAAGCACAAATTCTCAAAATTCCTAAAATTTTCTGTGTCCTGCAACTTAATGATGTTCTGCATTGCTGCCTCCACTTAATTTCTACAATAAAGCAAACTTGACACAAAAGCCCCTTGAAGTGAACCCAAAAATCAGTTACCTCGCCGCCCGGAACCCTGATTTTGCAGGGTATGCAGATTGCACACGTTGATGGCAGGGTGTCCGGGAGCTGGAACCAATGCGCTGGTGTCGGTCTTCTCCAGTCTTCAAGTTCTCCAATGAGCTGCAAGCGCGGCAAGTACGGCAAACTGCAGGCGCGAGCTAGAGATGGACAACACACCAACAGCAGCTGGCGATGGACTGGATGAGGACTGGCGACGGCAATGGAGCTAGCATAGTCTGGCAGGTTGCATTGTGCAAACGACAGGAGCTGGGCTTTGATGGCGTGCAAATGGCAAAGTACATAAGGCACGACGGGTAGGAGCCAGAGAGAGTGACAAATTTGCCTCCCAATCCAAGTAAGCGTAACACGTAGTGTTTAAAGATTATTGATCGTTTCAGCAAGTTGGTTATGCTTATTCCTTGCACGGCTAATGTTACTACCCAGGATATTGCAAAGTTGTTGATCAATTACCCATGGAATATCTATTGCACCCAAGGCTATTGAAACATATCCTAGGCTATGTATGTTACAATGATCTTATTAGCCAGTGTTACACGTAGGCTTGTAAGCTTGGCTAAATCCTAAAATCAATTACAATTACATTGCATAGATAGAAAAAATGAGGTATAAAATTGTGTACGCATATACAAAGGTAATGCTAAACAATAATCCTAAACAATGTGGTTTACAACCCATTACCCCCTTCAGAGGTTTTGAGGATTTCCATTTTTTGAGCAACCTTGAACCAAGCTGAGACTCTAACCAAATACTAGCAGGCTAAGTGAGGCGGCATACCTAAGACCATTGTATCAGATCGCAATGCCAAGTTCACAAATCATTTTTGGAGGGCATTGTTTGATAATTTTGATACTAAGCTGAATTTTTCCAATGCATTCCACCCACACACGGACAGCTAGACAAAGATTTACAATCAATTGGCGTTCGACGTATTGAAGTGTTATGTCCATGACCAGCAAAGGTAAGTGGGAACAATATTTGCCTTTGGTTCAAGCTGTTCTGAATGACTTGGCAAGAGTCCATAAGAGGCAGCGTTTGGACGACCGCCCCTAAAACCCAAGTATAACCATAGCCCGTTGCTCTCCCTAGTGCGCCACATGATGATAAGAACATCAAGGAAGGTAATCCAACTGGGGTTGCCATGAGGTAGAAAAAAAGAGCTAGAAAAAATCAAATAAACTTCTATCACACAAGTCCCAAGAAAGTGTGCTGTGTCTGGCATCTACATATGCGAACCCTTGCCCACTAGCAAAAAGTCGGCTTTGAAGATTATCTAGCATTATTGACGGACGATTTGGAGGCTATGCAACTTCCATCAAGTTAAGCAAAAGAGGATGTCACGTGCATCCTGCCGTTGGATGATAAAGTGGACATTAGCCGGGTTACAATGCAACTTAGGTGCCTACATTCTATAGCACTAAGTTGAAAGACCTTGAGTATGGGGAAGCACAACGCATACTGCTCCACGGGCTCAATAGGTTTGTCATGTTGATCCCATACAAGAGCAAAGCGACCACAAACAAGACAGCATAGATATTTTCGCAGTTCATTGCTGGTCAGGCAACCAACCATAAGGAGCCTTTATAGGAGCAGCCCCACTTTTGGAGACAATCTTCCCCAGCCTTCTGCCCTGATCCAGATCGCAGCAGAAGACCCACACCTGGCAGAGAAGATACAAAACATTCTGCTCCATTCCCAGGTAGCTTTCCTTAAGTGGACAGTGAGGCATCTCACTGTTACTTAGAAATTTTTGTACATTTCACTGAAGCGAATATTCCCCAGAGGGGGAAGGGAGAAGGAAGAAGAGGATGAGAGGATTCACTTGTATATGAGGGGGAAGGGAGAAGGAGACAAATTAGATAACCATATTCTGAAGCCAAATATGACCTCCAAGACCCAATCATGCAAGTATTAACACCCTAGTGTCTACATCTACTGTCTAGCTAAGGTGTGGAGAGGCCCAAGCCTGTGTGAACAAGGGAGAGAGCACTCTCTCTTTTCTTCTCACAATGAGGGTGAAGGGACGTACTTGAATGCAAAAGATGGGAAAGCGAATCTAGACTTCATAAGAGCCATTACAAAGCTTTAGGCCAACATTTGCACTTGAATCAAAACTCTTCGGAAAAAAAAAAATATTGTGAATGTGATTTCTGGCTTGCTGAAAAATAAGAAAGATATGAACCTCAGCATGTATAATTTGGACTTCCTTAACGCAAAGCTTTGCAAGCCTGTTGTGCTCTTCGTGTTCAAGTATATGTCGGAGGTCATTGGCCCATGTCTCATTTGAATGCGGAAGGCAATTGAAGGCCGTAAGATCAATATCCCCATCTGGGAGATATGTTTTAAGTGGTACCGAGCCATATGTGCATACCTATGAGCTCATATGAGTTAGGAGAAAAGTGGTAAAAGAGAGTAATAGAACGATGACAATAAAACAATACAATGAAAGAAACGCCCATTGGCAGAACTAGGAACATGTACAGAGATGCATGGTTATATATGGTATATAATTGCATATGCATACATACATACATATACATACATTTATACTTATTTATTTATTTATTTCTATGTATGCATGTATGTAATGTATCTATGTATGTATGTATGTATGTATATAGATACACACACACACACACAGTCTGGACTCTACATGCATATGTGTTTATCCTTAAGCACGTTTGCAGACCACATGCACATGCACACACTTGCATGTGCAAGCACGATTTATTTAAAAAGCTTCATATGAGTAAGTTCTTTCATAATCTTGGCATATGCCCAGGGGCATCACTCAAAAAATGTATGATATCCTGAGTATACAAGAACTGTACTTTGATATCACTTGAGTGCACAGGGGATGGTTTTTTGATATCACCATTTTTTAATACATCTACTTACTGTGTCTCAAATATAAGAGATAGATATATGTGTGTATATATATGCACACGCATATACATACTAACATGCATACACAGACGCACGCCCATGCACAAACATATACATACATGTACATAATTCATATCCATAAATGTGTGTATACATGTTTATGGATATGTACATGTATGTAAGTGTGGTGCATGTGTGCATATATACAGAAGCATGTTTATGTGTGCATATGCATGCATGTGTGTGCGAATGTGTGCATGTGTATGTGTATGTGTATGTGTATGTGCGTGCGTGCATACATGCCTTTGTCCAAAAACATGTGAATTTGACCTATTTTTATCACTCATCACGCATGTGTTATGACACACGGGCATGTGTATGAAGACTTAGATTATTCCAAAAACTTTACCTGGCAATAGTAATGTTTACGAATCAAACGTTCAACATGATCAATGATAACCCTCCTTTTTCCTTCTGAATGCCCAGAGGGCTGGATGCCCTGGATGATGCCTGCTGTTATGAACTCAGCCTCGGCCCATTTCTCATTATACTGGGACCCTGAGAAGAGAAATACAGATGAGGACCCTCCAGGCAAAAGGCCAGTCAGAGCATTATCTCCCATACAATCCAGACCTGTGTATCTGCTCCAGATATATATGTTTATTTATTCAGAGAAAAATAAAAAAGCTTCTGTGTCTCCCAAATCTGGCTTTGCTGGAGTTTCACCAGTTTTGCTGTTACGATTTTGACCTGTCTTTCTATGAGGGTTCCGCTGAACCCTTCTTGCTTTGATGGTTTGCACCTGTTTTTTCTTTGTGGGCTCTGCAGATTTCACCTGTTTTCTCTTTATGCGTCTGCAAAATTCTCCTTGATTTGATGGGTTTCACCTCGAGGTCTGCGAAAAAGTTCTTGTTGTTGTGATGTTTTTCCCTACCTTTGTGATGCTTCTTTAAACCTCTGCTTGCTATGACAGTTTTCTGATGTTTTTCACCATTTCAAATGCTTGTTTTCAGCTGCAATGCACATCCAATACTGCCTCACAAAGACACCAATGAGCCAGAAGAGGCTCAAAAAAACGCAAACTCAAAAAGGCCTACAATCAGAATTAAGCTAGGAAGCCAATTGGGTAGTCAACACCCAACTTAAAGGTTAAAATGGAAGCAAAAAGACCTGACCAGATCTATGAGGAAGCAGGAGAAGCAGATGTTTCTGGAGGTTTTTCCTATTTTATGTTCTAAAAAGGCAAAACAGTAGTAAAAGCAAATACTTTTGTGCAGATCGGTCGCAGTTACCCTCGTGTCAAGCTAAAGACGATCTGCTCCATAATCCTTGTGTCAGGAGAAAACTAGTATAGTATACAATATAAATAGCCAAATATATATTTTCAAGAGAATAGTATTTGGGTGTTTTTTTCCCTTTGCCATTTCTTTAATCGCACAGCTTTTTCTCCATCCGTGGTCAACATGGCAGGGAGATACTCCATTCAAACTCAAAAGGTCAAACGCTTTTGTCACTAGTCTCCACATATAGCAAATAGTGCTAACAATGCACACAACATGAGTTTTAGAGTCTATGACATACGTCGCTCTATGTCCTTGTAACAATGCATGCAATATGAGGTCGTTATTGAATCGTTGTGGGGCAAAAGGTACATGAGGTGAATGTGGGGAGGCTCCTGAGCACCCCCCCAAAAACCCTTCATGAAAACACAGCGGTCACCTAGTTGCTGCCACCACCACCCGGTGATGAGATAAGGTAGGTGACCAGCCCTTTCAATGGGAACAATGAGTATGGGGACTTGCATGCAAGATTTGCATCTTAAAGACACCTTCAAGAAGGGGACAGCCTTCGAGCAGCGTGGTTAGCCTCTAAGTTTCAAACCCACGCCTGTGTAGTAGAACTCGAATGCTCCCTCGCCCTCGAGCACTCGTGTATTACCAAAGTTTCTATTTGTTAGGGGAGTCGTATGGTACCTTAAACCAATGTTGTTAGGGTACTAAGAGCACTTTTATGACAGGCTTGAGCAATAAAGGAACCATTTCTAAATTTCATGATGCCTCTCCGATTTTTAGAACTTAAAAAATACTATATTGATCTCTCTAGAACGAGCTAGTAGTGAGGCGGTGAGAGGGGAAGAAGGAGGTCACACAAGCACGCAAATATATATATATATATATATATATATATATCAGTAAATGTCACATTAAAAATTTACATTCTTACGAAAAAAATAAAATAGATATTAATTACATGTTTTGCAAGCATGGGAGGGTGTACTAGGCCTTGACCTTATTTGCTTTTAATAGGGGAGTCATATAGTACCCTATTGATGTGGTGTATTAACAAAGTTACTGACATGTCTTGTAAGGGTGTGGGAGGGTGTACTAGACCCTGAGCTTATTTGCTTTTAATAGGGGAGTCATATAGTACCCATGGTGTCGTGAATTAACAAAGTTATTATTTGCTTCTAGAGGTGAGTCATATGTTACTAGTAGTCATCATTATATGTGTTCTTTACACACACATGATTTAGGTGAAAATTGCTTCCTCTTAATGCTTGTGCTACATGTAGATGTGTGGATAGCACTTTGACTCACATCCATTGGCCCTCAACATTGCAAATCCGACATAGGAAAGTATTAAGCTCCTTCAAAACGAGATCGTTAGCTTAGTATTATTTGTCCTACATTGTCACTAACTAAAAATCAACAAAGTGTTTGAAAGGGTGATTCTCCTTGTAGTAGTCAATTTTGTCCTACATTGTCAACAAAGTGTTTGGAAGGGTGGTTCTCCTTGTAGTAGTCAATTTTGTGGGTGATAGCATAAAAATCTCTACTACTACTACTACTTTTGTGGTAGTAGAGATTTGGGTGGTTCTCCTTGTAGTAGTCAATTTTGTGGTTCTCCTTGTAGTAGTCAATTTTGTGGGTGATGATACCATAAATCTCTACTACTTGTGTTAAGAAAGTTTAACGCGTTATGTGATTCATTAGATAAGGAAAAATTTGTGAAGAAAGTTTGGAGAATCATGTGATTCATTAAATAAGGAAAAGTCTTAACTTTGATGTTGGCATGTTATGGAGTAAGCTTGTACATGTAACATGCCGTAAGTGAAAGGCTTTAAAACAAAAAGAAAGACAGGACTCTAAGTCCTTTGAAGAAAGGAAATGGTTGAATCCTAAAGTCTTTTTTAAATATTGACGGCTTCAAAAGCTAAGGTTTTCCAGCCATAATCCAAAAATCTCTTTAAGACTTTGAAAAACTCAATGATTTAGTCAATTTCTCCAAGAAAGGGACAAGTATTAAAAAAGGGAGCCTACAACTAGAGAGAAGCTAGGAAGATAATATTTCACTTAGGCAAAGGACATAAAGATGTGTTGCATATAAGTTATCATATGATAAGAAAAGAAAAACTATTTTCTTAGCAATAATAAATGTCCTTGTCCTCCTATGATTTTGACTTTATAAAAGTTATTGTCAATTTAAGATGATTGAAGATGTAAAGGAGAATTGCATTTGCACTGACTAGACTTTCATGTGGTAAGTTTAACTACCTAGATTTTCTCACACGCTAAGGTTAAAGCCCACCAATAGCCAAGTGCCATTTTTCTAGACGTGTGTTTGGTTTCATAGTGTTCAACTTGAGCTTCTATGTGTCTTCTTATATTCCTATGTATACCCTCAAACACCTTTAGGTAGGCTTTCTCACCTAAGTGTCAAAAGTAAAGAAGAGGAGGAATATATTTTCTCTCTCTAGTAGCCCTCTTTATGCTAAATCCTCACTCAACTATGCTTTGAGAAGCATAGTCCACGTAAAATAAATTATTATATTAATTACATGATAAATTTACACATTATTTTAGTGATAAATAAATTATTAATTAATTACATAGTTATATGATAAATTTGTGCATTGTTTTAATGATGCTTATGATAATTAATATATTAACTACATTAACTTTTACAAATGATTATGTTGTTAAAATTATGTTGCCTTCTAAGTGTGTGTTTAGTAAGGTTAAGAGTGTGATTCCTAAGCTTTAGAATTCTTTTACATAATATACATTTTCAAAGACACCTCCTTCCTTTGAATATGAAGAAATCTCATTTGTGGACCTTCTGTGTAGAACTTGTGTTAAATGATCAAGAAAAAAATAAGGTTCTGGGCCTATATCACATAGGTGGACCTTCTCTAAAACTTGTATCTAAACTCTTTGAACTTGTGCTAAATGATCAAGAAAAATACTAGGTTCTAGGCCTATATCACATTATTGTTATGGGACCGCTTAAAATAAATCCATTACCTTATTTGCATGCTTTTGCCCATATGTAAACAAGTGTAATGGTTGGTCCATTTTTTTCCATCAGACCAAAGACAATGAAGTAGTAGTTGTGCTATATGCTACAATAAGAACTCAATAAATGTGTAAGGATGAGTGTTTCTACCATTTTTTATAGCCTCATGTGCCAAAACTATGGAAATTTGTTCATGGTCTATGAACTCATTATTTAGCTAGCTAACAAAATGGATTGTTAGAAAGATTAAAGGATGGGATCATAAGTAATGAAATGGCTTAAGATAATTATGAGGGAAAATCCCTCAACATGTGTTAATACCCTATTGTTACCGCATGAGTAGTTGAGGTATTAATGATGAAGCTGATGTGCCTACATTAGTGAGAGGGGAAAGGTGTAATTAGCATACTTTATTTCTCATCATCATTTTCTTTATATCCAACTTTACATGTTATAAAGTAAAAAATTTAATTTAGCTATTGCAAAGTTTATGTAGTTATTTTTCTCCAATTTTGGAATTGAAATAAAATTTTAAAAACTTTATATCTTTAGAGTTTAGAATGTATTTGTGAGTCTAGGATCTTATGTGGATAGTTTTTGAAACAATAAGAATTCACTTTGTGCCCGAGTTATTTATGCTATTTCATGGGTTGTTTTTTAGAGTAGTTTAGAGTCTAAATTACAAAGAAAGTTTGTATGAGACTTGTAGATATTTTAGAGTGTAAACTTTTTGCAGAGTGGACCCTAAGATGATTCGTTTGTTTATGTACCCAAACCTACCCTCCAAACTTATACACATGTCATTTATAGCTGATTTGCATAGTTTTTCATGCCACAGTTTTCATTGCTCATTTTTGGGGATGCAGATGAAGGTTTCTAGCATAAAAAGCTCAAAGAAAAAATGTGCAAAATTCAAAGGGCTACAGAAGTTGTGTTGAGGGAATTTTGCCAACTCCTCATCGTTTACTAGATACCGGCTTCTAAATAGGGCCATTTTCCTAGTTTAAAAAAAACATGCAAATTTTATGAGAGCCTCTCCTTTGGTCTCTCTGAAGTGGGGTGGTGGGGAGACTCTTGCATAAGTGCCAGTGACTAATATTGGTTGTGTGCATGCTTTTCATGTAGATGATTATGATCAAAGTTCTCTTAGGGATTTTCTTAATCGTAGATCAGAGTGTGATTAAAAAAGTTTTTTAAAGATTTCTACGGTTTCATGTAATTTGATCAAACCTTTGCTTGCAAATGAGAGATTTATGCAAGTGCGAGTGCGAGTGAGAAATATTGGGGGTGGTCGAGAGGCTCGAGCTCCACCATGGAGTGTAAATTCCATCAAATTGTACATTGCTCCTAATCAAAGAGACATTTCTTTGCTATATAATGTAAATCTATTTTTTTTTGAAGTTATTGTCTACAAATCTCTATTCAAGTTGTTGATTGATGAAAATAGGTAGAGGGAGAGGAGACACACACACACACAGGAGAAAACCCTAATGTATATTGCAAACCCTAACCATAGAGGGAAGCCATCTCCCTTCACACACCATGCATAAAGCCATAATCCATAATACACAACACACACTATGTGTTGTGTCCACACACAGCTAACCCTAGCTAATGTCCATACACTATGACCAGCTGGACGCGGTCATTTATGTCTCACACATGTTCTTACCTAACATGCCAGCACATAGCACAGCTAGCACAAGCTGACATCGAGCTTGAATCTCAACAACCCCTCTCAAGCTCATGATGTACTGCCATAGATGAAGATGTAGATGAGCTTGGGCTATAAAAGCTCTCAACACTCCCCCTCAAGCTCATCCCACGTACTCCCAACATAGTACGGAAGTACTCAAACTTCTCCCTGCTAATGTGTAGTGGTCTTTACATATCGCATAATGCGTCGCACTGCATCCAAATGAGGTTTGCTAGGGCTCTGCATAAATTGGCTTACTAGCCCCACAACATAACTGAGATCCGGGCGTGTGATAGTCATGTAAATAAGACTGCCAACCATCTTTCTATACATAGATGGATCATCCAACTCTTCACCAAAATCAGCCCGCAGCTTTACATTCTGCTTCCAAAGGTGTACTCATTGGCTTACACCCTGTCATCCCATATTTTGCCAACATATCCAATGCATATTGGCGTTGCACTAACCATGTACCTGCATGGTGTTTGATCACTTCAATATCCCAAGAAAATATCTCAATTCACCCAAATCTTTCATGTCAAACTGCCCACTCAATGCCTTCTTGACATGCATGACATCTGTAGCATGATCTCCTGTGACAATCAAGTCATCCACATAGATGACAAGTAAGACAATCCCATGATCTGTTTTCTTCACGTAGAGTGAAGAATCTGCTGAAGAAATGTGAAATCCAAGGGAGATAAGATATCGGCTTATCTTATCACTCCAAGCATGAGGTGCTTGCTTCAAACCATATAATGCTTTCTTTAATCTGCATACATGAGTGGGATACTTCCGGTGTACATATCCTTCTGGGTGTGCCATATAAACTTCCTCTTGTAGATCACCATTTAGAAATACATTTTTCACATCCATTTGATGCATTTCCCAACCATTTGCTGCAGCCATAGCAATGACTGCTCTCACTCTTCCCATCTTTGCAATTGGACTAAATGTTTCATCATAGTCTAAGCCTTGGGTTTGTGCGTAACCCTTAGCTACCAATCACGCTTTATGGTGCTCAATGGAACCATCTGATTTGCATTTCACCTTATTAACCCATTTGCAACCAATGACATTTTTGCCTTGTGGTAAGGCAACTAAATTCCATGTTTCATTAATGAACCAATGTGTCCATCTCAACATCCATTGCCTTCTCCCATACACGGTTCCCAATAGCTTCTCTATAGCATGTAGGTTCCACATGCTTCACCAAAGAGGTCATATATGCGTAATGCATAGCAAAATAATGATATGTCAACCTGTAAACTGGATACCTGACCCTTTGGGATCTCCGCAGTGCATGCGGATCACTCTAAACACCTGTCACTCTAGCATGTGGAGGCACATATCTATCCTGCCTTGCACCACAGGTGTGCGTAAAATTGGTATGCCAAGTTCCTCATCCAAACTTTCTGAACTTGACGACTCATAACCTGTAATACCAATTCCTTCAACCTTCTTTTTCCCTTTATCCACAGCACTACTCCCAGTGCTCACACTTTCATGTCTCAAGCGTCCTGACCATGGACGTATAGTGCTACTTTTCTTTGCTGTCCCAGACATAGAAATAGAACTTGCTTGTGCATGCACATCAGCATCAAGGGAATCAATGACACCCTCATCCTTTGCTTTATACCAGTTCATCAAGCACCACATCTCGCGAGATAACCACTTGCCTAGTTTGTGGATTGTAACATTTATATGCCTTGCGATCCTCTGCATAACCAACAAACACACACTTTTCTGCCTTAGGATCCAACTTCCTCCTTCTCTCGTTAGGCACATGTACATAAGCTATGCAACCAAACACTTTGAAGTGTCCAATGTCTGGCCTAAAACCTGTAAGCCGCATCTCTAGCGTACTTCCATGTATGGCTACTGTGGGTGTCTTATTAAGTACATACACTACAGTGGCACACGCTTTTGCCCAATAATAGTTTGTGGGGCACACGCTTTTGCCCAATAATAGTCTGGCATGCTCTTTTCATTGAGCATCGCCTTGGCCACGTCACAAATGACTCTATTCTTCCTCTCAGCAACACCATTTTGCTGAGGTGTGTACCTGCAAGTTAACTGCCTTCTTATGCCATGCTTTCTCAAGAAATGCTCAAAAGCATGTGAGGTGTATTCACCATCTCCATCTATCCTCACATTTTATCCAGGAGCCATATTGCTTCTCTACAAAAGCTTTAAAGTCCATAAACTTTCCCAACACTTCACTTTTCTCTCTGAGAAAGTAAATCCAAGTCATTCTATTGAAATCATCAACAATGAATGTCACATAATACAAGCTGCCTTAATGTGCAGGACCCCATACATCGCTATGAACTATCTCAAGTGGCCTACTACTCATGTTGCCTTCTTTAGGAAACAGCAACCTCGCCTGCTTTCCAAACTGACAGGCATCACAAACATGCATATTCCCATCATACTTGAATCTAGGCAGCCCACTAACAATGCCTCTTACTTGCATGTTCTTTAACCTTTGTATGTTCACATGTCCAATCCTTTTATGCCACATGTCAATGTCTTGTACCACATTTCGGCTTTTAGAGAACATGGCTGATTTTAGAGAACATGGCTAATTTTAGAGAACATGGCTGATTTCAACTCAAGAATCCCAGCTTCCAACTTAAATAACCTGCCTTCTTTCTTGCCTTTGGCAATGACTCTACATACATTTTTGAAATCCTCAACGAAGCAACCATGCTCGTTGTTGAAACGAACCTGTAAACCCTGTTCCACCATTTGACCAACTGAGGCCAAACTTTTTGTAATAGAAGGCACATACAAGACATCTGCCATAGACTTTGTTTCACCATTATGCATAACCAATGGTACACTTCCAACATGTGTGATAGCATGTTGGGTATCATCTCCTATCTCCACATAGCCTTTCACATCCATAGGCTTCATATGCTCAAACCATTCGCCATGACAAGTCATATGGTTTGATGCTCCAGAGTCCATATACCAAGTGTCATCACTTTCACCATTCGTCATCATAGATCCCGCAACATGTTTCATGGCAAACAAGTGATTTGCGCTGCCATCATTACTGCTTGATGCATAATTTCCACCATGTTGTGCTCTACCCCCTTCCTCTCAAATCATTTTATTTGCGGAAGCAATCACGTGCCATATGACCAAATTTCCCACAGTAATGGCATTCCACATTTTGCATAGATGTTTGTTGGCCTTGCCAAGGTTCTCTACCATGAGGATTACCTCTGCCTCTCTAAGGGGTATATCCACAACCACCTCTAGCACCATATGTAGGCTGAAAATTTTGTTGTGGTGACTTGTCCTGCCATGCACGACCATTACCACGACCATTACCACGGCCACGTGATGCAAATCTCCCCCTGCCTCTAAATCCCCTTTGTGAATAGAAAGCCTGATTTCTGCCATTATCATCATGGCTAGTAGATGCATCATGAAAAGAGTCACTGAGTTGATTTCCTCAACAAGCAAGAGTGAAACCAACTCATCAAAATCTGGTAAACCTGTACTCCGAACCGAGATGGATGTATTAAAAGACTTATACTCCTTGCCAAGACCACGCAAGGTAATGTCTACCAAATCATCATCAGGCATGGGGGCATTGATTGTTGCCAATGCATCTGCATACTTCTTTATCTCTTGTACATAATCATGGATGCTCCTTCCTTTCCGTTTCACATTATGAATGTGTTGTCTCAACTGAGACTTGTGAGCACTAGTTTTTGTATCAAATAGCTTTACCAATGTATCCCATGCATCCTTGGGATTCTCAGCATCTAGTATATGTATGAGTATAGCATTCGAGATATATATAGACAAGTAATGCAAAACTTTGTATGCTGTTTCTGACCATTGCTTATTATGAGCTACAACCTGTTACTATGTAGGTTGTCGGGGTAGTTTCGGCTCTGGCTCCACACCTGTAACAAGGTTCCAAAAACCTTTTCCCTTCAGAAAACTTTTGATCCTGTACTTCCATGCATGGAAGTTCTTCCTATCCAACTTTTCACCCACAATTTGTACTGGGTTATCTGACATATTTGCTCAATGCAAATGTCCTTCCGCACACGTCCAAATTTATAAACGAGCCTTCCTCAGCTCAACCACACTCTAAGAAGTGTTCCAGATACTCCAAAGTACTCAACAAACTTCACTTTTGATGTAGAAAATCAAACTGATTGCATCCAAAATGAACTGGCATACGTAGTCCAAGGTACCCTATTTTGACGTGCTTTCCAAGGCTTCAAATTGCAATGTAGTGGTTTAATCAAGTGTGGATAACTTGCATTGACACCTGAACAAGCTCAATGTTGCATATCAACACCAACCAAGGTGCGTACATATACCAAATTTGTCAAATCCCCTTCTCTGTTTTGAGAAAAACCAGTAAAACTAGAAAAGACCAATAGTAAAATTGCTCTAATTCCTTTGATTCTTGTCCAAATTGAGAGACCAGGCATTCATTAGCTTAGGACATTGATGTCTACTAACTCCATGTAGTAAGAGGAATTAGACCAATTGTTTAAGATGAGAGAGTAATTAGCCGATTAATCACCCTCTGTTTCACTAATCACAGTAGACAGCCTGTTTAATCAGCTCATTTCAAGCTTGCACATGAGTTGCCAATACATTAATCCTTGTCACATACATGTTCCTTTGCCAGATTGCATCTATTTTCACAATACATCACTGCTTTCAAGCTCCAATGGAAAGCTTGCAAAAAACCAGAATTTTCTTTTGCTTTGGGCAACCCTGATTTGCCTTGTTTGTGCTTGAATCACCTGCAATCCACTCAAGGGTGTTTAGTAGTCCTTACTCGATAGGCCAAGCTCTCAAATTTGATGGAAATCGATGTGCTCCAAGCTTCACAACATCAATGGCAAGCTTCACAGCTTCTTCTCCCTCTTCTCTCACTCACTCATAAACCCTAATAGAGAGCACCAAGCTCTAATACCATGATGAAAAACAGGTAGAGGGAGAGGAGACACACACACAGGAGCAAACCCTAATATATATTGCAAACCCTAACCATAGAGGGAAGCCATCTCCCTTCACACACCATGCATAAAGCCATAATCCATAATACACAACACACACTATGTGTTGTGTCCACACATAGCTAACCCTAGCTAATGTCCACACACTATGACCAGCTAGACACGGTCATTTATGTCACACATGTTCCTACCTAACATGCCAGCACATAGCGCAGCTAGCACAAGCTGACATCGAGCTTGAATCTCAACATTGATGATGATGTTGAGAGTGAGGAGGCCCCATTGGATGTAAAATTATATACTAGAGTTATGCAATTTCTATGTGGTTGGGGTCCGGGGTGAACGGGCACCTCACATCTGGTATAAGATCTTCTAGTTATCTCCCTCACTATTGTTTAAACCTTTCTATAATATCAGGCCAAGACTTATGTAGGAGTCATTATCCATGAGGGAAGGTTAGGATTATGAAGTAGCCCTCATCTTACTATCGCTCTCCACGCTAAGAGATACCTTTTGTTTTAGAGATCTCTTGTTTGGAAAGATATCATGGCCCTCCCATTAATCTAGGGGCACTATTGTACCCTTAAAGTCTATTTGGTATCATTGAGGGTAGCAAGCGGAAACATTGGGCTTAAAGATATGGATGTGAATGTGATGATGTAGTTGGATCAAAGAAAAATATTCAGAGAAGGAATCTGGTGGACCAAGTTTAGGGGTTATAGGCGAATCGGAATTAAAGAATAGGAGAAGCAAGAGCAAAGGGAATACATGTTGAATTAAATCAGGGATCAAGAGGATGTCAAGATCAAGAGGAATAGACAAATCTAGCTCATATGGAGAAGGTTGATGAAGAAGAGGAAGTAGAAGAGGGTGAAGTTCAGAGAAATGCACGTGTTGCATCAAATCTTTATATCAATCTTGGGCAAAATCAAGGAATAGGAAGAAGGAACAAGGATTTTAAAGATCTAGCAGAGGAGGTAGTCTTAAAATGGGTATTCAAGAGAGCTCGTACTTCTGAGTATCAATGCCAATGGTGGATGTGTAATGATGCTTATGGATGCCGATTGAAGGGTGGACATGCATAATGTGGCTTACGATTGGGTACATTGTTGTTATCCTTTGTTTCTTTGAGCCTATTGATAAGACGCGTTGATAATTTTGAGGGGGAAGGAATGATGAGAAAAATGTCTTCCCTTTGAAATGAGCTTAGGGTGAAGGCATGCATCATGGTGGCAAACCATCTTTTAGTGTAAATCTATGCATGGTACACAAGGAGTGGGTTCATCTTCTAGCGTGTATGAAGAAATAATATCTCAATCAAGGCTACCTGTGGCAATGGGCATTTTTATTGGCAATACAAATGAGGGTGATCATGCTAATAAGAAGAATCATACCATCATGTTCCATGGGATGAAATCATTATCAAATTCCTTCTTCATTAAAAAATCAAGACAAAGGGAAACATGTGACCTATGATTTCACATGCATGGATGACACAAATACCTTCTACAAGGATGCATTTGGACAACACTAATGAAGAGACAGATGAGTTTAAAGTCAAAGACAAAGTAGTTCTCACGCGTGGATGATCTTCTTGTGAACTTAAGGATGCAAAGTACTTCTCTAAGATTAATTTGAGGTCAGGGTTACCATCAAATTAGAACGAAGGAAGGTGATGAGTTCAAACAGCTTTTAGAATGAAAAGAGGGCTATTTCATTTCATGGTGATGCCATTTGGTTTGATGTAATGTGCTTGCTACTTTCCAAGCATTGATGAAGAAAGTACTACAACCCTTCCTCTTTAAATTTGTATTGGTGTCCTTTGATGATATACTCATCTAGCAAGAATGAGGATGAGCATTTGTTGATGCATGTTAGTGAAGTTCTTAAGGTGTTGAGAAACAACCACTTGTATGCAAAACAAGAGAAAATGTACTTTTATGGCTCAAGAGAAGTGGAGTATCTTGGTCACATTTTGAGAAAATAAGGCATCAAAGTGGATCCCAAGAAGGTTGAATGTGTGAAGAAGTGGTCTACACCTACTATGTGACTTAACTAAGGGGTTTTTTGGTTTATCTTCTTATGTAGAAATTCCTGCCCCTCTTACCGAAAAGGTTAAGAAGGAATCCTTCTATTGGGATGCAATAGAAAGAGCTTTGAGGAGCTCAAAAGGATGCCCAATTTAGCCCCTATTTTGGTTTGTCTGAACTTCTGTAAGCTATTCACCGTGAGGGGCTGTTGCATGTGGGAAAGGAATTAGGGCAATTTTATACCAAGATCATGGTGTGGTTGCTTAAGTTAAATGAGAAGGAAATGCAAGGGGGGTTTTTCTGGTGAGCATTTTCTAGCGAGTGCCTTTTGGGAACCGTGCAAGCGGATTCCAAAAAGTTTCCCTCCCCTCTCCATTAAGATAGAGCCGGGCAAAGAGAGTTGGAGAGAGATTCGTGACATAATTATTTGAGAGGGAGAGGCCGAGAGGAGAGAGCCAGAGGGAGTGAAAAAGAGAAAAAAAATGACATCATCACATCTTCTATATCGAGATTATTGCTTCAAAGTGAAAATAAAACCAAGTTCATTCACGTACAACTTCCAAATACAAAAATGTGAAAACCATCATCTTTACTACCATGGGCCTTACTTGTCCTCCGAGGTGAAGGCACAAAGTAACAGCATTTGTACCCTTCCACTCTTCCTCTAGCAAGACACGCTCAAATGATTCATCAATAAACCATGGGCTCGCCATATCACAATTAAGCCCACCACTTTGGTGGTCTTCACTTGAGAAATAGCATCATCATTACTAGGAAGTGGAAAGGATGTAAGACGATTTCATGCTTGTGCACCATCTACAGTCTTTTGCTTGACCTCCACATTGGTGGCCTCCCTGGTAATACGTGCAGCAACAACTTTAATGACAATATTTAATGAGGCCATCATAAACAATACGAAGGAGGGTTTAGGGTGGTGTACTCTATTAACAAGGCTTGGTAGCAATGGTGATTAACAAAGTGCTGTGGAGCTTATCTCTGTATTTATAATAGTGGGAGAGATGTACTCTGCTTTTGCAAAAAACAAAATAAAACGCATTTTTTCTTTTTTTAAGGCCAATAATAAAGGCATCTTTCCTCGAATTTCTACACCATAATAATTAAGGCATCTTTTTATACTTTTTTAGGGAAGAGCGAGTATGTATTGTTTTTTTTAAATACATGCAATTTTAGATAAGGGGTTGTGAGCTTTGTGAAATACCTTGCCTCCCTCTTCTCTCTCTAGCTCGCTGTTCCCCTCTCATTTCCCTAAGATTTCTAATTGTTTAATGCGAGTAATGTGAATACCATTCCTACCATGTTCTACAATAACATACCTACTTGAAAATACTACACCAAGGTTACAAAAGTCCCAAAATACTACAGGACAAGTGATATTCCATGCATTCAATTGTTTAAATTATGGTAGGAGTCTCCTACGAGACAAGGCATTGCAAATCTCCAAGTCGTCCGATAGGATAGGTTGGTGGATGAACATATTCTAGTTCGGGCTTAAGCCTAGCATATGCAAATAAATGAAGTATAAGTGCTCGAATGCAAGATACAACTTCTTCTTGGATTCTCTATTTGAAAAATCTGGATGCGTAAAACACATTTTGTCTTTCACATGCACATCATATTTTCCCACATGTGCATCATCCCCATGCGATTCAATCTTAAAAACTTCAGACTTGTGCTCCAGTTTCTACACTTCTTCTACCATTTAAGCTTTTATTTTCAAAGTGGCCTTTATTATTTTTGTTGCTTCCTCTGATATTGACATGTGGTACTTGACTCTCTTATGTGCCTGAGCCACTTGCCTCTGTGTTAGTACTGTATCCATATGGTGGTTTTTTGGAAGTTGCTGTTGTAAAGAACCTTGTAGCACTCCTCGTCTGTAAGGTTAGTTCCAATAGCAACTCGCCATATCTTGGGTGGTGGATTGGGCTTGGGGTCTATGTTGGTGTCCCCAATATAGCAATGAAGCACGTGGTTAGGGCAAAACCACATCCATTGTCTAATGAGACCATTAGTGTGCTTGCGATGGTCTTCAAAAGATGGTGCAGGCACACCCTTCGCAGATATGGCCATGTGTTGTCTAGACCTCTTACCCCACGAGGTGTTCCACTGCGTGTGACCTTGCTGCCAATGCCTGTCCTTCAGATTTCCCACATTGCTTCATTCACCTTGTGCTTAATGACACTAAACTCTATGACTTTTGCTATTCTTTCTGGAGTATTGATTGTATCATGTGCTCCTTAAAAATGATCTTCCATGGCCTCCCAACATACTTGTGGTCTCGTACATGTGCGTTATACTTTGGTTGATGCGTGGCCTCATCATCAATATCAATGACCATAGCGGTGGCTGGTCTCTTGTGACATGCACTTTCTTTGGGACTACCTACGCGTGGACAATGTAATCCATGTAGGCAGTGCCACGTGTAATGCACGTGGTCGGGCATTACATGTGGTGCCAATGAATCACTGCCACATGTAATGACCAAGCTCGGGCATTACATGTGGCACTACCTATGTGGATAGTGCAGTCCATGTACGCACGCCACGTGTAATGCTCAAGCTTAGGCATTACATGAGGCAGCGCCGCATGGCATGTACGCATGCCACGTATAATGCTCAAGCTTAGGCATTACATGAGGCAGCGCCGCATGACATGTGCATGCCACGCCGTGGTGTATGCCATGCGGTGCATGCCATGCTGGCTTTCACTGTCTAACGTCTTTTTAAGCCTTTGGACAATGAAAGCCAGCCTCACACCTGGCCTCTCCCTCAACGAGCCCTCCCCCTAAACTCTAAACCCGTGTTAATAGCTTTTAATAACTGTGCTAATAGTTTTTAATAGCTGTTGTTGTTAAGTCCTAAATTCTAAACATGTGTTCATAGTTGTTAATAGCTATGCTAATAGCAAGAGCTAATAAGCATGCTGATAGCTGTTGTTAAGTGCTAACAGCTTTTTTAATAACTATTGTTAATAGTTGTGTTAATAATTGTTGTGTTAATAATTGTAGTAATAAATATGGCACTTGTATTTAAATTTGTATTAAAAGTTAATAACAATTGCTAAATGTTCTCTAATATTTTTTTAGCACTTCACCTAGAAGGGTATCACTTGAAAGTGGTCCAACCAGGTCTGTTTGCATCCCACTCAAGAGCACACTTGAACCAGCTAACCAATGTCAATGAACCTTGGGATGATGTAACCATTGAACGCTCTGCCATGGTTCAAAATGTTGCTAAAAATGTTGGTCTTGATAGCACAGGTAACAAATGGTGGAACCTAACAGTTTTGTTATTGGCAGCCCCAATAGTTGTGTGATGCCTACATGCTGATGTCTGTGTTAGTTGTTAATAGTTTTAGATTTTTTGATAGCTGTTAAATTTTTCCTACTATTTTGGTAGCATTTTCAAGAGACCACTTGATGTTGGTACAGATCGACAAATACCAAGTAATATGGATAAAGCATGTGGAGACACCTTGCAGGATGTCTTGAAGAAGGCAAAGCGATAAAAAGGCGGTGAAGGAAAGCAAGTGCTAAGGAGGCTCACAAGCACCCTCTCCCTCACAATGCATCCTCCCCCTCACAAGATCCCTCTCCCTCAACGCGCCGTCTTCCTCAATGTGCTCTATGCTCTCTCCCTTAATGCCCCATCTCCAAGTACGCCCCTCACACACCCTCTCTCTCAATGTGTCTCTTTGTCCCTCAGTTGAATCCTCAACGCCTCCATCTCTCTCACTCTTGAGTTCTTAAACCTCTACGTCTACAAAGAAAATGCCTCCCTGTACGTGTTTGCAATCTAAGGGCATCCAGATGAGATCGCAGTATCGTAGGAAGTGGGCATGTCACAAGTTGCCACATCAAGCGATGTAACCAACACATGTGCATTGTAGTTGTTTGTGAGGCCTACTCTTATAACGCCCACCAACAATCGTGTTGCTAGTAGTAGCACCACGATTGCCGAAGAAGAGAAGTCCAAAAAGGAGAGTTTCAGCCAAGTGGTTGATCGACACATCTCCACGAATTAGGTGGAGGACCACTTGGTTGATAATCATAACCGCCTTCCTAGAGTGCCTCTTTGTTGCCTCCTTGCAAACCTGGCAATCCGTACGAATGAGGATTCCATCAAAGGGTTAATTAAAAGAATAAAAGAGAGCACATACTAGACAATGGCAGCGTTCATTATGTCTGAGGATTTCCCTGGCCAAGAGCCCTTTTCATTCGATCGTCGACGAAGTGTAGTCGGTCATGACCTATCATTGTCAGCAGGGTTTGACACGATAAAATAGAGCAGATGGAAGGATGGCAACACATGGTTTTGGGAAGATTTTTGTTGTTTGGGATGGCAACCATTGACTCAAAGCATGGTAGGAATGGGCAAAAACCACTCGAGTTGAAAGAGAAAAGGTTCCCAAGGTGATTTGTAGAGTGGTTTGATTCCTTGAGGAGGAGGAGGTTGAGTTCTTATTGGTGCTACACATGATAAACAAGCAAGTGGATTTTATGTTATTTTTTTATAATTCAAATGAACAAACATCTTCTATGTCATCATATACCTTATTTATTATGCATGCAAAATTTCTAGTGTCACTACTATTCATGTGCCAAACACAATGGCACATGATATATTTATGATGGAGCATATGGGCCTTGCTGATCCACAATCGTTGTTGTCAAAGTTTAGTGACGCGGATCGTGCATGGGCCGAGAAAGCTCTTACTTATCGGGGACCTAACAGATTAAAGTGGCTGAAGCTTCCCATGGTAGTTTGTTTTTTGGGAGTTTAAAGTTGCTATGTTGATTAAATACAAGAGCAAAGAAGGGCAAGAAGCCTATCACTGAGCAACAAATCGACCCTCGAGAAGAAGAAGGACATGAAATCAAACAAGGAGCCTCCATCATCCAACTACCATGATAGCAACGCCCAAAGAGGTCACGACCAGAGTGGGAAGGGGATGACATTGATGAGGATGCTGAGGATAGCGACTCTGAGGATGTTAGAACATGAGTCCCATGCACGGGGTGTTGAGCAAGTGAGCTTGCATGGTGAGAGAAAAGAGTAGGGGTCACAGAGTTCAAAAGAAGATGACGTAGCCCTGTTGGGATCCAGTAATTGAACTTAACATGTTTGGCTTTTAACATTAGTTCATTATTTGAATAATAGTAATAACATGTATTTGGTCTTGTGTAAATGAAGACTTTTGTTCACAAGTGGTAGACCCTCTCCGCTTAGTTCTCAACTCTAACTTTGATCACCTCTGTCTCACACTTTTGGGAAAGCGAAAACACAGGTATGATCTCTAACCCGTGCTAGTGACTCTCTCCATTCATCATCATTATATAGTTTGTAGTCCACTTATATGCTTTGTTGTTCCAGGAATCTTGTAACATTGCAATGATTCATGGGATCTTTGATGAGGTGGGGAACCATGGACACATTCGATAGCCTTGAAGGCATGTGCTTGGTGTGGGTTGATTTTCCAACAAATCTAGTGCTCTCCAAGAATGAGGTTATGGTTCCTTGATGGAATGTTTTTAGGGAGGTACTTGTGAAGTCAGCTTTTGTAGTTGCTGCTCTGCAGAATTCCTACATGCCAATGACACTATGGTGTGTACTCTACGTGCGTAGCACTTGGGGATTGCTATGCGAGAGGCAAGGACTTGGAACTTCACATTGCAAAGGACTTTGTTCTCGCACTTCTCGTGATACTTGTATGTCAGGTCAGAAGATGGCCAGGAAGAGGTGAGTGAAGGAGTGGTTTTTATTAAAGTGAAACTTAATGATTTCCCTAGCGTACTTAGAAGTGTGTGCACATAGGTTACTATTTTGGTCTCAACATACATGGGATGATTGGTTGGCTCGTGATAAGTTTTCTTATAATGGTTCTCATCATGTGAGTCACCATTTGAAGTATTGTAAAGGTACAAGATCAATGTACCAATGGTGGTCATCAAGCAAGAGGGTGGAAAAGATGCAAGAATTGCTTCAACAATGCAAGAATAATATTAAGAGGCCACAAGAAGGATGAAACGCTTTGAAGATGATCATAAAAGGCCATTGGAGTTCAAGGAAAGGGATTACGTAGTCTTGAAAATCCCTAAATCAAGATATGGTTCTCTCAAGGCAACACTAACACTAAGTTGGCTCATTGCTATTATGGTCCATACAAAGTTTTGAGGAGAGTTGAAGAGATTGCATACTAACTATTGTTTCTACCAACTACCAAGATACATGACGTATTCCATGTGTCTCATTTGAAGAGTTATGTTGGACCAAAGGTACAAATTTTTTATGAGCTACCACTAATGGATGAAGAAGGAAGGGTTGAATATGTGCTAGAGAGAATAGCAGGCAAGAAAGAAAGAGTGTTTCACTATGATTGAGTATTTGATCAAATGGCATGGATTACCTCTTGAAGAAGCTTCATGGAAACCCAATTCTATGCTGGAAGGGTTTGAAGGCTTTTGAGTGAATATCATGAGAGATATTGATGCCAAATGAAAGCTATTTGCTGCTGGAAATTACTATTATGATAGTTTTGGAGGCCTCATAAGTGGAAGACTGCAACAATTACATATTGATATGGGGAATCATTTGGGAGATGATTTAAGAGAATATTGTAAAATTTTTGGTGTATGGAAGACATGCTTTGATGGATAGATTTGGAGCCATGTACATTAAGGCGCCATGACATGATATATATGACTTACATGGTTATTGGGTTTGCATTCCATCTCGTGAGATGAATATTCATGGTTTTGAGAGGATAAAACCAATAGATGGGGATGGTTTGTAACATGGTTATTCTTATTTTGTATATACTTATATGGGTCAAAGGCATGGGACATGAGGTATTTTCAAGACAAAGATCCTTATTACCACTAACAGTAGTAGTGAGATCAATCTCACTAATACCTTTGACAGGATAACATACATTATAAGCACACATAATAGTGTGGCCACTGTGCATTCTCCAAAATTTTGACCAAACTTCTTTGAGAAGTTATGTGCTTAGAAGCACCACTATCAAGAAATCAAGTGTCAGAGTGACATTTACACTGAGACATGCATCTTGTTCAAGATTATAACTGTAAATAGCCATAAGTGAGAAGTCTTAATGAATAATTACATTAGTTAAGTTATTTTTCTTAGAACTCTTATGTCCAGAGGTAGAATTGCTAGAACCTTCATTGGATTTCTTCTTCTTCTTTTCTTTATTTTGAAGTTTAAAGTAGTTGTCAATTGCTTGGCCAGGCTTTTTGTAATACTGGCAAAAGTACCTTCTTTGGCTATTCGAAATCACCTTCTTTAGCCTCAAAAGTTTTTTTGAAATTGGTCTTCCGGCTGAAATTTCTCGCCCTTTTCTTTAGTTGTTGCTAAAGCTTAATCATTGTTAGAACTCTAAGAAACATCCTCCTACGATGATAGTAAGCTTACAAGCTCTTGATAGGTAAGAGGGGCTGCATTGTCTCTCAACAAGAAAATACAGAGGGAAGTATTGAAACCCAGATAAGATTTAGGTAAATAATTATGGGTGATGTTAATCATATCTTTTTTAGGAATGACTTCATCAATATTGAGAAGTTATTCTCTCAAGTCCTATAGTTTTGCTAAACGTTCATTCATGAAACTCTTTTCTTGCATATTTTCATTGTTAAGTTACCTTCTGGGATAGCAAATCCTTGCATCATTTTTAGCCTAATATATAAATTCTAGAGTGTTCCAAGCAAGCATGAATGTTCTACAAGAGAGAATGTGTGAAACAACATACCTTTAACTGACAAGGTAATTAATGCCAAAGCTTGAGGATCATGTGAATCCTATTTTCTTTAGTTAACAGTAATTTGAGGAAATTATTTTTGGATCTGTTGGCCTTGACCCCTTTGAGGAGTAGCAGAAGCAATTGTGCCAGGCTGAGGGTCATCACCGTTGGTATGTCCCCATAGGCTTTTTGTAACTAGGACATTTCTGACCATAAAACTCCATAGGAAGTAATTTGACCCATCTAATTTATGCTTTTTGAAAATAATACTAAACAAATCATTTATAGAGTTGTTTGCCATACCTGTCTACTCAAGAATTGAAGAAGGAAAGTTGCTAAAATAAAGCTTGAATTAAAGTCAGCACTAGCTCTATTGATGAACTCTCTGAAAAATCTCAATTAGATCCTTGATTGAATTCTCCGATTGATGAAGAATTGCTGATTCGAGAATGTGAAATGGAAGATTGGATCGAATGAACAAGGAAAAACGCCGCGTTGAACTATAAAATTGGTGGAGATGTGGATGATTAGAGGTGTGTGATCGGTCAACTGGAAAATACTACTAATGGGGCAATTGGATAAGTAACGATCGTTGATTGAAAAAATTAAATCGGATGATTGGACCGGTTGATTGAAGAATACACGATTGAAAAATTATAGCAATTGCCCTATGCAACAAGCTGGAAATTGGTGAACCAGTGCAATTGAATGATTGAAAAAGCTAGCAGTAGACTGTAGAATGAATGATTAATGTGAACGATTAAAGAAGTTGATGATTAGAGAGGTCGCTAATTATTTAGGCCAATGGTTATGAAAGCTAAATGAATAAAATGTTCATGATTGCTCAAATTGATGATTGCAGACTTGTGATTATATAGACGAGCGATTGGAAAAACCTCCTGAGTGATTGAAAAATTGCAAATGATTGTAGATTTTACTTACCACCATGTGTTGCACTATAATAAAGTGGTGGAAAATGATGTAATCCTTGATGGATCTCTCTCATCGACAAAAAATGATAAGTTTCAATTAATGGATGGAAATGGACGTTGTAATTGATGGAACTACAATGGACTGCACAATTACACTATAGTCAATTGTTATGTAGTTGTTGATTGTAGAGTGTGTTTGTTATGGCTCACCCTAACCCCCCTGCTGAAACACATCCAACAAGAGATTACTTGGTAAACCACAAATGTCATTGAGGATCTTTCCAATGGTCAAGCTCATGACCCTTGAGGTGAGGTCTCCAAGCTCTACAACTCCTTGAGAAGCAATTTCACTATGCTTGTGAGCATTGTCACATTGCCGCATTGCACTACAGGTACTCGTCTCTCCTCATACCTCATATCACTCACACACACTCAACATGCGTAATTTCACTGTGCCTGTGAGCATTATCACACTGCTGTGTTGCACTACACGTACTCATCTCTCCTCATACCTCATATCACTCACACACACTTACTAGAATACATCAGAGGAGAGAGATTAGCAAGAGGATTAGCAAGAGCAAGACTCTATTGCACAATGGGAGAGTATATTGTAGTATGAGAGAAATTCACTTATATACATGGTCATAAGTGTTCACTCACTTAAACTGTGGCCGGATGGGAACTTTAGGCTCATAAGAGACCTAATGCTACTCTCATAATATATCCAATGAAGTACATCCCTTGGGACTTCATTCTAACTTACTACCACATGCTCTTGAAAGCGGGAATCACCTTAAGTATTCCACTGGAGCATTAGGGGTGCATGTCCAAGTTGTAGATTTGGACACCATTGCTTCATATCTTGAATGTATGACCTTTTGGTGTATCTACCTTGACTCCTTCATGTAAGATAATGGTGGTAGCTCTTGTTAACCCTAGGAATGGGTTGACATTTCCCCCTTCCTGATGGTGATCACGTCCTCGTGCGATCGCATTGTTGAAGACTTTTTTGTGGGGAGAATTGATAAGCTTGAAGATGGCTTTGATGTTGAGTGCCTTCAATGGTCTTTGTTCCTCTGGAAAGAATAAGAAAAGCTAGTTAGTGAATGAAAAGGTTAGTGGTTTATTGGGAATTCCTAAATGGGATGGGGTTTTTTTACAAGTGATTGCATTTTTATATTTGTGTGAGTATGTTTTTTTTTGGGTTTTTTGCTCACTTTGTTTATAAGCAAGGTTACATGTGATTGTGTTAGTGGGGATGCCAAGAGATGTTAATACTGGGAGAGAAGAGAAGGAAGGATCCAGAGGAACGTAGACATAATCATTAGAACGAGATGGTAATTCTCAGTTCCTCATTTGATTCAGTGAAGTGGCATCATTTGAAGAAATTGGCCTTCGATGATATCCCTTTATGTGGCAGGATTCTTGTCAAATGTTGTTGAGTAGGACCTATTCTTACATGCTTCTTCCCATGTGCTTTTTATATTCTTATGTATATTTAAGTGCTCTTATGAAGTAGATATACATGAAGTATAAGAAGTGAGTCATATAGACTCTTATTTAACTACTCTGTGTTGAAGTAGTCACTTGTTGTTTGTAAGGATTGAAAGAATTACGTCAACGTGCGGGGCTAATATGGATGTCTCCACCACTAAGGATTGGAGATCATTGATTTGTGAAGATGGTAGTATCATTTGGAGAGGTTTGTAGTTTGAAGGAAAATTCCAGGCGATGGGTTATACCATTGACCAAGCTTTCGCCCACCGTGGCTCCCCCATCCAGAGATGTATCTAGAAAGTTGTTGATGGTGGGACTATGGTACAATTATCCTCCAATGCATGAGTATGGATATGTACTCATGGAGCACCTACTACATTAACTTAGCCAAAAGAATAGTAAGCTATAAGCTTAACAAAAATGGAATGGCTATTTAAGATCCTTGGGAGTTGTTTGTGATATTCTACCACTTTTAGATAGGTCATATGTGTGACTCTCTTGTAAATATATATATATTGGGACGTGAACCCTTAAGGCGTGAGAGTGCAAAAACGGTTTACGATGTGAGCCACGTGGCTCAAGCGGATTTTTTTTTACGAGCAACAAGTTCTTGTGGCTACTCTCCTTTTTGAGGGAATAGATTCTGATGTCTATCGCGTAGCTTCTACATTTACACTTCACATCCAGAGGGGTGAAAAGAGCATTGTGAGTTTGTCTTTGATACGCTCATAAGTCTCCTTTGCAGACATGAAAATTGATTCTTGAATTTTTGGCTCAAATGTTATCGAGGTGGTAGGTAAGATTACTGGTGAATTACCATTGGGGTTGCTTGAACACATAAGCTCTTGTGTAGGTGCTGAATGCACAAGAGTGGTTGAGTGATTTTCTTAGTATTGCTTGGGCCTCCATTCTTGTCGAACTTTAGATGAAGCTATTTGGGTTAAAGTTGATAGTAGTGAGGCCATCTTCACTTTGTTTGATTTTGGCAACTATATGATGGGATTACGATCGTAGTATGGTGAAACTTTTGACCAAGAGTAGGACAACCACAAAGGAGCAACAAAAATTTCAAGACGAGCTTTCTAATTTTACGAAGTCCATGGTTGATACATGGGGTGAAACCAACATTACACACTACATGGTAAACACATTTGCTCCTTTCTACTGGATATTAAGAAACAAGTATGAATAACGACTGACTCTCTTAATTTTTTTGCAGCACATTCTTTATGCTCATGGTGCATACTTCATGAATGAGTATGGCTCTTTGGACATGTGGAGCACAAAAGAAATGGAGAAATCTCACCATCAAGCTAGAGGAGTATATTTTAAAAACACCCAGCATGGAGGAGGGAAGACTCATACAAATTACCTCAAGGAGATGTTTTAACTGGTTTTACAGATACACTTTTGGGCAAAAATTATCCATGGAAAGATCACGTATGAGTAATCTAGCAAGGGCAGCATGAAATAATGCCAAACAAAGAAGATCACTAAAGTGGAAAGCTGCAACAGGACCAACATGTCATGCAGCAAGGAGATCTTCACGAAGATGCATAGGAAGAATTTGGAAGTAGAAATAGCACTTTGAAATTGAAATATTTGGAATAAAGTTGTAAACATTTTTGACTTAGGAAGTAAACATTTAGAAGAAAGTTGTAAAGCTTTTTGACTTGAAAATAAAAAATAATTGCACCATTTCATTATATTGAAGATTTACAGTGAAAATATTTACAATGAAAAGAGCTAATTGCTCTTGAGTCTCTTCTCTTCTTGCTCCCCCTCTTTGGTACGCATTTTCCCTCTATAACACAAAAACCTCTTATGACTATAGCCCTTGAGTGACTTTACATCCTCCACTCCTGCACCTAGGACATAGCTTGAATAACATAGAAAATAACATAAAAAATAACCTGCTCGAGAAGGCCAAAAACCAAGGCCGTATCCAAAGATACGGATGGCAGCACACTTCTCTATAAGCATGACTTTATGTATATTATAAGGTATAAATGCATACCCTGTATACCTAGATTGGGCTTTCAGTGTAAGGAGTGGAATCTCTGCATCCCTGGAGTACTTGCTATGATATATAATAAATATATTTTTGTCGATAGAAGAGACGTAGTGTGCAAGAGCGGCATCTTGCCCAACTCTTGCGTAGGACCAGCACCACCTCGTCCAAGAAATCCATAAAGAGAAGCTTCATTCTCCTTGGCTTTTTTAAAGCACAAGGACATTGCTTCTGGGACCTCTAAGAAGTTTTATGTCACTTCTGTGTCCAATGCGAGAAATTCATCCTTATGCTCATTCTCTACATCGAGAACACCGGACGCAGCTTCACAACCGTCTACTATTATAGAGCAAGACAGGAATCCTCCCTAAAATTGTAGAGTTTTTGAATGTGGGAGAGGAGGAGGTAATACTTCCCATTAATTAGGAAGGATGGTAGCCCAGGCATGACAAAATTGGACATCAATCGTTCCCCATGTACGAATGACGTTCCTTCATCAATGATGGTGGAGGCCTTAAACTTTGTCACATCAAAATTTGTGTTGAGAAGTTCCTCCTCCTTCTCGGACAGAAGGTCCAGGACCTCTTCTTTTGCAGAGACTGAGCACTTAAAATAAAGGACTGTTCTGATTTATTAGTCCTTCCTTTGAGCTCATCTTTTGTGTAATCCTCCTTATCAACATGAAGAAAGAGATAGGCAACAAACCCAAAATGATATTCTAGCAACCTGCATTTCCTGCCATGCACTGGGCACATGTCAACACAAATCTTGATATGTTGATCATCTGAGTAAGTGTCTAACCTCTTCGACTTGATTGAATTTTGAGATGAGGTGACTGTGAGGCTTGACATGTGGACATACGTAATGGACCCATAAGAGAAGGTCCCTCCACCGACCAACCTGCAATAGTCTATCCACTCTCCCTCCAGGGATGTCCTTGCCATGTCCTTGATAATCTCCTCCAGACTGAAAGGAACGTTGAACATAGGCTCTACATGGCAAAGGGATTTCTCCTGCCCAGCCCTCCTAAGCAAATCAAAGAGATTCTCTATGGTGCTAGGCTCGTCCTTAATCTCCTCCAGCAATAAATCATCCACATCATCTGCAGCATTGTACAAGTGAGAACCCTTAACCTCCGTCTCTGATCCAGGTGAAATCTGTTCATCGTGCGATAAGGGGAAAGCAACGACGTAAGAATGCACCTATTGCACCGTGGATGGTATGGCCGTGAAAAAAGCTGACTCACACCGTGGACGATATGGAAAGCGAGAAAATTTCAAGTGCAGAGAAAAGCAGAAAAAAACTCGCACCATCTTTATATAGGTCAAATAATAGAGCTGACATCACATGATTAAGGATCGAATGCCACATGTTGAAGGGCTTATGTCATCGTCGATTCACGAATTGCCACATGTGTAGGGCTGATGTAGTCAACGCATGATTGCGTTTTGCTTTATAAAAAGGAGGAATATTTTCTTTTCCACGCTTTTTTCTTCCATGGTTTTTTTCATGATTTTTTCCAATTGCATTTCTCCACACTTTGCTCGTGTAGCTCGCTGAATCCATCCATCCCAGCCCTTGTTTCAAGCGCTTGTAAGTTTTTCTCTCTTCCCCTTTTCTTTCGCTGATTTCGTTCACGGGGTGCGATATGGCAGTTCTCCATGTTTTCGAATCGACATATCGCTCCGTGTGGACGATTGGGTGAATTTTATTAATAAGTTCTCTCTTCCCCTTTTCTTTCGCTGATTTCGTTCTCACGGTACGATATGGCTATTCTCCATGTGAAATAGAATCGACATATCGCTCTGTGGGGACGGTTGGGTGAATTTTATTGATAAGTTCTCTCTTCCCCTTTTCTTTCGCTAATTTCATTCACGATGCGATATGGCTATTCTCCATGTGAAATCGAATTGACATATCGCTCCATGGACGGTTGGGTGAAATTTATTGATAAGAGATTTTGTTCATGGTGTGATGCATCTATTCTCCATGTTTTCGAATTGAAATATCGCTCTGTGGACGGGTCTGAAAATTTTATTGATAAGTTCTTGTTTCGTTCACCGTAGTGCGAAAAGAACGTTGGTCTAGATTTGGATTCTCCTTATCGCGCAGTGGATGGTGGTCATGTGACTTAGCTAATTACTCTGCCTTCTCTTTTCTAGTATTATAATGGCGCACACAAAACAGATCGTCAGGAGAGTTTCAGTGCCAGAGCCAGATCCAGCGCCCGATCTAGTTCCGGTTCCAAATATTCCAGAGAAAATTCCAAAGGACGTCTTAAGTGAACCTATGCTTCCTGATGTCAAACCCAGCACCAGCACGAACATTTCAAAGGCTAGGGTCACTTTGCAGAGGCAAAGAAAAATGTTTGCAGAGATAAGGTGCAGGCAGCTGTCAATCTCCTCATCCCCAAAGCTCCTTTCTTGAGGATTGTCAGATCCATAAGCGACAAAATAAAGTGGAAAGGTTACTTTAAATGGCAGAGTAGCACTCTCGCATGTCTTCAAGAGTCATGCGAGGACTTCCTTATAGACTGATTAAATGATAGTAATATTTGTGCTGTCCATGCTACCTGCATTGGGACCCAACAACTATTCTTTTTCATCCACCGCTCATAATAGAAGCATATGTGTAGTGTGGCACGAGCTTTGAGATACCGAAATGAGACACTAGGTCCTACTATATTGCACTTGAATGTGTCATGCTTATGTATCCCTTCTACAATCCTCCACTGGTCTCCAAGCAAGGCTACCATGTCATCACCTAATACCTTCTTGCACACAAACATGGTAGGTGTTTGTGAGAAACAAATTTAATTGAACATCTTGGCAAAAAGATGTATTGGGCATACCCAACTAAGACTCACAGATCGAGAGGGCTTTGCAAACTTCAAAGACCCTTGTATATCACAAAGCATCTTTGATTTCATGACCATTACAGTCCAAGCATCTGGAATTGGCCATTCTATAGAAGATAGGGGTGGAGATGTGATTATCTGTAGCTTACCAAACCCACCGTCCTCCTTTGGCACCAAATACGAGTGCCGGTAAAAGAAGACCTTTTCCTTAAAAAGTTTTGCACTTGTTTTACAAGAAAACATTGCCTGACCAATGTCTGCATGCAATGCGGTAAGGCTTTCCAATGGCTGCTCCTCTACCATGTTTGAAGGAAAAATATATGCAAACAAGAAATAAGTTGACTTAGATTCAAACATCTCTGTCAGAAAATCTCACATGCCCCTTTCTACCTGCGATACTTACAATTGTATGGAAATCGAGTTTGTTGGCAAAGATGGATATCTCGTGCTGTGTAAACATGTTGTACCACTAGTTTTCCATTGCTTGCCTTCTTGAAGCCTTGTAAACGACCTTTCCAATGGTGCTACTGTACATTTCGGCGTCAAACTCGGTGAGGCCGGATTGCAGCAAGCTGTAGATAAACCCAAGCGCTCTTACGAAATGCCTCTCCCACCCAAGCACCATCATCGTCCTTCTTGTTGTGCAAGGATATCTCCTCAATCTCGTCTTCTTGGTATGGCCATATCTTCTTGGTGTGAACATATCTTCTTGGAAGCTAGAGTAGAAAGGTTAGATTTAGAGTAAAAAGGAAAGAGATGTGCAGACTAGGGTTTTACGGGACCTTGAAGATGAAAGAGATGGAGCTCCGAGAAGGGAGGGAGATTAAGATGGAGGAGAAAGTTTAGGGTTTCGGGCTTTGATGGTTTCATTAGGGTTGGGAAAATGAGATAGAGATAGAAGAGAAAGGGAGGAAGAGTTTAATTTGGATGTTCAAGAGGGAAAGCGGACTTGAAAATGAAATTTTTAATTACAATGAAATTTGAGATGGGTTTTTGGGGGGAAATGTGAGTTTTGGCGGGATCTCAAAATTTTTAAAATTTTAAGTATTTTTTGAGCCACGAAAATGGTGGGACCATAACTACCTAAACCCCCTACTTTTTAAAGGGACAAATGTAATTATTAGTACTGAAAGCCTAGTTCCCCTCCCTATAGCCTAGCCTCCCTCCCTATATTCAAAGGAGACTAAATGTGTACAATCCTCTATTCCTATTGGTCCGTTGCTAATTACTTTCATTAGTAAAAGGCCCAAACGATGATTCCTTCAAGGTCATTAGGAGTAACCTAGAACTCTCATTCTATCCCCTCAAAGACGATAGTGAAATAACCCTAAATTTCCATGTATTCCCCACTAGCATCTATCACATCCATGTGTCTAGGGGTGATTGCGGGTTGTCCCAAGGATACCCAAGTTTTCCCGGATAAGATGTGATTGGCTTTAAGACTAATTCACTGCTCTTTTCCATTCAAAATTCTTTCGGATAAGATGTTGTGACGGGCTTCAGGAATAATCACTCCTCTTTTTCATTATTTTTCCCAATCAAATCCAGCCAAACTCACATCCATATCCATATCCACATCCACATCCACATTCACATCCATACATCCACATCTACATACATACATCCATTTTCACATCCTCATTCATACATCCACATCCACATACATACTCCCATTCACATACATACATCCACATCCACACTCCCATTCACATCCATACATCCACTTCTACATGTACACATCCACACTTCCACATTCACATTCATACATCCACATCCACATCCACATTCATTCATACATCCAAACATCCACTTCTACATACATACATCCATTTTCACATCCTCATTCATATATCCACATCCACATACATACATCCACATCCACATTCCCATTCACATCCATACATCCACTTCTACATGCATACATCCATTTTCACATCCGTATTCATACATCCTCATCCACATACATACATCCATATCCACATACATACATCCACATCCACATTCCCATTCACATCCATACATCCACTTCTACATGCATACATCCATTTTCACATCCGCATTCATACATCCATATCCACATACATACATCCACATCCACATTCCCATTCACATCCATACATCCACTTCTACATGCATACATTCATTTTCACATCCGCATTCATACATTCTCATCCACATACATACATCCATATCCACATTCCCATTCACATCCATACACCCACTTCTACATGCATACATCCATTTTCACATCCGCACATCCACATTCACCTTCATACATCCATTTCCACATTCCCATTCATATAACCACATATGCCTTCACATTCCCATTCATATAACCACATATGCCTTCACATCTATTCTTTTACATCACATCCATTCTCGCCCTATCATAACCCATATACATCTTATCACATCTTAACTCATCTTGTCACATCCTAACTCATCTCATATGCCTCTTATCACATCCTATCACATCTCATACATCTCTTATCACATCCTATCACATCTCATACACCTCTTATCACATCCTATCATATCTCATATGCATCTTATCACATCCTAACTCATCTTATCAGATCCTAACTCATCTCATATGCATCTTATTACATCTTAATATCTATTTATAGAATACAAGAGAATTCTTATATTTGATATAAGATTTCTTTACACATCTATTTATGCATAAATTCCATTTTAAGGAGAATAACACTTTCGAAATAAAATCAATCTTTTATGCATCTTCCTATGCATAAACTCATTTTAAATGAGAATGACACTTTTGAATTAAAAATCAATCTTTTATGCATCTTCTTATGCATAAATTCATTTTAAATGAGAATGACACTTTTGAATTAAAATTCAATCTTTTATGCATCTTCCTATGCATAAATTAAGAATTAATAACACTTTTTGGATTAATTTAAATTCTTTATGCATCTATCCATGCATAAATCCAATTTAGTAGGAATTACACTTTTAGAATAAAAGAATTTCTCTTATGCATCCTATTTATGCATAAAATCCATTTATGATGAAAATCACACTTTTAGTATAAAAAAATATCTTTTATACATACCTCTATGCATGAAATTCAAATATGATAAAAGTAACACTTTTACATTAAAATAATGATCTTTTATGCATACCTCTATGCATGAAATCCAAATATGATAAAAGTAACACTTTTACATTAAAATAATGATCTTTTATGCATACCTCTATGCATGAAATCCAATTATGATAAAAGTAACACTTTTACATTAAAATAATAATCTTTTATGCATACCTCTATGCATGAAATCCAATTATGATAAAAGTAACACTTTTACATTAAAATAATAATCTTTTATGCATACCTCTATGCATGAAATACAATTATGATAAAAGTAACACTTTTATGTTAAAATAATAATCTTTTATGCATACCTCTATGCATGAAAATCAATTTTGCATAATATAAAAATCAATTTCTCTATGATTACAATGAATATCTTTCAATTAATCTAGGATGATAATTCCTAGAATATGGTAGGAAGTCCTCTTTTCATGCTTTGAATGAAATTATTTTATGTGTAATTTTTATAAAAATTTTGCCATAGCTCCGCTACTATGACTGATAAATCTCAATTTTTCTAAGGGATAAATCTTATCATTAAGAAAATAATTAGAATGATCCCTAATTGGATCATTAATCTATAATGGATTGAATCATCAAATTTTCATGAAATACATAAACTAAAAGCATAGAAAAAAGCCATTAATTTGGCCTCAAGCATAGATTAATCTTGGATTAAGGAAAAGCTTTATGAAAAGCTTCATTTGGATTGAGAATGGGTCATGAGTATGACCATTTCTTGAGTGAGAGAGAGAAATTACATAAAAAACATTAGAATTAAGCATAAATAGAAATTTATGTAATTCTTAACTATCATTAATCAATTAACTTCAATAGCATTCATCAAATTATGTAACTCTTCACTACCATTCATCAATTAACTTCAATAGCATTGAAAAACCATTCTAATTAAGCTTCTCAAGCTTGAGAGGGGTTGAGAAGAAAGAAACATTGAGAAATTATAGAAAAGATCTAAATTCACCATTTACCTTACAAATTGCTTGATTCTTTGTTCACGGTAGAGGCCCCCAACCAATCAATTGGTTTAGTATGTTGATGGAGCCACCAATGGGGATTGAAGAAAGAGGGAAGCTCCAATTTCTCCAATTTGGAGAGAATTTTAGAGAATAGTAAAAATTAGTATTATTTCAGCATAATTCTAATATAGTAAAATTCTCCTATCTTTTTCAAAGGATTCATGTTCTATTTATAGGAGAGGGAAGCTCTAACCAAAGCTAACTGATTTCTAGAATTTTTCAGATTTCAATTTGGTGGACTAGATTTGCACCTAGTTTGGTTCCTTTTTGATTTGCTTTGGTTCAAGAGAGAGGAGAGATAAAAATATCACCTTATTTTTGAGTTTAAAACTCATTCAAGCATGTGAAGTATGCACCTCCTTTAAGGGACTCCCCTTCCTTACATATGTGTCAAAATGGAATCATTATACCCAAAATATCTCATATTTTTGATATTACTCATAGTTTCTTACTAATAAACCTTGTACATATTTAACTCTTCATCTTATGTGAGCATTGAAGGGACTCCCCTTCCTTACATATGTGTCAAAATGGAATCATTATACCCAAAATTGTTGAGATATCGAGCTCGTCTAGTGAGGCGGTGGGCCACTGATAACCCGCCTGGGGGGATAGGCCCCACACTTACACCACTGGCATGGTTGGTGAGATCTTGGGTGATATGCGACCAGTGGGATGACAGGCTATGTGACAGCCATTCTAGAGACTGGCATAGTTATAGCGCCAGCTCATTTAGTCGAGTTCACACTATAGAGAACCCGTGTATGTATTTGGTTGAGTACCTTTCATATTGTGCGTATTCTTATCTTGTATATAGTGTGTTGAGTGTTGAGTGAAGAAGAAGAAGATTTTCAGCCTCTCACCTTGTGTGTTCTCTATTAGGGTTTTGTGAGTGTGTGTGCATGCTTGCAAGAGCTCAAGCTCTCTTCCCCCTGCATCTTTTCATGGTATCAGAACCTGGTTCGTGCTAAGGGCTGAGCTGCAAGCAAGAGAACCACAGGAAGCGGTACGAGGGTAAGAGCTTCAACTACTCTTCCCTATTTGTGTTGGTGACTACACCCTTGTCGGGAGCTCTACGGGAGGCACCGGCAAACGGTCTCTGATTGAGGAGCTTTCTTCGCGGGAGTAAAGCTATAGGGCACGACTAATATTTTCGGGCCGAAAACGCGTTTCAAGCGCGTCTGGACCTCCGTTTTTCAGAAAGCAGGCGATTTCGAGCACTACGGGTAAGTCATCGATTCTCTGCAGAACTTTGTTTTAAGAACTGCAGGAAGACAGATTGACTGTGCAGACACTGTGGGTGCTGCAAAGAGATCTATAGTTGCCATTGGGTGTATGTATGCACATTGAAGTCACTCTTGGTGACATTTGAGAGTACTACAGTACCGTTGTGCAGAAAATACAGCAGTTTGTGCAGAAAAACCAGAGTGCAGTTTCTGGTAAAATTGTGTGTTTGGCAAGATGTCAAATGATGGGATAACTCAGATTGTGGCTGAGAAGCTTGACAAGAATAACTTCCATGCTTGGAGGTTCAGGTTGACGAATTTCCTGATGGGAAAAGGCTATTGGGACTACATAGAAGGTGAGCATGAAGAGGCACCGGAGATACCGCGGATATAAATCCGACTGCTGCAGATGTGAAAGAGTTTAAAGACTGGAACCAAGGAGCCAGGAAGGTTATGTATTGGCTATCCATTAGTATACAGGACACCATGATTGGGCACATTCAGGATGCCAAGTCTCCCAAGGAGGCGTGGGACACCTTGGTAAAGCTTTATGAAACAAATACCAAGGCACGTAAGATACAATTGAAGAATGAACTTCATACTGTGGAGAAAAAGAGCATGTCTGTGAATGACTATGCGTTAAAGATAAAGGGTATTGTGAATCCCTTGCATCTATTGGTGGAAGTCTGTCTACGTGGTCTCGGGCCACAATACAAGGCGTTCAAGACGTCCATTCAAACTCGGGAAAACATTCCCAACTTTACAGATTTGGTGTCTATGCTGATTATCGAAGAGAAGAACTTGGGTGAAGACCAACAGTCTTCACAAAGCAAAAACAGTTCAGAGCAACAGGCCTTCTACACGAGTTCAGGAAGAGGACGAGGTAGAGGAGGCCATGGACGCGGTCAAGGAGGTGGCCGAACAGGTAATTAGAATTATGGCCAGCAGCAGCAGCAACAACAACAGTCCCAGAATCAACAACAACAACAACAACACGCAGGTGGAAGAGGCAAATTCAGAGGCAGGGGGAGTCAAAGAGGCCGTGGAAATTGGCAAAGGCAATATAATGATGCACGTGAATGCTATTATTGTGGTAATTCTGGACATGTGTAGTCAGAATGTTATAAGAAGCAGGCTGACATGTAAAATGGAAAAGTGCAGCAAAACAACTATGCATCCTCAAGCAGGAATAATGAGGATAATGAAAGGTTGTTTGTTATGCAGCATGTTGTGAATGCCATGTCTGAAAATGTTGATGCAGCACAAAAAGATAATGTATGGTATGTGGATTCAGGCGCTTCGAACCACATGACGAGTCATGGGGAGTGGTTCAAGGAGATGAAAAACCCGGAAAGACCAGATTTTGTGGAAACAGGGGATGACACTGCTCATCCAATTGCCCACGTTGGAGATGTGCCATTGTCTATGCAGGATGGCAAAGTGAAGTACCTTGCAGATGTACTTCATGTACCGAACATAACAAAGAATCTGGTTTCAGTTGGCCAGATGATTGAGCAGGGTTTGCAGGTTCGGTTTAACCCTGATGGGTGTTATGTTGAAGATTTTAAAGACAAGTGCAGGTTGGTTGCAAAAGGCAACAAAGTGGGCAGAATGTTTACATTGAATGTAGACATGCCTGAAATGAGTGCTGCGATGTTTGCAAATGGTTCAGGAGTTGTTGCAGACACAAACATATGGCATAAAAGAATTGGACATGTAAATGTGCAGAGATTAAAGTCTATGCAGACAAAAGGAATTGTGACAGGGCTGCCAAAATTTAAAGTGGAAGGTATGCAGAAAATATGTGAAGCATGCCAATTTGGGAAGCAAACAAAGCATGTGTTTCCACGTAATAGATATGTGAGTAGAAATGCACTAGCTATTGTGCATTCAGATGTATGGGGTCCTACGAAGACCATATCTATGGAAGGCTGCAGGTATTATGTGACTTTCATTGATGACCACACGAGGAAAGTGTGGGTATATTTCATGAAGGAGAAGAGTGAGGTGTTCACTCACTTTCAGAATTTCAGAGTTTTGGTTGAAAAGCAAACAGGGAAATATGTAAAGTGCCTAAGGTCAGATGGAGGGGGAGTGTACTTCTCCAATGAGTTCTCTGAATTTTTGAAGAAGAATGGTATTCGGAGACAGTTTACATGCAGATACACTCCGCAGCAAAATGGAGTTGCTGAGCGGAAAAACAGGCACATTGCTGAGATTGCGCGAGCATTGATGGAAGAGAAGAATATGCCGCATTGCTATTGGGCTGAGGCTGTTTCTACAGCAGTATACATCATGAACAGGACTCCAACTGTAGCCATACATGATGTAACTCTAGAGGAGAGGTTTACTGGCAGAAAACCAGATTTGTCTCATCTGAAAGTCTTTGGATGCATTGCATATGTGCATGTGCCAGATGAGCTGAGAACTAAGCTGGATTCGAAAGCTGAAAAATGTGTGTTTATTGGATATTCCCTTGAGCAAAAGGGATACAGGTGTTATAACCCTGCTACACGTGAGTTGAGGGTAAGCAGGGATGTTGTTTTTGATGACATGAGCAGCTGGTATGCTGCTGAAAAAGAAGCTGTTGGGGCTGATGTGAGTGGAAGTGTGGTTGCACAGAATGCAGGTCAGCAATCACAGTCTTTGAGTGGACCAGGAGAGTCCTCATCTAGTGGGTCTGTTGATAGACCATGGAGTGGCAGGCTGCGTCATAATACCAGCCCTGCAAATGTGATTACTACATCACGTAAAGGAAAAGAGAAAGTGGTTGAGCCCCTTGGTATGCCTGACATTTCTGCAGGGCATTCTCATGTTGATGGAGAGTCTAGTGGCTCAGATATGAGCCTTAATGAGGAGCTTGGGATCCCAGCTATGAGAACACCTGGTGTAAAGAAGGCTATGGAAGCCATGAATGAAAAGCTGCGAAGATCAGGGAGAGTGAAGAACCCTGTGCAGAGATTTACATATGATGGTTATGTGGCACATCACTATGCATATATGGCAAAGGTTGTGCAGGTTGTAGAGTCCACATGCATTGATGAGGCTATTGGAAATGTGTGTTGGGAGAAAGCTATGGATGAGGAGATGGATGCACTATATGGAAATGAAACTTGGGATTTAGTGCAATTGCTTGAAGGCAAGAAAGCCATTGGTGGATGCAAGTGGGTGTACAAAGTTAAACATAACAGTGATGGAAGCATAAACAGGTACAAGGCTAGATTGGTAGCCAAAGGATATGCGCAGACATATGGGATTGATTATGAGGAAAATTTCAGCCCAGATGCCAAGATGGCAACGGTGAGAGTTGTGATAGCAGTGGATGGAGAGACGGAAAAAACTCTCTCACTTGTAGCAAGAGTAGTATGATCCACACTTAGCTCAATCCAATGGGATTTGCATCCCTTTCGGAGCTAGGGATTCAACCCGTACCGGTGCACAAAAGCTTATCCATTTGATGGAGAGAATGCTAAGAAAACTACTACTAATGACATAGACTCAACACACACTCAAGCTCAATCTTGCTATTACTCACTCAACTCCACATTCCACTCAACCATACATCCAAACAAGAAGAAAGCTTAGCTATTGCTTACACAAGATCAAAGCATTCTTCATTCTCAAATACTCATTTCCCTAGCATGCACACAACTCTTGAAGCTATCAATAAGAAACATGCACACTAGAGAATTGACATGAGAAGAGAGACAATTCTCAACTCATTGCATTGAACTAACAAAAGAATAGAACTTACAACAATGTAGATGGGGAGAGAGAAGAGCTTGCACCTCTATGGAAGAAGAGGGAGAGCTAGTCTCAAGAGAGCTCAAACATGAGTTTTCCCAATGTGTCCATGCTCTCAAATGAGCCACCTTTTATACAAAAATTCTAGAACTCCCAAAAGTTCCCATGTGGGATTATTGTCAAGCCCTCTCCCACATTCATCTACAACTTTGAACTCTTTTCAAGAGCCCTAAGTGTCTTTTTTGTTGCATCCTTGTATTGATCTTCATTCGTCATGCAACACTCCCCCCTTCCTATTTTGCGCACGTCCTCGAGCGCGGTAGTAACAAGAGCTGCAACAAAAAAAGAATGGATACATTAAAGTCTTTTATTGAAAAAAAAGAAAAGAAAAGAAAAAACCAGCAATGATAATTTCACACGTGAGCATACAGGTGCAAGGCTGATTAAAGTTTTAATGAGTACTAAAATAGGTGAGTAAAGACTAGTCAAAGTGAGACTTAAGTGGTAGATAGTGCTATGCAAAGGCAAGTGTGCTTTGTACACCGCCGGTTATGACCGCAGTCTCAATGTCCTACAAGTATGTAAGTTATTCCTAAGTGGCAAACCTACTCCTAAATATGAGCAAAGGTGATTGGAACTCTCTTTTTTTTTTCTTCTTCTTCTTTTTTTCTTTTTCTTTGATGTGTGTGTGGAAGGTGATAAAGATTAAGGTTCCATCCCAAAGAGACCCAAGCAATGGCCAAGAGACCTCCGCCAAGAGAATCTAAAGACCGCTAAGTATCTCAAGGGCGACAGACCCTTTTTCTTTCTTTTATGACCTAAGGAGTACCCCATGAAGATGAGGGCATCGGTCTCGAGGGCCCATAGTGTACCCCAGAGTCCTACCAACATCTATCAAGGCGATAGATTCCTCAAAGGTCTTTTTCTGAAGCTTTTAGTCACCAGTGTTCACCCCATAGAAACCAAGGCATCGGCCCCAAGGTGCTAAGATAACCCCAGGTCCTACCAAGCATTTCTCATGGCTATAGACACATCATGTCTCAATTCACTTTGTACATATTTTTTTTTAGGGTATAATTTTTTTTATAAACTATTATTACTCCTAGCACCTAGCTCATATCTAAGAGGTAGCTACCACTAGGGATAACTAATATACCTTGAAAGCATAAGAACTTGGCATATTCCCTTGGTATATATCCTACACTGTCTTTAGATAGAAATATCTTTTCCTAAGTCTTCTAAGACTCTAGAATTCACTCACCATATTTTAACAACTAATCAAAAACTTAAACCAGCCAACATTGTGTGAACATGCAAACCATATATTCGAAAGATAAGAACACATAAAGAAATAAAGATTAAGATTTGAATACACTTGTTGTAGTGCCCTGTTGATGTTGTTCGTTTGCATTGATGCATTGCTGATTTTGTGCAGATTGCTCCTCCTCGGTCTTTGTAGGCGTAGCATGTCTCCCCCCTTCCTAATTTGTGTGCACGATAGGTGGACTATTGGGGCGTGTTTGATGCTCTTTTTTAGCGGAGATCTCTGCAAAATTTTTATTAACAAACAAGAAAAGAAAAGAAAATAATAAAATTTGCAATTGGTGCCAAACACCGAATATAGCCGAGGGAAAAAACCCAATGGGAAAAAAGTGCCCTGGCTTGTCGATCTTATTATGGAGTCGTTGAACTTACCCTTGCGCTGGTGGTGGAGATCATCTCAAAAAGAACATAATCCTCTAAAGGCATAAAGAACCACTCTATTCAAACATTGATCTACCAAAGAGCTTCATTTGTAGTGTTAATGCCTTATCTTTGGTTTTAGGTATGTCCTTTTTAAGAGGTGGGAATTTGAGCAATTGTCTCGGAATTTGAGCAAGATAAGAGGATTTAGGCATTGAAATACCAGAATCTATGCTCAAATGAGACTCATTTGGAGTTGTCGTAGGTACACCAGTTGATGGTGGTATTGGGTAATAAGGAGAAATTGGGACAATCGGTGTTTCAATACATGTTTTAGGAAGATCAACACAAGTGGATTTGTAAGTGCTATCACAGCCACCTTTCCTTTCTTGAAGAGTTTGTGTTGATTTCTTTTGCACCCACTGGCATGGAAAATCAAGAGTGGCTTTTGGAATCTTTCTGAAACACTCTGTTACCCCTAGCAAACACTCTGTTACCCCTAGCAAAGCATGGCATTTTGGAAGCCAAATTGCTGTTGCACCCTCATAATAGCCTTGTGCTTTGAGCACACGTTTTGGGACCCATCGAGTAATAATCCGAGGTTTAGGCTTGGAAATGATATGCTTCTTAGGAGGCTTAGCAACTGGACTAGATGGTACAAGTTTGTACGCATCTTTGGGTAGCCACATTGATAATTCCTTCTTACCTGGCCTTCTTTGAGCAGCAACTAGAGTAGTTGGAACATGCCAGCCATGGCCCTCACTTGAGTACTGTGACGTGAAAAATTGATATCTTTCATTGTCAATTTTGTGCATATTTTGATGGTTTTGCAATGGTAATAAGGTGGAAGCTTGTCCAAGAAGATTGCGGCGCCCACAATGGAATAACGGCGTGGTGATGCGGCGGCTTGGCGGCTACCCCGATAACAACATTCTATCTTCAAATATAATGGTTTTACTTGATTTAGGGTGCACACATTGTAAATGCCACAAGTATGCTTGATAAATACTTTGGTATGGTAGATAGGCTAGTGATGTGGAAAATAAAAGTGGGCCTTTATGCTCACATGGATTTTTATTGTATTATTAATATGGTATTCACCATAAGGCTACAAGTTGGGGAGTGTGGAAGGCATGTGGAGGAGTGTGTGTAGGTGCATAATTGGGAAAGATTCTTCTAGAATGCCTACATGGAAGAGGAGAATTCCGCCACGTGTAAGTGGGATCTCCACCTAGATGCCACTTAGACTTGGCTATTATCTCATCACACTCTCAAAGTCAAAAAGTCTTCTTTTTTATAATCAATAGAAGACTTAGCCTAAGAGGACAATTGATGGTGACATCTACCCTTATGTCACTGAAGGGTTGAAGATTTTTATGTTGTAATTTGTAACAATGGAAGAGAGGGTGATTCTCCACCTATAAAAGGAGCCCTCCTCTCCCTTTCAAATCAAGGGAATGAGCCTCCTCAATTGAGCATTTTGTGTCATTGCCATTCTCTTATCTTTCAAACCCTTATTCAAACACTCTCTTTACATGTGAATGTCTCATTTAGCATTAGCTCCTCATGCTTAACCCAATTTTGGACCTCTTTGATGATTCATGGTAAGGGGGATAAGGAGTTATTATCTTGGCGGGCCTGTGACTTCTCAAGGTAGCCCTTGCCTTATTGCCGCCCTCCTTTGGAGGTACCAATGGTTTTAGCGGTAATGAGCATGTGGAAAGACGTTGGGGACCATAGGTAAATCTTCACGATTGTCCGCTGAGCAATGTTAACCCTTACCCTCTAGCTTGAATCATGAAGGAGATGAGAGGCAAGAGGCTATGTGAAAATTGAGGTTTCATGCAAAGAGAGAGAAGTGCAGTTTTTGTGGTCCAATACCCAAATTTCAACCGGTAATTACTCATCACTCGGGTGTTGGTTTCTTAAATTGATCATATGGCTAGGAAGCTCTTTCTATGCTCTTTCCACTCATGTAACTAATTTTTTAATCACTTACTTCATTGATGATTAGAATTTCTCCCAAAGTTGCCAATTTCTAGGCGAATTTTGGCAGTTTTATAGTCTTGTAGTAAAATGCTCATAACTTTTCGCTCGGTTGTCCGTTTTTGAAAGTTTTTATATGGGCGCGAAGCTCTCTTCAAGCTCTACGCACCTATCTAATCATCTCTTGCACAGCCTATATGGATTTAAAACTGCAATTCTCTGTGTATCTCTGTTTTTATAGAATTTTGGCAGTTTTATAGTCTTGCAGTAAAATGCTCATAACTTTTCGCTCGGTTGCCCGTTTTTGAAAGTTTTTATATAGGCGCGAAGCTCTCTTCAAGCTCTACGCATCTATATAATCCTCTCTTGCACAGCCTTTATGGATTAAAAACTGCAATTCTCTGTGTATCTCTGTTTTTATAGCTTTTTGGCCATTCTTTCTTCTTAATCATGATTAATTCCTCCTAATCCCTTATCAAAAGGCAAACCCCATGTGTCTTATCCTCTTGTAAGTGATTGCCATATTCATTTTCTTTAATATGTTCCGTCCGAATCGCCCAATTCGAACAGATGAACCTTACCAATATTCCCCATATGTTTCCGTTCACATAATCCTGAGTCGGAAGATTTTCTTCCAACAAAGAATCGCCCTTTTGTTTGGAGCTGCAAGACTGGCAGAAATTCTTGCTTCTCCGGAGCCTTTCATCTTTCCTTCCATGAATTATAATCTCACCTTTGATGTGTATATCTTTATCCTAATCTAGGGAGAGAAAGGGAGGTGAGGAGGCTGTGAGGTTTCATACAAGTGTGTTTTGATTCTGAGAAGTGATCGAAGTCCAAACCCCAACTTCGTGTCACATCTTTTGGTGGAGACGGCGGGCAGGTTTTACTTAGAATTATTCTATTTTAACCTCAAGGTCCTGCATGATTAAAGGAAAGTTGTTTTGAAACAAGTAAATTTCCCTTGTCACTACTCATCTTTTGGTGCAAGATGTTCAACATTCCGGTGTTCCGTGGATCGGAAGGAGAAGACCCGGGGAGTTATCTCCGAGAGTTTAACCGAGCATGTCGCTTGACGGGTTGGTCTATGAAGGAGAGGGCAGAAATACTTCCAGATTTCTTGGAGGGTATGGCCTTAACTTGGCATGAGGCTTTGCCAGAGGAGTCCAAGAATGATTGGGAAAGGTTGACCAAAGCAATGAAGGAGAGATTTGGGACAGTGGAGTCGCCAAATGCTTTACTATTGCAATTGGATCAAATTTTCCAAAAGGATGGAGAGTCAGTTTCTGCCTTTTCAGTAAGGTATGAAGCCTTATTTATCAAATATCAACAAGCTGCTTTACATGTTGTTGCTTCTTCTTCTTCACCTTCTATGGAAGATTCAAAGAGTTCTTTAGCAATGGAGCACCTTAAGATGAGCAAGTTTATCAGGGCTTTGGATCCCCGCTTGCATGGAAAAGTTCTTAGCAAAGATCCCACTAGTTTTAAAGAGGCTCTTCGTATTGCTTTGAAGAAGGAGGCCACTCTTCATATTGAGTCCACATTCCAATCTTCTCCAAGTGTGCCAACCCCACCACGAGTAGAGATAGCCTCAACATCTCAGGTACAAGCTCCATCCTTGGATCATAACATTGCACAACTTATGGCAGAATTTGCTGATTTGAAGTTACACTTAGTCAATGCAAGGCCACCTAGGGTTCCACGAGCTGAGGATAAACCTAGGGATAGAAGTAGTGTCACATGCTATGAATGTCAAGAGAAGGGGCACTATCGTACTGAGTGTCCAAAGTTGAGGAAAAGTGAGGATAAAAGTTTAGCACTTTTAGAGGAAACATGCTCAAAAGAAGAAGAGGAAACATTGATGCCATTAATGGCAAAAAGGGGTCGTAAAACTAGAAGCCAGGAAGAAGAAGAACAAGAAGATAAATCTGAAGAAGAGGAGAAAAATAAGAAGAAGAAGAAGTCATCTAGGAGAAAAATTGGACAATCTGATTTTCCTCTTAGACAAGGATCTCTTAGTTATGACCTCTTAACAGATCTTAGGGAGAAAACAGCACAAATCACATTTGGGCAGCTTTTGGCACTCTCTCCCAAGCTCAGAAAGGAATGGGGTAAGCTGGCTAGCACAAGGGAATCTAGGAAAAAGAAGAAGAGGGATAATGGGACTCCTATGGTTCAAAAGGTGGATATTGATGTAGGAGATGATGTGCCTGTGATTGATGTCATCATTGAGGGGCAGACAATTTCTAATGCATACATTGATGGAGGTGCGTCAATCAATGTCATGAGTGAAAAAACAATGAAAGATGCTGATTTAAAGTTGTCTTCTACCAACTCTCCCTATCGCATCAAACTTGCTGATAATACTAGGGTGAAAACCTTAGGAATTGTCAGGAATTTGGGAGTGGATGTATGTGGTATTTCTGTGCCTACAACTTTTCAGGTCATTCCTACAAAGCCTGATGCTAGGGCTTACCCATTGATATTGGGTAGGCCATGGCTTCGCCAAGTGAAGGCAATTCAAAAGTGGGAGACAGGTGATCTTATTCTACAAGGTGAGAATAAGAAGGTCCACTACAACATCAAGAGTCGTCGCAAGAAGGTGGTAAGAGGTGAACCCTCAACTTCCGAAAGTTCAGAGTCAGAGTCATCCGATGAAGAAGAGACAAGTGGTAGCTCCGAGGATTCCATCTCAGAAGGAGAGGTAGAGGGAGTTGCATTTGGTCTTTCCCTAGGAAGGGATCGAGGGGATGCTGAAGACAATGGAGCCTTGGAAGGGGAAGCTTCTTCAACCATGTGCAAGAAAGGAGATGTGGACCTCACTAGTCTTCACCAACAGAATGAACTTCTTCTTGATGAGTCCATAGCAGGTATTGAAAGGGAGAATTACTTAAAAATGTTGGATGGATTTCCTAACCTTTTTGCAAACAGCTACTCACAAGTACGCCAAGTTACCCTAGTAGAGCACAAGATTGATCTCAAGCCCCAAAGTAAGCCAGTGGTGCAGCGGCTAAGGCGTTTGGGAGTAGTGCAAGCAGAGGTGCTTAAGAAGGAGGTAACTAATTTGCTGGAAGCTGGTTTTATTTTTCCAGTAGAGAATTCAGAGTGGATTTCCCCAGTTGTAGTCACCCCCAAAAAGGGTGGAAAATGGCGTGTGTGTGTGGACTTTCGCCCTTTGAATGCATGCACAAAGAGGGATTATTATCCTCTACCCTTTCAGGATGAGATTTTGGATCAAGTTGCAGGTCATGAATTGTATTCAGTGTGTGATGGATACTCTGGATACTTTCAAATCCGGATTTGTGAAGAAGATCAAAGGAAAACCTCATTTATCACCCCTTGGGGAGTGTATGCCTATAGGGTGATGCCATTTGGCTTGACCAATGCACCAGCAACTTTTCAACGCTTCATGAGTCAGGTATTTGCACCTTACTTGGGGAAGTTTATAAGGGTCTTTCTGGATGATTTTTGCATTTATTCAAGCCACGTGGATCACTTGGAAAAGTTGAGGTTGGCCTTGCAAAGTATTGATGATGCAAAAGGGTGTCTTAATCCTGGAAAATGCCGCTTGGCACGAAGGAAGGTGGTTCTCTTGGGACATGTTATCTCAGAAGAAGGCATAGAGATGGATCTTGAGAAGGTGCAGGCAATTGTGGCCCTCCCACCACCTACCAATGTAAGGGAGGTAAGGAGGATTTTGGGTAAAACAAAGTATTACCAACGCTTTGTTGACATGTTCTCTGAAAAGATGTATCCTATAAATCTGTTAACAAAGAAGAATGTTTCTTTCCAATGGGGGCCCGATCAAATTCAATCTTTTTGTTTGCTCAAGGAATGCATGAGTCAAAGTCCAATTGTTCAGCCTCCTAAGTGGGGGGAGGACTTTTATGTGAACCCAAGTGTCTCATCACATTCAGTGGGTGCTATTCTCTTGCAAAAGGGAGAGCAAGGGCGTATGCAACCAGTGTATTATGCAAGCCGACAACTCACTGATGCCGAGGAGAAGTATGGTGAAATGGAGAAAGGTGGTTTGTCTCTTGTTTTTGCAGTAAAGAAGTTCCGGTCATACTTGTTACCTCGCCCTTTTTTCTTCCTCACATCTCAACCTTATTTACAATTCTTGGTCCGCAAGCCCAATCCTGCAGGAGGGAAGTTTGCAAAGTGGATTTACGAGCTTCAAGAATTCTCTTTCACTTTTATTACAGAAAACACCACTAGGGCCTCTCTTGCAGATTTGCTTACCAGGAAGGAAGAGGAAGAAGAAACAGGAGCAAAGGAAGAGGTATATGAAGATTTGGAAACGCCACCAACTGCTTTCACTATGCATTTTGATGGAGCCTTTTGCCCTTCCAGGCAATGTGGGGCTGGGGGGATAGTTTTATTTGATCCAGAAGGAAAAGAGGTATGGGCCAAGGGTAGGGAATTTCCAAAGGCTATATCAAATAATGTGGCTGAGTACAATGCATTAATTTGGGGATTAGAAGATTGCATAAAAGATGAAATTGAAGAGGTAGAGGTTAAAGGGGATTCACAATTGGTCATCCGACAAATGAAAGGAGAGTATAAGGCAAGGAGTCCTAATCTCCAAGAATTGTATAAAAGGGCAATGAAGTTGAAAGAAGCTTTTGGGTTTTGTAAATTTGTGCATGTGAACAGGAAGGATAATCAAAAGGCTGATGAATGGGCTACTAAAACCTTGGCTTCTTTCAAAGAAGCTACTCTTGCATTAATGGATACAGGTTGGCCTGAGCTCCAAGACGTTCAACACTATTTAGATACAGGATACTTCCCTCCTGGATTGAATCCTCAACAGAAGCAAAGGCTTACCAGGAAAGCTCATCCTTACACAATTCTAGGGGATGTTCTTTACAAGCAAGGTAAGGATAAGATTCTTAGGAGGGTAGTGGGCCTAGAGGAGTCTAAAAGGATTATGGAATTATGTCATGAATGTTCAGGTCACTTTGCCTCAGCCAGCACAACTCGGAGGATCCTTAACACAGGGTATTATTGGCCTCGACTCAGCAAAGATGTCCATGAGTGGTGCAGAAGCTGTGAAGTATGCCAGGCATATGGGCACAAGCAATTGGTTCCCGGACCCTTAAACCCTATCCCAGCATATGGTCCATTTGAAAGGTGGGGATTAGATTTTGTGGGCCCTCACATGGGAAGTATTACATATTGGTGGCCACAGATTATGCAACAAGGTGGGCTGAAGCAAAGGCCATGGTCAATAATAAGGCAGTAGCTGTGGCATCCTTTCTCAAGGAATACATATGTGCCCGATTTGGGTGTCCATTAGAAATCCTTACGGATGGGGGGAGGTCTTTCAGGAATGACTTGATTGAAGCTTTGGTGCAGAAATTAAAAATAAAGCATGCTATGTCAACTCCCTATTATCCCCAATGTAATGGTTTAGTAGAAAAAACTAATGGACTGCTTTGTGGATCTTTGTCTAAGCTAGTGGATACTATGAAGAGAAAGTGGGATGTGCATTTGCCAGAGGTCCTATGGGCCTATAGGACAACTCACAAACTCTCTCTTGGTTTCACACCTTTTCAGTTAGTTTATGGAATGGAGGCTATTTTGCCAATAGAATTGGAAATCACAAGCCTTCGCACATCTTTTGCACGCTTGAATAATGAAGAAGAAACACATGCCCAACGCCTAGCACAACTGGAGATCTTGGATGAGAGGCGACTTCAGGCACTTCAAAATCTGGAGGCTGCACAACAACGACGCAAGGCAAGGCATGACACTCTCACGAAGAAGAAGAAGAAGCCAGAACTCAAGCAAGGAAGCTTAGTCATGAGGTATGATGGCCGTGTGGAGAAACGGCTAGATAAGAAGCTTCTTCGACGCTGGGAAGGCCCCTTCAGGATAAAGCAAAAGTTCAAAAATAACACCTATCTTCTAGAGGATGCAAGTGGCCAGGAGGTTCCCGGACGTGCCAATGAGTACCGGCTAAAGATATTCTACCCTCGAGCACCATGGCCAGCAGACCCCCCAGACAAGCATGGAGGATCTGCTGGGGGGGGAAAGATGTGACGTGAAAAATTGATATCTTTCATTGTCAATTTTGTGCATATTTTGATGGTTTTGCAATGGTAATAAGGTGGAAGCTTGTCCAAGAAGATTGCGGCGCCCACAATGGAATAACGGCGTGGTGATGCGGCGGCTTGGCGGCTACCCGGAAAACAACATTCTATCTTCAAATATAATGGTTTTACTTGATTTAGGGTGCACACATTGTAAATGCCACAAGTATGCTTGATAAATACTTTGGTATGGTAGATAGGCTAGTGATGTGGAAAATAAAAGTGGGCCTTTATGCTCACATGGATTTTTATTGTATTATTAATATGGTATTCACCATAAGGCTACAAGTTGGGGAGTGTGGAAGGCATGTGGAGGAGTGTGTGTAGGTGCATAATTGGGAAAGATTCTTCTAGAATGCCTACATGGAAGAGGAGAATTCCGCCACGTGTAAGTGGGATCTCCACCTAGATGCCACTTAGACTTGGCTATTATCTCATCACACTCTCAAAGTCAAAAAGTCTTCTTTTTTATAATCAATAGAAGACTTAGCCTAAGAGGACAATTGATGGTGACATCTACCCTTATGTCACTGAAGGGTTGAAGATTTTTATGTTGTAATTTGTAACAATGGAAGAGAGGGTGATTCTCCACCTATAAAAGGAGCCCTCCTCTCCCTTTCAAATCAAGGGAATGAGCCTCCTCAATTGAGCATTTTGTGTCATTGCCATTCTCTTATCTTTCAAACCCTTATTCAAACACTCTCTTTACATGTGAATGTCTCATTTAGCATTAGCTCCTCATGCTTAACCCAATTTTGGACCTCTTTGATGATTCATGGTAAGGGGGATAAGGAGTTATTATCTTGGCGGGCCTGTGACTTCTCAAGGTAGCCCTTGCCTTATTGCCGCCCTCCTTTGGAGGTACCAATGGTTTTAGCGGTAATGAGCATGTGGAAAGACGTTGGGGACCATAGGTAAATCTTCACGATTGTCCGCTGAGCAATGTTAACCCTTACCCTCTAGCTTGAATCATGAAGGAGATGAGAGGCAAGAGGCTATGTGAAAATTGAGGTTTCATGCAAAGAGAGAGAAGTGCAGTTTTTGTGGTCCAATACCCAAATTTCAACCGATAATTACTCATCACTCGGGTGTTGGTTTCTTAAATTGATCATATGGCTAGGAAGCTCTTTCTATGCTCTTTCCACTCATGTAACTAATTTTTTAATCACTTACTTCATTGATGATTAGAATTTCTCCCAAAGTTGCCAATTTCTAGGCGAATTTTGGCAGTTTTATAGTCTTGTAGTAAAATGCTCATAACTTTTCGCTCGGTTGTCCGTTTTTGAAAGTTTTTATATGGGCGCGAAGCTCTCTTCAAGCTCTACGCACCTATCTAATCATCTCTTGCACAGCCTATATGGATTTAAAACTGCAATTCTCTGTGTATCTCTGTTTTTATAGAATTTTGGCAGTTTTATAGTCTTGCAGTAAAATGCTCATAACTTTTCGCTCGGTTGCCCGTTTTTGAAAGTTTTTATATAGGCGCGAAGCTCTCTTCAAGCTCTACGCATCTATATAATCCTCTCTTGCACAGCCTTTATGGATTAAAAACTGCAATTCTCTGTGTATCTCTGTTTTTATAGCTTTTTGGCCATTCTTTCTTCTTAATCATGATTAATTCCTCCTAATCCCTTATCAAAAGGCAAACCCCATGTGTCTTATCCTCTTGTAAGTGATTGCCATATTCATTTTCTTTAATATGTTCCGTCCGAATCGCCCAATTCGAACAGATGAACCTTACCAATATTCCCCATATGTTTCCGTTCACATAATCCTGAGTCGGAAGATTTTCTTCCAACAAAGAATCGCCCTTTTGTTTGGAGCTGCAAGACTGACAGAAATTCTTGCTTCTCCGGAGCCTTTCATCTTTCCTTCCATGAATTATGATCTCACCTTTGATGTGTATATCTTTATCCTAATCTAGGGAGAGAAAGGGAGGTGAGGAGGCTGTGAGGTTTCATACAAGTGTGTTTTGATTCTGAGAAGTGATCGAAGTCCAAACCCCAACTTCGTGTCACAGTACTCATCAATAATCCACATCATTTGTTTTGGAGCTTCAAGAGCAGATTTGGATTGTGGGTTGGGTAAGGTAGAAACATTACCCCTTTGACACGATAAAGCTTGTTGAGTAGCAGAGACTTTCTCTACATGCAGTGCTGTTATGGATGCATTCCTATAGTACAAATCATCTAGAAGATCACGTGGTTGTACCATTCGTATAGGAATAATATCATATCCATCTGAGTCACAAAATTGAATTGGCTTCGGTAAAGCACATGTCGATAATGTTGCAAGGACATGACTCCATTCTAATGGATCAATTAAATGCTCAGGGAAGGGTTGTGGAATGTATGCCTCGTCTGATACACTTCGATTACCCTTAAGTCTCTCAGTGTTGAAATCCCTACATGAGGCTCCACACATCCATAGATCTTCTCGCCCATCTGACAATGTAACTCTTGAGCCCTCAGATGAAGCAGAGTCAAACTCATCTATTGGAGACCTTGTTACATCACGATATGAGTGATTCCTTAGGTTGACCCTTGTGATGACAGAATCATGTCGGAGGTACAAATAATTGTATCCCCAATCTTGAATCATTTGAAATTGTCGCATGAATGGTCTACCAAATATCACTTCATAATTTGGATGTTTTCCAAAATCTACTACTGCAAAGGTGTGCTCATATTCAATCCCATATGTGGTGACCAATATGTTCTCAAGCAGCCCAAGGGGATGTTCTAAGCTTCCATCTGCTAGCTGCAAGCGCATCCTTGTACTCCTAATAGCTGATTTGCCCCACTTTTCCCAAATGGACCTTGTCACAATGCCCACTCCTGCACCACTATCAAGTATTGCAGTTGAAGATACTTTTCGCACTTCTAATGGGAGGGTAGCATTTCCCTGATCGTCCTCACAAAATTTTCCTACTTTGTTGATAGGAACTGGCATAACATGCTTTGTCTCGGGGTGTATAGTACACTCATGGAGACCCTTTTGTAGCAATACCTGCTCTGACAAACATGTGGAAATATCATTCCACAACTCAGGTCGAATTTTTATCAAATCAAGCAAAGGTAAGGTACAAGCCACTGGTGCTGACAAAATAGCTTGCACCATACTCATATCTTTCTCCTTTGTCAACCTTTTATGCATGGAGGGTATCCTCAAGGTTTGAGAACAGTTCTCATATTCTCCCAGATATGATGGTAAGGTTTTCGTTGTATGCTTACTTCTAGGAGAAACAATTGTTTGAACTTCCTCCTGGATGCTTGGGTGTCTAAATTTGTTTTCCGTGCCCCTGGTAAAATCCACCTCAGAGAATGGAGGCGAACTAATAGAAGACATGTTCTCATGAACTTTCTCGTGAACTGCGGCCCACATCTCATTTGCCATGTCCTCATTAGCATCAATAACTTCATCATTGCATTTCGCTCATCGCGATTAGGCAGAAACATCCAATTTTTGACTCTATAAATAATAGTATCCATGGTAACTTTGTCATGGGAACTATTATCCATCCACAACTCTTGCACTTTCTGCCAAAAGTCATATAACGTTTGTAATAAATATCCCAAGGCAAAAACATCAGATGCAGGAGTGTATGCATCTACCAAAAATGGATCATAAAGCTCTGGGGCTATCCACGGCCGTTTATTTCGCTCTTTGTCTGCGTAGGAGACTGCCTGTGCCACCTTCTCAGGGTTCTTGTCTGCTTCAAATACAAAATTGAGAGATACCCATTTTTTGGGCGCTCTTAGTAGCAACCCCCAATCGATAATACCTATGCGTGGCTTTAGCTCTTTTGTATAATCCAACACTACATTGAAAGGATGTAGGTCGGTATGTACAATACCTGCCATATGTGCTGCCGCTAGGCCTTCCACCAGGGCATGCATAATATGTGGCATGCTTATTACTATTTGTTTTATTTTTGAAAGTTCTAGATGACTTAAAGGGATATTATCAGGCGAGGGTTGTCTCCATCCTCGATCCAAACGAAAAATTGCTCTAGTGAACTCACTGAATCTGAAGGGAACCTTCAGAAGAGTATCACCAAGAGCGCCGCCATTATAGTACGGGAAAATTGTGATCCAAGGAGCCTCTTTTGTAAAGGCAATGCATCGAACAATCGATGGATGTAGCACTTGCATACCCTGCTCTGCCTGGAAGCTCTCGAACTTCGCGCTGCCTTCTCCTTTGTAGTGCTTTCCGCAAAAAGTGATGTGCTCCGGTAAAAATGATATACCTTTAATTGTATACTCTTTTACTGTTCCAAAAACACCGGTTCCTATTGTTTGCCCTTCGAACAGAGCCTCGTGCGGGATGCCAATAAGATGTGTGCACATAGAATTGTAGATGGTACGATTAATGACACCTGTACCACTTGCATCTGCCTGACTAGACGTTGCAGCGACGTCCTGGGCAATGCGCACTCTTTTGGTGAGGGACTCTGCATCCAACGCCTTCATGCGCTTGCTGTTGGCTCTTTACTCGCTCCATACAACGTCCCATAACTGTAGACGTTGGCATATTGGCTTCAGGCGGGGCAGCATCTCTAAGATCACTGCATGCTACACGCACGCTCCCCAAAATGGTTCGTGTTATGTGCTGATGGTTGAAATCTGCTATCTTCTGTCTATCTAGCAACTCAGCGTTGCCTCTGCTTCGAAGCCGACGCTGTGTATTTTCCCATGTTTGGTCTATTAGATCTCGCATGAGTATCTCAGACTCATTGATCTTTTTGACGACATCATCAGTACATTGTGACACTGTGATGATCGCTTCAATGCGAATTACTCGCAGAACGATTTTGCGCTCTTCGGGGGAAAGCATGTTGATCGTCTTCGTAAATCTAGCAAATATCACTAAACACAAAAAAACAGAATATCAAACATTACTGAAATAAACATCAAGCAAACGTGAGAGAACAGCAACAAGTATATCAATATCGTCAATGTTCATACAAAAACGGAATATCAAATAATTTTAATGAACTCAACATCATCCAATACATCATCAAACGTGAGAGAACAGCAACAAGTGTATCATTACTTATCAATGATCAAACAAAAACAGAATATATCAAACAATATTATTGAACTCAACATCATGCAATACATTATCGAACGTGAGACAACCGCAACAAGCGCATTATTACTTACGAAGTGTATACATTATCGAATGAGAGAGAGAGAGAGGGGGAGAGGAAGAGAGAGAGGGGTGACAGATAGAGAGAGGAAAAATTAAATGACATTTTTTATAGTTTTGTGAGTTCCTAAAGAGAGAAAAATAATGTTTTGTAATCCTAAAGCACTCCTCATCTACATACCTATCGTGATAGAGAGAGAGATGTGAAGTGTATCATGAGAGAGAGAGAGAAAGAGTTGTGAAGTGTATCATTGCGAGAGAGAGAGAGAGAATTGTGAAGTGTATCATGAGAGAGAGAGAGAGAGGAAAGGAAGAGAGAGTTGTGACAGATAGAGAGAAGAAACATTAGATGACATTTTTAATGTTTTTGTGAGTTCCTAAAGAGAAAAATAATGTATTGTTTTAATTTTTAAGTAAATAGAGGGAGAAAAAAGAAATTATTAAGAATTATGTATATTTTAAGAGAAATAAAAAAAAATCATTATCTACACATCTATCGTGTTGTGAAGTGAATCATGAGAGAGATAGAGAAAGAGTTGTGAAGTGTATCATGAGAGAGAGAGGGGGGTAAGAAGAGAGAGATTCATATTTTTCGAGTTACGAATCACGATATTATAAAATAAAACGTTTAGACAATATGATGTAAACTTTGATCCATGAAATACTAATGCCGCATTAGCAACCAAGTATCGCATGGATCAAACACAATAAAAACAATACAAGTCAAATCAAACAAATTTACGATATTTATTCGACCGCGTTAACGATCATATGCCGAAATACGCAAGCAAATTTACGACACTTTTTCGACCGCGTTAACGATCAAATGCCGCAATATGCAAAAAATATTTTATGCACTAGCGGACAACACCAACTTGCCGTGTTAACGACAAAATGCCACCCGATTCTATGGGAATACCAATAGGATACGAACATACACTGGCCGCGTTACCGACCATATGTCCGCATTTGACAAAGGGAAGGGAAGGGAAGGTGACATCGCCATAACGATACTATGCTTGCCGCGTTATCGACTAGTACCGCTACGGCGTGCCATACTTACCATAGGACACAGACTAGCCGCGTTACCGACTAAGTGCCCCAGGGTAAGCACCATTCCGAAGAATGGCCTTACACACACACCAGTCGTGTGGCGGGCCACCCAAATCCTGCCGCGCATTGCGACAATGGGCGGCTGCCCGCACGAACTCACCCACACACACATCCCTCGTGTGGCGGACCACCCACATCCTGCCGCGCATTGCGACAGTGGGCGGCTGCCCGCACGAACACACCCACATACACACACACACACACACAAGTTTTCATTACCTGTGTATGCTGTCAGTAATGAAATCCCAAAGGGCCCCCCGGGCCCATATATATAGAAAATTGTACCCCGCCGGGCTATATGACGACCCTGCAGGGACCCGCCGGGCTTTGCTTTATCCCGGCGGGCCCGTCGGGTATAGCAAAAGGCCGGCGGGATTTTTCCCGGTTACCAGGTCGCTTGCCACCGGCTTTTTTGAGAACATGTTAACACATGTTATTAATAAAATTTTTTTTGTGATCATGTGAATATAAAATCAGAGGTAGGAATCAATGTTTCAAATTCAGGGCTTGTTATAGGAATTGCATCTCTAATTGGAGGATCAGAATGATCCCCTTCTTCATCACCGCTATAGCTTTCGTTTGATCAAATTAAGTTGCCATTCATGATAGTAGATTGCAAAATAATCTTTGGCCATTGAACGGCACTCCATAATGTCTTGGAGAGATGAAGTATCCATTGTAGGAAAAGGTAGGAGTCCGACCACATATTTCAAATATTCCTCCACTAGTATGGATACATTTCCTTGCCCTATCTTTGTACCAAAATCCCCTTGAATTTATACATGTACTTTAACCTATAATAAAAGCTATAATCAAACTTATAAGCTTACAGTTATATTTATTAAATAAGCTATAATATAGTAGCATTAAAGTAAGCTTTTATTAACTATAAGTTACTATATTAAGCTATTTGATTATAAATATTAATATAATTTAAGTTACTATAAGTTATATAGTTATAGTTGTAGGTTAATATATGGGTTAATGTATATAATTTAAGTCACTATACTAGGTTATTTATAAACTTTAAATTATATTATAATAGACTTATATATAAATAGGTTTGATTTATATAGCTATAGAAAGTTTATAAATAGGATATATAAAGTATAATTATAAACTATAAATAGACTTTAAGTTACTATAGTGAACTTATTAAACCTATAAGCTAATTTATATATATCTTTAAGTCTATTTATATAATCAAACTTATAGTTAATATAGTTAATCTATTAAACCTATAAGCCTATTTATATATCTTTAAGTTACTATAGTTAACCTATTAAACATATAAGCCTATTTATATATATCTTTAAGCCTCTTTATATAAACAAACCTATAAGCCTATTAATTATAAACTTTAAGCCTATATATATAACTATAAAAGCTATATTTTTATAATCAAACCTTTAAGCCTATCGATTATAACTTTATATTACCTATTTATAAAGGTTTATTTATAAACTATAGGTTATTTATAAACTTAAATTATATGGGTTTATATATAAATAGGTTTGACTTATATAGCTATATAAAGTCTATAAATAAGTAAAGTATAATTGTAAACTATAAACATGCTTTAAGTTACTATAGTTAACCTACATATTTAAATATAGCTTTAATCCTATTTAAATAATCGCTTCATAGCCCATCGCTCGCCTCTCTCTCCCATTCGGGCTGCTGCGGGCTGGGCTTGCCATGCCGACCGCTCACCTCTCTCTCCCTCGCGATTCTGCCCCCGTGCACACACATGGCAATCTCTCTCTCTCTGCTCCATCTTCCACCGCCATAGCTAGGCTCCTTCATTCAAATTTCAAATTTGAATTTCCCTCCCTCCAGTCAAGGGGCCATTCCCACGTGCCACTTCCACAAACACTAGGGTCTTTTCACATTATAATTAAAAAAAGACCTAACGAGGCTTGAAAAAGGTAAGTTGAAGAAGTTATAAATATCTATACCAAATAATGATAAAAACTAGGGCAATGTTCAGTCTCAATACCTGTTAACCTGACACTCTTGATCATCAATTAATACACACATAAGCGTAAATTTGTTGGTGGTTCTAGATTTAGAAGGTGAGATGGGGCCACGTATCAACTTGACCCATGCCCAACACATGACCTCAAAAACATCATATTCGACACAAGCCTCACCTTATTGTTATAATTATTCCTATGCTTTACAAGGGTTATCACAACCCTTTTTTGCAACCCGTGAGTTGGAATAAGTGCCTATAGGCACGGTGAGTTGGAATAAGTGCCTAACGAGCATAAATCCCCAAAAAAAACTTAAGTAAACCCTCGCCTTCTTAAACTTATCTAGTTTCAATGAGAGCTCCAGGTTCACTAAATCAATTATAGAAATCTTATATGCCCCCAGATACACTTGTAGTGCAAGCATAATTGTGTTTGCTAGGTCACCCATGACAAACAATCGAGCACCCTTAATGCAACCACATGAGACATGGTAATTTTCCACCCATATATAACACCTCTCGGGGATTACACTGAGGGGGGGAGGGGGTTGGTAAACAAACACTCAATAGTGGACCATGATTTGTATCGAACGAAGACCCTGTAGCATACCCATTCATATAATGAAATTGATCAGAAATAAAAATTGACTAGATTGGATATTGTATTGCCTCAATCAGTACATTCATGTATAATTCTGCTGATAGATGTCTAATAGGTGAGCAAGGTGTAATCGAGAAGTAGAATCTAATTAGATTCCATTACTAAACGAGTATCTATTCTTTCTAGATCAATGGAATTATGTTCCTCTTTTTTGACTCAAAAAAGACAAATAAGAAATGCTCGAGGATGTAATAAAGTAAGAGATTCTTTCTAGATCAATGGAATTATGTTCCTCTTTTTTGACTCAAAAAAAAAAGAAATGCTCGAGGATGTAATAAAGTAAGAGATTTCGACGCATAATCAAAGGATACGTTTCTGCCCCAGTATGAAGTTTCAATTTTAAACTTCAACAAAATTAAAGTTCAATTTGAAACTTCCACGCTACAACCTTATCCGGCGCAACTTTATCCCGCTCTCTCTCTCTACAGGTTCTGTGGGGCACAGGTTCGTGGGCGGCTGCTGGCTTCAACTACTCTCTTCTTGCAGGCAAAGAGCACCCTCTCTTAGGCTTGGTTTTCTTTAGGCGTCCTCTTATTGCTGAACAGGCCCACTCTCCTACGCAGCATATACAAGACATTGCATAGTTGCCAGCCACATCTTCTATAGCACCGCAGACAGAGCAGCCAGCATAAACTTGTCTACGTAGGCCCACTCTCTTGATTTTCTTCCTACGCAGCATATACTCATTGCATAGTTGCCGGCCACTATTTCTACAGTAGTGCAGACAAAGCATTGTTTCTACAACCCACATAAACTCGGGTATAGTTATTGGCCACTATTTCTATAGCACCGCAGACAGAGCATCGTTTCTACAACCCACATTAACTTGGGTATCAATCTCTCACCTTATCATTGTTTTGTTCAGCCTTTCTGGAGCTTACCCTAATTTTTTTCAGCTGCTCCTTAAAAACCTAATTTTCAGCTTCTAGAAATCCTAATTTTGAGTTTTTTTTTCTTTTTCTTTGCACCCCGTACCAGCTTTTCACTACCCAATCTTCTCCCCCCATATCAGTTTCAACATCACCATTCAATTTTCTCTAAGAAGTGCAACGCAAATCTGTATCAGGTTTTTTCTCTTCAACCTTTCCTGATTTTTTGAATTCTTGCATGCTTTTATTTTCTACTCTATGTCAATGTGTATGATCTGAATTTTAATTGACATGTTCACTTTAAATCTAATCATAGATAATGATTTAATATGAGACAAAAATATGTGTACCTTGTTGTATCGTTGAATTTGATAATGGATGCGGTGATGTCCAAGTGCTAGTTGTCAATGACAAGATTGGAAAGTAGGTTTGTATTACATAAGCGACATGGACGTCAAGGAAAATTTGAAAAAGACCAAGACCATTTTAAATTCTTAAAGGGCGGGATAATTTGAATTTAAAATTGGGTGGGATAATTTAAATGCTCTACCACATGCTAGAGCTGGAGAAATGCATTCTAGCTCTACCACATGGTAGAGCTGGAGTTGAAATGACTTAAACTAGTGCAAGATTACTTGAAATGAAAAACCATCCATCTAGTATCGTACCTCTATTCATAGCATAGCTTCTCCCCTCTCTCCTTGCTTGAAATTGTACTTTCCTGCTCTTACACTCTAAGCATGAGATCTATGCAAGAGAGCTCTCATAATAATGCAAGATGTAGCTCCTAATGCAAGACCTAGCTCTATGCATGAGAACTCTTTCACTTTTTACATGAGATCTATCCATGGGAGCTCTTATAATAATGCAAGATATAGCTCTATGTATGAGAACTCTTACAATAATTAATGCAAGATCTAACTCTATGCATGCGATCTCTATGTATGAGAGCTCTTAATGCAAGACTTAGCTCTATGCATGAGAGCTCTTTCACTCTATACATGAGATCTATCCATGGGGGCTCTTATAATAATGCAAGATATAGCTCTATGCATGATATGTAAGAGAGCTCTCATAATAATGCAAGATCTAACTCTATGCATGTGAGATCTATGTATGAGAGCTTTGAATGCAAGACCTAGCTCTATGCATGAGAGCTCTTTCACTCTATACATATAGTTTTACCACAGTTACATTCAACCTCAGCTAGTTACATTCGTTGAAGTCTAGCTCTACCACATGGTAGAGCTAGAAGAATGCATTCTAGCTCCACCACATGGTGGAGTTGGACCTCAAAGCATTCTAGCTCTACGATGTGGTCTAGGTAGAATACATTTCTACCACGTGGTAGAGCTAGATCAAATGCAATTCTAGCTCCTTGGTTCTTGTCATGTGAAGTAGGTCTCTTCTTGGAGTAATTGGTTTTGTTGATGTGTATGGAACACAGCTAGATCTATGCATTCTTGCTCTACCACATGGTAGAGCTAGACCTTAAAGCTTTCTACCTCTATGATTCTAGCTCCACCACATGGTAGAGCTAGACCTCAAATGTAATTCTAACTCTACCACATGGTAGAGCTAGACCTCAAAGCATTCTATCTGTACAATGTGGTTTAGATAGAATACAGCTCTACCACAGTTACATTCAACCTCAGCCGGTTACATTCATTGAAGTCTAGCTCTACCACATGGTAGAGCTAGACCTCAAATGCAATTCTAGCTCCACCACATGGTAGAGCTGGACCTCAAAGCATTCTAGCTCTACAATGTGGCCTAGGTAGAATACTGCTCTACCTCGTGGTAGAGCTAGATCAAATGCAATTCTAGCTCCTTGGATCTTGTCATGTGAAGTAGGTCTCTTCTTGGAGTAATTGGTTTTGTTGATGTGTATGGAACACAGCTAGATCGATGCATTCTTGCTCTACCACATGGTAGAGCTAGACCTCAAAGCTTTCTACCTCTACGACTCTAGCTCCACCACATGGTAGAGCTAGACCTTAAATGCAATTCTAGCTCCACCACATGGTAGAGCTAGACCTCAAAGCATTCTATCTCTACAATGTGGTTTAGGTAGAATACAACTCTACCACAGTTACATTCAACCTCAGCCAATTACATTCGTTGAAGTCTAGCTCTACCACATGGTAGAGCTAGAAGAATGCAATTCTAGCTCCACCACATGGTCGAGCTGGACCTCAAAGCATTCTAGCCCTACGATGTGGTCTAGGTAGAATACAGCTCTACCACGTGGTAGAGCTAGATCAAATGCAATTCTAGCTCCTTGGTTATTGTCATGTGAAGTAGGTCTCTTCTTGGAGTAATTGGTTTTGTTGATGTGTATGGAACACAGCTAGATCGATGCATTCTTGCTCTACCACATGGTAGAGCTAGACCTCAAAGCTTTCTACCTCTACGACTCTAGCTCCACCACATGGTAGAGCTAGACCTGAAATGCAATTCTAGCTCCACCACATGCTAGAGCTAGACCTCAAAGCATTCTATCTCTACAATGTGGTTTAGGTAGAATATAGCTCTACCACAGTTACATTCAACCTCAGCCGGTTACATTCATTGAAGTCTAGCTCTACCACATGGTAGAGCTAGATTTCAAAGCATTCTGGTCAATACATTTATTAATCTTACTCTGCCACCTGGTAGAGATAATATCCATTGAAAAGCTAGCACTAGAATACTTTGAAGTCCAGCTAGAATGCATTTATCTAGCTCTACCATGTGGTAGATCAAGACTAATAAATGTATTGAGAGCACCAAGATGGAGTAATTAAGATAGAATGCTTTGAGGTCTAGCTCTACCATGTGGTGGTGGAGCTAGAATTGCATTTGAGGTCTAGCTCTACCATGTGGTGGAGCTAGAATTGTCGAGGTAGAAAGCTTTGAGGTCTAGCTCTACCACAGTTACATTCAACCTCAGCCGGTTATATTCATTGAAGTCTAGCTCTAGCACATGGTAGAGATAGAAGAATGCATTCTAGCTCCACCACATGGTAGAGCTGGACCTCAAAGCATTCTACCTCAACGATGTAGTCTAGATAGAATACAGCTTTACCACATGGTAGAGCTATACCTCAAATGCAATTCTAGCTCCACCACATGGTAGAGCTGGACCTCAAAGCATTCTAGCTCTACGATGTGGTCTAGGTAGAATACAGCTCTACCACGTGGTAGAGCTAGACCTCAAATGCAATTCTAGCTCCTTGGTTCTTGTCATGTGAAGTAGGTCTCTTCTTGGAGTAATTGGTTTTGTTGATGTGTATGGAACATAGCTAGATCGATGCATTCTTGCTCTACCACATGGTAGAGCTAGACCTCAAAGCTTTCTACCTCTATGATTCTAGCTCCACCACATGCTCCACCACATGGTAGAGCTAGACCTCAAAGCTTTCTACCTCTACGATCCTAGCTCCACCACATGGTAGAGCTAGACCTCAAATGCAATTCTAGCTCCACCACATGGTAGAGCTAGACCTCAAAGCATTCTATCTCTACAATGTGGTTTAGGTAGAATACAGCTCTACCACAGTTGCATTCAACCTCATTCGGTTACATTCATTGAAGTCTAGCTCTACCACATGGTAAAGCTAGAAGAATGCATTCTAGCTCCACCACATGGTGGATCTGGACCTCAAAGCATTCTAGCTCTACGATGTGGTCTAGATAGAATACAGCTCTACCACGTGGTAGAGCTAGATCAAATGCAATTCTAGCTCCTTGATTCTTGTCATGAGAAGTAGGTCTCTTCTTGGAGTAATTGGTTTTGTTGATGTGTATGGAACATAGCTTGATCGATGCATTCTTGCTCTACCACATGGTAGAGCTAGACCTCAAATGCAATTCTAGCTCCACCACATAGTAGAGCTAGACCTCAAAGCATTCTATCTCTACAATGTGGTTTAGGTAGAATGCAGCTCTACCATAGTTACATTCAACTTCAGCCGGTTAAATTCATTGAAGTCTAGCTCTACCACATGGTAGAGCTAGAAGAATGCATTCTAGCTCCACCACATGGTAGAGCTAGATTTCAAAGCATTCTGGTCAATACATTTATTAATCTTGCTCTGCCACTCGGTAGAGATAATATCCATTGAAAAACCAGCACTAGAATACTTTGAAGTCCAGCTAGAATGCATTTATCTAGCTCTACCATGTGGTAGAGCAAGACTAACAAATGTATTGAGATCTCCAAGATGGAAATACTCTTCATCTCCTCCAGAGTATTTTCATGGTCCATATATATTGTGATTTTTGAATATGATATTTTAAGTTTTTTTAAAGTGTAAGAATACAATAACTATAATTAACAATTGTGGTCTTTGTTGCAGGTGAAAGATGTCTCAGAAAAGAAAAGTGGTGGAAGTTTCGAACAGTGTTAACTTTGCCTCTGCTGATTAACAACGACAGTGGTACTTAGATATTTGGGGTCTTCAGGGTTCACAATTTAACAAAATTCATCTATTTGTTGCTAGTGATGTGGGCGTGGATACTTTTGAGGATCTAGGACCAATGACTCTATCTTATGTTTCTGTAGTTGATTCTCATCCCGATATTGAATGCATAAATATTGGGATACCTGGGATCCATGAGTATCAACTAGATCCCAAGGCATTCATTATTGAACGAATAGTAAGAGATAAACAAGATACTATGTTCTCTCGAGGGTGGAAGTTAGATTGTGCAAGTCAAGAAATAACTCTTGAAGAGTTGCAAGCTTCCATTGCTTATTGTGTGAAAGGCAAAAAAAAAGAGAAAATGCCCTCTAAAAATCCAGTTCAAAAAAGGCAAAAAGCAGTATAGGTATTATGGATGTAGATGAAGCAGTTCTTAAATCTACAATAGAGAAAACAAGCTTGGAAAATTCAACAAAAATAAGATTTGTGGATCCCAAAGTTTTGGAAAATGAGGTGCAAAAGGCACTAAAGAGTGATACAGGGGGTATGGAAAAATACTCTAAGTATTTTCCATTCAAGTACAAAGAGTATGAGATCCCTGTAGATCAATGCTGGCTAGCTCCTGATCACTATAACTCCCGTCAAATAGAATCTCACTGTGTGGATGAATGCGTGTTATTTTTTGGTGCAAGTGCAAACAGGCCAGGAGCGTGTGCATACTTGATGCCTGTAAAGAATGCTGGCAAAAAGAAAGGAATTCCAATGAAACTAAGTGAGGTAACAGAGGAGAAACTCACGGAGTATTCATATTGGATTATTGATGGCCAACATTCCATCTATGTAACAAAATTCTTACGCTATCAAGAAATGGAAAAAGATGGTCGTGCTCAAGACCTGATACAAGTGTATGAAAAAAGGAAGGCTCGAATTGTATGCAAGTGCAAACAGGCCAGGAGCGTGTGCATACTTGATGCCTGTAAAGAATGCTGGCAAAAAGAAAGGAATTCCAATGAAACTAAGTGAGGTAACAGAGGAGAAACTCACGGAGTATTCATATTGGATTATTGATGGCCAACATTCCATCTATGTAACAAAATTCTTACGCTATCAGGAAATGGAAAAAGATGGTCGTGCTCAAGACCTGATACAAGTGTATGAAAAAAGGAAGGCTCGAATTGTTGTAGATCCAAAGCCACAAGTTGCGACGGCCATATCTGCTATAGCTAATGAAGAGGCCCAATCATTATATGTCAAACAACCATACTATGATGTCTTGCAGCACTTGAGGAGTCAGTGGATCTTCAATAATTCTCCATCAAGGCCAACATCTGGAGTAACAGAGGGCTCATCATCTCGTGTAGACTGGGATGTATGTCCATATCCCTTGCTCTCTTATAATTATATGTTTTGAAAAAAATACTTGATTTTGATCTTTTTTTCTTGAGTTTCTTTGCAAAATTTTTTGCGAATGGCTAGAATTACGGTGGGACCATCCTTCATTTCAAAGCAGTCTCACATGGTTATTTACTCTGATGAAGTTTTCAAAGGCTGGCTTGAAATCATGGAGAAGCAAAGCAAGAAACCAACTGCCAACCACAGTTTTCAGATGTCTTGCTGGGCTAGATGAACAAGAAGTCAAACAAATACAATCAGAAATCAGGTCTGGAAAAATTGTTCTTTCAAAGGGTACTAAGGATGTAGATGTAATTAACATGCCAGAGCGTATCAAAAGCAGCTCAAGCAAGATAAAATTATTCAAGATGCATTGCTTATAGAGTTCAACACTTTGAACAAGGACAAACAATGTCAAGATTGGTCAGAATTGACTATCACCTATAGCATCAATGAGGTTGTATACTCAGTTCTTTTGAAGTTATGTGATGTGTATATAAAGTCAAAGCTATAGGTTGGATCAAAGAAGATTGATTTTCCAGTAGAAGCAAGGAAATATGTGGAGTGGAATATCAACCTTAGCAAAGAAAGTACAACCTTGTCCTTGGATCTTCCTTGGTGTATTTATGCTGTGAGTCTTCCATTCGACGGGAGTTACTACTTGAAGCGCCACCTCAACAATCCAATTTCCATTGGGTTGTGTTCTAGATAACATTGAAGATTTGGGAAGAAATATGCATTGGGATGTGGAATCATTTTGCAATCTTTTGAACAGCATTATGATCATTACAGCAGCAACAGCTGGTAGATATTTGCCATCCCAATATATGTTGCTTACCTTTCTAAATATTACAGATTTTATCCACTTTCAAAATGCTTTAAAAAATTTGAGTGGCATAGAAAAGGAACAGTATAATGGGGCATTGCATTTTTGACGTGACAACCGATGCATTGGTGCAATAGAGTTCTTCACATCCTTAGTGTTTTTTAGCAAGGGAGATGCCTTTCAAGGACTAGCAGATGTTCCTGATCCAGGTACACAAGTGACAATATTGGATACTGGACTTCTTGATATAGATAATGAAGATGTTAAAACTATCCTAGATATTGAGTTTCTAAGAATAAAGAAGAATCTTTTGATCAAGCAATGTATTCGGAAGTATTGCAGAGAAGGCTGCAAGCTTGTTGATCTTTTGAGTAATGGCTATATCATCGAGCTAGGGCTAGCACTAAATAAGGAAGTGATTTGCCTAGTGGAGAGTATTTAAGATCAAAGAAAGGTGGGAACAAGGCTTCTTGACTTTGCAAAGTCAAGAAATGAGCAACCAGTTCTACCTATTACTAACAATCCAAGGAATACCACGGAAAGATCAAGACATGGTGAAGTTCGTTCAGCTCGAGATTTTTTGGATTTTGAAGACAATATGTAACTTCTTAATGGGCTTTCCTTGTATCTTCAATACTTTGATTTGGTGATGTTTTGACTTGTTATATCCTTGGTTCATTTTTTAGTAGTATTTAGTTCTTTTGATTTTATACAATGCTTTTATTATTTTTGTAGCTCTCTCCAAATTGGGCTCTGGAATCTAGAATCACCAAGTTATGGATCCTAACATGTTCATTGACAAATTCACTTTTGACACATAACCAATTGGTGAATTTGGAAAGCCTACTTAGTGGTCGCACAATGGCCAGCTGGTGAATCTGAAAATCTTGCTTATAAATCTAAGATGATAGAGCTAGAGATCCTCTCATTTACTTCAATCCTACCCTGTGGTAGATCTAGATTTCAATAGGTCTACATTTTGGTGGAGCTAGCTACCTCTTCAAAGTGGTGGACCAAGAATCCATTAAAGTCTACCTACCTCTTCAAAGTGGTGGAGCTAGGCCAATGCACCCCCCAAAGATAGTTTTTGCAGAGCATCCATTTAAGTCAAGCTCTACCATATGGTAGAGCTAGGCCAATGCATTTCTAGCTCCACCACATGGTAGAGCTAGTTCAAATGCAATTCTAGCTCCTTGGTTCTTGTCACACGCGATGAGCTAGAACCCATTGAAGTCTAGACCTAGGACCTATGGAAGTCTACTGGCTCCACCCATAAAGAAGCTATCTTGATCCCCAACTCAACCATGTGGTAAAGCAAGACTTATAAATTCTTGCTCTACCATATGGAAAATCTAAAACATCTAAAATTTTAGCTTTACCATATAGTTGAGTGGTTTTGTGTTTCTCACCTCCACCTACCCTTGGAGCTCACGGGTGGATTTCAAGGCCTACTTCCAACAAGAGCTCCCTTGCAAATTGGCTCTACCAAATGGTAGAGCTAGAATAATGGGTGTATTTGAAAATCCATTTTAAACCCTCCAATTCTAGAGCTACTGACCATACATTAATTCTGCAGGCATGTATCCTGTCACACTGAGCTATGAGTTGTACGGTCACCCCACAAAGCATATGGTAGCAGCCTTGGCCACTCTCGCATTCTTCCTCTGCATGCCTTAGCCAAAGCTTTAATGATTGGAGGATGTCCTCGCTCACTTTTACCATTGCCCTTAGGGTTGTAAGCACATGTTAGGGCCAATTTGATGCCAATTCTAGAGAAGAATTCCCTTGCTTCTTCAACATCTAGCTCACCCCTGTCAGCTGTTATTTTCCCAACACAACCATACCGGTAAATCACATCTTCCAAGAGAAATTTGCATACTGTTTCCGTACTCTTTGTTCTAAGAGCATGCTCTTCCACCTGATTTGTCAAATCTTCTCTTGCAAGTGCTATGTACCGCATCTGCCAAATTCCCAAAGGCATTGTAACTAGATCCACTACCCATTTGTAGTGCATGGTAGGTGGGTAGGTTGGTTGCAAGCCATCACGATGTCGCACATTCGAGTACATTTGACATATGATGCATGTTTTCACATATTGGGAAACATCCTTGTACATTCCTTTCCACCAATATCTTTCTTTTATTTTGGTAAAGGTGGCCCACACACTTCGATGTCCAGCCCAGAGACTCTCATGGAATTCTTTCATGAGCTTCCCTTGAGTCTCTTTATCACATATGACTCTCTGTGGCATAGCATTCCTCTGTTTAGGATGCTTCCATAGGTACCCATCCTTTAGAAAATACCCATATGCTTTTCTGTGGATCCTCTTAAATTTTGAGTCAGACCAATTTTCCTGTCTTGTCAGAGTACTCAAGTATTGACCAATAAGCAACCAATCTCCTTCATACATTTCCTCAGTAAAAGACTCAAGTGCATTTGATAGGCAAGTATGGTCCCCTTTTGCATATGCAGTAGTATAGAACTTTGTACCTACATCATCAATGTCACTAATCATCCCTTCTTCATCTTCATACCTGGCTCTTGATAGCATATCTGCACAACTAGGTTATCTTTTCCTGCAATATGCTCAAACTCAGGATTTAGTGACTTGATATAGGCAATCCACTAAGCATAGCGATATCTGGAGTGGTGCAGCTTGCAATCATCCCAAGGAGTGGCAAGCAATCAGTTTCCACAAGTACAAATGCCCCAATAAGATATTCTTTTTCACATTTTAGAGCAGTGACTATTCCCCATACCTCCCTCTTGATCTGCGGATAATTTCGCTGACGAATGCTTAATCCCTTTGCTCCAAATCTGATTACATACCTGTGATTATCCTCATCATCTTGCCCTACTGCCCATCCTATCCCAGTAGGACTAGTATCAACTGTAACAATCACAGGCCTGCCACACTCATAATCTGCCTTCCTTAGAGTAGGTGATGATTGGAGCAGACATTTCAGCTTCCACATAGCTTTAATATGTGCTGCACTCCACAAAAAATTTTGATTCTTCCTCAAAAGTTGATAAAGAGGATCTGCTACATGTGCATAATGTGGGATCCATATAACATAAAAGACACATGCAGCAAGAAATCTCCTCAGCTCTGTAACATTAATGCATATCTCTTTCATTCTTTGTATTGCATCTATCTTGGCTGGACAAGGTCGGCGTCCATTAGTACTACAAAGATGCCCCATGATTAGCACTTCACCAACCCCAAACACTGATTTCAATCCAGACAAAGTAAGATTCACCTCTTCAAGCCTGGATAGAATCATATCACAATCTTTTATATGATTTGCCACAAACTTGCGGCACCCCTTCGAATCCAAATCCCCATCTTTCTTTTATATGATTTGCCACAAACTTGTGGCACCCCTTCGAATCCAAATCCCCATCTTTATCTTTCTCATCACAGCCTTTTATTGGCACATCATCCAGAAAAGGCATAGTTATTTGTGGTATGAAGTCTCGCAAGACTTTATTCATTCCATTCATCATATGCGCCACTGAGTTGGTGGCTCCCTGTGGTAAGGTACACATCCTTACCAATCCCAAAGGAGTTTTCATTGTGGTCATATCCCTACTTTGTATATCCAGCTGGAACTGATCATATCCCGAATACAGATTGCCCATAGAGTATATAGCTTTTCCCGCAAATGCTTCTGCAAACTCGTCCACAATCGGACCTGCTCCCACATTCCTGATTGTGACCTTATTTATAGGTTGCATGTCTTGAATGAAGCGCAATGCTCCATTTTTCTTTGGCACGGTAAACCATCTGTTGGAGTATGGAGCGCATGATGGCTCCAAAATTCCCATCCTGATCTTTTCTTTTAGTAATTCCATCAGCTTTGGCAAGAGAGCCTTTGGTACTGGAATTGGCCACAAGTTCCAGGGCACGTGTGGAACAGTGAAGATCACCATTGGCGCTATTACGCTTGGATCAACACAGCCTATCTCATGCGGCTGAAAAGCAAAGGCCTTCCCATGTTTTACAAGCATCTCCTCAAAGCATTCCTTTTCAACTAGCAATAGAAAATCCTTTTCACTAATCTTCAGCTCGTTTAGGGTTTCTTGTGTAAACTTATGCCCAATTTTCTTCGGATCTCTGAGATTCGGTTGCATAGAGGCTTCATCTATTTTCTCCTTGCTTCCTGGTGGCAAGGGCAAGGTGACTGGTTTCACCTTCTTTGCAACCATTTTATACTTTGTATCAACATGAGCATCCATCTCACAATTCATGTTTTTACATTCCATCCCCTCAAATTCTCGGATTATATCATACATCCCCACAGATGACACCTCTATCATCTCGGATTATATCATACATCCCCACAGATGACACCTCTATCATCTCATTTCCACCCTGTAAGCATGCTCTTTCCATTGCAAAAAGCACACCCATAGTATCCACAAATGACACCTCATCAAGCACCCCTGAAATAAACTCATTCTTCTCCAAAAGACCACACTGCTCAAGACTTTTTTGTTCATTTTGTACATGTCGATGCATGCCACGCTTCAAATCCTTGCTTTTTACAAAGACCAGTGACCCATAGCTAGAAAATCCCTGAAAATTTGCTGAAAAGTTATTTACATTGATTGAGTCCTGCGAGAACTCATTTTCCCTTGTACCATTGGAATCCCGCTTTACAATGGCACCTGGCCAAAATCCCTCATCTCTCTGTAGTTCATGAATTCTCTGTTTATCTTTGGGAGTGATTGTGCTCGAAGAGACTCACGGTTCCTTTCATGGTGGTTAATGCAAACTGTCAAGAACTGAACAGCTTTCTTGCCATCTTTACTCCTTATTCTTGCGTATGCCGAGACATCATCCAAAACTTTTGTTTCCATCCTCACAGCTGTAATGTAGGGTTGCCCAAGGATGAGGGGATACGATGACATCTCCTGAACAAAGAAGTTCTGATCATCTTTCACATCCCCTATAGTTACCCTTACAGTTGGACAAGCGGCATAGAGCTCTCCAGATGAGTTATTAGCTACTTTAATCATCCACCCATGATCTACATCCATTGGCCACTTACATTTGTTGTAGAGATTTTTACCCATAAGATTTATTTCAAACCCATGATCGATTAGAGCGACATACGGCTCTTCCAAGTCACCTATCTTGACAAGGGTTTCAGTGGTGGCCCTTGCCCAATGGCTCCTGGAGTAATGACTCTTTGTAAGAACTTCTTTTTCATCATCCTCATCCACAAAGCGCACTTGTTGTGCCCCTTCAGCGGAGTGATTACATTCCACCACATTCTCTCTCTCTTCCTTTTGCTGTACCTATACTCCATGAGTCTTGGAAGTGCTTGTCTCCCCTTGTGATGGAATAGATTCAATTATGGACTGCCTTTTCCTTCGTATAATATCAATTATCTCATCATGGAATTATTTCTTTGCAATCCCCAAGACTTTCCCTAGTGTAAATTCCACCCTACTGTTTAGAATCCTCTCTTCAAGCACCTTTTTGAGGTCTGTTTGCGGCTTCAATATCAGATTGAAGCTTGTAGAGTAGACTTTTCCCTTTACCCTTCTCCTTATCATGCTTCATTTTTGCTGGTACTTCTTCCATTGATACTTCCTGTGGAGGTTTGCTATGCGGCGGAGGCATATGTGATGCCCCAGGATCCTTCTTTTCACTACCACGGGTGACCCTTTTTGATGGCCCTCCTTCCTCATTTTCCCTCTTACGCTTTTCCTCTACCTGTGCCTCATTATTCTGGCATTTTGCAATGTAGGCATGAACAGATAAAGAATCTACAGGCTCTTCCCAGCCAGTCTCAAGACGTATACAGTCACTTGCCTCATGCAAAGCCTGTTTAGACACCTTCTTTGATGCAATTAGCTCCATTGTTGATGGCCAAAAATCTTCATTCTCATAGTCTTCATCATTCTCAGATTCCTGCTTTGATTGACCAACCTTTAACCCATAGGTTGCTGCCTCAACCATAGAGATGGCATGTCTAGCAACCATGTCTTCAACCAGCTTTTTCATCCCTCCTTTTCCAAAGTTTGTGCTTAATGGAAGACTAGTCTCTGTAAGGTCGATTTTCCCATCTTTGAAAAACACAAGTTGATTTCTGAGGGCTTCCTTATAGCTAGCACAGTCTTTCTTTGCATGTTCTGGGTCATCACACCATATACATCTGAATGTAAACCCTTCTTTGCTTTGAGGCCTTTGCATAGAAGCCTGTCCTAATGGTAGCCCTTTTTCCTCAATCCTAGACATCTTCAATTTTAGGTCTCGCATGCCCTTAATAAGCTCTTCCATCGGCCCTTCTACCTTTGGGATTGCAGCAGCTGGTTTTGGTAGATTCTCAGGGGTAACAGCAGTTATAGGAGTTGTCGAGCTCATCACCATTTTATCCCTCCTTCGCTGCCGCTTTGCTAGCATGGTGACCGCATCCTCGACATCATTCCAATCATTCTTTAGCCCCTGCTCTGTGTTCTTATCCTCAAGGAGAATTTCCAGTTTTTCTTGGAGATCTTTCCCAGCTGCTTGTAAGAAGAGCTCTGTTTTTTCCCTGTCCAAGGTTGTGCGCTCAATCCTTGACAGCTGGGCATAGCGCTTCTCAAACTCTCTTAGCAACTCTGTAGCAGAAATTCCCATTTTGGGTTTTGCGACCCATTCCAAGAAAGTTCGCTTGGTCACCCGCTCAGAATCCTCCATGAAATAATCATCCTTCAAAGCAAGCATGAACTCCTCCCAATTTCTGCCACCATGTGCTGTCTGCAATCCTCTTATGCGTTCTCTTATTTCAGGAACACATACCAGCTCAAAGCTTCAAACCATATCCTCCTCAATCACCCTGTTTAACTCCATTTCCTTTGTGTAATTGCGCAGGTACTTTGTGATGTCTTTTCCATCAAATTGATCCACCTTCTTCACAATTGATTGCAGTGCTTTAGTTGTAGAAATTTGTCCCCTTTCAGTCGCTTATTGTGCCAATTCACTTCAAGGAGCATAAGACATCTCCATTTTTGATGACATGTACATGTGCCAATTCACTTCAATACATTCCCAAATTGAACTTGATGAATGCACATAAATTATGTGTCAAGATCATGACCAGTTCCAAGCATAGATCTCCTGACTCTTTATCCAAATGCCTCAAACATAACACATGTAGGCATAACACAATCTACAAAAGATTTCCATATACATGTGACCATTCACATCACATTATGTGTCAAGATCATGACCAGTTCCAAGCATAGATCTCCTGACTCTTTATCCAAATGCCTCAAACATAACACATGTAGGCATAACACAATCTACAAAAGATTTCCATATACATGTGACCATTCACATCACATATTTCATATATTGCCAACTCCACCATTTCAAGATGACTCTTGATCTCATGAAAACTTGCTTTCAAATTCCAACAGCTCACAAGGCAAAAGATGACATATGGCATATGTACAACATATTCATGTGATTTTTGAAAACTCCATGTCTAGAAATCCAAAATCCAACCAAGTAGCTTTGTACAAAATGAAATCCAAATCCAAGAAACTCTTTGTATTTTGATACTTTCATATACCAAGACTCTCCAAAACCAAAAAACTTTTTTCCCCAAAGCCTTCTCGTCCCAAAACCTTTAAAGGGTAATGTTTTTATCCAAAGACTATACAATTTTAGAAAATCGTAAGTAACAAAACAAAAAAAAAATACTTATCTCAGAGTAATAAAAAAAAGAAGCGAATTCATGAATTTCGCTTTTCCCATGTTCTGCTTCACTGCAGTATGCGCCAAAATCAGCATTCGTAAAGTTTTTGACATCATTTCGCTTGTATACTGTAAGATTTTTGAAGATCATGACATTGGATAGTGCATCGTTTTCTCTTTAATTCAAACCCCACGATGCCTTAAACAGTAGCCTTCATCACAATTCTTGAGTCTCTGGTAGATTTCAGCTCTGGTTCTATTTTTTATACCCCTCCCCTTCAATATGCGCCGTTTCTCTGGTTTTCTTCTATTTCCCGCAGGGAATTCGGTCCCCATTCCCTTTTGCAGCCAAAAACACGGATTTCCAAAATTAAAAATACGCTGCGCCTCCTTTTTTCTTGCTTAAAATTCAGATATTCCTTTTCTTTTTAATGCCTTCATATTTTTTAATGCCTTCATATTTTTCCCATGCACGACGCCACCTTGACCCGCGGGCTAAACTGTAATCCAGTTACCTGTTAAGAGGTTCAATTAGTCCACTTCCTCCACCTGACTACCCTCTGCATCAGCATCGTCTTCAAGAGGCGGCATGTCTGCATCAAAATCTACCGAGGCAGAAGCATCATCATTTATACTCAAGCCTAGCTTTAACATCTTGTGAATCCTTCCTTAAAAGGTGTTGGGGTTCTCAAGGCTGAATGCAAAGGTAAGAAGCGCAGTTTTATGCAATAGAAGGACCAAATCTTTCACAAACTTATCATTCTTATCAGCTTAAGACCTCTTTAGTTGCAGACACAAGCTTCTTCCCATCATACTCCTTCAGTTGTCGAACAGCATATTCATTAATGGCGTCAACCAAAAAGAGTACCTCATAGCCCTTCTTCTTTAAACATTCCAGGAAAGGAGAGTTCTCCACGGCCTTCTTGCTTTCACCAGTGATATAGTAAATGTCACTCTGCCCATCCTTCATACGAGTAACATAATCTTTGAAACTAGTCATCTCATCACCACTTTTAGTTCAATGATAGCGCAGTAGATCAGCAAGCCTTGCCCTTCTAGAACTATCCTCATGGATACCAAGTTTGATGTTCTTCCCAAAAGCCTCATAAAACTTGTCATAATCCTCCTTGTTCTCTCAAATTTCTGTAAACAGTTCAAGACACTTCTTGACAAGATTTTTCCTTATTTATGACCTTTAAGATCTTGTTCTGCTGAGCATTTCACGGGAGACGTTGGGGGGCAAATCTTCTGAATCAACCACACCTTTGTCAAAGCCAAGGTACTCGGGAATCAACTCTTCACTTGCTTTCCCCAGTAACTACTCTTACCATCTTTGCAGCTGTTGATGTTCTCAAAGCCTACTCCCTCTCTAGAAGTGATCAGTTGCTAGTCCTTTAGTCTTTCTTGTGCCTCCATCAAGATCAAAAACTGCAACTAATTCTTCTTTCTTGTCAGCTCCATAAGAAAGTGATGCTGCTTTTGGTTTATTGATAATTCGTGCTACCTCAAGGTTCACCATAAGCATACAAAATTCATGATTCACACCACACTTATGTACAGAGGCTTCGAGACTTGGCTCAGCCTCAGCTCGTCTTATTGAACCTCATTTACAATATGAACATATATACATAGGCATCATAAAATGACTCAAGTCGTGGCACTTAATCCCATACATATAGATTTATATTTAATGGCCTCACATGCATGGTTTCACACCATAGACGTGCCATGACACGACAACGCTAACATTAAACTATATATAGTTCCAAAATGTTGACTTTAGTTGCATTACAAAATGACCCAAGATGCAAAGACTCTTTCCATTTGATTCTAAGAAGACGCGACAAAATGTGCTAGCAGGTATCAGAATGTGGTGAAATTAGAATGCATTGATCTAGATCAACCACGTGGTAGAGCTAGAATGCATTGTTCTAGCTCAACCATGTGGTAGGGCTAGAATATTTTTAAATCTAGTTCTACCATGTGATAGAACTATATCAAAGTATTCTAGCTCGATCCCATGGAAAAATTAGAAATAATATTTGAAGTCGAGCTCTAGCACGTGGTAGAGCTGTATCAAAATATTTTAGCTAGACCCATGGTAGAACTAGAATTGTTTGAAGTCCAACTCAACCATGTGGTGACGTGGAAGAGCTAGAATGCATTGATCTAGCTCTACCATATGGTAGAGCTAGAACACTTTCAAGTCTAGCTCTACCATGTCGTGGAGCTAGAATGCTTTGAAGTCTAGCTCTACCATGAGGTGGAGCTAGAAGGCATTGATCTAGCTCTACCATAGTCCAAATATGTAGGAGTTAAAATCATAAGACAAAGATCAAGCTTCCATACATTTTTGAATTAGGAGGCCCCTTATAGTAGAGTGCACTCCAACATAAATTTCTTGTCAATTTATGATTACAAAAAGATAAAATTTCTCCAAAAAAAATACAATCCTTGTGACAAAATGGCTTCTTTAAGTGAATACTCCTTAGAACAATATCCTTGAAATAAATCTGTAAGAAACCATCATAAATTAAGTTTCTTCATTGTGAATACAAAATTGTTGTATAAAATCGTGTATTTAGTTATAATTATCATTTATGTTGGGTAGTACCTTAGTTATTTCTATCCCGTTGGAGAAGATTGTACTCATTTAACACCTTGTTTATGAAAGCCCTTGCATTGGCTGCCTTCAACTGCGTTGCGGTAGAATCCAATTTTCTAGCTAGAGAAATCACTTGTGGTCCCCTCATGCTAGCAATACTGACTCATTCTTTTGCCATAATTTCTATTCTCTTCTCTTTTGTTTTCATATTGTCTCCCTAATACCTCTTGATTGTCGACAAACTTTTGTATAATCTCTGATAGTGGTAGCCTATTAGTGTAGATTGTCTTCTGTGACCAATTTAAATTGCACTTTCTCCAAAAATCTACCACACCTCTGTATTTATTTTCATTGGATACTGGAGGTTTCCCGTAGCGATAAGAGCCAATGAACTCACGCACATCTTCACTCTCATCAAGCTGCAATAAGTAAGGGAGCAGCTCATCAATGAGAATATTGTCGACCATCTTTTCTTCATCAAACTTTGCAGGATATATACAATTATTTTCAGGAGAAGCACATCCCTTGTCTGGAGAGTCATCAATAAGAACCCTTCTACGAGCATCACAATAAAAAAATGAAGCGATTTTTGACAATGGCTTGAACATTGCCTGAACTGTTGGATTATCAAGTCTAGCTATTTTACCACTTTTATCAAGTCTAGCTATTTTACCACTTTTATCCTTCTCGCAAGCCTCTTGAGCCCAAACTACAAAAAAAGGCAATATCTCTCCTACTCTATCTTGTAATATTCTCAATATTTGAAGAACATTACTCTCTGTCTTGCTGTTGACCAGATCCCAACATTAATATTTTTTAATAAAATCTTCAAGAATTGGATACATCTTGGCCTTAGTACAATATATCGTTTTGAATCCATTTGAATAGTTTCATGTATTGAAGATGGTTGTTGTTGACAACGTTTCAGTAGTAGACCATTCAGATCCAACACAATTGTCAACACTGATTTCTTGGAGATAGCATTGTTGGTACTTCTTGGTACTTCTTCTTTGGGTTGGAAAGTCTCACCCATTGCTTCATTTGTTGGAGATTTAGGTACCCCAATTTCATTGTCAGCATTTGTCTTTAAACCTTCTAGATGGACATCACTGAATGTGTGGGAGAAGCTCTCATCCACAGTTTGATTGTGGCATTCCGTAGCTACTTCACTTGGTGCTACTATCTCAATTTCGGGATCTAAAAGAAAAAAAAGTAACATTGACTCAACAATCTTTCAAACTAAAAGAATTTACAATTGTAACACTCACTCTTAACACATGTTTATTGGTGAAATCTTAAAAAAGAAAGTTTGGCTACCAATTATCAATTCTACTTGCTTAGTAATGCCAGTTGAAGAAGTAGTTCCAACTTGGAATGTATTACCCTGGGTGGAAGAATTGAACAGGGAAGACCTCCTTGCATTGCGAATAAGGCAGCTGGAGAGGAGGCCTGAAGATGTAGAGCTTGCTAAAGCTCGTTTGAAAGATGCAAGGTTGAAAAATAAAGAAAGATTTGATAGAAGGCACAGACTCCGGCCAAAACCTATTGAAGAAGGTGATTGGGTCCTAATGTATGATAGTAGTCTTGACAACCAGTTCACTGTGCAAAGAAAGTTTGCAAAAAGATGGTTTGGCCCTTACATTGTCAAGCATGTGCATGGAAATGCCACGTATACCCTGTGTGAGCTTGACGGAACAGAGATAAAGAATCTTGTAGCAGGTAAAAGGATCAAAATGTTTAAAAGAAGGTATGACAGTGATCCTTTTGATTCAGAGGAGACTCAAGATGAGAGGCTTGATAGTGGTAGCATGGATATGGTTGAAGAGGAAGAGGATGATCTCCCTGATAATGTAGAAGATGAAGATGACATCTAGATATATGTGGATCTTGATGATGATTTGGCACATACCAGAGGATGTGCAGGTTTAGAGGGGGCGGATGTCATGCCACGGCACGTCTATGGTGTGAAACCATGCATGTGAGGCCATTAAATATAAATCTAGATGTATGGGATTAAGTGCCACGACTTGAGTCATTTTATGATGCCTATGTATATATGTTCATATTGTAAATGAGGTTCAATAAGACGAGCTGAGGCTGAGCCAGGTCTCGAAGCCTCTGTACATAAGTGTGGTGTGAATCATGAAGTTTTTATGCTTATGGTGAACCTTGAGGTAGCACGAATTATCAATAAACCAAAAGCAGCATCACTTTCTTATGGGGCTGACAAGAAAGAAGGATTAGTTGCAGTTGTTGATCTTGATGGAGGCACAAGAAAGACTGAAGGACTAGCAACTGATCACTTCTAGAGAGGGAGTAGGCTTTGAGAACATCAACAGCTGCAAAGATGGTAAGAGCAGTTACTGGGGAAAGTAAGTGAAGAGTTGATTCCCGACGAGTACCTTGGCTTTGACAAAGGTGTGGTTGATTCAGAAGATTTGCCCCTCAACGTCTCTCGTGAAATGCTCAGCAGAACAAGATCTTAAAGGTCATAAGGAAAAATCTTCTCAAGAAGTGTCTTGAACTGTTTACAAAAATTTCAAGGAACAAGGAGGATTATGACAAGTTTTATGAGGCTTTTGGGAAGAACATCAAACTTGGTATCCATGAGGATAGTTCTAACAGGGCAAGGCTTGCTGATCTACTGCGCTATCATTGAACTAAAAGTGGTGATGAGATGACTAGTTTCAAAGATTATGTTACTCGTATGAAGGATGGGCAGAGTGACATTTACTATATCACTGGTGAAAGCAAGAAGGCCATGGAGAATTCTCCTTTCTTGGAACGTCTGAAGAAGAAGGGCTATGAGGTACTCTTTTTGGTTGACGCCATTGATGAATATGGTGTTGGACAGCTGAAGGAGTATGATGGGAAGAAGCTTGTGTCTGCAACTAAAGAGGTCTGAAGCTGATAAGAATGATAAGTTTGTGAAAGATTTGGTCCTACTACTGCATAAAACTACGCTTCTTACCTCTGGATTCAGCCTTGAGAACCCCAACACCTTTGAAGGAAGGATTCACAAGATGTTAAAGCTAGGCTTGAGTATAAATGATGATGCTTCTGCCTCGGTAGATTTTGATGCAGACATGCCGCCTCTTGAAGATGATGCTGATGCAGAGGGCAGTAAGGTGGAGGAAGTGGACTAATTGAACCTCTTAAGAGGTAACTGGATTACAGTATAGCCCGCGGGTCAAGGTGGCATCGTGCATGGGAAAAATATGAAGGCATTTAAAAAAAAAAGGAATATCCAAATTTTAAGCAAGAAAAAAGGAGGCGCAGCGTATTTTTAATTTTGGAAATCCGTGTTTTTGGCTGCAAAAGGGAATGGGGACCGAATTCCCTGTGGGAAATAGAAGAAAACCAGAGAAACGGCACATATTGAAGGGGAGGGGAATAAAAAATAGAACCAGAGCTGAAATCTACCAGAGACTCAAGAATTGTGATGAAGGCTATTGTTTAGGGCATCTTGGGGTTTGAATTAAAGAGAAAACGATGCACTATCCAATGTCATGATCTTCAAAAATCTCACAGTATACAAGCAAAATGATGTCAAAAACTTTACGAATGCTGATTTTGGCACATACTGCACTGAAGCAGAACATGGGAAAAGCGAAATTCATGAATTCGCTTCTTTTTTTATTACTCTGAGATAAGTATTTTTTTTTGTTTTGTTACTTACGATTTTCTAAAATCGCATAGTCTTTGGATAAAAACATTACCCTTTAAAGGTTTTGGGACGAGAAGGCTTTGGGGAAAAAAGTTTTTTGGTTTTGGAGAGTCTTGGTATATGAAAGTATCAAAATACAAAGAGTTTCCTGGATTTGGATTTCATTTTGTAAAAAGCTACCTTGTTGGATTTTGGATTTCTAGACATGGAGTTTTCAAAAATCACATGAATATGTTATACATATGCCATATGTCATCTTTTGCCTTGTAAGCTGTTGGAACCTGAAAGCAGATTTTCATGAGATCAAGAGTCATCTTGAAATGGTGGAGTTGGCAATATATGAAATATGTGATGTGAATGGTCACATGTATATGGAAATCTTTTGTAGATTGTGTTATGCCTACATGTGTTATGTTTGAGGCATTTGGATAAAGAGTCAGGAGATCTATGCTTGGAACTGGTCATGATCTTGACACATAATTTGATGTGAATGGTCACATGTATATGGAAATCTTTTGTAGATTGTGTTATGCCTACATGTGTTATGTTTGAGGCATTTGGATAAAGAGTCAGGAGATCTATGCTTGGAACTGGTCATGATCTTGACACATAATTCATGTGCATTCATCAAGTTGAATTTGGGAATGTATTGAAGTGAATTCGCACATGTACATGTCATTAAAAATGGAGATGTCTTATGCTCCATTAGGAAGTGAATGGGGTCTTCTTGGGCCCTTTAATTTGCCCAAGCCTAATCAAGGTGATTAAGGAATAGCCAAATGGGGGGTTGCCATGTGGACTGAAATGTTGGGTTTGTAAGAGAGGTGTAAGAGTGGTCAAAGGGTGCACTTTTCCCCCCAAAAAGGGGGGAGGCAATTTTACAATTTTCGGACCTCCATAACTTCTACATACAAGCTCCGATTTGAGCGAAGATTATAGATCCGTGATCTACGCATCAAGACCTTTCCATAGATATGTTACATGATATGGTTTTGTCTGCTAGATTTTAAATTCCATTTTCCCTCCAAAATTCAAATTCGAATAAAGTAGCCGTTTTGAAGCTTCTAATTAGAAAATGTTTCTTCTTAAGAGAAAAGGTTTGACTCCTGAAACTGCCAAATAAAAGGGCCCAAGAAGCCTTCCATTGAGGTCCTAATGCTTGAAGAGTTATGTGTTTTTGTTTCCTTGCTGGGATTTGAAGCTACTCTCACAGCCAGAAGTCTCGCACTTGCCCAGCGATACCGCCCACGTCACGACAGCGTGCATAGTCACATTTGTTTTATAATTGTTTAAAATCTATCTTTGCATAAGAGTAGTTGTAACATGCCTTCCCCCACATGCCCACCTTTATCATTAAGCATGCTCATTTTTTTCCAGGTCATGTGATTGATTCTAATTGGCAGAGGCGACTTCTTTGTCACAGAGCATTAGTACGTCACATGTCCAAGAAAATCCAGAGTGTATGAAAACAGTTGGTTCAGCACCGTCTTGACTGTCTACGGGAAATTGATGCAAGGTTGCGCTTTGTGCATCCCTCTGAGGGGGTTATCATATTGACATGGTATTTGTCAGACCCAATATGCATACCCCTACACAAAGAGAATGATAGGAGGGCTATTATTGTAAACCTCAATGGTTTGTTGTGCCATGTTGTCGAAACCCAATATGATGAGAAGGATTCTCCTTATAGCAATGAGTTGTTAAAATACCCAATTAACCAATATCGTTATGTCCTATGTCACAAGGATGCACATGAGTTCTTAGATTGGTGTATTCAATTCTTTTATGTTTTTATTTGGAGCCCATGTAGGAGAACTAAGCTCTCTGGAATAATTGACACAGTATTTCCACAACAAAAGCCCAAGTTTGCAGGTGTTCTCTCACAAGAGCATTGTTCAAAATCCACATGGGTTGTGCAGAATAGACAAGTTTTCTTTAAAAAGCTTGAGATCTTTTGGGGTTTCCATCCTTTGTACAACAAGAAAAATACATTGATAATTGATGATAGCTACTATAAGGTGTTTAAGAATGAGCGAGAAACCTGGTTAATAGTCCCAGAATTGTACCATCAACCTTCTAAGGAAAGGTATAGTTTTTTGACAAAAGATTTAAGAAATTGGTTGTTTTTATGGCTACAGAATGAAGATCGGCAAGAGCATACATGGGATAATGCCTTTGAAGAAAAACCTAACAAATTCTCAGATGATGTGATGAAGAAATGGCTTGAAGAAGACAAATTGGAAGTAGAGAATAGGAAAAAGGCAGAGGTGTGGAAGCGATAGAGCAAGAGGCTGATGCTGAGGCAGAGGCAGGAACAACTTGAAATTCAAAGAAAGCAACGAGAGGAGGCTCAAGCTGAGGCAGAGAGGTAAGCAGAGAGTGAAAATCAACCAAAGCAACAAGAGGAGGCATCATGAAAGTAATACACCATCAATGAAGCTCATTTTGTTTGTCCCTAATATAATCAAATGTAGAGGATGCAAGTAATTTGGCCTTTTTTTAATGTAATAAAGTCCATATATTGAAATATGATATTGTAATCAGGCCTCTTATGGAGCATACTGTTCAAATGTTTGTCTTTGCAAAGCATTGAAAAAATTCTAGCACAAGCAATAAATTCATGTTCATTTACAATGTCTTATTATAATTGAGTCATAAATGGAGTGCATCCTTCTCTAAGGGGACTCCTTTTATCCTTTTATCTTTTGGTCAAACTTTGCAAATTATTACTTTTTTAGTAGAGTAGGTGAAGACTTTTAACTATCATTTTGACAAAGGGCATCCTACTGCAATAAATTCATGTTCATTTACAATGTCTTATTATAATTGAGTCATAAATGGAGTGCATCCTTCTCTAAGGGGACTCCTTTTATCCTTTTATCTTTTGGTCAAAATTTGCAAATTATTATTTTTTTAGTAGAGTAGGTGAAGACTTTTAACTATCATTTTGACAAAGGGCATCCTACTGCAAGGAGACTCTTTCTATCTTTAATAATGTTAATTTGTAGTAGTTGTGTATATAAGGAAACTTTCACCATGTCCAATTATTTAGTCTTTGTTCATTACAATGCAGTCTTAAAATTGGAGAGTGCATCCTACTCTAAGGGGACTCTCAATATACAATCTCTTGTATCAATGTTTTTACTTGGGGGTCTAGATTGAACAAATGGTAGATCTTGGTTCTTTCAATGCGTTCTTGCTCCACGTGGTAGAGCTAGCTCAGAATTCTAGCTCTACCATGTGGTAGAGCTAGAATCCCTTAAAATCAAGCTCCACCATATGGGATAGTAGAGCTAGAATTCTATGTCTATATCTACCATGTGGTGGAGCTACCATCCATTGAAGTCTAGGTGTATAATTTCATGGAGCTAGCTAGATCCACCATGTGGTATCTTATTGAGCTCTAGCTCCACCATGTGGTGGAGGTAGCAGCCATGGTCTCTTCATGGAATTTTGGCCTTACCACATGGTGGAGCTAGTATCCATGTGTGGTAGACCTAAACCTTTGGAAGTCATATAATACGACTAGAATTTTGAGTCTAGATCTACCGTTTGGTGGAGCTTGCATCCACTGAAGTCTAGCTCTATAATGTCCAAGTGGTGGAACAAGATCTAGAATGGATAAGTCATGGATCAAGAAATTCCTTTTTAGCTAGACAAGTGCTAGATCTAAAGTGAAGAGATAAAGTGATTGACGTTGGACTGCTAGCCATGCTAGACACCTCAATATGAGCAACAAGGCAAATATCTCGCTACATTGTCCATTTCAGACAAATAACTACACGAGTTTTCTTCAAAAAGTTCAGATGCGATGGGGTTTCCATGTTTTGTACAACAACAAGAATACATTGAAACTCGATGATAGCTACTACAATGTGTTCAACAATCAAGATGATAATCAAGATAATAATTGAGAGAATAATCTAAGTGTGTGATCTTGTGAGTACACAAAATGAACATGCTTAAAAAGAAGCTCAATACCTCATTCAACCAATACACCCCCATGACACTAGCACATTTTGTTACTCCCTTTTGTAATTGAATGTAAATGGTCTTTGTAAATGGTCTCTATTATAATAAAATATAAAAGGTCTTTGTAATCTGGCCATCTTTGGGAGCGTGCCGTTCAATTGTGTGCCTTTTGCAAGGCATTGAACATATTTTAACACAAAAAAATAAATTCATTTTCATTTACAATGTTTTATTATAATGGAGTCGTAGATGGAGTGTATCCTACTCTAAGGAGACTCCTTTTATCTATTGACAAAGTGCATCATACTTTAAGGGGACTCTTTAGTACAATAAGCTTCATCAAAATGAAATCTTTTAACCGTAATTTTGACAAAGTGCATCCTACTCCAGGAGACTCTTTCTATCTTTAATAATGTTGATCTGTAGCGATTGTATATATAAGTATATATTCACCACCTCAATTTATAAAATCTTGTTCATTTTGTCTTGTTCATTTTACAATGAAGCTTTAAAATTGGAGAGTGCATCCTACTCTACAATCTCTTGTATCAATGTTTGTAATTGGGGGTCTAGATCAATCAAATGGTATATCTTGGTTTCTTATGGACTGTAGAATGGCCAAGTGGTGGATCTAAAAATCTTTAAATCCTCCTCAATGTGTTGTAGCTCCACATGGTAGAGCTAGCTCAAAATTCTAGCTCTACCACATGTGGTGGACCTAGAACCCTTAAAATCAAAATTACACCCCCATGATACTAGCACATTTTGTTACTCCCTTTTATAAATCAATGTAAATAGTCTTTGCTGTAAATGGTCTCTATTATAACAAAATATAGAGTGTATTTGTAATTTGGCCAACTTTGGGAGCAGACTGTTCAATTGTGTATCTTTGCAATGCATTGAACAATTTTTAACACAATAAATAAATTCATAGTTGGAGTGCATCCTAGTCTAAGGAGACTCCTCTTATGCATCCACAAAGTGCATCCTACTTTAAGGGGACTCCTTTTATCCTTTTATCTTTTGGTTGTTTAATGCAAAAGTTTTATTATTTCTTTAGTAGAATAAGCTTCATCAAAATGAAATCTTATAATCGTAATTTTGACAAAGTGCATCCTACTCCAAGGAGACTCTTTCTATCCTTAATAATGTTAATTTGTAGTGGTTGTGTATATAAGGATACCTTCACCATGTTAATTTTTAAAATTCTTGTTCATTTAGTCTTGTTCATTACAATGAAGTCTTAAATTGAAGAGTGCATCCTACTCTAAGGGGACTCTCAATATACAATCTCTTGTACCATTGTTTTTAATTTGGGTCTAGATTGACCAAGTGGTAGAATCTGATCTTGGGTTCTTATGGACTGTAGAATGGCCAAGTGGTGGATCTAAAAATCCTCTTCAATTGTAAAATATACAAGTGGTGGATCTAAAAAATCTTGAAACCTTTCTATTTCTAAGATCAAGCTAGGTTCGATCTAGCATCACTTGATAAAGCAAACCATTTTTAAAATTTTTATAGGTTGAAAAAGGTAGATTCTAGATTAAATGCATTAAATTTTTCAACGTGGGAATGGGATTTTTCCCACTTTACCTAATACGGTCTTAAGAGAGGTTTTAGGGACAATGCCGGCCATGCAAGCTCCTGATTGGGAGCAAGTCTTTTATGTGAATCCATCAGTGGGAGAAGAATATATGTTTTAGAAAAAAAAATTATATGGCTAAAAATGTTTTTGCATGTAAAGCTGGAACCCTTATACATATTGAGGGAGGAATTAGTCTATGTCAAATGAGTTTCATGCATACATGCTAGACAAATTTAGTAAAACTTATAAAAAATGTATTAATTAATTGATAAATATGGCCATACACAAGTAAGGAAATTTTATATTTTCAAATGCCATGGTGATAAGCTACATAGATCTTAAGTTTACATAGATGGATGGGCAAAGAAATGGCATAATTCCAAAAACGCCATGAAGGGGAGTTGTACATATAAAAAAAAAACTAGTAGACATGAAATGATGTGGCCCGGCATCAGTCATCCTCGTTCTCCTTGTACATTAGCCTATCATCATCTCCTTCCTCTTAATTTTCTCCATTTTCATTCTATATTAGATATGATTAAGATATAAAGTATATTATTATACTATATAGTTTTTCAAATAAGTCATGATAAGCCTCATAGTATATTTACTTACATGGATGGCATTGACATCATAGTTTAACTCTATTCCTTTTTTGGGAATTGGAATGTGTTGTGAAGATGCGATGGTGATAGTAGGCACAATCATACTCCTCTCATGAGTAAGCACGAGACTAAAAATGCTTTTTTCCATTAAAGCACACACATACAAAGGAGAAATATGTAAAAAAAAGTAGAGAATCAATTAGAAAGGAAAAACAATATGTCAAATATGTGAATACTTATTAAATATGCAAGGAAGAATGGTATGAAGCCCCTCTTTTGTGTTGTCAAACTTTAAAAACTTCTCATTGTTATAGTAATTTGTGAGGGTTGTGTCCTAGCTTCATGTCCTTCTTCCCATTTATGGATGAGTAAGTGGGTGCAGTTTAGGTTGGACATTCAAGGGATATTTGGGACTTACTATGCTCACATTGTGATACTTTGTGTCATTAAATTGTAACGTAGTGTATGGGACAAGAACATTTAGAGCAAGGGAGATAGTGGGCCTTTCTATGGCTCACATTATGATCACTTATGTCATTGAATTATAAGGTAGTGTATGGTATGAGAAACTCAAGCATCAAGTTATAAATAAATTTATATATTTTTTTCTTGCATCTTGAGTTACACACCTGTTCTTAAACTCGAGGTTCACAAGGTGATGCATGCTTGCTATCACTTGTTTCCCTCGTTCCTAATAGTATTACGCTTCTCTTACTTATATTATAAGGGTTTGTTGAAAAACCATAATAGTAGTAGGAGAAGCCTAATACTATTTAGTTTTAACAAACCTTGAATATGGAGATAAGAGAGAGAGAGAGAGAGAGAGAGAGAGAGAGAGAGAGAGAGAGAGAGAGAGAGAGAGAGAGAGAGAGAGAAGATACGTTATCTCGCTTTTTCACATCACTAAATAGGAAGAAGGAGGGTTGTGATGAAGAGAAGGGGGGATGGGTGAAGAGGAAAGGTGTATGAGGATGAAGAAAGATGACATTAAGGAAGATTAAGAGATAACAATCATGCACAATAGTGGGGGGTATTTCTAAAAAAGGCTACAAGGTGATGATCCTGGTAGCTTTGAAAAATAAAAAATCCATAGCATTAGTATTAGCACCACTTTACACTTTATCAATTCCTAGCATTGGATAAAAATCAATTTGTTTTATTTTAGGTATTTTGATTATAGTTATGCTATCTTCTATGTGAATGTACCATTCCATTTACCCCATCACTGTTGTGAAGATGTCTTCTTCTTTGGGTTCGAATCATGGGCCATCCATTGGGAGAAAAGTAGATGCAAACATGAATCTCATGTGCATGTCTAAGATGTAAGAATACTTGCATGCATGAACATAGGATCACATTTAATTATATTCGGTATACCGGGGATCTTTTGAGCCATCGGCACCCGTGGCACCTCAATAAAATCATCGGTTGGTATATGAATTTTTTTAAAATACTCCACATAAAGCCTGACTTATTATTATCACACTCGGTTGGTATATGAAATTTTGTTAAATACTAACACATAAAGCCTAACTGATTACTACATGTTCATAATCACTAAGTAATCTTTTCTATCAAGAGGATGTTGTAGAAAAGATCTATATAATATTAATGTATAATATGCCACACATTAGAGGAAATTTGGACTCAAATTAGACCCTTTAAGGATTTGTACACTTCTCTCTCTATAAAAATGGGCTCATGGTAATTTTTTTTATAAATCAACTCAAAAGTTAGCAGAGTTTGGACATTTGGAATCTACTCTTCAAGACCTTTCCAATGATATATAGCATGACAGACAATTTTGCATATTCAAGAAGCCCCAAATTTGGTGATGATGTGGCATGTTACATGACACATCATCACCAAATTTGGGGACTTCTTAAATATGCAAAATTTCATGTCATGCTATGTATCATTGGAAAGGTCTCAAAGAGTAGATTCCAAATGTCTAAACTCCGTTCACTTCTGAGTCAATTTGGAAAAAAATTACCATATTGATCCCAAATGTCTAAACTCCACTCACTTCTCAGAGAATGTGTGCAAATCCTTAAAGGGCCCAATTTGAGTCCAAATTTTCCCTAATGCTATTTGGTTAATGTGGGAAACGTGAGGATGGAGTATAAGCATTAGAAGGGCTCAGGGAAAACATTGTGTGCCCAAATTTTTCCCTCATGAGGTAGAAGAGTATGATACCATTGAGGAAACGGTCACCCATTTTTTTTTCAAAGTGAGGATGGGGAAGGGATCCCTAACATATTGAGAGATCAAGCTCAACTAGTGCTATGGATATTGATGACCCGCATGGATGTGATAGCTTCTGCACTTATGCCACTGGCATGGTTTTTGAGATTATGGTTGATATGCCATCAATGGTGGATGATAGGCTGTGTGACAAACACAATATTTGGATTACTAGAGTATGGCATAGTTACAGCACCAGCTCATATAGTCGGGTTTACACTGTGGCATAGTTATAGCACTAGCTCATATAGTCGAGCTCACACTATAGACCAACCATTGTATGTACTCTTATCTCTTTAGTTTATAGTTGTAGACAAGAGAAGAGGATAATTGGAAGTTTAGCCATCCAATCTCTCTCCTGTGTCTCACTCTCTCTTGTGTGTGTATTTTGCTTATACAAGCAAGCTCTCCCTCTCTCACATTGTCTTTTTAACACTCAAACAATTGAAGAAGAGGATGTTCTTTAAAAAGGAAGGGAAGCTCTCCATATCCCACATTATCTTTTTAGCATTCAAACAATTGAAGAAGAGGATGTGCTTAAAAAGGAAAGTAATGCACCATTATAAGAGGGCATATGAGGACGCGGCATACTCTGCTTTGCATGGATGATTGGAGATCTTGAACTTACAAAACCCTATGGATGGAGAGATAATAGCAAGCCTACTCTGGTGAGTTCACCTTAAACCCCCCTTATTTACAATTAAAGGAAGATTGAAAATTATCATTAAAAATGTAAAATTAAAAAACATTAAATTATCATTATTAATAGTATATTATTGAAGAAGAAGATCCCGCCAAATAGTTGGATTATCGAGGAAGCATCAACTAACAACTAGTGTGCAAGCCCTTCTCCTCCCCCGCCTCAGCTCCCCCCTCCCCCCGGCTCCGCCCCCGCTATCCTCTCTCCTTCCGCCTTGCCGTTTCCTTGTAGGGCTGTGTCCCTCCCGTTGGTGACCCTGGTCTCTGGCCTTTTCCCTCTGGAGGACTCCATGGAAGCCGCTCCCACTACCCCTGCCGATTCCGGTCTCCGACGTCTAGAGTTCACAGATGTAGATCATCAGTTATTTGTTTCCACAGTATCCGCTCTTGAGGCCTCCTCCTTGATCTGCAAGATAGTGGGTAACCGTTCGATGCGGAGAGAGCTTCGCGACCTTCTCCAAGGCAGCCTCATTGGCGTGCCTGCCAAGATCGTCAGTGTCAATTTTTTGGGACGTGGCTACTACCAGGTGGATTTCGAGTCCCCCCAGGCAGCTCAGACGGTGCTGGCTCGGAGCCCCATTGCCCTCCGCTCATCCCGGGCGTTCCTGGTGCCATGGACTCACGGTTTCGACCTCGCTTCTGACCCGCTAGCAGGCGCGAGAGGTTTCCCCATCACTATCTGCTTTCCTGGACTCCGCAGGGAGTACTTGCCCCTCTTGTCATCCATTGGCAAGGCGTTCGGGTAGGTGGTGGAGACGCCTCAGACAGCGGCTTCAGTGATAGCTCGGGCAGCAGGACTCCCGGCCATTCGTGTTGTGGTTCCGTCACCGGAGTCCCTCTTGAAGATGATCCTCCTCCCTTGTCTTTCTGGAGGACATCTGATACAGCGCGTGGAGTATTCGGGCCTCCTCGGCCAGTGCTACATCTGTCGGGAGATGGGCCACCTCGCACGCTGTCGTGACGTGTGCGGTATAGCTAGGAAAGTACGAGACTTCTAGCTATGAGAGTAGGTACCAAATCTAACAATGGAAACTCACACACAAAATTTCCCAAGGAATATTGAACATCACCATTTTTAATGACATATACATGTGTCAATTCACCTCAATACATCCTTGAATTCATCCTGATGATTGCACAAAATTGCATACCAAGTACTTATTCCTTTACTCACTGACTCCTTTCTCCAAATCCTTTGAACCATTCACATGTAGGCATAACAAAACCTTCAACTTCTTCCAATATACATGTGACCATCTACATTCTTTACATCCAGTGCCAGTGCCATCAAAACCATCATTTCAAGATGCTCTTTATCACCTGAAAACCTGCCTTAATATTCTAATATCTCACAAGCAAAATAACATAGCATATGTACCACATAGTCATGTAATTTTTGAAAGTTCCATGTCTTGCATTCAAAAACCCAGCTAAATAGAATTTGAAATCCAAACTTCAAAGTTCTCCAAAGTAATAAAAAAAAAGCTTATACAAGAACTTATTCCGAAAGCCTTATGAAGGAAACCTTAGGATTTTGAATTTGTAAGTGTAAAAAAAATTCGCTTATCTTTTTAAAAGAGAAAGAAACGAATCTCTGATTTTCGCTTCTTTTCTTTTATTCGCCACCTTGCTGTAGGGCCAGATTCAGGGTTTTGCATGTAGCATGAAGTTTTTGGAAAATCGTATCCTCTTATTACTCTTCATTTTCTCTTCATTTTGAAATCCAGGACATCATGAACAGTCGCCGTCTTCTAGAAATAAAAAGCACTGGTCTTTTTTCTCTCTGGTTCTGATTTCTGCACACACTGGTTTTTTTCCGCCCCACGCTCTGGTTATTTCCCCTCTTTCCCGCGGGGAAATCGCGCCTACACCACCTTTTGCAGCTTATAACCCGGTATTTTCCATTTCAAAAAAGCTGCGCTCACATCTATTTCGCGCATTATCTAGAAATTTCCAATAAAAAGAAAATCATTTCTTTTCATTCCACGTACGCTGCCACCTCTAGTGTAATGCACCTAACCTTGGCATTAAGGCAAGGTTCCCAATGTAAAGTAGATCATCCAATTTTTATTCCCCGCATTCAATAAAGACTTCGGCACTCTAATGCCCATTGAATCTCCATTACTCTTGATGCCTCCATAGTTTATAATGTCATCACATCGGCCATGTAATTTATAGAATTCCCCAATTGTTTACTCAAATATTTTTCCATGTCTTCATAAATGCATTCCTTTGTACATTGGCATGCCCTCATGTTTGCATCCATAAGAGGTGTTCACTGATTTGACCCAATCGATACCATTTAAAAGCTACCACACATTATGCACATGGGAAGCCATTAACATCATTAACTTATCCCTTTGGCGTGCCACTCATACCATCATATATAACTGGATGTTTCTAACTTACCCATGGGCTCTGAGTAACAGCAGAACCATCACCCTCCACACTCATATACAAAAACTCCTAGATCTGGCTCAGCCTCAGCTTGTCTTATTGAACCTCATTTACAATATGAACATATGTACATGGCATCATATAATGACTCGTCATGGCACTTAACCCCATGCATCTGGATGTGTATTTGATGGCCTCACATGCAGGATTTCACACCATAGACGTGCCATGGCACGACAACGCGCCCTCTAAACCTGCACATCCTCTGGTATGTGCCAAATCATCATCAAGGTCCACATATAACTGGATGTCGTCTTCATCTTCTGCACTTCCAGGAAGATCATCCTCTTCCTCTTCAACCATATCCATACTACCACTGTCAAGCCTCTCATCCTGAGTCTCTTGTGAGTCAAAAGGATCACTGTCATACCTTCTTTTAAATATCTTGATTCTTTTGCCTGCCACAAGATTCTTTATTTCTGTTCCATCAAGCTCACACAGAGTATACGTGGCATTTCCATGCACATGCTTGACAATGTAAGGGCCAAACCATCTTTTTGCAAATTTTCTTTGAACAGTGAATTGGTTGTCAAGGCTACTATCATACATTAGAACCCAATCACCTTCTTCAATAGGTTTTGGCCGGAGTCTGTGCCTACTATCAAATCTTTCTTTATTTTTCAGCCTTGCATCTTTCAAGCGAGCTTTAGCAAGCTCTACATCTTCAGGCCTCCTCTCCAACTATCTTATTCGCAATGCAAGGAGGTCATCTCTGCTCAATCCTTCCACCCAGGGCAATACATTCCAAGTTAGAACTACTTCTTCAACTGGCATCACTGGCTTCTGACCATACATTAATTCTGCAGGCATGTATCCTGTCACTGAGCTATGAGTTGTACGGTCAGCCCACAAGGCATATGGTAGCAGCTTTGGCCACTCTCGCATTCTTTCTCTGCATGCCTTAGCCAAAGCTTTAATGATTGGAGGATGTCCTCGCTCACTTTTTCCATTGCCCTCAGGATTGTAAGCACATGTTAGGGACAGTTTGATACCAATTCTAGAGAAGAATTCCCTTGCTTCTTCAACATCTAGCTCACCCCTATCAGCTGTTATTTTCCCAATACAACCATACCGGCAGATCACATCTTCCAAGAGAAATTTGCATACTGTTTCCGTACTCTTTGTTCTAAGAGCACGTCCTTCTACCTGATTTGTCAAATCTTCTCTTGCAAGTGCAATATACCGCATCTGCCAAATTCCCAAAGGTATTGTAACTAGATCCACTACCCATTTATAGTGCATGGCAGGTGGGTAGGTTGGTTGCAGGCTCTCACGATGCCGCACATTTGAGTACATTTAGCATACCATGCATGTTTCCACATATTGGGAAATATCCTTGTACATTCCTTTCCACCAATATTTTTCCTTTATTTTGGTAAAAGTGGCCCACACACTTCTATGTCCAGCCCAGAGACTCTCATGAAATTCTTTCACAAGTTTTCCTTGAGTCTCTTTATCACATATGACTCTCTGTGGCATAGCATTCCTCTGCTTAGGATGCTTCCAGAGGTACCCATCCTTTAGGAAATAACCATATGCTTTTCTGCGGATCTTCTTAAATTCTGAGTCAGACCAATTTTCTTGCCTTGTCAGAGTACTCAAATATTGACCAATAAGCAACCAATCTCCTTCATATATTTCCTCAATAAAAGACTCAAGTGCATTTGATAGGCAAATATGGTCCCCTTTTGCATATGCTGTAGTATAGAACTTTGTACCCACATCATCAATGTCACTAATCATCTCTTTCTCATCTTCATACCTGGCTCTTGATAGCATATCTGCAACTGGATTATCTTTTCCCGCAATATGCTCAAACTTAGGATTTAGTGACTTGATATAAGCAATCCACCTAAGCATAGCAATATCTGGAGTGGTACAACTTGCTATCATCCCAAGAAGTAGCAAGCAATCAGTTTCCACAAGTACAGATGCCCCAATAAGATATTCCTTTTCACATTTTAGAGCAGTGACTATTCCGCTTAACTCTCTCTTGATCTGTGGATACTTTCGTTGCCGAAAGCTTAATACCTTTGCTCCAAATCTAATTACATACCTATGATCATCCTCATCATCTTGCCCTACTGCCCATCCTATCCCAGTAGGACTAGTATCAACTGTAACAATCACAGGCCTGCCACATTCATAATCTGCCTTCCTCAGAGTGGGTGATGATTGGAGCAAACATTTCAGCTTCCGCATAGCTTTAATATGTACTGTACTCCACAGAAATTTTTGATTTTTCCTCAAAAGTTGATAAAGAGGATCTGCTACATGTGCATAATGTGGGATCCAAATAACATAAAAGACACATGCTCCAAGAAATCTCCTCAGCTCTGTAACATTAATGCATGTTTCTTTCATTCTTTGTATTGCATCTATCTTGGCTGGACAAGGTCGGCGTCCACTAGTACTACAAAGATGTCCCACTATTAGCACTTCACCAACTCCAAACACTGATTTCAGCCCAGATAAAGTAAGATTCACTTCTTCAAGCCTGGATAGAATCATGTCACAATCCTTTATATGATTTGCCACAAACTTGCGGCACCCCTTTGAATCCAAATCCTCATCTTTATCTTTCTCATCACAACCCTTTATTGGCACATCATCCAAAAATGGCATAGTTTTTTGTGGTATGAAGTCTCGTAAGACTTTATTCATTCCATTCATCATATGTGCCATTGAATTGGTGGCTCCCTGTGGTGGTAAGGTACACATCCTTACTAATCCCAAAGGAGTTCTCATTGTGGTCAAGTCCCTGCTTTGTATATCCAGCTGGAACTGATCATATCCCGAATACAGATCACCCATAGAGTATATAGCTTTCCCTGCAAATGCTTCTGTAAACTCATCCACAATTGGACCTGCTCCCACATTCCTGATTGTGACTTTGTTTACAGGTTGCATGTCTTGAATAAAGCGCAATGTCCCATTTTTCTTTGGTACAGTAAACCATCTGTTGGAATATGGGGCACATGATGGCTCCAAGATTCCCATCCTGATCTTTTCTTTTAGTAATTCCATCAACTTCGGCAAGAGAGCCTTTGGTACTGGAATTGGCCGCAGGTTCTAGGGCACATGTGGAACAGTAAAGATCACCATTGGTGTTGTTACACTTGGATCAACACAGCCTATCTCATGCGGCTGAAAAGCAAAGGCTTTCCCATGTTTTACAAGCATCTCCTCAAAGCATTCCCTTTCAACTGGCAACAGAAAATCCTTCTCACCAATCTTCAGCTCTTTTATAGTTTCTTGAGTAAATTTATGCCCAATTTTCTTCGGATCTCTAAGATTTGGTTGCATAGAAGCTTCATCTATCTTCTCCTTGCTTCCTGGTGGCAAGGGCAAGGCAACTGGTTTCACCTTCTTTGCAACCGCCGTTTTGTACTTTGTATCAACATGAGCATCCATCTCGCAACTCATGTTTTTACATTCCACCCCCTCGAATTCCTGGATTATATCATACATCTCCACAGATGACATCTCTATCATCTCATTTCCACCCTGTAAGCATGCTCTTCCCATATCAAAAAGCACATCCATAGTATCTACAAATGACACCTCATCAAGCACCCCTGAAACAAACTCATTCTTCCCCAAAAGACCACACTGCTCAAAACTTTTTTGTTCATTTTGTATATGTTTTCGCATGCCACGCTTCAAATCCTTGCTTTTTACAAAAACCAGTGACCCATAGCTGGAAAATCCCTGAAAATTTGCTGAAAAACTATTTACATTGATTGAGTCCTGCGAGAACTCATTTTTCCTTGTACCATTGGAATCCCGCTTTACAATGGCACCTGGCCAAAATCCTTCATCTCCCTGTAATTCATGAACTCTCTGTTTATCTTTGGGAGTGACTGTGCCCGAAGAGACTCACGATTCCTTTCATGGTTAATGCAAACTGTCAAAAACTGAACAGCTTTTTTGCCATCCTTACTCCTTATTCTTGCATATGCCGAGCCATCGTCCAAAACTTTTGTTTCCATCCTCACAGCTGTAATGTAGGGTTGCCCAAGGATAAGGGGATACGATGACATCTCCTGAACAAAGAAATTCTGATCATCTTTCACATCCCCTATAGTTACCCTTACATTTGGACATGCTGCATAAAGCTCTCCAGATGAGTTATTAGCTGCTTTAATCATCCACCCATGATCCACATCCATTGGCCACTTACATTTGTTGTAGAGATTTTTAGCCATAAGATTTATTTCAGACCCATGATCAATTAGAGCGACATATGGCTCTTCCAAATCACCTATCTTGACAAGGGTTTCAGTGGTTGCTCTTGCCCAATGGCTCGTGGAGTAATGACTCTTTGTAAGAACTTCTTTTTCATCATCCTCTTCCACAAAGCGCACTTGTCGTGCCCCATCAGCAGAGTGATTACATTCCACCACATTTTCTCTCTCTTCCTTCTTCTGTACCTGTACTCCATGAGTCTTGGAAGTGCTTGCCTCCCCTTGTGATGGAATAGATTCAATTATGGACTGCCTTTTTCTTCGTATAATATCAATTATCTCATCATGAAATTCTTTCTTTGCAATCCCCAAGACTAGTGTGAACTCCACCCTGCTGTTTAGAATCCTCTCTTCAAGCACCTTTTTGAGATCTGTTGTTGCAGCTTCAATATCAGATTGAAGCTTGTAGAGTGGACTTTTCCCTTTACCCTTCTCCTTCATTTTTGCTGGCACTTCTTCCATTGAAACATCCTGTGGAGGTCTGCTATGCTGTGGAGGCATATGTGATGGCCCAGGATCCTTCTTTTCACTTCCACGTGTAACTCTTTTTGATGGCCCTCCTTCCTCATTTTCCCTTTTACGCTTCTCCTCTACCTGTGCCTCATTATTTTGGCATTTGGCAATATAGGCATGAATAGATAAAGAATCCACAGGCTCCTCCCAGCCAGTCTCAAGACGTATACAATCACCTGCCTCATGCAAAGCTTGCTTTGACACTTTCTTTGACGCAATTAATTCCATTGTTGATGGCCAAAAATCCTCATTCTCATAATCCTCATCATTCTCAAATCCCTGCTTTAGTTGACCAACCTTTAATCCATAGGTTGCTGCCTCAACCATAGAAATGGCATGACTAGCAGCCATATCCTCAACCAGCTTTTTCATCCCTCCTTTCCCAAAGTTTGTGCTCAATGGAAGACCAGTCTCTATAAGATGGATTTTCCCATCTTTGAAAAACACAAGTTGATTTTTAAGAGCTTCTTTATAGCTAGCACAATACTTCTTTGCATGTTCTGGGTCATCACACCATATGCATCTATATGTAAACCCTTCTTTGCTTTGAGGCCTTTGCATAGAAGCCTGTCCCAATGGTAGACCTTTTTCTTCAATCCTGGACATCTTCAATTTTAGGTCACGCATACCCTTGATAAGCTCATCCATCGGCCCATCTACCTTTGGAATTATAGCAGCTGGTTTGGGTAGATTCTCAGGGGTAACAGCAGTTATGGGGGTTGCAGAGCCCATCACCATTTTATCCCTCCTCCGCTGCCGCTTTGCTAACATAGTGACTGCATCCTCAACATCATTCCAATCACTCTTTAATCCCTGCTCTGTATCCTTATCCTCAAGGAGGATTTCCAATTTCTCCTGGAGATCTTTCCCAGCTGCTTGTAAGAAGAGCTCTGTTTTTTCTGTGTCCAAAGTTGTACGCTCTATTCTTGACAGCTGGGCATAGCGTTTCTCAAACTCTCTTAGCAATTCTATGGCAGAAATTCCCATTTTAGGTTTTGTGACCCATTCCAAGAAAGTTCGTTTGGTCACTCGCTCAGAATCCTCCATGAAATATTCATCCTTTAAAGCAAGCTTGAACTCCTCCCAATTTCTGCCACCATGTGCTGTCTGCAATCCTCTTATGCGCTCTCTTATTTCAGGAACACATACCAGCTCGAAACTTCGAACCATATCCTCCTCAGTCACCCTGTTTAGCTCCATCTCCTTTATATAATTGCGCAGGTACTTTGTAATGTCCTTCCCATCAAATTGATCCACCTTTTTCACAATTGATTGTAATGCTTTGGTCGTGGAAATTTGTCCCCTCTCAGTAGCTTGTTGCTGTTGCATGTACATGGTAAACATCTGAAACATCTGCATAACTCCGGGGTCAAAATGAACCCCCTGACCCTCAGAATTCTCAGCCATAGCTTCCCTGTATATTTCACCACACTCTCACCCCAGCAGTTTCACGTCGGGTTCACCAAAGATCTGTCGTGACGTGTGCGGTATAGCTAGGAAAGTACGAGACTTCTAGCTGTGAGAGTAGGTACCAAATCTAACAATGGAAACTCACACACAAAATTTCCCAAGGAATATTGAACATCACCATTTTTAATGACATATACATGTGTCAATTCACCTCAATACATCCTTGAATTCATCCTGATGATTGCACAAAATTGCATACCAAGTACTTATTCCTTTACTCACTGACTCCTTTCTCCAAATCCTTTGAACCATTCACATGTAGGCATAACAAAACCTTCAACTTCTTCCAATATACATGTGACCATCTACATTCTTTACATCCAGTGCCATCAAAACCATCATTTCAAGATGCTCTTTATCACCTGAAAACCTGCCTTAATATTCTAACATCTCACAAGCAAAATAACATAGCATATGTACCACATAGTCATGTAATTTTTGAAAGTTCCATGTCTTGCATTCAAAAACCCAGCTAAATAGAATTTGAAATCCAAACTTCAAAGTTCTCCAAAGTAATAAAAAAAAAGCTTATACAAGAACTTATTCCGAAAGCCTTATGAAGGAAACCTTAGGATTTTGAATTTGTAAGTGTAAAAAAAATTCGCTTATCTTTTTAAAAGAGAAAGAAACAAATCTCTGATTTTCGCTTCTTTTCTTTTATTCGCCACCTTGCTGTAGGGCCAGATTCAGGGTTTTGCATGTAGCATGAAGTTTTTGGAAAATCGTATCCTCTTATTACTCTTCATTTTCTCTTCATTTTGAAATCCAGGACATCATGAACAGTCGCCGTCTTCTAGAAATAAAAAGCACTGGTCTTTTTTCTCTCTGGTTCTGATTTCTGCACACACTGGTTTTTTTTCGCCCCACGCTCTGGTTATTTCCCCTCTTTCCCGCGGGGAAATCGCGCCTACACCACCTTTTGCAGCTTATAACCCGGTATTTTCCATTTCAAAAAAGCTGCGCTCACATCTATTTCGCGCATTATCTAGAAATTTCCAATAAAAAGAAAATCATTTCTTTTCATTCCACGTACGCTGCCACCTCTAGTGTAATGCACCTAACCCTGGCATTAAGGCAAGGTTCCCAATGTAAAGTAGATCATCCAATTTTTATTCCCCGCATTCAATAAAGACTTCGGCACTCTAATGCCCATTGAATCTCCATTACTCTTGATGCCTCCATAGTTTATAATGTCATCACATCGGCCATGTAATTTATAGAATTCCCCAATTGTTTACTCAAATATTTTTCCATGTCTTCATAAATGCATTCCTTTGTACATTGGCATGCCCTCATGTTTGCATCCATAAGAGGTGTTCACTGATTTGACCCAATCGATACCATTTAAAAGCTACCACACATTATGCACATGGGAAGCCATTAACATCATTAACTTATCCCTTTGGCGTGCCACTCATACCATCATATATAACTGGATGTTTCTAACTTACCCATGGGCTCTGAGTAACAGCAGAACCATCACCCTCCACACTCATATACAAAAACTCCTAGATCTGGCTCAGCCTCAGCTTGTCTTATTGAACCTCATTTACAATATGAACATATGTACATGGCATCATATAATGACTCGTCATGGCACTTAACCCCATGCATCTGGATGTGTATTTGATGGCCTCACATGCACGATTTCACACCATAGACGTGCCATGGCACGACAACGCGCCTGTCCCCGCAAGGGGGTTCATCCTTCATGCTCTGCTGCCTCTTGACCCCCTTCAGGAGGCCCGAGGGGTGGCCATCCACCTCAGAGACCGGACATCCTTGGCTCGTCTCAGCAAGCGCCATCATCTGAGGAGCAGGCCCCGGCAGAGGATGCCGTGCAGACCCAGGAGGCTGGCGGATGGTAGGAGGTTCGCCGGCGGAAACACGCGGCCCACAGGGACCGTCGCAGATGCCAACAGGCAGCACAGGCTGGCGGACAGGCGACTCCGGCTGGCACCTAGGCACCTACCCGCACTTATGCTCCAGTCAGGGATAGGTGGCCACCCAGTAGGTCCCACCCCGATGGATGAGGATTCAGTCTCCGTGCCTGTTGAGGCCAGTGGTGGAGCCCCCCATGTGGAGACCCCGCTCCCGTCCCCCCGCGCGGGGGGCCTCGCCCCCTCCATGGAGCAGATTCCTGAGGATCTCGGGCTGCACTCTGCGACCCTCGGCCCCTCTTCCCCTCACTCGGAGAGCACTCTTTCCACCCCCCTCTCCCCCCCAGCCCCCCCTCCCGCCTCCCTCGGCAGCCCCCCTGACACCTCTCCTCTGGCAGATGCCTCTCCATCCTCTCCTCGCTCTCCCCCCTCCTCTCCGCGAGCCACCATCCCTCCCTCGGCCTCTCCAGGATACTCCTCCAGACCACCCACTGCCCCGGGGCAGCGAGATAGCGATCCTAGCTTTGCCTGCCACCACAGAGTTCTCTCCGGCCTCCCCTGGGGGGGGCCCCCGCCGCAAGTGATGGGGCTCCCAGTGGATTACGGCTTCTTAGGTGTCTCCAGCTGGATGCTGGCCCGTTCGAGACACTGGTCTCGCCCTTGCGAGTATGCGTGGTGTGCCATCCCTCTCGTTCTCCTTCAGAGGTGAGCACCACGGTGGCCTTCTCCTTTCCTCTCAGTGTTGCCCCAGACACAGCATGGGATTGCAAGTCTGTAGAGGAAGTTTTGCGTGATCAGATACTGGAGTTTTCTCACCACTTCAGTGACTTGGGGCTCACGGACCTATTGCAGACTCGATTACACTCAGCCCGCATGAGCTTGTTTGGTATAGGAGATTGGTGGGCGGATCCGGTCCATACCTCAGTTGAGGCGGTGCTGCTGATTCTCCTCCACGCCGCCCCGAGGATGCAGCCTACCTTTAGATACATATATGCAGAGGATTGGTCTCACGCCTATGCCCTGGATAGGGCGAAGGTGGAGTGGGGCTGGACACAGAGATAGGTCACCCTCTTTTTGGAGAGACTCTGCACCCGAACAGACAGTGACTATTCTCCCTCCAAGTCGGCGCCCAAGACTCATAGAGTGGAGGGCAGCTCATCCGGGCCGGCTGAGAGGGGTGAGCCAGTGGCGGCTGCTTCACTTGCCATAGCTCATCCATGAGGATCCTCTCATGGAACATCCAGGGTTTTGGTGGACCTCGCTGCTACATTGGTCGGGGCAGACTTCGCCAGGAGATCCAGAGGGCTCTCGTTGGAGGGCCCATAGATATCCTTTTCATCCAGGAGCACCACCTTTCTGCCAGGCGCACCCGCACTGTGGGAAGATCTTGCCAGGCAGGAGTCACTTTTTGGTCAGTGGCATATGGCTCCCAGGGGAACCAAGGTGGAGTATGCATCTCAGTCAGTCGAGCAGCTTCTATCCGAGGTTGTTGATTTTGGCACTCTGGTTCAGGGTTGAGCGCAGTGGATCATCCTTCAGGTTGGGGAAGACCGCATTGGCTTCCTCAACTTCTACGCCCCTAATGGGGCGACCGGGAGAGCTAAGTTCTGGAGCACCATTAGGTAGTCCCTCCCCATGGCAGACCATTGGTGCCTAGGGGGGATTGCAACATGCTGGAGGATGCAGAGGACAGGATGGGGAGCAGCCAAGAGACCATTCATGGGCTGGAGCTCGCTGCCTGGGAGGAGCTAGTGCTACAGGTGAGAGGCCAGGATCCGTGGACTCTCTCGGAGTTTGGCAGGATGCAGGGGAGTTTATCTTTCTCGCGCTCGGATAGACAGGCCACAGGAGTTAACCTTTCCCACATCGACAGGTTTTACATTGATGAGTGGGCTTGCGATAGAGGTGGCACTGTGGGTATACTTGCAGGCTCTTCTTTTTCCAGATCGAGGACCCTATGAGAGGAGAGCGAGGCCAGAGCGTCCGGATTCCAGATTGTCTCATAGAGGAGCCCGAGATCGCGACCAGAGTTGAGCAGGTCTGGCAGGAGCTTCAGTTCAGGAGAGGATCGGCAGCTAGTGATCTTGACAGGGGTTTGCAGGAGCTCAGTAGGATGCTCAGACAGGCTGCCCTGGACCGTCTGGAGGCTTTCAGAGAGCAGGAGAGGAGCCTACGGAGGAGTCTAGCTTCCCTTTAGAGACTTCAGGAGAGGGATCCTACCAGCCCTTGGATTTCAGAGCAGATGGAGTCAGCTCGCACAGAGATCAGCGCACAGAGATCAGATCCATCTCGAGGAGAGGAGGGTGGAGTTCCGATTCCATGCTCGGGCATCTTTTTGGACACAGGCTAGAGACAGAGTGACTCGGGATTTCTTTGAGGTGACAGGGCCTCGCTTCAGACGAGAGGGTCTCAGGCATCTTCGGCAGGCTGATGGCCAGGTAGTGGTGGATCCCCCGAGGGTTTGGGTGATCGCCACAGATTTTTATAGGGATCTGCTCTCTGCTGAGCCAGCAGATGACAGGGTGAGAGAGGCTCGGGAGGTAGTCTTGAGCTTCACGAGACCGATTGTGCCGGTCCATTTGCAGCACTCCCTTCTCTCCCCCTTCTTGGATGCGGAACTGGAAGCGGCTCTTCAAGCACTTCCTCGGGGCAAATGCCCAGGAGAGGACGGTCTCTCAGTGGCTTTCTTCCAGAGGTACTGGGGTCTCTTGCATAGGGGTTTCAGATTGGCATTCCAGGAGATCATGGAGTCGAGAGACATGCCGGATAGCATGGCAGAGGGTTTGATTCACTTGATCCCCAAAGAGGGAGGAGACAGACTGGAGATTAGACAGTGGAGACCGATCACCTTGCTAGGCACGGCCTACAAGATCCTAGCTAAGGTGATCAGCAGGCGGCTTCAGCCTCACCTTCCGGAAATCATCCACTCCATGCAGACAGGCTTCATCCAAGATAGGAGCATCCTGGATAACATCTTCTCTTTCTGGGAGGCTACGGCTTTGGCTAGATTTCGGCAGGAGGATTTGGCAGTGCTCCTTCTCGACTTCGAGAAGGCAAATGATCGGGTGGACTGGGCCTTCTTGAAAGGCACTATGGAGAGGATGGGCTTCCCCCCTCAGTGGATTCGTGGGGTCTCTACACTCTACACATCGGCTCATAGCCAGGTGCTGATACAGGGCGTGCGCGGAGAGAGGTTCCAGCTCTCGCGCTCGGTGCGGTAGGAGTGCCCCTTGGCGCCCTTTCTTTTTCTTTTTGTGGCGGAGGCCATGAGCACTTTCTTGACGGCACAGGATACAGGTTTGCGGGGCCTCCAACTCCCCATCTGCACCTCGGAGGTGCTCCTAGACTCGGATTTTGCGGATGACACTGCTGTCTATCTTCAGGGAGGGGAGGAGAACCTCCGCTGCTTTGCCTTTGCCATGGACAGGTTTTGCAGAGCTTCGGGCGCTTTGATCAACTGGCACAAGTCGTGTGGGTTGTGGGTCAGTTCTGTGCCCCCCGACTTGGAGGCGAGTTGATGGGTTTCAGTGGCTGGCCCCGGGCACTACAGTGCGCTATTGGGGATGTTATGTGGGCATTGACATATCTCCGGAGCAGCAGATAGCCCCCTTCTTCTGAGCATTCGGAAGAAGCTTCTGTATTGGAGTACCGCTCGTTTATCTCTGGCTGGCCAAGTGGTTGTGGCCAACCAGGTTCTGCTTGCTACCATGTGGTACATCACTTCTTGCTGGGCCTTCTCTCGGGCGTGCATTGGCCAGGTGCAGAGGCTCATCAGGAACTTTCTTTGGTCTGTGGCAACGGGCGGCCCGCCAGGGTCAAGGTGGCATGGGCTGTGACTCAGCCGAGGGAGAGAGGCGGCCTGGGCATAGTTGATCCTATTTGTCAGAGCCGAGCTTTGCTTGGCAAGTTGGTGGTTCGTGGCCTCCTACCAGGCGCTGAGCCGTGGAAGGAGTTTCTTGTTTCCAGGATTCTCAGCCGCACTCCTTCTCTTAGCGGCCCCTGGACCCCCAGCATCAGGTGGATCTTTACAGAGCAACGATCCAGAGGAGTGGGCCTTGGTTTCGAGGAGTGTTTTGCAGCTAGCCTTCTGAGGGCCTGGGAGCATCTGAGGCCATCACTCTTTCAGACTCCCCCGGGCACCGATGAGAGGAGCGCCTGAGGTAGCCATTGATCTGGAACCCCTTGATCCAACTTCCCAGTGGTCATATGGTTGGATCGCGATCTCATGTGTCACGGGGCCCATTGAGCTCCGGCCCACCCCAGTCCTTAGACGACTGGATATGTTTTCAGCAGCTGCCTCTAGAGGTTCAGGAGAGGAGACTCAGCGGGATGAGGGGCAGAGAGTTGATGAGGTAGGACATTGAGGCGGCCATCCCCCTGGAGTGGCGAACTCTAGTACAGGACCCTCCACCTCCACAGTGGATGGGCATCTTTACTCGGCATGGGATCCTTCTAGCAGTCTGCGGCTCAGCAGAGAGAGTCGCCCCACTCACCTTCGAGGTGGGAGAGGGTGGCCAGCTTCAGAGGACCCGACTAGATTTGGATGAGTTCTAGGGTTGTATCTTTTAGCGGGTGTGGGTGATCGGCTTTCATCAGAGACAGTGGCATGTAGACCCCTCACCGGCCTCGATAGGGGAGGACTATTCTTGGAGATTATGGGCTTGGGACAGCAGGCCTCTTATTCGCCTTCAGTGGGATCCAGGCGAGTGGCTTTGGCAAGATCCCTATTTGGCCCCTACCAGCCCAGGCACCCCCTTTTTTAGTATGCAACGAGCGAGGTTGGGGCGGAGGATCCAGAGGCACAGGATAGTGGGCACCGCGGCGGCGGCCAAGCATTGGCGGCGGATCCAGAGGCACAGGATAGCGGGCACCCCGGCGGCGGCGGCCGAGCATTGGCGGCGACAGGGGCTCTCCCCTGCCTTCCTTACGGACTTCTGGCAGTGCCTTTGGGACAGCTTCTGGCCCCAGAAGGTGACGCTTTTTCTCTGGCTTACAGTGCATAAAGGACTGGCTGTGGGGGCTTGGCTAGCTTTTGGCAGACACCCAATGTCCTGCCCTCAGTGTGGCCATGCACAGGAGTCACAGCGGCACTACTTATGGGATCGCCCACACAGGCATAGCAGGTCTGGCAGCGCACTCTCAGGATGGTTTTTGCAGGCTCACCAGGTGAGATGATGGTGACGTGGGGTGCGGTGGCTTGGGCCACGGACAGCGACCCGGCCCTTGGATACGAGGACGTCCCTGGCAGTGTGACCATCCAGGTCTCTGACAGGGCGATGGGGCGGTGGTTCCGATGCCAGACTTCTCTTTGGCAGTCTCCCAGGAGGGGGACAGGCACAGATGGGAGATGATCAGCAGCATGACGGCTTGGCACATATGGAGAGCCCGATACAGGGAGGCCATAGACCGCCAGGTGACTCCACCGGCGGAGGTCATACAGGCTCTCTGGGTGGACATCATTCACACCTTGAGAGGACAAGGGGAAACTTCAGGGCGACTCGGATCGCATGAGAGATCGCCGCAAGGCATTCCTCCGCACTTGGCAGCCTGGCCCTTTCCTCACCGCGAGGGGCGACGATGTCACTTAGGCCTCCAGTTTGGCTCTTCTCACCTCCCGCATGTACTACTAGGTAGCCCCCCCCACCAGAGAGCGGCCAGCCACCACCACGGGGGTGGAGCTTCGGTGTTCACTGTATTTATTATCCCTCCTTGTGAGGTGAGCTTTGTAGCTTTATGGCGTCTTCTCATTAACTAATAGAAGGATCATTTTTCCAAAAAAAAAAGCTCCCGCCAATTGTTTGATGCCCAAAAAAGAAGTAGTCCTACATAATTGCTTTCTATGTATGTTGGTATGGATTAGACTCAAAAATATGCATGTTGCAATGATTGTGTACTATGTAGGGGTGCCCTTGCTAACGTCTTTTAATGTCTAGAATGTGGAGAGGGTCACTATAGGAAGGATTTGGAAGGGGGGGAAATCTAAAAACATGTTAAGGCACTTTCCTATAATACCATTCATCCAACACATGTTTCGGTGCCATTCCCAATTTTATGATCTGGCATGCAAGGCATCATTTAATCATTCGCATGGTGAGTGATCCTACCGATTCACTGGTTGGGAAACATAAAGCATGAATAGTCAGAGTTCAAATAGGATCCCCATAATTTGTGACTTGTGTTAGATATGGATGGAATGAACCCATTTGGCATGAGCTCCACATGGCTCATTTGGTTGTGAATTACAATATTTCTCCATGGATGTCCATCAAGAAATACCATGTGATGCTTGTGCTCCTTGTATCAAAGAAAAACAAGGTTTAATACCATGGACATATACTTTCATGCTTTGATTGATAAGCTCAAGAAAATATGATAAGGTATAAATGTGCATAATGATTTTTTTCCAATATCATAATGCAATGTGATGATCAAGGGTATTTTGATATGGACTATCCAAAATATACGAAGTGCTCCAATATGATTTTACGCAATTTCTCATTATAAATAAGGCATCTTAAATGCTATTTGTAAAGAAAAGGAACTAATACAATGAGCATCATAAATTTCTTCTGCATGAGCAGATCAACCCCATCATGCTCCATCACAGATTCCTATGGTTGTGATGAGAGGTGAAGATTGGGAGGAGTCATGGAGAGTGCCTTCCATCAAGCCACTATAAGGGAGGTTGGAGAAGAAGATTGGAATAAGAGAGGTGGAGATTGATTCCCATCATGCTAACTATAGGCACGAAAAGGTACTCAATTTGACTCCTATATTGACCCAAGTTAAATATTAACGATATCCTTGATTTGATTTACATTTTGAAGAATGTGGCTTAAATGACCATTTAATTGTTAAAATGACATGAAGGCACCAAGGATGACCTAAAGGATCAATAATGCATGGAAAGAACATGACCAAGGTGACAAGGTGGTTTTACGAAAGGCACAAGGTGGATATTTAGAAGGCAAGAGGAAGATAATGTTGTCAAGGGTCAAATCACTTGTTTCTGTACAGTAAATGCCATAACACACTCATCAAAATGTGTGTTCATAAAAACAAAGAAGAAGGGCATATCTCAATGTATGGTCTCAAATCAGATAATTGGCACAATATGATGTAGTACATGGGTATGCATATTTTAATTATCTATTTTTCAGTGCTTTGGTCTTCCTGCCATTATCTACTTATGTTACCCTATAAATTGTTGACTTTTTCTATAGTTCACTTTCAATATCTATTAGTGGGTGTGTAGATGAAAAATTTTAAACTGCTATCATTTTCCTTTCACAATATATTGATTGTTCCTCACAAATAATAGCTTAAGTTAAAATAATTTTGTCATTTCTACCATTTTATTATAGGCAATTTATTACAAGTAGGTTATCTCAAAGGATATCCATTTAGATCTCATTAAGAAGGCTCGAGTTAAGGAAAAATTAAGACGAAGTGTATGATTGAAGATAATGTCATGAGGAGTAACTGTAGATTTTGAGACATGATCGACTTTGGGCATTAGAGGATAATTTTTTCATTTTGTTTGGGTGCCTTCCATTTACCCTATTTTGGGCAACTTCCATATTACTTATTGGAATGGAATAATCATTTTTATAGAGTGTGTGAAAGCTCTCTTATGGACATTTAAATTTTGATGCAAAGGTTGTAAATATTATTGGATCAAAGTTTATAACTCAATTTTGAGAGAAAGGCTTACATGTAAAGAAAATAAAGCTTTTTTATTTTAATCTCCAAAGCTATTTTGAGAATAATTGATTAAAATACACCATGAGGAAGCATGGGCTAATCACTCATGTGTGGGGTAGTCCTATGTATATTTAGTGCAATTTGATTTTATTGGTAATATGTAAATTAATATGCTTGGGCTTGTCTCCCAATATCTTGGGGGGATCACTATATGTAAACCTCTTTAACAATTCTCAATGCAATTTAGACCAACATTTTCTTAATTAACATGATGACTTTTACAACACCAAACAACCCTCATGAACTTTCAGAGCTTTTATAACTTATGGGCAAATGTATTAGCAATTGTCTCCTACCATAATGCTTTTCTTTTTCAAAAACTACTTCACATCCTCAATGATAATTATGAAGAAGAATGGTCCAAGGTTTTCTTGCAAGATCATGAACTAGTACAACAAACCCCCCCCCATAGTAGCGATGGGGGGGAAATGAATGGAAAAGTGACGGGCATCGCTTAAGCGATGACATGCCATCGTTAAAGCCATCATATAAAAGACACATAAAAAGTATTGTTTATGCGACGTTGTAAGTGACATCGGCAAACTGACAGGCGTCATATAAGCGATGTTGTCACATAAACTTCTCGTAATTGGGAGGCTTATATCCTTTCCCAAAAGATTCTATCATTATTGACACCATTGCATGGAAATACGGGGAGTGAGCCAATGCAAAAGCAAGACCACACGCGTAGAATAAATGAGCCACCTTCTCATCTACCTCCTCTTTGGACTACTCCTTAAACATGCCTTGCAAGGAGGGTTGTGTAACTTGTGGTAGCACTGTCTTTTTGGCTACACCTTGCTGAGTCTTTTGCTTCTTGAGTGCACTCTCATGGTCCTCTCGAGCCATTTTCCCCGGTCTTTAGGAGTAACCTTGCAACAAACCTGAATACCTTCCCTTGTTATGCCAAGTAAATGGGCTCACACTCAAGGAAAGGAGCCAACAAACTCAATCTTGTAGTAGAAGCTACACTTCCACTTCTTGCTTCCCCCTTTATTGAATGCAGTTATAGGAGTGACATACTTCCAAAGGGGCTTATGGGTGACTGGTGGGCTTGAATGGGTTCACAAGAGGCACTGCTAAAAAGCTAATGGTGAGGGAAACATTGTTAGTGGTCAATCTTCATCAACATCTATCCCAAGGACTCCTGTAGTGCTGTGGGCCTACTTTGTGCAAGACAACAACAATGTATGTGTTGTGTTTTTTCTCCTACAGGCTTGTTTGCTGATGGTGATTACATGATTTGAGGCTTTGTGATACTCTTCACAACTACGTTTCTGGATTCTACCGTATCTATTGTCTCTTTCACCTCTACGTTGTCAAATTTGGAGCCCTGTTTTGCTGTGTTTTTTAGGCTCTATTAGCGGGAGGGAGGGAGAGAAAGAGAGAGTGTGTGTGTGTGAGTGTATGGAGAGAGAGAGAGAGAGAGAGAGGGAGAGAGGGAGAGAATTAATAGAGTTTATGTGTAGTACGAGAGGGGGAGAGAGAGTGTGTGTGTATGAGGGAGGAAGGGAGAGAGAGTGTGTGTGCATGTGTGTGAGTATGTATGATGGGGAGAGAGAGAGAGTGTGTGTGTGTGTGAGTATGTATGATGGGGAGAGAGAGAGTGTGTGTTTGTGTGAGTGTATGTATGAGAGAGAGAGAGAGAGAATATTTTGGCCTTAGCTCTCTAATATAATAACAATATCATGTGTTTCCCATTGCGCATGGGTATTTTTTTCCCCTTTTGAGCATCGGATAAGCGATGAAGGGCGTCGTTTATGCGACACTACAAATGTCTCCTATATGACAGATTTTACATCATTAAATATGTTTATTTAGCGACACCCCACATCAACGTAGAAGGTGTCACATAGGTGCCATTTTCTTGCGTTGCTACCAGCCTAATGTGTTGTAGTGAATGTTGTGAGAACAATCCAAAGCTGAGTTTAAATGTGATGTATAGGTAGATGTAATGTACATAAGATGTTGTGAACTGGATCCTAGGTGGTAAAAGCAATGCTTGGCAGCCTAGTGCAAATGTGGAGTCGTAAAGAAAACAAGAAATAGTATGGGCAATCTAAGCAATCGAGTGGTGCAAGTTTCTAGACAAGGCGGCGATGGGTTGATGACGTAAGAGAGAAATTGAGAAGTTTTTTTAAAAAAGGAGAAGGGGAGTGAGTAGAGGGACTACAGAGAGAAGGTTACTTGTTGCAACCTAAAGGTTTTATAGATTTTAAAGGTTTTAGAGTGAAGATTAGCACAGTGGGAGTGGAATTGGTTGAGTCAAAGTAGAGGGTGTACTTAAGACCAGAGAATCAGCTAGGAAGTTGTTGCCCTAGTATCTCTATGAGGCATCTCTCTTAGAGACTTGGCTCAATCTAAAACTAGCTCAACTATAGCTATTGTCTGTCAGAGATGAAGGCTGGTTTGTGTGCGTTTGAGAAAGACATATTGTTTGTGGTAGTGAGGTTTGAGGTCATGAGTGAGAAGATGTTTTAGTGGAGAATTGTTGCTGAGTCTAACTAAAGAGGATCCCAAAGGTGTTTTGTGTTTTCTTCTTATATGTGTTGGCTTGTGTCTCAGGGATGTTGAGACACTGATGTGTTTTTTTGTCTGTTTGAAGAAGATGGCACCCCAAACAACGAGCGGACGGGAACAAGCAAGACAAAGTCCAAGAAAACCCCATCATTTCCAACTGAATGTACATTGCATTTGGCCCATTGTTTCTAATATTAAAACAATTGCTGGACTTTTGTGTGTATGTACACGTGTGTGCTTGTGTGTGTGTGTGTGTGTGTGTGTGTGTGAGAGAGAGAGAGAGAGAGAGAGAGAGAGAGAGAGAGAGAGAGAGAAATTTAGTTGATATAGGTTACAAAACGTGCAAAACAATGGAGGCAAAAGAACAATGTCAAACACAAAAGATACATTTCCAAAGAGTTAATGAAGGATAGTTTCTCAATAGAAATACCGGAAGAAGATGCAATAATCAAGATCCATCCGGAGTCCGATAGAAAAGAAGAAGCTAATGCACAGCTGTACCTAATGTGGTCCTCTATTAACATATCCCAAGGAGGAGTGTGTGCACCACTCAATGGAAAATGAAGAAAAACCAAACTTGCTACTCAAGAGATAGGTCTACCTTTCTTCTCTGCCAATACATCTACACCAACATGCTTTAGAACATGTTCATGGATCTCTGTGTAGACTGGGTTCTTGAGACCTAGAGAGAAATCCCTCACAATGGCAATGAAGTCCCCCTAAACTACCATACATCTATGATCTCGACCTCGAGCAACTAACCCATTGGGAGGTGAAGGAAAAAACACAAAAGAAATAGTGTTTTTTGGTGCAACACCTCAACAAATATCTACATAAACACCCACACAAAACACCCAATTAAAGAAAAAAGTGCAACATGCAAGTAGAAGAACTAGCTATTCCAAGAAAGAAAAACTATCCACAATTAGGAATAAACTAACCCATATCATTGTTCATGCTATTCTCCAACTCGACCTTGTCGGCACTCTCCTTGATAACCTCCTTATCCCTGTTCTTTCCAGTACATTCTTAACACACAAAAAACACCATAACAAAACATAAGTACCAAAGAAGAAACACTATTAATACACGAAACACAAAACAAAACAAATTATTACCTGACATTGATATCTATTCTCCTCAACACCGTCATGTGCAAAACTCTTCTTAAAGTCCGCATACATCTCCTTCTCTCTCTCAAGTAGCTCCCCCTTGTGCATATCTATCCACCATGGAAAGTGGTTTAATTCCCACTAAGCGAGACTCCTCATGTATGGGAGGGTACATAGTGGTGTCAATATTGTCAATCACTAGCCTTTGTCTAGCAATTAGTGGAAAAGATGTGAAGACACCCAAGTGCTTAAACATATCAAGAAACCTACTCAAAGCATCAATAAAAATCAAAAATCTATCAAGGAAATAACAAGAACAGGAAAGGAAAAAGTAACTCCAACCTTTCAACAAAACACCAAAAGAACACATAATATTATAGGGCATCAAAGCTAAGAACAAACATGAATACATCTTTCTAAGTAGCCATCTATAACAAATCTAGTTTTCTAGGCGCTTTTAGCTTCTCACTCATATCCTTGCTCTCTACCCTTTTCACTATACCAAATAGTTGTCTACCTTTTTCCAACATAACCTCTCCATAAAACTGCCTCAATGACAAACAACCAGGAGGTGAAATAGGAGCATCTGGCATGTTGAGAATGTCACTAAAAACCTCCTCCGCTCTCTAGAGGATCTTCTCCAAAACCACCCCCTCGCAATCCATCTTAAAAATAAAAAGAATAAGCATGAAACACCACAAGCAATAGCTTCACCCAAATGGATGCATTCAACATTATCACCACTACGTAGTTTTAATCACATACCCTCGCAAATCATGGTTGCCTCTTGGCAAACCAGACATGGACCTGGTAGTTTTGTTTGCCTCCAAAAGTGCTAACCACATAACTTTGTCGCTACAGACACATCTGTAAGATTCCTCTCCCAACCCCTTTTTGATGTCTAGTATCTTCCCCTGTAATCAATCCCTCTTCAGAAATATAAAGACCTTGTTTCTAACTGTTTTAACCTAGAGAGAGAAAATATTCTAGAGAGAGAATATTCAGATTTTTGATATTTTTGGATAGAAAAATATCTCATATAATTAAGATGAATTCCCTTGAAACAGAAATTCAAAAAGAATTTTCCAATGTACAATTGGAATTAATTAGAAATAGGTATAAAGAACCTTAGTCTAAGGGTCTAGATTTTCATAAATCTTTGGATTATGGTCCAATTAATGTTCCTATGGGCCAATAGCATCAATCCATGTGTAGGGAGGAGATAAATCCAAATTGTAAAAAGAAGATACCCAAAAATGAGTAAATGCTCACATAAGATGAAGAGTTGAAAATGTACAAGGTTTATTAGTAAAAAACTATGAGCAATATTAAAAATATGAGATATTTTGGGAATAATGATTTTATTATGACACATATGTAAGGAAGGGGAGTCCCTTAAATGCTCACATAAGATGAAGAGTTGAAAATGTACAAGGTTTATTAGTAAAAAACTATGAGCAATATAAAAATATGAGATATTTTGAGTGTAAGGATTCCATTTTTGACACATCAGTAAGGAAAAGGAGGGCCTTCATTCAAGTCTAGTTCCAAAAAGTTAGCTTAACTGACCTAAAAATGGTCAAAAAGTGACCAAACTGACTTGGAAAATTCTAGAATCAGTTTGTTTGGTTAGGAGCTCAAATTTTCCTATAAATAGAAGCCTCCCCTTGTTGAAAAAAATATAGTGTCTTATGCATAGTTACTCTACTCCACCTTAGCCAAGAACTGTGAATTCTTTAATAATTCACTAGTTTTTGATACTTCCCTCTTCTTTAATACCCATTGGTGGCTCCATCAACATACTAAACCAATTGATTGGTTGGGGGCCTCTACCGTGATCAAAGAATCAAGCAAATTGTAAGGTAAGTATGGTGAATTTTGATTTTTCTATAATTTCTCAATGTTTCTCTCTTCTCAACCCCTCTCAAGCTTGAGAAGCTTAATTGGTATGGTTTTTGAATGCTATTGAAGTTAATTAATTAATGATAGTAAAGAATTACATAAATTTCCATTTATGTTTAATTCTAATGGTTTTTTCTCTCTCTCACAAATTAATGGTTTTTCTTTATCTATGCTTTATTTTTTTAAGGGTTAATGATCCAATTCGGGATCATTCTAATCATTCCCTTAAAGATAAGTCTTATTTTTTAAAAAAAAATAATTGAGATTATCAGTTATAGTAGCGGAGCTATGGCAAAATTTTATAAAAATTTACACATAAAATAAATTCATTCAAAGCATAAAAAGAGGATTTCCTACCATATTCTAGGAATTATCATCCTAGAATTAATTGAATGAATTTCATTAGAATCATGAGGAAATTGAATTTTTATATTATGCATAAAGGATAAATTTTATATCAAAAGTATTACTTTTATCATTTTTATTTTTTGCATGGAAGAATGCAAATGGATAAAATTTTATTTTAAAGTGTTACTTTTAGCATAATTAAATTTCATGCATAGAGGTATGCATAAAAGATAAATATTTTATTATAAAAGTGTTACTTTTAGCATAATTAAATTTCATGCATAGAGGTATGCATAAAAGATAAATATTTTATTATAAAAGTGTTACTTTTAACATAATTGAATTTCATGCATAGAGGTATGCATAGAAGATAAATATTTTATTATAAAAGTGTTACTTTTAACATAATTGAATTTCATGCATAGAGATATGCATAGAAGATAAATATTTTATTATAAAAGTGTTACTTTTAACATAATTGAATTTCATGCATAGAGGTATGCATAAAAGATAAATATTTTATTATAAAAGTGTTACTTTTAACATAATTGAATTTCATACATAGAGGTATGCATAAAAGATGAATATTTTATTATTTTATTATAAAACTGTAAAGAAAAAAAATGATTATTTTATTAAAAAAAGTTATTTTCATCATATTGAATTTCGTGCATAGAAATGAAAAAAATAAATAAATTATTATTTTATTATAAAAATATTACAGAAAAAAATAATTATTTTATTGTAAAAGTGTTACTTTTATCACAATTGATATTCTTGCATAGAGATATGCATAAAGGATGAGTTAGGATGTGATAAGAGGTGTATGAGATGTGATAAGAGGTGTATGAGATGTGATAAGATGAGATAAGATGTATATGAGATGAGTTAGGATGTGATAAGATGAGTTAAGATGTGATAAGATGTGTATGGGATGAGATAAGAAGTGTATGTGATGAGATAAGATGAATATGGGTTGTGAGAGGGTGAGAATGGATGTGATGAAAAAGAATAGATGAGAAGGCGTATGGGGTTATATGAATGGGAATGAGGAAATGGTGTATAGATGTGTATGTATGGATGTATGCATGTAGATGTGAATGTAAGCATATAGATATTGAGGTATGGATGTGAATGAGCATGAAGATGTGGATGTATGGATGAGGATGCATGAATGTGCATGTAGATGTGGATGTGAAAATAGATGCATGGATGTAGATGTGGATGTATGGATGTGGATGTGGATATATGTATGGATGTGAATATATGATATGTGATGTGAAGGAATCTGAAGTGATGAGATGGAAAATGATGTAATGGGATGAGTACACATATAACTAGAATGTGGAATAAGCAATGTGGATTGATGAGGGATAATGTGGAAAAAATGAGAGTTAATATAGAAACTGTATTTTGTGACTGTTTGTAAATGCTATTTGTAAATGACTGTTTTATGTCAAGATTGCTGGGAAAGCATTGTGACCATCTTGTGATTAAGGTCGTGGAGACCTAACTGATAAAGTTGCAACTGCTGACGGAGAGTCAATGGAGGACGTCTCGCGTAGCAAGGTCGGCCAAGGTCTTGACCAGCCTCGGTGCGATTAAAATGGTGAGCTTCCGCCGGTATGGTGGATGAGGGGCCAAGGAAGCGGCCTATGAGTGAAGCGCTAGGTCACCTGCGAAGGATCCTAGAGGGTGCTGACCATACGGTGCTCGGGCTTTGGGTCGCCCAAGATACCCACGCGGGCGTCAAGGAAGATATTGGAACAAGGAGTAAGAGTTGTTTTCTGAAATCGGGCATGGATCTGGTTGATTGACCTTGCTGGTCTTCAATGGATGAGTCCATGGCTCTTTATATGGATCTGTTGGTTGATCTTGCTGATCTTCAACGAGAGTCCATCTTGATAAGTGATTATATTGTCGAGTATTATGGGCTAGGGATTAGAAAACGGCCCCTGAGTGGACAGGTGGTGAGCGTCCTAGTTGCCAATGATGCCATAGATACTCTAATGAAGGAATGATGGGAAAATTGAGAATCAACTGGATAAATTGGAAGATGGTGATCAGTGATACTATGGTTTTATTAAAGGATTGTTTTAAACTGGTTGAATCTGTGAAAAGGCAATTTCATATTGGGTGTGTGAGTGGTGTGACTAGTTTTATTTTTGCATGAACATCTGGCTAGGGGGCCTTGGGACTCTTTCCTTGGTACCCGGGACAAAACCTAACCAAATTCTTAATTGGATCCCATCACTACAGTGGTTGGGCGGTTGGCTAACCCATGGGTTTGGATGGGGTTAGGCTGGACTGATGGATCCGTAAATCGAGACTTAAATTTTGTTACTACGATAGATAAAGCAAATCCCGGATAGTAATTGTTCTATGGATAGGAATCAACGGCTGTGCCTCTTGATGGGGAAAAAAGCGTTGATCCCAATGATCCAAGTGCAAGTTTCTTCCTTGATCTGACCAAGTATCTTTATAGATGCAGTCGGATCTGTTTGATCAGTAAGGGTTTGACTACGTTAGAGTAAAAGTTTTCCTGGTGGAATCTTCCGTGCTTTCCGGTAAAGGAAGTTTTTCCGGGTTCGGTTTTGGAACAACCGACGGATTAGTCTCTTATCCGGATATCCATGGGTGAGGCCCCGAATGTGGGACCCCTGTCCCGCGTGAGAAGTGCTACTTCCGCTGCCAGTATCCTGAATCCGTTGCTCGGTGGGAACAGGGATCTCACAGTTGGTATCAGAGCATTTGGTTAATAAAGATCAACCGAGAAGCCAAATATGTGAAAAATTTATCTAGAAAGACAAAAAGGTTATAATTGTGTGACATAATTCATACAATTTGATATTCAAATTGAAACTCGTAATTTGGTAATTGGGTCTTCAAATGAAAGTACCGCAATTATATAGAACCCTGACTTGCTTGAGGCCTAGACATGATGGTATTTACCTTATAGATGCAGAACTGGAGGCGGCTCTTCAGGCACTTCCTCGAGGCAAATGCCCAGGAGAGGACGGTCTCTCAGTGGCTTTCTTCCAGAGGTACTGGGGTCTCTTGCATAGGGGTTTCAGATTGGCATTCCAGGAGATCATGGAGTCGGGAGACATGCCGGACAGCATGGCAGAGGGTTTGATTCACTTGATCCCCAAAGAGGGAGGAGACAGACTGGAGATTAGACAGTGGAGACCGATCACCTTGCTAGGCATGGCCTACAAGATCCTAGCTAAGGCGATCAGCATGCGGCTTCAGCCTCACCTTCCGGACATCATCCACTCCATGCAGAGAGGCTTCATCCAGGATAGGAGCATCTTGGATAGCATCTTGGATAGCATCTTCTCTTTCTGGGAGGCTACGGCTTTGGCTAGATTTCGGCAGAAGGATCTGGCAGTGCTCCTTCTCGACTTCGAGAAGGCATATGATCTGGTGGACTGGGCCTTCTTGGAAGGCACTATGGAGAGGATGGGCTTCCCCCCTCAGTGGATCCGTGGGGTCTCTGCACTCTACACATCAGCTCATAGCCAGGTGCTGATACAGGGCATGCGCGGAGAGAGGTTCCAGCTCTCGCGCTCGGTGCGGCAGGGGTGCCCCTTGGTGCCCTTTCTTTTTCTTTTTGTGGCGGAGGCCATGAGCACTTTCTTGACGGCACAGGATACAGGTTTGCGGGGCCTCCAGCTCCCCATCCACACCTCGGAGGCGCTTCTAGACTCGGACTTTGCGGATGACACTGCTGTTTATCTTCAGGGAGGGGAGGAGAACCTCCGTCTCGCTTCGCCTCTGCCATGGACAGGTTTTGCAGAGCTTTGGGCGCTTTGATCAACTGGCACAAGTCGTGTGGGTTGTGGGTCAGTTCTGTGCCCCCCCCGACTTGGAGGCGAGTTGATGGGTTTCAGTGGGCTGGCCCCCGGCACTACAATGCGCTATTTGGGATGTTATGTGGGCATTGACATATCTCCGGAGCAACAGATAGCCCCCCTTCTTCTGAGCATTCGGAAGAAGATTCTGTATTGGAGTACCGCTCGTTTATCTCTAGCTGGCCAAGTGGTTGTGGCCAACCAGGTTCTGCTTGCTACCATGTGGTACATCACTTCTTGCTGGGCCTTCTCTCGGGCGTGCATTGGCCAGGTGTGCAGAGGCTCATCAGGAACTTTCTTTGGTCTGGTGGCGTACGGGCGGCCCGCCAGGGCCAAGGTGGCATGGGCTGTGATCACTCAGCCGAGGAAGAGAGGCGGCCTGGGCATAGTTGATCCTATTTGTCAGAGTTGAGCTTTGCTTGGCAAGTTGGTGGTTCGTGGCCTCCTACCAGGCGCTGAGCCGTGAAAGGAGTTTCTTGTTTCCAGGATTCTCAGCCGCACTCCTTCTCTTTACGGCCCCTGGACCTCTAGCATCAGGTGGATCTTTAAAGAGCAGCGATCCAGAGGAGTGGGCCTTGGTTTCGAGGAGCGTTTTGCAGCTAGCCTTCTGAGGGCCTGGGAGCATCTGCTGAGGCCGTCACTCTTCCAGACTTCCCCGGGCACCGATGAGAGGAGCGCCTGAGGCAGCCATTGATCTGGAACCCCTTGATCTGACTTCCCAATGGTCATATGGTTGGATCGCGATCTCATGTGTCGTGGGGCCCGTTGAGCTCCGGCCCAGCCCAGTCCTTAGACGACTGGATATGTTTTCAGCAGCTGCCTCTAGAGGTTCAGGAGAGGAGACTCAGCGGGATGAGGGGCAGAGAGTTGATGAGGCAGGACATTGAGGCGGCCATCCCCCTGGAGTGGCGAAATCCAGTACAGGACCCTCCACCTCCACAGTGGATGGGCGTCTTTACTCGGCATGAGATCCTTCTAGCGGTCTGTGGCTCAGCAGAGAGAGTCGCCCCACTCACCTTCGAGGTGGGAGAGGGCGGCCAGCTTCAAAGGACCCGACTAGATTTGGATGAGTTCCAGGGTTGTATCTTTCAGTGGGTGCGGGTGATCGGCTTTCATCAGAGACAGTGGCATGTAGACCCCTCACCGGCCTCGATAGGGAAGGACTATTCTTGGAGATTATGGGCTTGGGACAGCAGGCCTCTTATTCGCCTCACTGGGATCCAGGCGAGTGGCTTTGGCGAGATCCCTATTCGGCCCCTACCAGCCCAGGCACCCCCTTTTTTCAGTAGAGAGCGAGGCTGGGGCGGCGTATCCAGAGGCACAGGATAGCGGGCACCTCGGCGGCGGTCGAGCATTGGCGGCGACAGGGGCTCTCCCCTGCCTTTCTTAGGGACTTCTGGCAGTGCCTTTGGGACAGCTTCCGGCCCCGGAAGGTGACGCTTTTTCTCTCGCTTACAGTGCATAAAGGACTGACTGGCTGTGGGGGCTTGGCTAGCTTTTGCCAGTGTCCTGCCCTCGGTGCGGCCATGCACAGGTGTCACAGCGGCGCTGCTTATGGGATTGCCCACAGGCATAGCAGGTCTGGCAGCGCGCTCTCAGGATGGTTTTTGCAGGCTCGCCAGGTGAGATGATGGTGACGTGGGGTGCGGTGGCTTGGGCCACGGACAGCGGCCCGACCCTTGGATACGAGGACGTCCCTTGGCAGTGTGACCATCCAGGTCTCTGACAGGGCAATGGCGGTGGTTCCGATCCCAGACTTCTCTTTGGCAGTCTCCCAGGAGGGGGACAGGCACAGATGGGAGATGATCAGCAGCATGACGGCTTGGCACATATGGAGAGCTCGATGCAGGGAGGCCATAGACTGCCAGGCGACTCCACCGGCGGAGGTCATACAGGCTCTCTGGGTGGACATCATTCACACCTTGAGGGGGAAACTTCAGGGCGACTCGGATCGCATGAGAGATCGCTGCAAGGCATTCCTCCGCACTTGGCAGCCTGGCCCTTTCCTCACCGCGAGGGGCGACGATGTCACTTAGGCCTCCAGTTTGGCTCTTCTCACCTCCCGCATGTACTACTAGGTAGCCCCCCCCAGAGAGTGGCCAGCCACCACGGGGGTGGAGCTCCGGTGTTCACTGTATTTATTATCCCTCCTTGCGAGGTGAGCTTTGTAGCTTTATGGTGTCTTCTCATTAACTAATAGAAGGATCGTTTTTCCAAAAAAAAAAGCTCCCGCCAATTGTTTGATGCCCAAAAAAGAAGTCGTCTTACATAATATCTTTCTATGTATGTTGGTATGGATTAGACTCAAATATATGCATGTTGCAATGATTGTGTACTATCTAGGGGTGCCCTTGCTAACGTCTTTTAATGTCTAGAATGTGGAGAGGGTCACTATAGGAAGGATTTGGAAGGGGGGGAAATCTAAAAACATGTTAAGGCACTTTCCTATAATACCATTCATCCAACACATGTTTCGGTGCCATTCCCAATTTTATGATCTGGCATGCAAGGCATCATTTAATCATTCGCATGGTGAGTGATCCTACCGATTCACTGGTTGGGAAACATAAAGCATGAATAGTCAGAGTTCAAATAAGATCCCCATAATTTGTGACCTGTGTCAGATATGGATGGAATGAACCCATTTGGCATGAGCTCCACATGGCTCATTTGGTTGTGAATTACAATATTTCTCCATGGATGTCCATCAAGAAAGACCATGTGATGCTTGTGCTCCTTGTATCAAAGAAAAACAAGGTTTAATAACATGGACATATACTTTCATGCTTTGATTGATAAGCTCAAGAAAATATGATAAGGTATAAATGTGCATAATGATTTTTTTCCAATATCATAATGCAATGTGATGATCAAGGGTATTTTGATATGGACTATCCAAAATATACGAAGTGCTCCAATATGATTTTACTCAATTTCTCATTATAAATAAGGCATCTTAAATGCTATTTGTAAAGAAAAGGAACTAATACAATGAGCATCATAAATTTCTTCTGCATGAGCAGATCAACCCCATCATGCTCCATCACAGATTCCTATGGTTGTGATGAGAGGTGAAGATTGGGAGGAGTCATGGAGAGTGCCTTCCATCAAGCCACTATAAGGGAGGTTGGAGAAGAAGATTGGAATAAGAGAGGTGGAGATTGATTCCCATCATGCTAACTATAGGCACGAAAAGGTACTCAATTTGACTCCTATATTGACCCAAGTTAAATATTAACGATATCCTTGATTTGATTTACATTTTGAAGAATGTGGCTTAAATGACCATTTAATTGTTAAAATGACATGAAGGCACCAAGGGATGACCTAAAGGATCAATAATGCATGGAAAGAACATGACCAAGGTGACAAGGTGGTTTTACGAAAGGCACAAGGTGGATATTTAGAAGGCAAGAGGAAAATAATGATGTCAAGGATCAAATCACTTGTTTCTGTAAATGCCATAACACACTCATCAAAATGTGTGTTTAAAAACAAAGAAGAAGGGCATATCTCAATGTATGGTCTCAAATCACATAATTGGCACAATATGATGTAGTACATGGGTATGCATATTTTTATCTATTTTTCAGTGCTTTGGTCTTCCTGCCACTATCTACTTATGTTACCCTATAAATTGTTGACTTTTTCTATAGTTCACTTTAGTGGGTGTGTAGATGAAAAATTTTAAATTGCTATCATTTTCCTTTCATAATATATTGATTGTTCCTCACAAATAATAGCTTAAGTTAAAATAATTTTGTCATTTCTACCATTTTATTCTAGGCAATTTATTACAAGTAGGTTATCTCAAAGGATATCCATTTAGATCTCATTAAGAAGGCTCGAGTTGAGGAAAAATTAAGACGAAGTGTATGATTGAAGATAATGTCATGAGGAGTAACTGTAGATTTTGAGACATGATCGACTTTGGGCATTAGAGGATAATTTTTTCATTTTGTTTGGGTGCCTTCCATTTACCCTATTTTGGGCAACTTCCATATTACTTATTGGAATGGAATAATCATTTTTATAGAGTGTGTGAAAGCTCTCTTATGGACATTTAAATTTTGATGCAAAGGTTGTAAATATTATTGGATCAAAGTTTATAACTCAATTTTGAGAGAAAGGCTTACATGTAAAGAAAATAAAGTTATTTTATTTTAATCTCCAAAGCTATTTTGAGAATAATTGATTAAAATACACCATGAGGAAGCATGGGCTGATCACTCATGTGTGGGGTAGTCCTGTGTATATTTAGTGCAATTTGATTTTATTGGTAATATGTAAATTAATATGCTTGGGCTTGTCTCCCAATATCTCGGGGGGATCACTATATGTAAACCTCTTTAACAATTCTCAATGCAATTTAGACAACAACATTTTCTTAATTAACATGATGACTTTTACAACACCAAACAACCCTCATGAACTTTCGGAGCTTTTATAACTTATGGGAAAATGTATTAGCAATTGTCTCCTACCATAATGCTTTTCTTTTTCAAAAACTACTTCACATCCTCAATGATAATTATGAAGAAGAATGGTCCAAGGTTTTCTTGCAAGATCATGAACCAGTACAACAAACCCCCCCCCATAGTAGCGATGTGGGGGAAATGAATGGAAAAGTGACGGGCATCGCTTAAGCGATGACATGCCATCGTTAAAGCCATCATATAAAAGACAGATAAAAAGCATCGTTTATGCGACGTTGTAAGTGACATCGACAAACTGACAAGCGTCATATAAGCGATGTTGTCACATAAACTTCTCGTAATTGGGAGGCTTATATCCTTTCCCAAAAGATGCTATCATTATTGACACCATTGCATGGAAATATGGGGAGTGAGCCAATGCAAAAGCAAGACCACACGCGTAGAAGAAATGAGCCACCTTCTCATCTACCTCCTCTTTGGACTGCTCCTTAAACATGCCTTGCAAGGAGGGTTGTGTAACTTGTGGTAGCACTGTCTTTTTGGCTACACCTTGCTGAGTCTTTTGCTTCTTGAGTGCACTCTCATGGTCCTCTTGAGCCATTTTTCCCGGTCTTTAGGAGTAACCTTGCAACAAACTTGAATACCTTCCCTTGTTATGCCAAGTAAATGGGCTCACACTCAAGGAAAGGAGCCAACAAACTCAATCTTGCAGAAGCTACACTTCCAATTCTTGCTTCCCTCTTTATTGAATGCAGTTATAGGAGTGACATACTTCCCAAGGGGCTTATGGGTGACTGGTGGGCTTGAATGGGTTCACAAGAGGCACTACTAAAAACTAATGGTGAGGGAAACATTGTTAGTGGTCAATCTTCATCAACATCTGTCCCAAAGGACTCCTGTAGTGCTGTGGGCCTACTTTGTGCAAGACAACAACAATATATGTGTTGTGTTTTTTCTCCTACAGGCTTGTTTGCTGATGGTGATTACATGATTTGAGGCTTTGTGGTACTCTTCACATCTACGTTTCTGGATTCTACCGTATCTATTGTCTCTTTCACCTCTACGTTTTCAAATTTGGAGCCCTGTTTTGCTGCATTTTTTAGACTCTATTAGCGGCAGGGAGGGAGAGAAAGAGAGAGAGTGTGTGTGTGAGTGTATGGAGAGAGAGAGAGAGAGAGAGAGAGAGAGAGAGAGAGAGAGAGAGAGAGAGAGAAAGTATGAGGGAGAGAATTAATAGAGTTTATGTGTAGTACGAGAGGGGGAGAGAGAGTGTGTGTGTATGAGGGAGGAAGGGAGAGAGAGTGTGTGTGCATGTGTGTGAGTATGTATGATGGGGAGAGAGAGAGAGTGTGTGTGTGTGTGAGTATGTATGATGGGGAGAGAGAGAGTGTGTGTTTGTGTGAGTGTATGTATGAGAGAGAGAGAGAGAGAGAGAATATTTTGGCCTTAGCTCTCTAATATAATAACAATATCATGTGTTTCCCATTGCGCATGGGTAAATTTTTTTCCCTTTTGAGCATCGGATAAGCGATGAAGGGTGTCGTTTATGTGACACTACAAATGTCTCCTATATGATAGATTTTACATCATTAAATATGTTTATTTAGCGACACCCCACATCAACGTAGAAGGTGTCACATAGGCACCATTTTCTTGCGTTGCTACCAGCCTAATGTGTTGTAGTGAATGTTGTGAGACGAATCCAAAGCTGAGTTTAAATGTGATGTATAGGTAGATGTAATGTACATAAGATGTTGTGAAGTGGATCCTAGGTGGTAAAAGGAATGCTTGGCAGCCTAGTGCAAATGTGGAGTCGTAAAGAAAACAAGAAAGAGTATGGGCAATCTAAGCAATCGAGTGGTGCAAGTTTCTAGACAAGGCGGCGATGGGTTGATGACGTAAGAGAGAAATTGAGAAGTTGTTTTAAAAAAGGAGAAGGGGAGTGAGTAGAGGGACTACAGAGAGAAGGTTACTTGTTGTACCCTAAAGGTTTTATAGATTTTGAAGGTTTTAGAGTGAAGATTAGCACAGTGGGAGTGGAATTGGTTGAGTCAAAGCAGAGGGTGTACTGAAGACCAGAGAATCAGCTAGGAAGTTGTTGCCCTAGTATCTCTATGAGGCATCTCTCTTAGAGACTTGGCTCAATCTAAAACTAGCTCAACTATAGCTATTGTCTGTCAGATGAAGGCTGGTTTGTGTGCATTTGAGAAAGACATATTGTTTGTGGCAGTGAGGTTTGAGGTCATGAGTGAGTCTAACTAAAGAGGATCCCAAAGGTGTTTTGTGTTTTCTTCTTATATGTGTTGGCTTGTGTCTCAGGGATGTTGAGACACTGATGTGTTTTTTTGTCTGTTTGAAGAAGATGGCACCCCAAACAACGAGCGGACCGAAACAAGCAAGACAAAGTCCAAGAAAACCCCATCATTTCCAACTAAATGTACATTGCATTTGGCCCATTGTTTCTAATATTAAAACAATTGTTGGACTTTTGTGTGTATGTACACGTGTGTGTTTGTGTGTGTGTGTGTGTGTGTGTGAGAGAGAGAGAGAGAGAGAGAGAGAGAGAGAGAGAGAGAGAGAGAGAGAGAGAGAGAGAGAGAGAGAAATTTAGTTCATATAGGTTACAAAACGTGCAAAACAATGGAGGCAAAAGAACAATGTCAAACACAAAAGATACATTTCCAAAGAGTTAATGAAGGATAGTTTCTCAATAGAAATACCGAAAGAAGATGCAATAATCAAGATCCATCCGGAGTCCGATAGAAAAGAAGAAGCTAATGCACAGGCGTACCTAATGTGGTCCTCTATTAACATATCCCAAGGAGGAGTGTGTGCACCACTCAATGGAAAATGAAGAAAAACCAAACTTGCTGCTCAAGAGACAGGTCTACCTTTCTTCTCTGCCCATACACCTACACCAACATGCTTTAGAACATGTTCATGGATCTCTGTGTAGACTGGGTTCTTGAGACCTAGAGAGAAATCCCTCACAATGGCAATGTAGTCCCCCTAAACTACCATACATCTATGATCTCAACCTCGAGCAACTAACCCATTGGGAGGTGAAGGAAAAAACACAAAAGAAATAGTGTTTTTTGGTGCAACACCTCAACAAATATCTACATAAACACCCACACAAAACACCCAATTAAAGAGAAAAGTGCAACATGCAAGTAGAAGAACTAGCTATTCCAAGAAAGAAAAACTATCCACAATTAGGAATAAACTAACCCATATCATTGTTCATGCTATTCTCCAACTCGACCTTGTCAGCACTCTCCTTGATAACCACCTTATCCCTATTCTTTCCAGTACATTCTTAACACACAAAAAACACCATAACAAAACATAAGTACCAAGGAAGAAACACTATTAATACACGAAACACAAAACAAAACAAATTATTACCTGACGCTGATATCTATTCTCCTCAACACCGTCATGTGCAAAACTCTTCTTAAAGTCCGCATACATCTCCTTCTCTCTCTCAAGTAGCTCCCCCTTGTGCATATCTATCCACCATGGAAAGTGGTTTAATTCCCACTAAGCGAGACTCCTCATGTATGGGAGGGTACATGGTGGTGTCAATATTGTCAATCACTAGCCTTTGTCTAGCAATTAGTGGAAAAGATGTGAAGACACCTAAGTGCTTAAACATATCAGGAAACCTACTCAAAGCATCAATAAAAATCAAAAATCTATCAAGGAAATAACAAGAATAGGAAAGGAAAAAGTAACTCCAACCTTTCAACAAAACACCAAAAGAACACATAATATTATAGGGCATCAAAGCTAAGAACAAACATGATTACATCTTTCTAAGTAGCCATCTATAACAAATCTAGTTTTCTAGGCGCTTTTAGCTTCTCACTCATATCCTTGCTCTCTACCCTTTTCACTATACCAAATAGTTGTCTACCTGTTTCCAACATAACCTCTCCATAAAAATGCCTCAATGACAAACAACCAGGAGGTGAAATAGGAGCATCTGGCATGTTGAGAATGTCACTAAAAACCTCCTCCGCTCTCTAGAGGATCTTCTCCAAAACCACCCTGTTGCATGACGAATGAAGATCAATGCAAGGATGCAGCAAAAAAAGACACTTAGGGCTCTTGGATAGAGTTCCAAGTTGTAGATGAATGTGGGAGAGGGTTTGACAATAATCCCACATGGGAACTTTTGGGAGTTTTAGAGTTTTTGTATAAAAAGTGGCTCATTTGAGAGCTAGAGGACACTCTTTGGTCATTTGGTTGAGAGGCTCATAGAGAGAGCTTGCTCCATAGCTCCTTCTCATGTGCTCTCCCAAGGCTCTCCATCTCCATTCTTGCTTCAATCTTGTACTCTCTATTCTCTACATTTTCAATGATATGAGGTTATGGTCTACACACTTGCTAATTTAGATTTCTTAATGATGTTTTGATGCTAAAATCTGATTTGTAGAGTGCATGTGATGAAGCTTGTGCATGAAATGATATGTAGTTGAGGCTTGTGTGATAGCTCTTTGCATGTTAGATTCTTTGCATAAGTTGCATTTTTATGCTTAAGTGTAGCCTAATCTTGATGCTTTGATTATGTTAGATTGATTGCTTGAGTGTTGAAGAAGGATTGAGTAGGACTAGAAGTCATTAGTGTGTGGTTAACTAATCTTCTCCCATTCGGGATAGCCTCTATGCGCTAACCCGGTTGCATTCACGGATTGACAAAGTGTGTGGGTTGGAGTGTAGCCTCCGCTATGCTATGATGTCCCAAACAATGGCGCCGCTGCCGGGGAACGCACACCTAAGTTAGTGAAGGGTGTTAACCATTACTTCATACTAAGTGCTCCATTGATTGCAAAATCGTCGTGGATTAGGGTAGATTAGAGTAGAGTTTGCAAGGGCATTGAGTGTGTGATCTCAAGGGCGCCTTGTGTGTTTTCTGTTTTTTGATGAGAAGCAAAAAAAATTAAAACCCCATTGCGGTAGAGAAATCCCGCCATTAATCACATTTAAGTACTTTCTGTTTTTGTATTTTTGATGGGGTTGGCGAGAGGTAGGTAGGAAGGAGTGGAGGCGGCCTTTTTTTTATTGTTTTGTTGTTTTGTTGTTTTGTGGGGAGGCGTCTCCATCAAGCACAGCAAAGAAAAATAGACATATATATATATATATATATATATACGTGCATCTGTAAGGCGGCCAGTTGAAAGCCTGCAGTGAAGGCGGCTTTTAAAAATATATATATATATATATATTTTTATATACTGACGTGGCAGCAGCCTGCACAGTGGGTGGCGTTGTCTGCATTGAGTGCTGCATCGAAGGGGACTGCATCGAGCGCTGTAGTGGGAGGCTGTAGGCTGTCGACAGTGTGCGGGCGGCCAGTTGGGAGTGAGAAGGCGAAGGTGTTTGTAGGCAACCAAGCACCAGCGGGGGAAGGCGTCGAAGTGGAGGATGCGTAGAGGCGGCTGATGGCGTTGCTGCAGGCGAGAGGTAGCTGCAGGAGAAGCATAAGTCGAAGAGGTAAGGGCTGCTGCCCTTTGGCGAAAGAAGGAAGAGGCTGACGCGGCTGTTTAAAAAAAAAATGCAAAAAAAAACGCAGAGGAGGCGGCTGGCAGTGGGAAGGCGTCGAAGTGGAGGTCCAGGAGAAGTGGACGGTGTGGAGGCGGTCGACTGGCAAGGAGCTTGAAGCAAGGAGCGTTGGCATCGGCAGTGCAGTGGAAGGCAGCGCAGAGGAAGGTGTCGGAGTGGAAGGCAGCACGAAGGTGTTGGGCGGCCAGCTGCGAAGAGGGAAGGCGCAGCGTGGAGGTCCAGGAGAAGTAGACGGGCGGTGCATTGAAGAATCCGCGAGCGCTGAGGCGCAGAATGGAGGCGGCGAAGCGTTGAAAGATAAGGTTGGTGCTTTTCAATTTTTTTTATTTTTTTATTAATTTTTCATGTTTTTTTGTATTTTTAAATAAATAATAATAATAATAAATATAAAAAAATAACAAAAAAATATTTTTCCTTTAAAAAAAAAGAAAAAAAGAAAAAGAAAAAAAGAAAAAAACCATAAAACAATAAATTTATTTAAAAAAAAGAAAAACAATTTTTATTTTTGTATTTTGAGTCCATTGTTCATTTTTTAAATTTCTGTAAAATTTTTCATAATTAAAGTAGCTTGCATTTTTTATTTTTATTTTTTTTAGAATTTTTGTAATTGCGTGCATAATTAGTAGATTCATATTTTTTGTAATTGGTACGAAATTTATTGGTTAAAAAAAAACAAACAAACAAACAAAAAAAAACAACAAAACGAGAAGAAAACAAAAGAAAACAAAAGAAAAGAAATAGAAATTTAAAAAAAAATAAAAAAAAATCTATAAATTAAGTGTTTTTTAGGAGTCTACTTTTTTGCATATTTTGTAATTTTTATTTTTTTTAATTTTTTGCATAATTAGTGTAACTTGTATTTTTTTTAATTTTTTTAACTTTGTGCATAATTAGTATTTTTTAGCATGATTCATAATTTTTGTAATTTAAAAAAAAAGTAAAAACATAAAATCATATTAAAAAAATCATTTAAAAAATAATAATAAAAAATAGGATAGATAGTTACACCACACATACTCATTTTAGTTGCATTTAGTGATTAGGTAGGTGAAAATATATATACATATATATATATATATATATTTATAAAAAAAAACAAAAAAACAAAACAAAACAAAAACACATAAAAAACCAAAAAAATTTGACCTTATGCACTTGCGATCGGGACGTCTTATAGATTCTGCCATAGGGCCTAGGGCACCTTCTAGAGTACCTACGCAGGAAAGTGGGACCCAATCGGTAGGAAATTTGGCAGATATTGCTGAAACCCTTTCTGAATCCCAATCCGATACCCTTTCCTCCAGAACAACTAGTTCATTGTCCATGGACAATCTTGGGCCGTCAAATAGTCAGTCCATAGCCCCAAATAGGACACCCGCAAGATCTTTTAATCCATTTGAAGCCGACACCATGGGGTTAACACTTAATGTGAGACTCCAATATGTCTACACAAATGCTCAAGGAGCTGAGATCTTTAGGGATCCACAACAACGGTATCTTGTTAAGATCGCAGACATTTTCTCAGAACTTGATAGAGCACCTCTAGTCAATGACCAGGGTAACATGTACATGGGTGGAGATGGTGTTCGCTACGAAGTCACCTACCATCCAGAAAATGTAGACAAATTAGGGGAGCTCTCTAAAACCGAGTTATTTGACTTATCAAAACTTTCCAGAGCAAGGGAGTCTAGAGATGACTGGCTCATTGAGCCGGACATGCCTGGACCCTCCAATGCCCAGTCCTCAAAACCATCCATAGATGATTTACTTCTTGTAGATCTAAATTTGGAAAGGGATAGGAAAGGCAAGAGTAAAATGGATCAGGGGGCTGAGAACCAGTGGGAGTTTGTACGACAAATTCCAGTGACAAAGGTCTTACAGGATGACCCACTTCAAGAGGTCTATAAGGACTCGTTAGAGGGATATTAAGCCACAACTAAATTGCCACAACTAGATCTTCCTCTAGCACTGGTGGTGGTAGTTGAGAAGCTTGCAGGACACATAAACCGAATAATTGATAAATGGGCCAATGAATACCGAACCTTAGATTGGAAAGAGATTCGGGAATTCACATGGAAAGGACAACCATTATTCATGGAAGTGTTCTCAACAAATATAGCCAAACCAAGAGAGACAGCCTTTCTTGGAGAAACTGTTGCTCCTCCCCTACGAGAGTTCACTAGAGAGGGACCCTTAACATCAAAGTGGACCACTGCTAGTAGCCCAACCCTAGCACCAAGACATTATCCGACACCAAAAGTGCGACCACCGGTCACACCACAACAACATCTTTCTCACTATGACAATCGGAGGAGAGGGGAGCCAACTCGGCCTCCCATTAATGCACCTCCTGAAATGCGGGTGACAAGATCTTTGGAGGGGTTTGGTGAGGCTGGTAATAGGGTACCCACACCAATTTTTGATGCATGTGGACTATCTTTCCAAAGAGAGGAACAATTTCCACTGAGAGTGAGAGGCCGTAGGCCCTATGATGAGTATTCACGAGACAAGTAAGGCCATCAACTCTTCAGAAACTGGTAAAGAAGTATGAAGGGTCGGGAGATCCATACGACCATGTAGCAACATTTAGGCAAGCAGTTCGAGCAGAGCAAGTGGACAAGCATACTCAAATTGAAGGATTTGGACTCACTCTTGAGGGAAAAGCCCTGGCTTGGTTTCAGGCACTAGAGGCTTCAGACAAATCTTCTTTACGAGTTTTGGAAGAGAGATTCATTGCTGTTTTTTCCTTGATGGGAATTCAACATGACACGGTAGCACACATCTACTCTTTCAAGCAAGGCGAGAATGGGAGTGTTAGAGACTGTGTAAATAGAATGAAGCAGTACATTAATCGTTGCCCAGAAGATGAGAAGATTGCCCAAAGTCGATTAATTTCTCTCTTCTTAAAAGGACTCAAAAATTCAACAAACACTGCATACACATCTCTATGCAAAGAAGCATACAAATTTCAATGAGTGTTGCCATGACGCTATGGATTTCACCGATAACTTCAAATTCCAAGATGGTTCTGGCCCAGAGGTGAAAACTAGAGATCAGTGGGGTGATGACCAAAGTTCAGGGTCTAGCGCGCTAGTAAATCCAGACCAAATAGCTAACCTAGTACTAAGGAGATTGGGACAGACCTATCGTCCACCCATGCAGCCACAACAACAGCAGCAGAGAATGAGGAGTGTACTTCCTACAGGTCCTCATCTTTGTGGAGCATGTGGCGGTAACCATAAAACAGAGGAATGTAATACCTTTTCTCCTCTAGTCACAAACCAACCCACAAAGAAGTGGTGCCAAGCCTGTGCTTGGAACTTTACCCATACCACACAGGAATGTACTCGCATTGCAAGAATGAGACAGGAGCGTGAGCAGCCAAGGGGTGGAGTGGCTCCACAAATGTATCAACAGTATACTAATTTTGAACGTAAGCCACCGATGGCACAAGAGCAAGCACGACCTGTTCTTGGTGCTCAACCTCCTGCTCCTGGGACTGCTCCTATGAGGGTTGTCGAATACGACAATTCAAATATGTGTAGAGACTTGGTAAACCCGGGCTATGTGGAGGAGGAATACGCATCATATTCATCCAAAGAAAATCTCTTTGAAAGTCCCGCATACCCAAACCAAGCACTAGGCTCAACCAGGGGAACAAAACTCTTTAATGTTGCTAGGCGGCTACCAACCTAGGACTCCAGGCCCCTCAGGTCAATGGCAGCCAAGGAAAGTAGAGGTCAAACCAATGGGCCCCTGTTATGAGTGCGGAGAACCCCATTGGGCTCGTGATTGTCCACATCGCTCAAGGCAAGCATCTCGATCCAATACAACAGTACAACAGTTTCCACCAATTGAAAGATATTGTCTAGGGTGTTGTGTAGAACACTTCCCAAAGGATTGTCTGCTGAAACCACATGAGGAAGGCACCTCTCAACCAAAGGTCTCACTCAACCTTGTAGGGGCAGTTCCATCACCACCTTCATCTGAGAATGAGGATGTCGTGCCACTTAGAGTCATGACTAGATCACAGACACGAAATGCCGAAATACAAACTGATGAGACACCTCGAACTAGGGATGCAAAGACAAATCTAGTGGACAAGACCCTACAGTCCAATAGAAAAAAGACCACTAGGAGGAAGAAGAACCGAAACAAGCAAACTAAAAGTGCATCCACTAGTTCTCAAGAAGCCTCTAAACAAAACATGAGGGATAAAACTTTTACATCCCAAGAAGTGCATGGGGAACATCAACCTCAACCTGGGCCTAGTGCTAAACAAGATGAGACTAGTACGACCGAGGATAGTTCTGGGGGTTCTGTTTTTGTGGATAAAGTGAATGAGACTCTAGATGCTATCATTGATGCTCATAGAAGTCGCATTGCAGCTTTATCTGAGCTACCCAAGAAGCTTCAAGAATACCCAAACCCTCGTGAGGAGAAGATCAATCTAGCTGTACATCAACAACTCATTAGGGAAGCTCAGTCAATACTTGAGGGACCACCACCACCTATTCCTCGGGGCCCGACCTCTCTTAAGCCAACATTAGAAACCATACCAGAAGTGTCATCAAGTCGGGAAATGAAAAGTGAGCTCATTTCATAAGCTCATAGCAAAAGGTCTGCACCAATTGACACCCAATTGAAAGGAGGTATTCTGCCACCACCTAGCCTTGTCTTCCCATGCAATGATGAAGTTATTGATGCTAATGAGGACATGGCAAATGAGATGTGGGCCGCAGTTCATGAGAAAGTTAATGAGAACATGTCCTCTATTAGTTTGCCTCCATTCTCTGAGGTGGATTTTACCAGGGGCACGGAAAACAACTTTGGACGCCCAAGCATCCAGGAGGAAGTTCAAACAATTGTTTCTCCTAGAAGTAAGCATACAATGAAAACCTTACCATCATATTTGGGAGAATATGAGAACTGTTCTCAAACCTTGAGGATACCCTCCATGCATAAAAGGTTGACAAAGGAGAAGGATATGAGTATCGTGCAAGCTATTTTGTCAGCACCAGTGGCTTGTACCTTACCATTGCTTGATCTGATAAAAATTCGACCTGAGTTATGGAATGATATTGCCACATGTTTGTCAGAGCAGGTATTGCTACAAAAGGGTCACCATGAGTGTACTATACACACTGAGACAAAACATGTTATGCCAGTTCCTATCAACAAAGTAGGAAAATTTTGTGAGGACGATCAGGGAAATGCTACCCTCCCATTAGAAGTGCAAAAAGTAGTTTCAACTGCAATACTTGATAGTGGTGCAGGAGTGGGCATTGTGACAAGGTCCATTTGGGAAAAGTGGGGCAAACCAGCTATTAGGAATACCAGGATGCGCTTGCAGCTAGCAGATGGGAGCTTAGAACATCCCCTTGGGCTGCTTGAGAACATATTGGTCACCACATGTGGGATTGAATATGAGCACACCTTTGCAGTAGTGGATTTTGGAAAACATCCAAACTATGAAGTGATATTGGGTAGACCATTCATGCGACAATTTCAAATGATTCAAGATTGGGGATACAATTATTTGTACCTCCGACATGATTCTGTCATCACAAGAGTCAACCTAAGGAATCACTCATATCGTGATGTAACAAGGTCTCCAATAGATGAGTTTGATTCTGCTTCATCTGAGGACTCAAGAGTTACATTGTCAAACGCGCGAGAAGATCTGTGGATGTGTGGAGCCTCATGTAGGGATTTCAACACTGAGAGACTTAAGGGTAATCGAAGTGTATCAGATGAGGCATACATTCCACAACCCTTCCCTGAGCATTTAATTGATCCACTAGAATGGAGTCATGTCCTTGCAACATTATTGACATGTGCTTTACCGAAGCCAATTCAATTTTGTGACTCAGATGGATATGATATTATTCCTATACGAATGGTACAACCACGTGCCCTTCTAGATGATTTGTACTATAGGGATACATCCACAACAGCTATGCATGTCGAGGAAGTCTCAGTGGAGGATTTAACACTCTAATCTGCTAATGATGCTGATAAGGAAGATGGCTGGGACTCTGATTTTGATAATAATGTGATAATCCCTGAGGATGAGTTAGGAAAGGCACGCCTACTCTTAAGAGGAAGGGAGGTTCAAGTAGAGATCCCTCGAAGCCGACCTAAACGTAAATGTTGTAAGAGCCATAAAAGAATCCGTAAACAAGATGAGCGGGAACAACGTGAGAGACTACAAAAAGAAAAGGAGTCTAAGAGTGAAAACTCTCGACCACCACCTCACTTCTCAGGAAAGAACGGATATCTATACTATGTCCAAGCACAAGATAGTATCAAAGACCAAGTAAAACGATCAGATGGATTCCAAGCAGGAGAAAAGCTAAATAATGTTAGCAAAAATAGTAAAAAAACGAAGAAACAAAAACCAAAACTCAAGTCTAAAACCAATTCAAAAGAGAGTATCGGAAGTGCAAAGACAACGGTTGAACAAAAAAATCCGATGCAAGATGGCAAAGGAGAGCTCAAAACCGCATGGTCTTCAATGAGTGAAGACTCAAGTGGACAAGAACAAGGTCTCAATGTTCCTCCCAATTTCACACAGTACACTCTTCAAGATCGGAAGATTGTTCTTCAACAGCCCATGCGACAAAAACCAAGCATACCAGGGGTTTCATATGATGGTCCAGAAGATGCAAAAAAGATTGATATTGCTAAGCCAGGAGAAGAGCCTCGCTATGTGTGGATTGCCACAGACTTGTCCTTAGATGAGGAGAAGTTATTAATTCAAACAATAAAGGAGTATCGCGATGTTTTTGCTTGGAGTTATAAAGACCTCAAAGGAGTTGATCCAAGCATATGTCAGCATACAATTCCATTGCGAGAGGATGCAAAGCCCTCCAAGCAACGACCTTATACAATTCCATTGCGAGAGGATGCAAAGCCCTCCAAGCAATGTCCTTATACTTACAATGAGAATTTTGCACGGAAGATAAAGGAAGAAATAGACAAGCTCTTAGAGGCAAAATTTATCTATGAGATTGAACACACTGAATGGGTCTCCCCTATTGTAGTGGTGCCCAAGAAAAGTGGAAAACTTCGAGTATGTGTAAACCTCAAGAAGGTAAATGCAGCTACTGTGCGTGATCATTACCCACTTCCAATCACGAATCATGTTCTGGAACGAGTTGCAGGGAAAAAGGCATACAGTTTCTTGGATGGATTCTCCGGTTACAATCAAGTGTCAATTGATCCAAAGGATCAACACAAGACAGCCTTTGCTACTGAAGATTATCTTTGCCTATCGTGTTATGCCATTTGGTCTAACAAATGCACCAGCAACCTTTTAGCGGTTAATGAGTCATGTATTCAAGGAGTACCTTAGGCAATTTCTTGAGATCTTCATGGATGATTTATGTGTTCACTCACAAGAGCGTGATGATCATATAGAACACCTTAGACTTTTTTCCAAGTGTCAACTTTATCGTATATGCTTGAATCTTGACAAGTGCAAATTCATGGTAAGACAAGGGAAAATTTTGGGCCATATTGTTTCTCGCAATGGGATTTCAACAGATATGGATAAAATTGATGTCATTGTCTCATTACCTCGGCCTATCAACCCTAAAGGGGTACAAACATTCATGGGACATTGTGGCTATTACCGTAGATTCATCTACATGTATGCTGTCCTAGCCAGACCATTATATGCTCTTCTTGTAAAGTTTAATTGGACTGATGAGTGTGAGGAATCCTTTGAAAAGTTGAAGCAAGCATTAGTGACTGCACCCATCTTACGGGCACCAGATTGGACCCAAATCTTTCATGTCCATATTGATGCTTCAAACTTTGCAATTGGATGTATTTTGGCTCAATCGGGAGAACATAATAAGGATTTCCCAATCTCATATGCTAGTCTCGACAGTTGAACAATGCTAAGAAGAATTACACCAAAACACAAAGAGAAGGATTGTCCATGATATATGCAGTGAAAAAGTTTTGCCATTACCTTTTGGCTAACAAATTCATATTTTTTGTGGACCATCAAGCATTGCTATATTTGGTAAATAAGCCTTGTGCAACTGGAAGGATTGTAAGGTGGTTTATCATCCTTCTTGAGTTTGATTTTGAAGTTGCAGTTCGAAAAGGAACAACTCATCTAAGGGCAGATCATTTGTCTCGAATCACCTCTGGCGAAGCTCCTGTGGGTGTGGATGATGATATGTTAGATTCAACACTTTTCCTTGTAGAGACAGCTCCTAGATGGTCTGAATCCATTTTAGAAATTTTGACAAGTGGGCAGATACAACTAGCGGGTCCTAATGTGGACCTATGGCAACCGTTCAAGTTAATCTCATGAAGATTATATCGTCAGGGTAATGATGGAGTGTTGCGGCTTATACCTAACCCCGACCAATATGAGGAAATCTTGGAATGGGCACATGCAGGTATCGATGGAATCCATGCATCAGCTACTACTTGTGTGCGACGTATCTCTCAGGATGGGCAATGGTGGCCTACCATGCATGGAGATGCTGAAACATTTGTTCGTAACTGTGCTTCATGTCAAATTCAACAGCCAATTCATAATGTCACATTATTCCAAATTTCAACTACACCAAGTTGGAGTAAGTATATTGTGGACTATCTTCAGCATGGTCATACGGATCAAAAAATTCCTAAACATCGAAAGCATGCTATTAAAATTGAAGCGGCAAACTATATGCTGATAGAGGGCCAACTCTACAAGAGGGACAAGGATGGCAACTTACGCATGTGTGTATGTGAAGCTGACTATCTGAAAATCTTAACTCATGCACATGCAAGTGTTGGGGGTGGACACTTTTCGAGCAATACCACAACTAAGTTGATTAGGTGGTCTGGGCTTTGGTGGCCAACCTTACAAATGGATGCCGAAGAATATGTAAAACGTTGTGACGATTGTCAAAGGACCAAACCTCCCATCACAAAGGACAATATGCCATTGCGGCCTATGTTAAGCACACGTGCTTTTGCAAAATGGGGTATTGATTTTGTCGGTCCCATTAAACCTCCAGCTCGTCACACGCATGCTGAATATATTATAGTCGCAACTGACTATTTGACCAAATGGGTTGAGGCAAGGGCTACAGTAAAAAATGATGCCAAAACCACAGCCAAGTTCTTGTATGAGTACGTGTTTACACGCTATGGCTTACCTATTGAGATCGTTAGTGATCAAGGTGTGCACTTTGTAAATGAAGTCATAGAATTTTTGCTTCAAGAATTTATGGTAATTCACAAGCATTCTGCACCCTATCATCCCCAGACCAATGGACAAGCCGAGAGTACTAACAAGATTCTCTGCATAGCACTCACAAAGATTGTTGAGGGACATAGGACTGATTGGGAGCAAAAGTTGCACTGTTCTCTGGGCATATAGGACAGCCTATAAAACATCTGTGGGCACAACCCCATTTGAGCTTGCTTTTGGACTAGACGCAACTCTTCCCATTGAATTTCTTGTACCTACTCTATGGGTAGCTAAACAATTGGATTGGACTGGTCATGAGCTTTCACAACGCATTGACGAATTGGAAAAGCTTGATGAGACCCGCTTATTGGCGATAATGGGGATGTATGCTGAGAAGAGGAGACAAAAGCAATGGTATGATAGAAATGTAACAACTGGCCGATTCAAAAAAGGAGACCTGGTGCTCTTGTACACACTTAAGAAGCATAAGAGAAAGCTCAAGAAACGTGGCCTAGGACCGTTTGTGATTAATGAGCTTACTCCAAGTGGTGCAGTGCGTTTAGAGACACTAGAAGGTGAGCAAATGCCTAACTTCATTAATGGAAGTCGTCTCAAGAAATACAATGAACCATTAACTGAAGCCATGCTTCAACAGATGCATGCTGCACAAACACGGAAAGAAGCACTTGACCTACTTAAGCGTCAGGCTCAAGAAGAGGCTAAAGCTAGAGTTGCAAAAGCCAAGGAGCATCGCAAAGCTTCTATGTTGGCCATACAGTTGGCTACTGATGAACCATATGTCGATCCATTCAATATTCAAGTGTGCCTTCATCTTCATGAGACTACCTACTTTGTCTCTGCCTTAATTGACTTTGGTGCAGATTATAATGTTCTCTCGTTTGACACATGGATAGCCTTGGGTCAACCCACACTTGTACACATTCCTGTGGACCTACGAAGCTTCTCAGGGGAAGATAACCCTATAGAGGGAAAATGTGTCATTATGATGTCCATTCAGGATCACCAGATGTCAATGCCCTTTTATGTGGCACATAAGTCCAAGGCAGTAGTAGAGGCTGTTCTCGGTAGATCGTGGTTAAGTGCTACCAATTGCTCATTATATTGGAAGAATAGACAATACAAGTTGCAAATTGATTCTGATTGCATCTTGGGATCTGCTACTCCACGAGCTTTATCGTGTCAAAAGGGTAATGTTTCTACCTTACACAACCCACTCTCAAAATCTGCTCTTGAAGCTCCAAAACAAATGATGTGGATATTTGATGAGGACTCAAGTGAGGGCCATGGCTGGCATGTTCCAACTACTCTAGTTGCTGCTCAAAGAAGGCCAGGCAAGAAGGAATTATCAATTTGGCTACCCAAAGATGCGTACAAACTTGTACCATCTAGTCCAGTTGCTAAGCCTCTTAAGAAGCACATCATTTCCAAGCCTAAACCTTGGATTGTTACTCGATGGGTCCCAAAACATGTTCTTAAAGCACAAGGCTATTATGAGGGGGCAACAGCAATTTGGCTTCCAAAATGCCATGGTTTGCTAGGAGTAAAAGAGTGTTTCAGAAAGATTCCAAAAGCCACCCTTGATTTTCCATATCAGTGGGTGCAAAAGAAATCAACATAAACTCTTCAAGATAGGATAGGTGGCTGTGATAGCACCTACGAATCTACTTGTGTTGATCTTCCTAAAACATGTATTGAAACACCGGTTGTCCCGATTTCTCCTTGTTACACAATTCAACCATCAACTTGTGTACCTAAGACAAGTCCAAATGAGTCTCATTTGAGCATAGATTCTAGCATTTCAATGCCTAAATCCTCTTATCTTGCTCAAATTCCAAGACAATTGCTAAAGTTCCCACCTCTTAAAAAGGATATACCTAAAACCAAAGATAAGGCATTAACACTACAATTGAAGCTCTTTGGTAGATCAATGTTTGAATAATGTAGTTCCTTATGCCTTTAGAAGATGTGTTCTTTTTGAGATAATCTTGTTTTTTATTGGAATTGTAATGATGGATATGAGTGATCTAAATTTCAGTGTTCTACGTCCAGATAACTCCTGATGGATATTTGGCGAGATACATGTCCACCATGCATTGACCCTGATAGTACTCGACCTGATCATCGCGGGGGTTATAGTGCTCCTCCGTTTCAAACACATTCTAGGTACTTCTATGCTCCCTTAGGTGAAAATTGCTGTGGGCATCACTTTGTCACGTTATTCTATCAACAGCATCACCCATTTCCACATTGTCAAGAGTGTGCACGACTCGTATTAGGAGAAGCTTCACATATTTGTTGGATATGCCGCTCTTACTTTAGACGATATGGCACGGGCTTAATGAAGCAAATTGTGGGAATTACACCCCAACGCCATAATCTTCTTAATGTGAGAATACCAGAGAGAGGACCAAATCAACGTAGATTACCTGAGGAGGTTCAAGCACAACAATGGAGGGATACAAGTTTAAATGACTTGCAACCACCGATCTTGCAAGCCCTCCTTCCCCAAGCCTCAACATGTCAATATTGGATCAATATGAGTACCTATATTGCGCAGTTCCAAAATCGAAATTGTCTGCTTAACCTTCCCATAGAACCAATGCCATATTTTAGTGAGGAAGCACTCCTTCCTCTACCACCTTCTCCAGAGGCCGGTTTTTGTGAGGGGTTGTCCCTGCATCCTGAGGAAATTGATACCATCTTTCCAGCAGACGAGGACACGGATCCACCACCAGCGCAAGGGTAAGCTCACGACTCCACAATAAGATCGACAAGCCAGGGCACTTTTCTCCCACTGGGTTTTTTCCCCTCGGCTATATTCGGTGATTGGCACCAATAACAAATTTTATTCCTTTATTTTCTTTTCTTGTTTGTTAATAACCATTTTGCAGAGATCTCAGATAAACAAGAGCATCTAACATGCCCCAACAGTCCACCTACCGTGCCTACAAATTAGGAAGGGGGGAGACATGCTACGCCTACAAAGACCAAGGAAGAGCAATCTGCACAAAATCAGCAATGCATCAATGCAAACGAACAACATCAACGGGCACTACAACAGGTGTATTCAAATCTTAATCCTATGTTCTTTATGTGCTTTTATCTTTTGGATATATGGTTTGCATGTTCACACAATGTTGGCTGGTTTAAGTTTTTGATTAGTTGTTAAAATATGGTGAGTGAATTCTAGATTCTTAGAAGACTTAGTAAAAGATATTTCTATCTAAAGACAGTGTAGGATATATACCAAGGGAGTATGCCAAGTTCTTATGCTTTCAAGGTATATTAGTTATCCCTAGTGGTAGCTACAACTTAGGTATGAGCTAGGTGCTAGGAGTAATAAAAATTTATGAAAATATACCCTTTAAAAAAATATATATATACAAAGTGAATTGAGACATGACGTGTCTACAGCCATGAGGAATGCTTGGTAGGACCTGGGGTTGTCTTAGCACCTTGGGGCCGATGCCTTGGTTTCTATGGGGTGAACACGGACGTCTAAAAAACTTCAGAAGAAGACCTTCAAGGAATCTATCACCTTGATAGATGTTGGTAGGACTCTGGGGTACATTATGGACCCTCGAGACCGATGCCCTCATCTTCATGGGGTACTCCTTAGGTCATAAAAGAAAGAAAAAGGATCAGTCGCCCTTGAGATACTTAGCGGTCTTTAAATTCTCTTGGCGGAGGTCTCTTGGCCATTGCTTGGGTCTCATTGGGATGGAACCTTAATCTTTATCACCTTCTACACACATAAAAAAAAAAAAAGAGTTCCAATCACCTTTGCTCATATTTAGGAGTAGGTTTGCCACTTAGGAATAATTTACATACTTGTAGGACATTGAGACTGCGGTCATAACCGGCGGTGTACAAGCACACTTGCCTTTGCATAGCACTATCTACCACTTAAGTCTCACTTTGACTAGTCTTTACTCACCTATTTTAGTACTCTTTAAAACTTTAATCAGCCTTGCACTTGTATGCTCACGTGTGAAATTATCATTGCTGGTTTTTTTTCTTTTTCTTTTTTCTCAATAAAAGGCTTTACTTGTATCCATTGTTTTTTGCAGCTCGTGCTCCTACTGCGCTCGAGGACGTGCGCAAAATAGGAAGGGGGGAGTGTTGCATGACGAATGAAGATCAATGCAAGGATGCAGCAAAAAAAGACACTTAGGGCTCTTGGATAGAGCTCTTGGATAGAGTTCCAAGTTGTAGATGAATGTGGGAGAGGGCTTGACAATAATCCCACATGGGAACTTTTGGGAGTTTTAGAGTTTTTGTATAAAAAGTGGCTCATTTGAGAGCTAGAGGACACTCTTTGGTCATTTGGTTGAGAGGCTCATAGAGAGAGCTTTCTCCATAGCTCCTTCTCATGTGCTCTCCCAAGGCTCTCCATCTCCATTCTTGCTTCAATCTTGTACTCTCTATTCTCTACATTTTCAATGATATGAGGTTATGGTCTACACACTTGCTAATCTAGATTTCTTAATGATGTTTTGATGCTAAAATCTGATTTGTAGAGTGCATGTGATGAAGCTCGTGCATGAAATGATATGTAGTTGAGGCTTTTGTGATAGCTCTTTGCATGTTAGATTCTTTGCATAAGTTGCATTTTTATGCTTAAGTGTAGCCTAATCTTGATGCTTTGATTATGTTAGATTGATTGCTTGAGTGTTGAAGAAGGATTGAGTAGGACTAGAAGTCATTAGTGTGTGGTTAACTAATCTTCTCCCATTCGGGATAGCCTCTATGCGCTAACCGGGTTGCATTCACGGATTGACAAAGTGTGTGTCTTAAAAATAAAAAGAATAAGCATGAAACACCATAAGCAATAGCTTCACCCAAATGGATGCATTCAACATTATCACCACTACGTAGTTTTAATCACATACCCTCGCAAATCATGGTTGCCTCTTGGCAAACCAGACATGGACCTGGTAGTTTTGTTTGCCTCCAAAAGTGCTAACCACATAACTTTGTCGCTACAGGCACATCCATAATTGCAATAAGATTCAACTTCTCCAAAGTGGCATAGCTATCATTATTCCACTTAAGAGCCAAGACCTTCATCCACCACTCGTCCCCAAGGGCAGGGTTAGATATATTAAGCAACTAAAAAAACAATAAAAAAATCAAAAAAGATCCCCACACATAGCAATATACTAGAATATCATCATTTGTAACAATAGTAATCCATACCTTCCCCATCCTATCACTATATTTTCTCATTAGTTCTGTCTTTGTGCACACTGCAACTTTTCTCAGCTTCTCCTCTGAGATACTGGCCCACAAGATGTTGAGCTTCTTATTCAAATCTTTTGTGAATTGCACCTATTATCATCACGAGATCATTAGCGATGCACAACAATTCTTCTAAAACATAACAACGAACGACAAGTCAACATATCTAGAAATCAAGGAAGATGTAGATTGTAGCTCACATTGTACACCAAAGATCCCAAGTACATTCTCTAGAGGAAACCAAGGTTCTTCACATTTTTTTTGACCTCTTATTATGAATCTCATAAATAAGCTTAAATGCAACCTCTCTAGCATCTCTTGCAGGTAGGCATATTGATCACCCTTACATATGTTTGATCTATTGACCAACTCATCTCTCCAATGAGGTCACAACAAGAGCATGGGTGTTCAAGCTACACACATAATGGTATATTTAAAGCAATTGTTGAAAGAACCAAATCAAATCAAGTGATGAATGAAACATATGATATAAATCACTTACAAATTCATTCTTTGGATACATGACAAAAGTGCAATCTCGCTAACCACAATGGTATCGATCACTGTAGAGAGTACACAAACATGCTTCTCCATGAAGGCTGAGAATTTCTCCCTTATTGCTTCAGCCCAAGCCATAGTATGATGGTTCCCCTCCGAGACCAAAAACGTATGGCCAACTAGACTTGTGAGCTCAAGACGAGCAACTATCCCATCCTTGAAGGCTTGGTTCACCGGCCTCCAAATCTGATCCCACCCTTAGTGAATATCATCAACAACTATCTGTTCCTCTCTATCCAAAGTCCACATTGACACTATAAACACCCCCTTCTCTGGAACATATCCCTCATTTCCAAAAGCAACTTTCAACGCAGAAATGTCATCACGAAGACTCTCACTTTTCCATATGGGATGAATCTACATAAAGGTATGGGTAGACACACAGAACATGAAAACACTCTAGTATTTTGTAATATTTCTTCCCCTTGCTGCATCAACAAACTATTCTCATCCTTGGGATCCTCCTCTATCTAATTCTCTGGCCTCACAACAAATGAAACTATTTGCATCTCACACTCCCTCCTAAATAAGTCATCTTCGTTCTCCCTATCATACCGCTTGTCCAACAAGAACATCAACAACCCTATCATGTAGTTCCAACCCCATGTCTTCCTGTACTGTATCTACTTCACTCTCCTTTTCAACCATCTTTTATCTCCCTCCCCTTCATCTTTTACTCAACTTAGGTGGACTACCGGTGGACAATTGGACCTCTTCTCTTGGAGGCCTGACTAAACACATTTGTCCTGTAGAGACATCCAATACTTCTCTTAAACTCAAATGATAATTGTTAAATCTTATAAGCTCACATTTTTTTAAGTTTTTCCATGGCAAGCATAGGCTTGCACTGAGCATAATCAACATTGTCCATGGCAAGCATAGGCTTGCACTGAGCATAATCAACATTAATCATTACAGAAAACATGGTTATGAGCAAATTATCAACATAGTCATTGCTCTTGCTTGCCATGGTCAAAATGGCCCGCCTCCAAGACCATGGGCATGCTATTGAGCATCAACATGACCATAATGGAAATATTGAAGCTTTCAAAATCATGACCATGATAGCCATGGTTGGGAAAGCTTCAATGGCTTCTTGCCAACAAGCTCAATGAGAACCATGACACTCTATGGCAAACAAGGATATGAGCATATACATGACCATAAACATGATTAGCATATCCAATTTTTCACTACTATGGCCATGATGGACATGGTTTCAATATTTAAAAAATAACAAGTTTCCTAATTTTAGCTATTTAAGTGAGTAGTAAAAAACTTACATAGTTTTTTTTACATCTTCTTATGTGTCATTATTTTCCTAGCTAGTAGCCACCATAAAGACTATGACTTTTGGTGTGTGGTTTACATTGATGTATGTGTAACCCAAGAAGGTAAGCAAGGAACCACATAGTTTTTCTCATATTATTGATTGCATGCATGTGAGTGAAAGCATGATAAGGTGGTACACTTTCTACTAGTTGCATTGGGTGCTACACAACCAATATTAGTGGATTTAATATCATCTTAAGATGTAATTAGTAATTTATCTAGTTCCTTTTAGATATAATAACTATGAAACAAGATTAAACAACCATATTTTAATTCTCTATCTCAGTATAAAAGTGTTCACAAAGTCTAGTTGTAAACTATTGTCTAGGATAGGTTTTCAGTCCACCTTATCATGCTTTCACCCATGTATATAGATTAATTTGACTAGTGTAAATGATCATGCATATGCATCGGGGCTTGTAGTAAGCTAAACAAGATGTATGTACCATAACCAAGAGTAACACCGTCATGAGGATCTTCAACATGAACATCACATGGAGCAATAGGATGAAAATAACCATCAAGGACCATTGCTACTTCCATGGCACCCTCTTTTTTCTTATGGCTACAACTTCTTCACTACCATGGCCAAGATGGCCATGCTTTCAATAAAAAAAAGGGGGTTGGAAGCGGCCCATGCCAGCGCGGGATGCTTCCAGCCCCTTTTTTTACTAAAAGCATGGCCATGATGTCCATGGTAGTGAAAGACTCTATAGCCATAAAACAAAATAGGTTGCTTGATTGCCTGTTGAGTGTTCCTCTTTCACTACCATGCCCATTATGGCCGCCCTAGCATTCAGCTCCCACTAGCCACCACATGGACATCCGTGTGACCACACTGACCCAAGAGGTACATGCATACCTCACCTTTTGACCGCGTACAAGCACTTCTCCAGACTCATGCAGCCATAGACTGGTGTACTTTCACCATACACCGTCCTTTGCATTGCACTTTTCTCTCCCTTCCCCTACACCCATGCATGTACCAAGCCCTATATAAACTCCCTAGCTCCCTCATGGCCGGTACCCTGACTCCCTACACTACCTATATCTGACACTCTATATGTATAGAGACTGTACCCTGACACTCTGTGTGGGATTGTACCCGACAACCCTCTGCAGTCCCCCTCTGAGTGAGATAGGTATGTCATGACATGGCATATTCAGAATGCCTCTTCGTCTCGTCGTTGCTGAAAATTGCAAGCCCTTTTTAGCCCATGTCCAGGTAGGCTCTGCAAAATGTTTTCAGCAATCTCACCCTTGTGTTGAGGAGAGGGTGTCCTTAGTAGACTGCTCACTCTCTCTCTCTCCCCCCACCACCCCCCGTGTGAATAGACTTAAGGGAGAAAATCCCCTTCTCTCCCTCTAAGTGTAGGCTTTTGCCCCAAATTCCAGTTTAAGAACACCTCCCCTGCCGGCTCCCCCCCCATAGTAGCGATGAATTTAGTAAGCGCACTTTGGCGCTTAGAGGTGGTTCCCACATAAGAGTTTTATGCTCGTAAAGTGAGAAAACGAACTCCTATTCATGATTCAACTGAAGCATTGAGTTTGGCGGGATGGGTTACAAAAAGGCAAAAAGTATGGCACCTCATCCAAGATGCCAAAATACCATGTTGAAAAGCGTGCATAATAACGACTCGAGAGGAAATGCCCCGGATGCAGCCCCAACTCTCCCCTTGGAAATCCCACAAGGAACTAATGGCCAATCGGGCAGGGGCGACGTTAGCGAGACGACCTGGAGTCAGCTAAAGGTATCCCTCCTACCATTAGGAAGAAAAGACTTGCCATTTTAGACAAGTGTTATGAATGCTTCCTAATCCTATGGGCCCAGGCTAGTGCGGTGAATAAGCCCACCCTAGCATGTAGACATCCCATTGAGGAGTGGGAGGATCAAGCGATGGAGCCTAAGAGGGTGATAGGCCGACCTGAGTCCTCTCGAGCTACCAAAACGACGAGGCATATAGTCCCGTAGGGATTGCCCAGTCTATAGAGGCTCTATAGAGGCTGGAAGGCCGAATTCTAGATCATCACTAGAATAAAGTAAAGGAATAAGAGAGCCTAGATCTGGCTATGGATAGAGTTGAAGATTGTTTTTTTAAAATCCCTTGTTTGCTAGCATTGTTGTGTCATTGTTAAGGGCTATTTAAATGAACACTTTGTAAGGTCATTAATTAAGGAAATTGTTTATATATGTCACACAGCATGGTAGGACTAATTAGAAAAAAAAATTGATATGTGAGTAGGGTGGAAAGTGGGAGGATGGAATGCTCGGAGGGAACCATCCTATAGACAAGTGGACCAGATTAGTCAGGTAGCTTTCTAACAAAATTAATTGAAAGCTCTACGTTAGGTAAGTAGGTCCCGAGGCAACCCTACTCTAGAGGATTAGGCTAGTGGTTGTGCCTTATATAGATAGGGAAAAAAGTGTTGTTTCTAGGAATCAAGAATAGAGGTTTTACAAGTTAAGGTCAATCACTCTATGGATGATTTGATTTTAAGAATTTACATATTTACATGGTCGAGGTGTCGAGGAATAGGATTTTTTTTCTTGTTAGATCTAGTAGACCATCTTAAGGTTTCCCCCATTTAGGATGGGGGGACCTTACAATTGGTATCAGAGCCAATCTTAGTGCATCTTCCAGACATTGTGTCGCTCTTCAAAATTTGAATTCCGCAATACCATTGTGTAGATACTCAAAAATTTCTCCCTCCCTCATTCCTCTCGTATCCAAAGAGGATGGGGTAGAGATCACTTTTGAAATTGTGGGCCGAGGTACTTTATCATCCAAGTAGACCGAATTGGGAACCTCACCACTGATTTAAAGTGTATTCATTGGATCAATAAACTAAAGATGGTCTACTTATTTTGGTTCATGAGTACTCCCACATGCAATACTTATGTGACCATAGAGGGGAATCGTATGCCACATGTGAGATCCCTGTTCCCACCATGCAACAGATTCGGGGTACTAGCAGCGGAAGTAGCACTTCATGCGCGGGGCAGGGACCCACACTCGGGGCCTCGTCCACGGATATCTGGACAAGAGACTAATCCGTCGGTTTTTCCAAAACCGAACCCGAAAAAAACTTCCCTTACCCAGAAAGCATGGGCGATTCCACCAGGATAACTCTTTACTCTAACGCAGTCAAGATCATTACAGATCAACTGATCTGACTGCACCTTTAACGGTACTTGGTCAAATCAAGGAAGAAACTTGCACTTGGATCATTGGGATCAACGCTTTTTTCCCCATCAAGAGGCACAGCCGTTGATTCCTATCCATAGAACAATTTCTATCTGGGATTTACTTCATCTATCGTTATAATAGAAATTAAATCTCGATTTACGGATCCATCAGTCCAGCCTAACCCCATCCGATCCCATGGGTTAGCCAACTGCCCAACCACTGTAGTGATGGGATCCAATTTGGAATTTGGTTAGGTTTTGTCCCGGGTACCAAGGAAAAGAGTTCCAAGGCCCCCTAGCCGGAAGTTCATGCAAACATAAAACTAGCCACACCACTTACACACCCAATATGAAAATTGCCTTTTTCTTAGCATCAGCTAACTTTAAAACAATCCTTTAATGAAACCATAGTACCACTGATCACAATTTTCCAATTTATCCAGTTGATTCATAATTTCCCATCATTCCTTCATCAGAGTATCTATGGCATCATTGGCAACTAGAACGCTCACCACCTGTCCACACAGGGGCCTTTTCAATAGTTCCTAGCCCATAATACTCGGCAATATAATCACTTATAAAAATCAAGATGGACTCTCGTTGAAGATCAGCAAGATCAACCAACAGATCCATATAAAGAGCCATGGACTCATCCATTGAAGACCAGCAAGGTCAATCAACCAGATCCATGCCCGGTTTCACAAAACAACTCTTACTCCTTGTTCCAATATCTTCCTTGACGCACGCGTGGGTATCCTAGGCGACCCAGAGCCCGAGCACCGTATGGTCAGCACCCTCTAGGATCCTTCGCAGGTGACCTAGCGCTTCACTCATAGGCCGCTTCCTTGGTCCCTCATCCACCGTACCGGAAGCTCACCATTTTAATCGAACCGAGGCTGGTCAAGACCTCGGCCGACCTTGCTACGCGAGACGTCCTCCATTGACTCTCCGTCAGCAGTTGCAACTTTATCAGTTAGGTCTCCACGACCTTAATCACAAGACGGTCAAAATGCTTTCCCAGCATTCTTGACATAAAACAGCCATTTACAAACAGCATTTACAAACAGTTTACAAATACAATTTCTATATTAACTCTAATTTTTCCACATTATCCCTCATATAATCCACATTACTTATTCCTCATTCCATTTATATGTGTACTCATCCAATCACATCATTTTCCATCTCTTCACTTCAGATTCCTTCACATCACATATCATATATTCACATCCATACATCCACATCCACATCCACATTCACATCCATACATCCACATCTACATGCTTACCTCCATTTTCACATCCTCATTTATACATCCACATCCCATATCCACATTCATACATACACATCCATATCCACATCCATACATCTACATCCACATGCATACATCCACTATCACGTCCTCATTCATACATCCACATCCACATGCATACATCCACTATCAGGTCCTCATTCATACATCCATATCCACATACATACATACATCCACATCCACATTCCCATTCACATCTATACATCCACATCTACATCCACATGCATACATCCACTATCACGTCCTCATTCATACATCCACATCCTCATGCATACATCCACTATCACGTCCTCATTCATACATCCATATCCACATACATACATACATCCACATCCACATTCCCATTCACATCTATACATCCACATCTACATCCACATACATACATACATCCACATCCACATTCCACATTCACATCTATACATCCACATCTACATCCATATACATACATACATCCACATCCACATTCCACATTCACATCTATACATCCACATCTACATCCACATTCACATATATCCACATCCACATTCCCATTCACATCTATACATACACATCTACATCCACATACATACATACATCCACATCCACGTTCCACATTCACATCTATACAACCACATCTACATCCACATTCACATACATCCACATCTACATTCACATTCACATCTATATCCACATCTATATTCCCATTCACATCTATACATCCACATCTACATCCACATACATACATAAATCCATATCCACATTCCACATTCACTTCTATACAACCACGTCTACATCCACATTCACATCTATGCATATACATCTTCATGCATACATCCATTTTCACATGTATACATCCACACTCCCATCTCCACATCCACACATCCACATACATACATCCATTTTCACATTCCCATTCATATAACCCCATATGCCTTCATATCTAATCTTTTATATCACATCCATTCTCACCCTATCACAACCCATATACATCTTATCTCATCTCATACACTTCTTATCTCATCCCATACACATCTTATCACATCTTAACTCATCTTATATGCATCTTATCATATCTTATCACTTCCCATATCTTTTATGCATACTTCTATGCATGAAATTTAATTATGCTAAAAGTAACACTTTTATAATAAAATTATCATCTCTTATGCATACCTCTATGCATGAAATTCAATTATGCTAAAAGTAACACTTTTATAATAAAATATTCATCTCTTATGCATACCTCTATGCATGAATTTTAATTATTGTAAAAGTAACACTTTTATAATAAAATATTCATCTCTTATGCATACCTCTATGCATGAATTTCAATTATTGTAAAAGTAACACTTTTATAATAAAATATTCATCTCTTATGCATACCTCTATGCATGAAATTCAATTATGCTAAAAGTAACACTTTTGATATAAAAATTTATCCATTATGCATACTTCTATGCATGAAAATAAAAATGATAAAAGTAACACTTTTGATATAAAAATTTATCCATTATGCATACTTCTATGCATGTAAATAAAAATGATAAAAGTAACACTTTTGATATAAAAATTTATCCATTATGCATACTTCTATGCATGAAAATAAAAATGATAAAAGTAACACTTTTGATATAAAAATTTATCCATTATGCATACTTCTATGCAAGTAAATAAAATGATAAAAGTAACACTTTTGATATAAAAACTTATTCTTTATGCATAATATAGAAATTCAATTTCTCCATGATTATAATGAAATTCTTTCAATTAGTCTAGGATGATAATTCCTAGAATATGGTAGGAAGTCCTCTTTTTATGCTTTGAATGAAATTATTTTATGCATAATTTTTATAAAAATTTTGCCATAGCTCCGCTGCTATGACTGATAAATCTCAATTTTTCTACGGGATAAAGCTTATCATAAAGGAAATAATTAAAATGATCTCTAATTGGATCATTAATCCATAATGGATTGAATCATCAATATGCATAAACTAAAAGCATAGAAAAAAAAACCATTAATTTGGCCTCAAGCATAGCTTAATCTTGGATTAAAGAAAAGCTTTATGAAAAGCTTCTTTTGGATTGAGAATGGGTCATGAGTATGACCATTTCTTGAGTGAGAGAGAGAAATTACATAAAAACCATTAGAATTTAAACATAAATGAAAATTAACTTCAATAGCATTTATTAAATTATGTAACTCTTCACTACTATTCACCAATTAACTTCAATAGCATTTAAAAAACCATACCAATTAAGCTTCTCAAGCTTGAGAGGGGTTGAGAAGAGAGAAACATTGAGAAATTATAGAAAAGCACTAATTACCTTACAAGTTGCTTGATTCTTTGTTCACGGTAGAGGCCCCCAACCAATCAATTGGTTAAGTATGTTGATGGAGCCACTAATTGGGATTAAAGAAAGAGGGAAGCTCCAAAAACTAGTGAATTATTAAATGAATTCACAGTTCTTAGCTTAGGTGGAGTAGAGTAACGATGCATAAACACTATATATTTTTCAACAAGGGGGAGGCTTCTATTTATAGGAAAAATTGAGCTCCTAACCAAACAAACTGATTCTAGAATTTTCTAAATCAGTTTGGTCAATTTTTGACCATTTTTAGGTCAATTAAGCTAACTTTTTGGAACTAGACTTGAATGAGGAGAGAGGAGAGATGAAATATCTCAATTTTTATGAGTTTAAAACTCATTCAAGCATGTGAAATATGCACCTCCTTTAAAGAACTCCCCTTCCTTACATATGTGTCATAATGGAATCATTTTAATATTGCTCATAGTTTTTTAACTAATAAACCTTGTACATTTTCAACTCTTCATCTTATGTGAAATATGCACCTTCTTTAAAGAACTCCCCTTCCTTACATATGTCATACTTTTAATATTGCTCATAATTTTTTACTAATAAACCTTGTACATTTTCAACTCTTCATCTTATGTGAAATATGCACCTCCTTTAAAGAATTCCCCTTCCTTACATATGTGTCATAATGGAATCATTTTAATATTGCTCATAGTTTTTTACTAATAAACCTGGTACATTTTCAACTCTTCATCTTATGTGAGCATTTACTCATTTTTGGATACCCAAAATATCTCATATTTTTAATATTGCTCATAGTTTTTTACTAATAAACCTTGTACATTTTCAACTCTTCACCTTATGTGAGCATTTACTCATTTTTGGGTATCTTCTTTTTACAAATTGGATTTATCTACTCCCTACACATGGATTGATGCTATTGGCCCATAGGAACCTTAATTGGACCATAGTCTAAAGATTTCTGAAAATCTAGACCCTTAGACTAAGGTTCTTTATACCTATTTCCAATTAATTCCAATTGCACATTGAAAAATTCCTTTTGAATTTCTGTTTCAGGGGAACTCATCTGAATTATAAGAGATATTTTTCTATCCAAAAATATTCAAAATCTGAATATTCTCTCTCTAGAATATTTTCTCTCTCTAAGCTAAAATAGTTAGAAACAAGGTCTTTATATTTCTGAAGAGGGGTTGATTACAGGGGAAGATACTAGACATCAAAAAGGGGTTGGGAGAGGAATCTTACATTCTACCCCACTTAAAAAACACGAGATGTCCTCATCTCGCAGGTGGAGTATGATTTCTTTCATCACATCTTCTTCTTCTTCAATCACATTCAACTTTACGCCTTGGAAGTGGACGGTCGATTTTTCCCTGGTATTCTGCTGGAGTATGGATGACTTGAGAACTGTCGGTTAAGTCCTTGGTTTTTCAATTGCAGTAAAGATCTGCCCTTCTTTCCTCTTCTACTTCTTCTAAAATTGTGACTGCTCTGGCTGCTGCAGTCTGAGGTGGAATTCTTTCTCTTTGGTTGCCCCTGTTCTGGAAAGGAGTTCTAAGGTTATTCTGGGTAGAGGCAGATGGTTGATTTGGAGTTCTTCTGGGGTTACCCTGGCTTGGGTGAGACGGACCCTGATTAGACTGGTATGAAGGAATTGGTCTCTGAATTCGGGGTCCTAGACTTCCCTGTCCCCTTGACATGGCAGGAGTTGGGCAGTCTTTTAACTGATGACCAAAACCTTGGCATCCAAAACACCGGTTCTCACTTCTGGGCTCATTGTTCTGCATCCTTAAAATAGATGGTCCTCTTGAGAAAGTATTTTGGGGGAAGGATCTTCCTTCACTTTGGAATCTTCCTGCATCTTGATTCTGAATCGGTCCTTGCTGCCTCTTTGGAGGTGGAAAGTTTGAAGTACCTTCCTGGGCTTGGAATCTTTTAAAGTTAGAGGGTGCAGGTTTTGGCGGGACCTTTACTACAAAGGCTTTGGCAAAATCCTTTGCCATTTTTACTGCTTCAGCCATGGACACTGGTTTGGCATTTTTGACCAGTGTGTCCAAAGGTTCGTTCATTGCCCGAATGAACCTGGCCATGAGCTGTTCTTCATCTAGAGGTGGTGAGTATTTGAGTAGAAGAGCAAAGGCCTGGTGATATTCTTCAATGGTTTTGTTCTCCTGCTTTAGTTCTAAAAATTCGTTCATTTTGGTTTCCAAAAATCCAGGAGGACAGAATCTCTTTCTCAAATAGTTTTTTAGGTCATTCCAAGATTGGGTATTTCTATTTAGACGGTTGGTGTCACAGTGGTTCCTCCATGCTACCCTGGCTGTTTCCACTATTTTCAACCGGCCAAGAGCTATTTTGCTCAGCTCATTATAACCTGTGACGTCAAAATACTCTTCCATGGCTTCCACCCATTTCTCCACAGTCTCACCTAGGTTCTCCCCTTCTCCTTTGAAGGGTCCTGGTTGAGTCCTATGAAGAGCCTTGCGAACATCAGGATCAAGTTCGTTATCTTCAGTGATGACAGGGTCTGGCTGCTGACGGCTACGATTTCCTCGTCTCATGATTCTGTCAAAAATTTATATATTAGAGAGAGAATAGTTATAAGATTAGAGAGGAGATTCTTATTTTTGAATACCTCAAAAACTGGGAAGAATTCTTACATTCTACCCCACTTAAAAAAAGCGCGAGATGTCCTCATCTCGCCAAGTAGAGGACAACTCTTTTTCTTAAGATCCAATTTATTCTAGGGTTCCTTATATTCTGGTCAACCCAACAGAATACGAGGATAAATATCCCTTATATAGAACTCATCATTAAATAATTTCATTTCAGATCATATCATTCATATCTTTAACACAATAATGGTCCATCAGATCAAAAATTTTTCTTTCTGAACATTCCTCCACGGGAATTTCAGTCAAGCAAGTTTTCAATTTGTCATCCCTTAACTTGATATACCGAGTCAAGTGTTAACAGTAGCACTTTGACAGCACAATCCACTAATCTCATAGTGATTTGCTGAAATCATTATCATCATTTATCATTACAGGGACTCGTCCCATTCATCCTCATTGCGGTTTTGCTCAGGTTATTATATTTCAACTAAATTTCAAAAATCATCATTTTTCAATCAGAATCCCAATCAATTCATCAGTTCCCAAACAGAATTAAAAATCATATCAACCACATTCAAATTCATCATCTGGATAGAATTAACGCTTATAATTTCAAGTCTTAGATTTACTCGTATATACTGTCAGTAAAGAGCTGCAGTTATACTCTCGGTATATACGGATAGTCACGGCCCTTGGAATTATAAGGTAAATACCATCATGTCTAGGCCTCAAGCAAGTCAGGGATTCTATATAATTGCGGTACTTCCATCTGAAGACCCAATTACCAAATTACGAATTTCAGTTTGAATATCAAATTGTATGAATTATATCACACAATTACAACTTTTTTGTGTTTCTTGATAAATTTTTGACCTATTTGTCTTCTCAGTTGATCTTTATTAACCTGGCTCTGATACCAACTGTGAGATCCCTGTTCCCACCATGCAACAGATTCGGGGTACTAGCAGCGGAAGTAGCACTTCATGCGCGGGGCAGGGACCCACACTCGGGGCCTCGTCCACGGATATCTGGACAAGAGACTAATCCGTCGGTTTTTCCAAAACCGAACCCGAAAAAAACTTCCCTTACCCAGAAAGCATGGGCGATTCCACCAGGATAACTCTTTACTCTAACGCAGTCAAGATCATTACAGATCAACTGATCTGACTGCACCTTTAACGGTACTTGGTCAAATCAAGGAAGAAACTTGCACTTGGATCATTGGGATCAACGCTTTTTTCCCCATCAAGAGGCACAGCCGTTGATTCCTATCCATAGAACAATTTCTATCTGGGATTTACTTCATCTATCGTTATAATAGAAATTAAATCTCGATTTACGGATCCATCAGTCCAGCCTAACCCCATCCGATCCCATGGGTTAGCCAACTGCCCAACCACTGTAGTGATGGGATCCAATTTGGAATTTGGTTAGGTTTTGTCCCGGGTACCAAGGAAAAGAGTTCCAAGGCCCCCTAGCCGGAAGTTCATGCAAACATAAAACTAGCCACACCACTTACACACCCAATATGAAAATTGCCTTTTTCTTAGCATCAGCTAACTTTAAAACAATCCTTTAATGAAACCATAGTACCACTGATCACAATTTTCCAATTTATCCAGTTGATTCATAATTTCCCATCATTCCTTCATCAGAGTATCTATGGCATCATTGGCAACTAGAACGCTCACCACCTGTCCACACAGGGGCCTTTTCAATAGTTCCTAGCCCATAATACTCGGCAATATAATCACTTATAAAAATCAAGATGGACTCTCGTTGAAGATCAGCAAGATCAACCAACAGATCCATATAAAGAGCCATGGACTCATCCATTGAAGACCAGCAAGGTCAATCAACCAGATCCATGCCCGGTTTCACAAAACAACTCTTACTCCTTGTTCCAATATCTTCCTCGACGCACGCGTGGGTATCCTAGGCGACCCAGAGCCCGAGCACCGTATGGTCAGCACCCTCTAGGATCCTTCGCAGGTGACCTAGCGCTTCACTCATAGGCCGCTTCCTTGGTCCCTCATCCACCGTACCGGAAGCTCACCATTTTAATCGAACCGAGGCTGGTCAAGACCTCGGCCGACCTTGCTACGCGAGACGTCCTCCATTGACTCTCCGTCAGCAGTTGCAACTTTATCAGTTAGGTCTCCACGACCTTAATCACAAGACGGTCAAAATGCTTTCCCAGCATTCTTGACATAAAACAGCCATTTACAAACAGCATTTACAAACAGTTTACAAATACAATTTCTATATTAACTCTAATTTTTCCACATTATCCCTTATATAATCCACATTACTTATTCCTCATTCCATTTATATGTGTACTCATCCAATCACATCATTTTCCATCTCTTCACTTCAGATTCCTTCACATCACATATCATATATTCACATCCATACATCCACATCCACATCCACATTCACATCCATACATCCACATCTACATGCTTACCTCCATTTTCACATCCTCATTTATACATCCACATCCCATATCCACATTCATACATACACATCCATATCCACATCCATACATCTACATCCACATGCATACATCCACTATCACGTCCTCATTCATACATCCACATCCACATGCATACATCCACTATCAGGTCCTCATTTATACATCCATATCCACATACATACATACATCCACATCCACATTCCCATTCACATCTATACATCCACATCTACATCCACATGCATACATCCACTATCACGTCCTCATTCATACATCCACATCCTCATGCATACATCCACTATCACGTCCTCATTCATACATCCATATCCACATACATACATACATCCACATCCACATTCCCATTCACATCTATACATCCACATCTACATCCACATACATACATATATCCACATCCACATTCCACATTCACATCTATACATCCACATCTACATCCATATACATACATACATCCACATCCACATTCCACATTCACATCTATACATCCACATCTACATCCACATTCACATATATCCACATCCACATTCCCATTCACATCTATACATACACATCTACATCCACATACATACATACATCCACATCCACGTTCCACATTCACATCTATACAACCACATCTACATCCACATTCACATACATCCACATCTACATTCACATTCACATCTATATCCACATCTATATTCCCATTCACATCTATACATCCACATCTACATCCACATACATACATAAATCCATATCCACATTCCACATTCACTTCTATACAACCACGTCTACATCCACATTCACATCTATGCATATACATCTTCATGCATACATCCATTTTCACATGCATACATCCACACTCCCATCTCCACATCCACACATCCACATACATACATCCATTTTCACATTCCCATTCATATAACCCCATATGCCTTCATATCTAATCTTTTATATCACATCCATTCTCACCCTATCACAACCCATATACATCTTATCTCATCTCATACACTTCTTATCTCATCCCATACACATCTTATCACATCTTAACTCATCTTATATGCATCTTATCATATCTTATCACTTCCCATATCTTTTATGCATACTTCTATGCATGAAATTTAATTATGCTAAAAGTAACACTTTTATAATAAAATTATCATCTCTTATGCATACCTCTATGCATGAAATTCAATTATGCTAAAAGTAACACTTTTATAATAAAATATTCATCTCTTATGCATACCTCTATGCATGAATTTTAATTATTGTAAAAGTAACACTTTTATAATAAAATATTCATCTCTTATGCATACCTCTATGCATGAATTTCAATTATTGTAAAAGTAACACTTTTATAATAAAATATTCATCTCTTATGCATACCTCTATGCATGAAATTCAATTATGCTAAAAGTAACACTTTTGATATAAAAATTTATCCATTATGCATACTTCTATGCATGAAAATAAAAATGATAAAAGTAACACTTTTGATATAAAAATTTATCCATTATGCATACTTCTATGCATGTAAATAAAAATGATAAAAGTAACACTTTTGATATAAAAATTTATCCATTATGCATACTTCTATGCATGAAAATAAAAATGATAAAAGTAACACTTTTGATATAAAAATTTATCCATTATGCATACTTCTATGCAAGTAAATAAAATGATAAAAGTAACACTTTTGATATAAAAACTTATTCTTTATGCATAATATAGAAATTCAATTTCTCCATGATTATAATGAAATTCTTTCAATTAGTCTAGGATGATAATTCCTAGAATATGGTAGGAAGTCCTCTTTTTATGCTTTGAATGAAATTATTTTATGCATAATTTTTATAAAAATTTTGCCATAGCTCCGCTGCTATGACTGATAAATCTCAATTTTTCTACGGGATAAAGCTTATCATAAAGGAAATAATTAAAATGATCTCTAATTGGATCATTAATCCATAATGGATTGAATCATCAATATGCATAAACTAAAAGCATAGAAAAAAAAACCATTAATTTGGCCTCAAGCATAGCTTAATCTTGGATTAAAGAAAAGCTTTATGAAAAGCTTCTTTTGGATTGAGAATGGGTCATGAGTATGACCATTTCTTGAGTGAGAGAGAGAAATTACATAAAAACCATTAGAATTTAAACATAAATGAAAATTAACTTCAATAGCATTTATTAAATTATGTAACTCTTCACTACTATTCACCAATTAACTTCAATAGCATTTAAAAAACCATACCAATTAAGCTTCTCAAGCTTGAGAGGGGTTGAGAAGAGAGAAACATTGAGAAATTATAGAAAAGCACTAATTACCTTACAAGTTGCTTGATTCTTTGTTCACGGTAGAGGCCCCCAACCAATCAATTGGTTAAGTATGTTGATGGAGCCACTAATTGGGATTAAAGAAAGAGGGAAGCTCCAAAAACTAGTGAATTATTAAATGAATTCACAGTTCTTAGCTTAGGTGGAGTAGAGTAACGATGCATAAACACTATATATTTTTCAACAAGGGGGAGGCTTCTATTTATAGGAAAAATTGAGCTCCTAACCAAACAAACTGATTCTAGAATTTTCTAAATCAGTTTGGTCAATTTTTGACCATTTTTAGGTCAATTAAGCTAACTTTTTGGAACTAGACTTGAATGAGGAGAGAGGAGAGATGAAATATCTCAATTTTTATGAGTTTAAAACTCATTCAAGCATGTGAAATATGCACCTCCTTTAAAGAACTCCCCTTCTTTACATATGTGTCATAATGGAATCATTTTAATATTGCTCATAGTTTTTTAACTAATAAACCTTGTACATTTTCAACTCTTCATCTTATGTGAAATATGCACCTTCTTTAAAGAACTCCCCTTCCTTACATATGTCATACTTTTAATATTGCTCATAATTTTTTACTAATAAACCTTGTACATTTTCAACTCTTCATCTTATGTGAAATATGCACCTCCTTTAAAGAATTCCCCTTCCTTACATATGTGTCATAATGGAATCATTTTAATATTGCTCATAGTTTTTTACTAATAAACCTGGTACATTTTCAACTCTTCATCTTATGTGAGCATTTACTCATTTTTGGATACCCAAAATATCTCATATTTTTAATATTGCTCATAGTTTTTTACTAATAAACCTTGTACATTTTCAACTCTTCACCTTATGTGAGCATTTACTCATTTTTGGGTATCTTCTTTTTACAAATTGGATTTATCTACTCCCTACACATGGATTGATGCTATTGGCCCATAGGAACCTTAATTGGACCATAGTCTAAAGATTTCTGAAAATCTAGACCCTTAGACTAAGGTTCTTTATACCTATTTCCAATTAATTCCAATTGCACATTGAAAAATTCCTTTTGAATTTCTGTTTCAGGGGAACTCATCTGAATTATAAGAGATATTTTTCTATCCAAAAATATTCAAAATCTGAATATTCTCTCTCTAGAATATTTTCTCTCTCTAAGCTAAAATAGTTAGAAACAAGGTCTTTATATTTCTGAAGAGGGGTTGATTACAGGGGAAGATACTAGACATCAAAAAGGGGTTGGGAGAGGAATCTTACACCACAGAATCACTGGGTATAAGACCAAGTAATGCAAGTCTTACTTGCCGACAGCGTAGCTGTTATGGAATACACCACAATACATAGTCTAACTTCCCTACCATTAGTCTTCCGTATCTTAGAAACCACGATGGAACCCCCATACTTCACTTATTCAGATTGCTTAAGTCTTATGCTTTAGTTGAGCCTAGAATTCTCCTTTATGGATGAATAAGAATAACTATATTAGTCTCAAATCTTTGTAATGAATCTTGTCCTTGTAAATATTTGAGAAATAAATTTATTTCAAAGTTTTACTTTTAAAATCATGAGCATAGTGTAAAGTATGAATCTCATGATCCTAAATTTAATCTTGTGATAACAGCCAAGATGATCATCCTCGTCTCCCCAATGTGCTATACATAGTTACCCAGGAGAAGAAGCTCCTACTCAAATAAATGCAACCTCTCTCCTTTAAGGGGGAAGGTTCAAAAATTGAGAAGGATGCCGAAGTATGGATTGAAACAATGGATGATTATTTCTCAGCTATCGGTAGTAGAGCGCCAAACGAGTCCTTGCTTGGACAAATTTGCCTCACTAGGGATGCTAAACTCTAGTGGAAGCAATGGTGCCGTGATAAGGGAGTCACCAAACACTCCCAAACATGAGATGACATCAAGAAAACTGTGAAGGAGTGGTATCTCCCCCCATCTCATGACTCTATCAAGATGAATGAGTTCTTAAGCCTCAAGTAGCTTAGTTTAACCCTAGAAGAATACTACTCGAAGTTCATCACTCTCTAAAAGTATGCCCCATCCATGATCACCTCCCAACAAGTAGCCCGCTTTCTGCCATAAGGCTTGAATGAACCTTTGGATTCCCACCTCGAAGAAATAAGACCGAGCACATTGCAAGATACTCTCATACAAGAAAAACCTCTTGTTATGAAGGAGTTAAAGTTTGGAAAAGTTAAGCCTCAGAAGAGATCTCACCTTGAATCAAACCCTAAGGATGAGTCTTACAAGAAGCCCTAGCAAAATACTCCCTACTTCAGCTGAGGTCAGCAAACCAATTCCTTTGTTCCCCACTCATATGTTGCTTCTTCTAGAGACGCCCTTGTGTGTTTCAATTAGAAGGAGGTAGGACACTTTAAAGCCAATGTCCCCAAGCTAGCAACATCCTTTCCTCAAAGTGGTTGAGAAAATTAGGGCCGTGGAACCCTTATTCACTAAGGTACAAGAGGACATGGTAGAGGTCGCGGAGCAATTGCCCATGCAGCTTGTGCTATAAATGAAGAACCATCTTTGGAAATGGCTGAAGAAGTGCGTGCCACCATCCATGCGACAGTAGAACATCAAGGTCCTAATCAGTAATTTGGTGTTATTCAAACCCTAGCCACTCATCATTTTAAGCCATTTTGGCTTTTGATTGATTGCGGAAGTACCCATTCATTTCTTTTTCCAAGGTGTTTACAAAAATTAGACTTGAGTCAAAATTTATCTAGGAAAATGATTGTGGAACTAGCTATTGGAAAGGAAATAGTATCTTACCACTCTGTAGGAAACCTTGGCACTTTGAATTGGGTAGTGAACAAACTCATTGCCATTTTAGGGTCTTACCATTAGCTATTTATGATGTGATCCTTGGGATGGATTGGTTAATCACAAATAATGCTAGTATTCACTGTAACCAAGGGAGTATAACCTTTCAAAATGAGCATGACCAAGTAGTATTAGTTCAGGGGAAGACATGTAAACCTATTTCTAGGGTAGTCAAAGATAAACATCTTCTCCAACAAGGGAGAAATTAAGGGACAACAAGTTTTCCTAGTTAAGCTCAACAAAGCTGCTAAACCTAGTAAAGAATAAGAACCCTATTGGGTGTAAGAATTCTCTCACACCTTTCTTGATGAGCTTACATGGATACCACCTCCGATAAGTCGATCATGAAATCAAACTGATCCCTAGTGCTACTCAACTTGTCTCAAAAACACCCCATAAGATGTCTCTCCCTGAAGCCATGGAGCTCAAGGAGCAACTTTCCCAACTCATTGAGCAAGGATTTGTACACCCCAACAGCTCTCCTTGGGGAGCACTTGTTCTTTTCCAAAAGAAGAAGAACGAAACTCTCCATCTCTACATTGATTATTGGGGGCTAAATCAAGTCACTGTCAAAACAAGTATTCTATCCCTCGCATTGAGAGGCTTCACAGGCCCAAGGTTTTCTCAAAGATAGATTTGAGGTCTGGTTACTATGAGATCAGAGTCAAGGAAATAGATATACCCAAGACAACCTTCAATACCTGCCACTATGAGTTTACTGTAATGTCATTCGGGTTAACCAATGCTCCTGAAACTTTCAACTACCTAATGCAAGATATATTTCATCCCCTACTTGGATGAATTTGTGCTTGTCTTTTTTGATGACATCTTAGTATACTCCAAGTCGACGGAAGAGGATGAGGAGAATGTGCACGCGTAGAGTTCTACAGTTACTACGCAGACATAAACTCTATGCTAAGAAGAGAAAATGTACCTTCTTTACTCTTTAGATTGAGAATCTTGGATTCATTGTCTCCCAAGATGGTATCTCAAAAGATCCCACCAAGTTCAAGTATATACTAGAATGGCCACCCCCTAAATCAGTCCACAAAGTTCGTGGATCTTTCGGAATCACAAGATGGTACAGGATTTTCATCAAATATTACACCTTTGTAGTTGCACCCTTGATGGATATTCTTAAGAAGTATTGTGAAATAGTGTGGTTGCCAATCCATCAAGTCAGTTTTGATCAACTCAAAGCCATTATTACCTTAGTAGCAGTCTTAAAACTTCCTGATTTCAACAGGGAATTTGAGGTTGTTACTAATGCCAGTAAGTCTAGCACTTGGTGATGTCTTAGCCCAAGAAGGAAGGCATTAGGGAAACTTTGGACTCACTTTTGGGCCTTTTAAGCTCTTTGAGATTCCAAAGAATATTCCATAAGGACCAATGAGGGTGAGGCTTCCGTTTATGGAACTTTTAAGGCTACTTTTTGGTAGGGAGGCCATAACTTGAGCATAAAAACTCCAAATTTGTCGGAGGTTGGTGCGTTATCCACGATCCCCCTTTTCATAATATAATGATGACTTGGCATTTCTTAGAGGCTCAAAAATGAGTCCACATTTTTCCTAATGCTGGTGGCTTATACTTCACAAGAGCTGAAGAAAGCAATATAAGACCAACTATGGTACCCATGATTTGGAGCTCTTAGTAGTAGTTCATTGCCTCAAGTTATGGAGAAATTATCTCCTGAGGTGCAAGTTCCAACTTGTAACTGGCCAAAAGAGTCTAAAGTGGATCTTCACCCAAACTAACCTCCATATGAGGCAAAGAAGATGGGTTGAAATCCTACAAGAATATGACTTTGATATCAAATTTTATCCTCGAAAGGATAATGTGGTAGCAGATGCACTTAGCCACACATCTTTCTTAAGTGTATTTTCGATGCCAAATGATCCCGTACTAGTCAAGGTAAAAGGAATCTCATTTCATGATCCTTATTACCAAACAATGGTGAAATTAGTCAAAGAAGGGGGAACTTCAAAGAAAGAGAAAGATCTAATCGTGTTACTTCACCTATGATGGGTGCCTATACTTCAATCACATGCTATGTATTCCTAAGGATCCTACCCTAAAGAGGCTAATCCTCCACAAAGCTCATGACAACCCCACTACAGGACTCCCAGGCTAAGCAAAGACCCTAAATGCTATAAGGAGGAGCTATCATTGGGGGCGGGCTTGAAAAATGATGTCCTTCAATACTTGAAGCAATGTCTGTCATGTCAAAGGATCAACGATGAAAGAGTCAATATGCGTGGGAAGCTTCAACCCTTGGATATACCCAAAATGAAGTGGGAATGCATTAGTATGGATTTTGTCACAAGTCTCCCCACTCTACAAGGAGGATATGATTCCATTTTTGTGGTGGTGGACTTGCTCACCAAAGTAGCTGATCATATACTGGCAAAGAAAACCTTCAAAGCTTCTAATGTTGCCCGGTTATTCATCAAGGGAAGCTTCATGGTCTATCGAAGAGGATTGTCAGTGATGATCGGGATTCTGACTTAACTTCAAAGTTGTAGTAGTCCTTATTTCAGGCCATGGGTCCTCAACTTTGCTTCACTAAAGCTTATCATCCAGAGATCGATGGCCAAATTGAGAGAGTCAACCAAGTAATTGAAGACATTCTCATAGCCTATTGTGGACAAGAGCCAAGAAGATAGATTCAATACCTTTCTCTAGTAGAATTTGCCTATAATATATCTTATCACCACAGCATATGGATGTTACTATTTAAATCACTCTATGGGTATGAATGCTTATCTCACTACTATAGGATGACCAATTTTCGATGCCCAGTTTCAACGGTGGCCACGCCGTCAAGTATTGCATCCAAATAAGTGTCAATATATAAGGGACAAAATTCAGAATTTGAATTTGAATTTACATAAAAAAGTGAACTTAAGCGGGCATCAATATAACCATCGATATAAACATCAAAATAGGTGTCAAAATACGCATTGAAAAATAATTTATCAACGCTTATTTTGACACTTATATCAACACTTATATTGACCCTGGGAAATTTTAACAAAAACTGCGCTGCCTCACTATTCTTGTTTTTGAACAAGTATCTACATACAAAAACGGTACACTAGTGTTCTAGGGCCATAGATTTTTTCCATGCGTTTTCAAGCACACACATTATAGAATCACCAAATATGTATATTTCTTTGCTATCTCATCTTCTGATCGTTGGAATTTAAACATAAATTGTGTTTATTAATCACATTATTAAAAATACAGACATCATCTAAAGAGAACAAGTCAAATTCACCTATGCCCATAATATGTGTATACACAGCATGTAGAGATCTACAAGATCTCTCATTCGATGACAAAAGACTCTGCCTCCCCCCTCATGCCACGATGCTACCATCATCATCGATGATGCACTCTATGTGTAGGTTGCCTATATAGGTGCATCGTGGAGGTGCATCTACTGGAGGAGCGAGCACGATCGGTGGAGTCTCCATGGTGTGATGAGAACCATGTATGCTAGAACTACAATGCATATTTTATGCAATTAAAAATTGTACTAAGAGAATCCCTAAATAGTAATAAATACAAAACAAATTTAATCAAGTTTCATACCTCTCTCTATGTCGCACCTCTCTAGATGGCTGATCGTCACTCAGGGAGATCCCATGTATCCTTGCAAAATAGATAATAGCAAATTAAATAACCGACATTGATAAATATTATCTTCAATCTATGGCAAATATATGAAAAATACCTCCTCTCGGATCACCTGTCCCTGCATGATGATTGTGTGTCTGGTGCAATAGCAACATCATTTGTAGCCCTACAAATTAAGTGATAGGAAATTAAATATTTGACATTGATAAAAAATATCTTAAATGGTGAAGAAATAAAAGATACATGTCAACATCGCAAGCTTGTCTCATGTCGTCCTGATCCAGCTCCCATTGTGTGGTGACTCGATGTACGCTCGCCAGGCTGGACAGGACGTACTACAATCATGAGGCGACCTATTGTTGCCTCCAGCTCGGATGTACTTAAATTTGCATACTCTGCCAAATCCTCCTTGATCTCCTCCCTTGAGTGGCCTAATGATCGTAATATCCTCTTGATAGCTATCAAGAAGCTAGACCTCCTTAGTTTCACCATGGGTACACATGGAAGTGCAAGAACTTCACCCATAGTCCATGGTGAGAGGATATCAAACACAAGTAAACATGATTGAACTCTATTTATAACTATCAATGCAACCAAAATTCTCAACCTAGCTTGCCATGAATATGCAATAGTTCTTAACCTACGTGCATTGAAGGGATGCATAGCAGAAGATGAGAAAGTAGAAACATAGGAGAAAGAGTGAGCGAGAGAGAGAGATGGAGAGAAATGCAGGTACAGATCTGCTCTCAATATTAGCAAACAAGAAGCACAAGCTGGTACAAATCTCGAGCAAGAGGGGAAGATGACCTTATATGTGAGAGATTGTAGATAGCCAATATGCAGAGGCACTAAGGCATGCAAGAGGAACAAAGCAATGAATGTGAGGGAGGGGAGGCTCGGCTATATAAAACTACCAAATAGGGTCAGCCAAAAAACTCCTCCCGAGTAGGAATAAAACCTCTAGAGAAGAACACGCAGCCAACCAGGGGGCTGCAAACCTGAAAATACAGGCCGACCAGCTTCCACACCTCATATGAGAAAAAAATGCCAAAGAGAAGGACCTTCGGGTCCAACTAATGAAGCCTAGGTGAAGGTAGATCTACCAGCAATATGCAAGAGGGGAAGATGACCTTATATGTGAGAGATTGTAGATAGCCAATATGCAGAGGCACTAAGGCATGCAAGAGGAACAAAGCAATGAATGTGAGGGAGGGGAGGCTCGGCTATATAAAACTACCAAATAGGGTCAGCCAAAAAACTCCTCCCGAGTAGGAATAAAACCTCTAGAGAAGAACACGCAGCCAACCAGGGGGCTGCAAACCTGAAAATACAGGCCGACCAGCTTCCACACCTCATATGAGAAAAAAATGCCAAAGAGAAGGACCTTCGGGTCCAACTAATGAAGCCTAGGTGAAGGTAGATCTACCAGCAAATAGAGTCTAGAAAACACAGCAAAACAAGGCTCCAAATCTGAAAACGTAGAGGTGAAAGAGACAATAGATACGACAGAATCCGAAAATGTAGACATGAAGAGTACCACAAGGCCTCAAATCATGTAATCACCATTAGCAAACAAGCCTGTTGGAGAAAAACCACAACACATATATTGTTGTTGTCTTGCACAAAGTAGACCGACAGCACTACAGGAGTCCTTGGGACAGATGTTGATGAAGATTGACCAACCAACAATGTTTCCCTCACCACCATCCGCTTGCAGTACCTCTTGTGAACCCATTCAAGCCCAAGCCACCAGCCACCCCTAAGCCCCTTTTTCGAAGTATGTCACCCCTATAACTGCATTCAATAAAGGGGGAAGCAAGAATTGGAAGTGTAGCTTCTGCAAGATTGAGTTTGTTGGCTCTTGTCCTTGAGTGTGAGCCCATTTACTTGGCATAACAAGGGAAGGTATTCAGGTTTGTTGCAAGGTTTTACCTAAAGACCGGGAAAATATGGTTTGAGAGGACCATGAGAGTGCTCTCAAGAAGCAAAAGACTCAACAAGGTGCAGCCAAGAAGACAATGCTACCACAAGTTACACAATCCTCTTTGCAAGGCATCTTCAAGGAGCAGTCCAAAGAGAAGGTAGATGAGAAGGTGGCTCGTTTCTTCTACCCGTGTGGTCTTGCTTTTGCATTGGCTCGCTCTCGGTATTTCCATGCAATGGTGTCAGCAAAACGACGATAGCATCTTTTGGGAAAGGATACAAGCCTCTGAACAATTAGGAGAAGCTTATGCCACGACATCGCTTATACGACACCTGTCGGTTTGCCCATGTCACTTACATCGCATAAATGATGCTTTTTATCCGTATTTTATATTATGGCTTTAGCGATGGCACGTCATTGCTTAAGTGACGCCCGCCACTTTTCCATTCATCCCCCCCCCAGTCGCTACTATGGGGGGGTTTTGTTGTACTGGTTCACGATCTTGCAAGAAAACTCTGGACCATTCTTCTTCATAATTATCATTTAGGTTATGAAGTAGTTTTTGAAAAAGAGAAGCAATATGGTAGGAGACAATTGCTAATACATTTGCTCATAAGTTTTAAAAGCTCCGAAAGTTCATGAGGGTTGTTTGGTGTTGTGCAAGTCATCATGTTAATTAAGAAAATGTTGTTGTCTAAATTGCATTGAGAATTGTCAAAGAGGTTTGGGAAAATATCTTGTATTTTTTGGAGTTTTTTCAAGCATTTTTTATGTATATTTTATGCTAAAAATATGATTTTTGGGTATTTTTGGGCAAAATTTGTATAAAAAAAAATAAATGCTATTTTTTTTATTACAAAATATGGAGAAAAATTAGGTAGTAGTGGGAAACCAACAAGAAAAGTGGGAAAGGAAAATTGTGAAGAAAAGGCCCAATTGATTTTTTTAAATGTTTTTTGGATTGAAAAGCAAGCTTTTTAGTGTATTTTGCAAAAGCCTTTTATTTATTTTGGGGTCGCGAAGGGGGGGGAGGGTGAGGGGATTTTCATCATGCACTTTTATTTCATGGAGGGCGTGAGATATTGTGAGCTCTCCAATTGCTAATTTGAACAACCATTGCAAAATTCTTCTTCTAAGAGTTGATTTTATAACTTGTGGAAGTTTAAAAGATAAACTAGTTCGTATTTTGATAGTGAGATCAACTAGATCTACAAGCTTTGCATCATGAAAAGCATAGAATAAAAACTTTTCTTGAATACCAATTCATATGGTATAATCTATAATAAATAAAAAAATATATGCAAACTTCCCATTGCCCGGAAAGCAAGGGCGATTCCTCCAGGATAATTTTTTCTCTAACGTAGTCAAAAAGTAATAAAATAGCTTTCTTTTCTTTACATGCAAGCCTTTCTCTCAAAATTGAGTTATGAACTTTGATCCAATAATATTTACAACCTTTGCATCAAAATTTAAATGTCCACAAGAGAGCTTTCACACACTCTATAAAAATAATTATTCCATTCCAATAAGTAATATGGACGCTACCCAAAATAGGGTAAATGGAAGGCGCCCAAAAAAAATGAAAAAATTATCCTCCAATGCCCAGAGTCGATCATGTCTCAAAATCTACCTGGCCACCATCGACTCGCTTCCATTTCCCAACCCAAGGTGATCTGCACTTAAATCAACTATGCCAATCAAATACCACTACAAATATCCACATAAAGTTTAAATATAATTGAGGCAATACACAAAATCTACCTCGCCACCACCGTCTCGCTTCTGTTTTCCAACCTAAGGGGATCTCCACTTACATCAACTATGCTAATCAAATACGAGTACAAATATCCACATAAAGTCTAAATATAATTGAGGCAATACAACCAATACCACATGCGTATATAAAGTCACATGTGTGCAATCAAGCTTGGTAGTATATCCACCAGAATTTAGAATAGCATCGCGATCAAAAAATGTCTAGGAGAATCCAAAAATATTAAAAAATGTGAGAGTTAAATTCCATGAATTACTCCTCATGACATTATCTTCAATCATACAGTTCATCTTAATTTTTCCTCAATTCGAGCCTTCTCAATGAGATCTAAATGGATATCCTTTGAGATATCCTACTTGTTATAAATCGCCTATAATAAAATGATAGAAATGACAAAATTATTTTAACTTGACTATTCTTTATGGGAGGAACAATCAATATATTGTGAAAGGAAAACATTCTCATCTTACCACTTCTCATTTATAGATAGCATTTTAAAAATTTTCATCTACATACCCACTAATAGATATTGAAAGTGAAATATAGAAAAAGTCAACAATTTATAGGGTGACATAAGTAGATAATGGCAGGAAGACCAAAGCAATGCAAAATAGATAAAAATATGCATACCCAAGTACTGCATCATATTGTGCCAATTATGTGATTTGAGACCATACATTGAGATATGCCCTTCTTCTTTGTTTTTATAAACACACACTTTGATGACTGTGTTATGGCATTTACTGTACAAAAACAAGTGATTTGACCCTTGACATCGTTATTTTCCTAGACTTGCCTTGTAAATATCCAACTTGTGCCTTTGGTAAAACCACCTTGTCACCTTGGCCATGTTCTTTCCATTCAGTCTTGATTGTTTAGGTCATCTCTTAGTGCCTTCATGTCATTTTAACAATTAAATGGTCATTTGAGCCACATTATTAAAAATTTAAATCAAATCAAGAAGATCCTTAATATTGAACTTGGGTCAATATAGGAGTCAAATTGAGTACCTTTTCATGCCTATAGTTAGCATGATGGGAATCAATCTCCACCTCTCTTATTCCAATCTTCTTCTCCAACCTCCCTTATAGCGGCTTGATGGAAGGCACTCTCCACGACTCCTCCCAATCTTCACCTCTCATCACAACCATGGGAATCTGTGATGGAGCATGATGGGGTTGACCTGCATGCAGAAGAAATCTATGATGCTCAGTGTATTAGTTCCTTTTCTTTACAAATAGCATGGAAACAATTTAAGATGCCTTATTTATAATGAGAAATTGAGTAAAATCATATTGGAGCACTTTGTATATTTGGGATAGTCCATATCAAAATACCCTTGACCATCACCTTGCATTATGATATTGGGAAAAAATCATTATGCACATTTATACCTTATCATATTTTCTTGAGCTTATCAATCAAAGCATGAAAGTATATGTCCATGTTATTCAACCTTGTTGTTCTTTGATACAAGGAGCACAAGCATCACATGGTCTTTCTTGATGGACATCCATGGAGAAATATTGTAATTCACAACCAAATGAGCCATGTGGATCTCATACCCAAATGGGTTCATTCCATCCATATCTAATAGAAGTCGCAAATTATGGGGATCCTATTTGAACTCTGACTATTGATGATTTATGTTTCCCAACCAGTGAATTGGTAGGAGCACTCATCATGCTGATGATTAAATGATGCCTTTGATAAAATTTGTGGTGCTTATGCTAGATCAATATGAGTGGAGGAGAGAGACTCAAAATACAAGAACATATCTTATTTATTAAGTTGCTTATGAATACAACTTGGCCTTTGCTCATATTAAAATGCCTTCTAGCTCCACCTTTAAATAGGTGAGCTAGTGGACCATAAGTCCATTCACACACACACCCTTCTTCTACCCTTCTATATAACCTTAGTCTTTTAATACCCCCCCTCAATACCAACTATGAAAAAAATTGGAATAGGTGGTATTGGACATAGGTTGCCTTTATAACATTAGGCGTACAGTGTTAGGAATATAGGTGTTGTTACATTGAGATTTAAAACAATTTCTCAGTGGAGTTAGAGGCTGATACAAAGTTAGCCTTTGACTCTTTGTTAGGACATTTAGAAGTGATGTGTCCCATTTGTTTACACTTGTTACATTTCATCTTGTTGGGATATTTGATCCAATGATTATTTGCCAAATGACCCACCTTTTTTCAATGGACACAGCTTACTTTGATCACTTGATGTGACAAAGCTTGTTCGATATTCGATGAAGTTGTTGCACTTGAAGATTCAGCTCCTCCCTTTGGCCTCTTCTCTTCATCAAGACAAGATTGAATGACTCCTTCTTCAAGGGTGGGATTAGGTATGTTCTTCAAGGTGGTGACTAAGGCAGGGTACACCTTCTTGTGACTGCATTTAGCAAAACAGTCACTGCATCATCTTCATCCATTCTCGCATTCACTGATGCAAGTTGAGCCATAAGGCCCTTCAAGTGACAGATAAAGGCTCCAATGCCATCTCCCTATTTGAGCTCCAAGCTAAAAAATTCAATTTTAAGTGAGATCTTGGAATTCTTACCATGAGCTCCATAGAGCTTGTCAAGCTCATCCCATTACTCCTTTGCAGTCGGAAGCTAGTCCACATGGTGAATAAGAGCCTCATCAAGATGAAGCATGATAATGGCTTGTGCCCTCTCATCATCTTCAATATCTTCAACCTTAGTTTGATCAATAACCTTAGTGCTAGAGATGAATGGCCAAAAACCTTTGGACATCATCTTGTACTTGACAAGAACTTGCCAAGCGTGGAAACCCTCTCCTGAGAACTTTTTAATTTGGGTATTCTCCTTTGACATTAGGTATTGAAGGGAGATTACAAGAGAGTAATGGGCTGATGTATGAAGACAAAAACTACAAAATTTGTGATGATTTGGCTTAAGTAGAAAGAGAAAGGCTTATGAGAGTGCAACAACCCTTAATCAAGCCAAGGATGTTGCATAAAAAAGGAGATTAAGACTGTGAAGCTTATGGTTTAACACTTAGGGTTTGTGCCCAACCACTAATTGTGATGGAGAAAGCTTCATTAGTGTCAAGGAACACTTTATTTGGTGATTAAGATCACCATTAGAGTTTAGGAACACTATTAGTGCTTAAGAGCACATTTTTGGCATCAATTGACACTTGTATTGGTGATTAGATTCACCATTAGTGTTTAAGAACACACTTAGTGTTTAGAAACACTTTGGAATGGCTCCCCTTTGCTGGATTAGTAGCATCATTAGTGTTAATCAACACTATTAGTGTTTATGAACACTATTAACAAGCTCTTGAGCAAGCTTTTATGGAGAAAACCAATAGCCGCCTGGTCTTTTGCCTCTTACGCATGCGTCGACCGTTGGGGCTCATCTCTGGGTTGTAGAACCTTGAGACTGTGGGCTTCAAAAGCCCTAAGTTTATGTGGCTTAACTCTTACCACAGGTTGCGAATTTGTGTACAAAGCAAGCGCTGCAGAGAAATTGTGCAAAATTGTGCGCCGACCTGCTTAGACGGAAATGGCACGATTGAGAGGGATGTAATCCATCAATTGCCTGTACAAACCTGAGCGCCCAGAGGTTTTATTCAAGTTTCTAGTTGAAATCACGCTGAGATTAGGCCTCCTCAAACTACTGGAAGGCCTCCACTGGCTGGGGGTAGATGAGGTGCACTCTAAAAACCACTTTTTTGACCTATTCTACACCTTGCAAGTTGCCTGGCTCTGATACCATGATAAAATTCGTGGTGCTTATGATAGATCAATATGAGTGGAGGAGAGAGACTCAAAATACAAGAACATATCTTGTTTGTTAAGCTGCTTATGAATACAACTTGGCCTTTGCTCATATCAAAATACCTTCTAGCTCCACCTTTAAATAGATGAGCTAGTGGACCATAAGTCCATTCACACACACACCCTTCTCCTGCCCTTTTACATAACCTTAGTCTTTTAATTACATGCCAAATCATAAAATTGGGAATGGCACTGAAACATGTCTTGGATGTATGGTATTATAGGAAAGTGCCTTAACATGTTTTTAGATTCCCCCCCTTCCAAATCCTTCCTATAGTGATCCTCTCCACATTCTAGATATTAGCAAGGGCACCCCTAGATGGTACACAATCATTGCAACATGCATATATTTGAGTCTAATCCATACCAATATACATAGAAAGCAATTATGTAGTACTACTTTTTTTGGGCATCAAACAATTGGAGGGAGCTTCTTCTTCAATAATATACTATTATTAATGATAATTTAATATTTTTTAAATTTTATATTTTTTATGATAATTTTCAATCTTCCACTAATTGTAAATAAGGGGGGTTTAAGGTAAACTCACCAGAGTAGGCTTGCTATAATCGCTCCATCCCACTACTACATGATAGCCTAATACCGGTGCTTATACCGACGTCATTAAACGGGGTCTAAAAAAGCCCCGTCTCATTGGTATAAACCCCGATAGCTGCACCGGAACCATGACATTGATATAAGCATCGGGCATTAATACCGGCCCTTATACTGGTGCCTATACTAGCGTGCATACCCATACCGGTGCGTATACCAGCGAAAATACTGGCCTTAATATCGACAAATATACCAGTGCATTTACCGGCACATATACCGGTGATAATACCGACAGATATATCGGCAGATTTATCGGCGAATATACCGGCAGGTATACCGGCACCTATACCAAGGAATATACCGATGCCACAGCAGAATTTTTTTAGACAGAATGGTGTTGCTGGCTGCCTGCAGTCAACAGGACTCAACAGCAGTAAAACAGACAGCACCATTCTGTCCAAAATAGAGCACAAAAGACAACCGTGCTCGTTTTTAATTTTTCAGATAAACAAGAAATTAAACATTACTCGTGAATATTTTGATCATATACCAATAGTTTGAAGGTCTTACATTATGGTAATGCCTCCCAATTGATGGTCTCTTCTTCTGCTTCAAGCATCTCAAATAAGGCCACAAGGCCATATTTGTGAGCATACTTCTCTTCTCGCCTACCTGGTGGGCGATTCATGGCCAACTCTTACATAAACGATTAACAATTACAACTTTTAGAAATCAACATTTAGCCCACATACATACATTTAGATAAACAAAATTGCTACAAATACTTACGAATTCATGGCGCATGGTTTCGTAAACCACCACTCCCAAGATGAGAAGCCCCTACTATTTGGAGTCTTGTCCTTGCCGCCTCTCTTTGTTGTTGAAACCTCTCTGGTGTCTCTGTGAGCTCTTGAGCTATGGCTTCCCACTCCCTATCATCTAGCCAAACAGGTTTCTCTTCCCCCTCTCTAAATGCATCCCTCGCCTCTGACCTACGATGCCCCATCAAAATGCGAGCTGTTTATTGTATCCACTCATTAGAGATGACATTCATAGGGTCAGATGGCTGAAACTCTTAATTTATCTTTGTATTTATGTAATTTTTCTTCTCCTTATCTTGCTGATCCCATAAAGTCATAACAGAGTTGTGAAACTGTATAGTGCACAATTGTCAAATTCGTGTCTTCATTGCCTTCCCCTGCACTATTCATTATAGGTGCCCCATCCCTAATTGTGTATATCTTGTTGTTGTCATGGTCATGTGCACCCCAAGGAGTGGAAGGTGAACCTATGGGTGTGCTATCAACAGATGAGAGCGAAGGACGACGCTCACGTGGTGGTGGTGTCACAGTATCTGTGGCACTACCACCACAACAACCTCCCCTTGAAGACCTACTACTACGTGAGCGATGTCTATATGAAGAGGTGGTAGATCGAGCTATAAGAGGAGTGGAAGGCTGTGTGGTATGAGGTGTGGGAACTGCTGTCGTACCTACAGGTGTGGGAACTGCCGTCGTGAAGCCAGATGGTGAGGCAGATGTCCCTGCTCTAGAACCCCAATAAGTCTGAGCCATGGCTCTCTGCTTTAGAGTCACGGAAGAGAAAAAACCATATAAGTACTCGGGACTCATACCCTGAGGTGTAGGGTTAAATGAGAAATCAGGACTGTAGTTGAGCGGCGGTGAGTCATCACCCATGGCGTGTTGGACAAAAAACCATATGACAAACTTGTGCGAAATGAAAATTACATGGTAAACAATGAAAGAACCATATGACAAACATTAACAATGATAAACAACAATGGTAAACCATATCACTTTGCACCTGCACTAGTGATTATGACGATAAATATTAACAATGGTAAACAATGAAAGGACCATATGACAAACATTAACTTCCCTAAACAATAATGGTAAACCATATCACTTTGCACCTTCAATGTCATAAAATCATTACAAATATGTCATAACTATTTGCATAAGCATTAAGATACATCATTTTAAAAATCATTATCTATTCTATCATCCTCATTAAGATCAGTAGCCCTAAAGAGATCTATGTCTATGTACATTTCAGCATCCTCATCATTAAAAGTTCCTTGATGAAGGATGTCCTCATCATCTATGTCTTCTTCCTCAACAGGTTTTCCAGCTTCATTGGTTTGCACCTCTTCATTTGGATCTTGCTCTAGTTGCTCCTCTTCATTGTTGATATCGGCTTGTTCTTGTTGCTCCCCACCACCCTGTGAATCCACATCACCCTGTTGTAGCTCTAATTCTTCACAAATTTGCTTACTGCGGGGGGCAACTTGAACCACAAATAGCCAGTGTGGATCTTTTGGATCCGCTTTAAAGACAACCTACTCACAATGCTCTGGGCGCACACAAGTATCTTGGTGATCGGTCCATACCTTTGTGGAGTCCAGTTGGATGAGGCCACTCTTGTCTCTACGTACAGTTGCATGTGGCCCATTTGTGATTACCTTGAACCACTTCACATCAAAGATAAACAACTCAAAACTCCTAAAGCCAACCTTTAATATGTCTTGAATGGTTCCAAAGTAATCAAGCATTCCACTAATTGTGTTATCATCACTTGCACTTGCACGACTTTCTTGAACAAACTGTGCTATGACACCACAATCAAAGGTTGCTCTTCTTTGGTCTATTCGTTCTACTCGAAAATGACGTCCATGTGACCAAAACGCCCCATATTTGTGATACTACAAATAGCACATAAAGATTGTTGATGGACAAACAAAAACTGAGACATGTAGAGAAAAAAAAGAGAGACATGTAGAACTTAAACACTTACATGCCAATCGCATCCTTTTGTAAGCTCCTCCTCCTTCTCTGTTATAGTTAAACCATCACGTTTGGCTTCTAAAATTGTAGCTTCTAGCCATCTACCTGTGGGAAAGTCCGGAAGAGCTTGCAGACCTTCTGGATATGGGAGATTTCTTGTAGTGCGATTCCTTCTGAAACTTAAACGATCTTGTACTCGCTGTCGCTTGAGAGCTTCATATGTCTCAATCCACTTCTCCATTACATGCGAGTTCAAGATGCAAAATTTGTTGATTTTTTTCCTCAAATTGTTATCCATCTTTCTCTTAATGCCTTGGCCTTGAGGTTCCTCATCAATGACTCACCTGTTAGACTCTTGAGACCATAGTCGAGGTATCTATGGATCTGAAGAACTTAAATATTCAGTGATGTAAACAAGGGACTCTTGTATCAGCCACCCTTCTAACATGCTTCCCTCCGGGCGAGCCACTTGGTGAAAAAATCCCTTTAATGTCTTCATAAACCTCTCCAAAAAGAACATCCATCTTGAATGGACTGTTCCAGCAACAACTGCAACCTCATCTACAACATGAACTAGTAGATGCATCTGGATTGTTAATAAACTTGTAGGGAAAAACTTCTCTACCATGCAGAGTGCCTATATGGAGTTTAAACGCGCTGTCTCCAAAGTGTCTCTCTTTATCTCTTTTGAAGAAATCCAACGCACCAATGTGCTAATCTTATAGATAGTAGCTCTAATGTCTTCAGTGAGGCAATCCTTTATTGCTATGGGGAGCACAAATTGTAGAAACTTGTGCCAATCATGACTCTTGAGGCCACTAAGATCATGATCCTTTGTAAATGTACTTTTCAAGCAATGCATACAACCTGTAGGAGTTCGAAACTCTGAAATTGTCCTCTTCACTTGTTGTTTCGCCATCTTACTAAAAACCCATGGGGCTCTTGGAAGTAACACCTTTCCATTGGGTCTAGTGCGAGCCCACAACTCTTGCATGCAACCTATCTCTTCTAAGTCGTCCCTTTGGCCTTTAGTCTCCTTTTTTCCTGTCATGGTCTTCCACAGAATGTCAGCTACATTCTTGAAAATATGCATCGGGTCAAAGCAAATGGTTTATAAGAAGATCACCCCAATAGGGGAGTTGGTGAAAGATAGAGAGCCTCTTCATCCCAAGACATGCCAAGTTGCCACATTCCTCCCATTTGATCTTCCAATCGCTTGCCTTCAGTGCACTTGGAGGAGGTCTTCCTAGATTACCATTCTACAATTCATGATTTTCTGGAAGATACCTAACATGTCCTTGGTAGACATTCTTTCGTAATGCTTTTGAGTATCTGGAATCAAGTCAAGGACCTCGTAGAGGACATGCATTATAACCCGATATAGACAAACGTGAGCATTCTCCATAGCCAGGCCAATCATGCATTGTCCACATGAGAATACATTGCACAGTTGCAAGTCTTTGGCCACTCTACTGCTTTGACATGTCCTTCACTTCAATTCTGTTCTATAAGGTGCATAACTCATCAATAAGTGGTGCCAAATATACATCCATGTTCTTCACCTTGTACTTTCCTGGAACTATTAATGAGAGCAACAAATGACCTTTCTTTATTGCTAACCATGGCGGAAGATTATAATTCACAAGGCAAACAGGCCATGTGCTCCATGAAGAGCTCCTTAAACCAAAAGGGTTTACACCATCCATTGCTAGGCCAAGACGGAGGTTATGAGGATCTTTCCTAAAAGCCGGCCATTTCTCTTCAATGTGTCTCCATGCAGGTGAATCAGCAGGCACACGCATCACTTCATATGTGGATCGAGTTGTGGCATGCCATGTCATCAAGCTTGCTATAGATTTGCACTTGAACATGCTTTTTATTCTTGGGATGATTGGAAAGTGCCTAAGAACCTTTACCGAGATAGCTTCCCCCTGAACATCTTCTCTATATCTGTTAGAGCCACAATGGGGACATTCTTGCAAATGCTCATATTCATGGCGGAAGAGGCAACAATCATTGCGACAAGCATGAATATTATTGTAACCCATGCCTATGGATTTCAATAACTTCTTGGCATCTACACGAGATGGAGGCATCTCGTTGCCATATGGCAATATCTGGTCTTTCAAAAGCCTGCAAGTATGGCAATATCTGATCATTACTATTAAGATTTAGTCAAATACAAGTTGAAAATTTATCATTTCAACATTAGATGTAATCTCCATAAATCCCTTACTTGAAGAGTTCAGTGACACTTGTATTAGACCATCCAAAAATTGACTGTAAATTTAGCATCGTAAGAGATGCACGCAATACAGATATCTTGGCACCATTGTATAGTGGAAGGTGTGCAAGTTTATGCATTGATCTTTGAGAATGTCGTGGTTGATGATCTTCATGTTCATGCTCCTCGAAGACACCTTCTTGTTGCTCGATAAAGGCATCCAACATTTCCTCCATTGGACCTTCTTTCATTCACTGACCTTCTTCCATTCCCTCGGGTGCTGTTAATTGAGCTCCATCTGTCACTCCCTCCTTCGATATTCTCATCCTTTGTTGGGGACGAGAATTCATAGGCGCAATGTTATCAAGATGTGGTTGCACACTTGCTTGGTTGTACGATTGAAACCGTAAATTTTGTAAGCGCTCCATTGGAAATATGCTAGCGTCATGAATATGCTGGTTGCAAATCCTTCGTTTTCGAAATATTTGGTACTTACATCGCATGCATGGACACGCTATTCTCTCTTCAAGATTGAGAGACTCCATCTAGCAGGATAACATGTATATGTAGCTCATTAAATGCAAATCATTATGCATTACACAAAGCATTATGTAAACCATAAAACAGGGCTTCTTTTCCCTAGCCATGAGGGAGATTTTAAAAATAACATTTAGAGCGTCAAACGAGCTTCTTTTCCCCAGCCGTTGAGGGAGATTTTAAAAATAACATTTAAAGCATCAAACGGGCTTCTTTTCCCCAGCCGTTAAGGGAGATTTTAAAAATAACTTTTAAAGCATCAAACGGGCTTCTTTTCCCCAGCCGTTGAGGGAGATCAAGTATACATTAGCAATGTTTAGGCATATACATTAGCTTATGGATATGTGCTTTAGGCAATCACATTAGAGTATATGCATATATACATAGTGTTCACATGCATGTCTTAGACATTAGATTTCAAATGGAAAAAGAGACCGAAACGCCTTGGGTATGCGCCAAAAAGAAAATCTCTCTCTCTCTCTCTCTCTCTCTCTCTCTCTCTCTTGCAAAGTGTGTGTGTGTGTGTAAAGACAAATAAGCACATACATTAATTTCTTATGCACTCACATATATGCTAATATTAGCATATATGTGCATAAAACAACAAGCTTGCATACTCAAATTCAATTAAAAATTACAAATTGAGAACAAATTAAAAACAACAAGCTTGCATGCTCAATTTCAATTAAAAATTACAAATTAAGAAAAAAAAGAGAAGTAATAAAACAACATAATTGGTAATATGCTTACCTCTCAAATGTGGATTGGATAGTGAGTGTTCGAAGTAGATTTGCAAGGTAGGACACACGTGGAAGAAACAAACCTACACACACATTGCATACATTAGTAATAGATTCACATACACAAGCTCTCTCACTCTCTACATCTCTCACAACACACACATACAAATCTTCTCTCCATACATAATTAAGAAGGTAAGAAAAAGGATGGAGAGAGGGGAATGAGATATACACACACATCACATATTTAACCTAATCTCTCCACACACACACACACACACACACACACACACATAAGAAGATGAGGAGAGAGGGAGAGGCAAAATGCCATAAGAAGATGAGGAGATGGGGAGAGGCAAACCGCCCAAGGAGAGAGAGAGAGAGGGAGATCTACACACACACTTCACTAAGTCTCTCCACACACACACACACACACACACACACACAACAAGAGTGGGTTGAATGGAAGAAGGCAAACGCTTAAGGGAGATGGACGCATACCTTCTCTGGATGCAGTTCGACGCCGTGCAAAACAGAGAACAATAGGTTCTCGACTGTAAAAACCTACGGGCGTCGGTATATCCGTCTCGGTATAAGCGTTGGTATACGAACTTTTGAAAATTACCCGCCCGACTTTTCGCCTCCAAGTTTAGGACGTACATACCAACGTTCTCGACATTTGCGTCGGTGTTCTAACGTCAGTATGCCCTAAACCTCTAGTAGTGTCCATAGGGTTTTGTAAGTTCAAGATCTCCAATCATCCATGTAAAGCAGAGTATGTCGCATCCTCATATACCCTCTTATAATGGTGCATTGCTTTCCTTTTTAAGCACATCCTCTTCTTAAATTGTTTGAATGCTAAAAAGATAATGTGGGAGATGGAGAGCTTCCCTTCCTTTTTAAGAACATCCTCTTCTTCAATTGTTTGAGTGTTAAAAAGACAATGTGAGAGAGGGAGAGCTTGAGTTCCTTGTTTAAGCAAAACACACACACAAGAGAGAGCTAGACACACAAGAAAGGTTGGATGGCTAAATTTCCTTTTATCTTCTTCTCTTGTCTACAACAATAAACAAAAGAGATAAGAGTACATAAAATGGTTAGTCTATAGTGTGAACTCGAATATATGAGCTAGTGCTATAACTATGCCCGAATATAAACCTGACTATATGTGTTGGTGCTATAACTGTGCCATACTCTAGTAATCCAAATATTGTGTTTGTCACACAGCCTATTGTGAGGTGAAAAAAAGAAGAAAAGACCCTGCCTCGATAGCTCTTCCACCTCCCAAACTTGGAAACACACACGAACGGAGGCACCACAGCCACCGGCTGGAACACTCTCTCACACTGTTCACCACCCTGCCTCTATAGCGCTTCACCTCGCAAACTTGGAATACACACACACCAACGGGGCACCACCAGCCACCGACTGGAACACTCTCTCACCATTCACCACCCAACCCATGCCAGACAGATAGCATAAAATAGGGGTACCATAGATCAAGCAAACACCCAGCAATATATTTCCAGAAAACACTTCATACAAGCTTCTACCCGACAGAAGCCTTACTCACACCACTTACAAACACACACTCAGGCCAGTCTCTGCTGAGGATACACCACATCCCCAATCACCACATGATCCACTCGCCTGCCTGCTATACCAATCACACCAGAATGAACTCGGCCACTCTCTTCAGAAGGCACCCACACCAGCTAACCCTCAACTCTGCAGCCCATCACTTCTGCATGTGTCGTCAAACAGCAGCAGCTACACCAACACTTCTCTCTCTCACTTTCTTTGTGCTGATCCTCTGCCAGCCTCTTCAAACCCTTCCTCTTGCAGCTTATCTGCAGTGCTATCGGCCCACCACCAAGCAGCAACACCAACCTTCTCTCTGCTTCACTCGGCACCCTGCTCTCTGTCCACTGTCGGCTTCACCGACGCGGCCCACACCAGCCCTCGTAGATCACCTGCCCACAACCACACGCTGTCCACTCTGACTAACCGAACCAAGGCCACACCACCTCAGTCTGTCCACGCTCCAGCCTTTGCTGCTCTTCACACGGCCAGCCTCACCTTGACCTTGTCTTGCTTCCACACTCGCAGACAATCATCAAACACTGATCTTCTTTGCCAGCCTGTCGGCCTTGTCCATTAGCAGCTTTCTGCGCTACCCTTTGCAGCGCCTTTTCACCATCTTCACCTAGCCCAAGCCCATACGCCTGCAGCTCTCTTCTCCTGCAGCTTCTCAACCTGCATAGGCCACCCCAGCAGCCTCTGTATCTACACAATCACCCTCAACTTCTGCCTCTCACTGTCCCCAAGTGACCTCCAGCACCAGGCGGCTACTCCCTTTGGCTTTCTCTCTTCAGAGCCTCCTCTTGCGCCAGTCTGCAGTTACCACTATCTGCTGCAGCTTTTAGCCATGCACCTATAGCTGCGCTCACCAAGGGCCACCCCAGCAGCCACTGTACATGCTCTCCTCTGGTCTCACGATCACCCGGGCCCTTCTCTACAGCAAATGCATCACCCACTTGCGCCTCCAGCTAGCGCACCAGCCCACACGTCTTGAGGCCAGCTGTTCCACTTAACGCCAGCAGCTGCACTGCATAGCCCCTCTATCACCAGCCCACGTACGGCTTCACCTAGCCCGTCAGTTTTCAAGCTACGATCCTGACCCACACACGGCTGCGCTCCACCTTGCGCCAGTCCAAATAGCTGTCCTCACGTGCCCTCCACGCTTTGCAGCCTGTCTCCACACTTCGCCAGCAGTTCGCCAGCCCACACTTCTCTCTCTTCGCCACTGCTCTCTTTTTACGCGTGTCGTCCATGCTTACCTTACCAGCCACACGTCGGCGCCTTCTGCAACTGCAGCACCTTCACCAGCTTCTCACACGTCGGAGAGCCCCCAAGGTCAGCACGGTCGTCGGCTCCCTTCTCTTCACACGGAAGGCTCCACTTGTGTACCTACAGACCGTCAGCCAGCTACCAGCTTTGTATGACCAACGCAGCCTTTCACCGTTGCTAAAGGCGGCTCACATCCATCGTCAGCAGTCACTGTTGAATCACCAGCACGGCCTCCAGTACAAGGCGGCTATCCTCATATGTGTTGGCTCTGCAGATCACCCGCAAGCGGTCTTCTCCTCACGCCTGCAGCAGCTGCACTATCTGCTCTTCGCCCGAGAAGCCCCCGACCTACAAAATGGCGAACTCCTTCTTTTCAGTCCTCGCCAGCTTCCAGAACTTGCCATTCACGCGCTGGCCGTGGGGCTTGCAGCAGCGTTGGCTGCTACTCTAGCCTCCACGTGGCTATTACTTTGGTTGGCCACGTTTATTATATTTCTTTTATTTTACTTAAAGCCTAATAGATGGCCGCCCCCAATAGCTTTCACACCAATGCTCAAAAATACATCGACCACATCAATAATTGCTCCCCCAATCTCCACATACTTCAAATACAACCCACGATGCCCTCTCATTTTCTTTGGGACGCATACACATCCAAAGCCATCGAGCAGCTAAAACCATCTCCAATGAATCTCCAGTAGACCACTTCCGGACAGGCCTGTAACAAGCTCAACACCAAACTGTTCACCCTGTACACCTGGCAACGCCCTCAAAAACAAAACCTTTATTCACACCATGCACACATATTTACACAAGCCCAAAAATACCTCTCAGAAAATTGCCTGACACCTATCATCCACCATTGATGGCATATCAACCATAATCTCAAAACCCATGCCAGTGACATAAGTTTAGAAGCTCACACCCACGCAGGTCATCAATGTCCATAGCACTAGTTGAGCTTGATATCTCAACATGTTAGGGATCCCTTCCCCATCCTCACTTTGAAATCAATGGGTGACCGTTTCCTCAATGGTATCATACTCTTCTATCTCATGAGGGGAAATTTTGGAGACACACAATGTTTGCTCCGAGCCCTTCTAATGCTTATACTCCATCCTCAGGTTTCCCACATTAATCGAATAGCATTAGGGAAAATTTGATCGAATAGCATTAGGGGAAATTTGGACTCAAATTGGGCCCTTTAAGGATTCGCACACATTCTCTCGAAGTGAGTGGAGTTAAGACATTTGGGCTCATGGTAAATTTTTGCAAATCGACTCAGGAAGTGAGTAGAGCTTAGACATTTGGAACCTACTCTTTGAGACCTTTCTAAAGATATATAGCATGACATGCAATTTTGCATATTCAAAAAGTCCCCAAATTTGGTGATGATGTGTCATGTAACGTGCCACCATCACCAAATTTGGGGGCTTCTTGAATATGCAAAATTGTCCGTCTCACCATGCTATATATCACTAGAAAGGTCTTGTGAATAGTAGATTCCAAATGTCCAAACTCCGCTCACTTTTGAGTTGATTTACAAACAAATTTACCATGAGTCCATTTTTATAGAGAGAGAAGTGTACAAATCCTTAAAGGGTCTAATTTGAGTCCAAATTTCCTCTAATGTGTGGCATATTATGCATTAATATTCTATAGATCTTTTCTACAGCATCCTCTTGATAGAAAAGATTGCTTAGTGATTATGAACATGTAATATGAGTTAGGCTTTATGTGTTAGTATTTAACAAAATTTTATGTGTAATAATGAGTCAGGCTTTATGTGTTAGTATTTAACAAAATTTTATGTGCAATAATGAGTCAAGTTTTATTTGTTAGTATTTAACAAAATTTCATTAAATGTGATCCTATGTTCATGCATGCAAGTATTCTTACATCTTAGACATGCACATGAGATCCCTGTTTGCATCTACTTTTCTCCCAATGGATGGCCCATGATTCAAACCCAAAGAAGAAGACATCTTCACAACAATGATGGGGCAAATGGGATGGTACATTCACATAGAAGATAGCATAACTATAATCAAAATACCTAAAATAAAACAAATCAATTTTTATCCAATGCTAGGAATTGATAAAGTGTAAAGTGGTGCTAATACCAATGCTATGGATTTTTTATTTTTCAAAGCTACCACCATCATCACCTTGTAGCTTTTTTTAGAAATACCCCCCACTATTGTGCATGGTTGTTATCTCTTAATCTTGCTTAATGTCATCTTTCTTCATGCTCATACACCTTTCCTCTTCACCCATCCCCCCTTCTCTTCACCACAACCCTCCTTCTTCCTATTTAGTGATGTGAAAGTGAGATAACATCTCTCTCTCTCTCTCTCTCTCTCTCTCTCTCTCTCTTTGTTTATCTCCATATTCAGGGTTTGTTAAAACTAAATAGTATTAGGCTTTTCCTACTACTAATATTATGGTTTTTTAACAAACCCTTATAATATTAGTAGGAGAAGCCTAATACTATTAGGACCAAGGGAAATAAGTGATAGCAAGCATGCATCACCTTGTGAACCTCAAGTTTAAAAACTGGTGTGTAATTCAAGATGCAAGAAAAAAATAATATAAATTTATTGATAACTTGATGCTTGAGTTTCTCATACCATACACTACCTTACAATTCAATGACATATGTGATCATAATGTGAGCCATAGAAAGGCCCACTATCTCCCTTGCTCTAAATGTTCTTGTCCCATACACTACCTTACAATTTAATGACACAAAGTATCACAATGTGAACATAGTAAGTCCCAAATATCCCTTGAATGTCCAGCCTAAGTCGCACCCACTTACTCATTCATAAATGGGAAGAAGGACATGAAGCTAGGACACAACCCTCACAAATCAACAAAACAAAAGAGGGGCTTCATACCATTCTTCCTTGCATATTTAATAAGAATTCACATATTTGACATAATATTTTTCCTTTCTAATTGATTCTCTCTACATTTTTTCCTACATATTTATCCTTTGTATGTGTGTTCTTTAATGGAAAAAAGCATTGTTATTTTCTTATTCTTACTCAATCATGAGGAGTACGATTGTTCCTACTATCACCATGGCATCTCCACAACACATTCCAATGCCCAAAAAGGAATAGAGTTAATGCATGATGTCAATTCCATCCATGTAAGTAAATATACTATGAGGCTTATCATGACTTATTTGAATAACTATATATTATAATAATATACTTTATATCTTAATCATGTCCAATATAGAATGAATATGGAGAAAATTAAGAGGAAGGAGCTGATGATAGGCTAATGGACAAGGAGAATGATGATGACAGATGCCGAGCCACATCATGTCATGTCTACTAGTTATTTTTTATATATGTACAGCTTCCCTTCATGGCCTTTTTGGAATTATGCCATTTCTTTGCCCATCCAGCTATGTAAACTTAAGATCTATGTAGCTTATCACCATGGCATTTTAAAATATAAAATTTCTTTACTTGTGTATGGCCATATTTATCAATTAATTAATACATTTTTTATACGTTTTACTAAATTTGTCTAGCACGTATGCATGAAACTCCTTTGACATAGACTTATCCCTCCCTCGATTTGTATAAAAGGTGCCAATTTTACATGCAAAAACATTTTTAGCCATATATTTTTTTTTCTAAAACATATAAAGTCCTCTAACTTTACTTTCAATGGATACACCCCATTAGAACATTTTGGAGATCATTTGTAGGGCCTTCTAAGAAATTCGCGAATTTCTATTTTCTCGCTCTAGAAAAATGTACAAATATAAAACAACTCAATTTTAAGATGTGATTATTCTATTCTTGCATTTAGGAATAGCTGCAAGCTTGTCATAAATTCGAATCCTAATATAACCTTATTTTAATATAATTATTGTCAGCTTGTCATGAAGTAGTTATTTTTGAATCTTATACACCAAGATATGGCTCTTTAATGAAGCATTTTGTGCTTAGAATTGAAATTCTAATAAACCCCTTGATAGTATAAGCAAGATATTATCATCCTCTCTTCACCCTTACACACGTAGTCCATGGAGAGCAACAATGTAAGCAATCATTCTAGTAACGAGCTTAACAAAGTAGATAATAAGAGAAAATATCATCTCCACATTGATCTTGATAGTGAGTATGAGCCCATTCAAAAGCGCAGAAGAAAACAATCCGCAACGCTCTCATTAAATGATAAGAAAAACATGAGAGAGTCTAATTTGAAGCACCACATAGATCTTTGGTGTGATGGATCAATATATCCTATCAACCCTACAACCACTTTCCATCCTCCCTTCTCTAATTCCACAACTCTATTAAGTTTTACAGAATATGGAGTCAATGGATTGCTAGGATACTTTTGCTGCCTATGCAAATAGTGATTTAAGGCAATACTCTCAATACCAAGCAGCTGAAATTCTTTGTTCAACAGAAGAATGCAAGGCACTAAGATTGAGAATAAAGGAAAATGATATTGAACTTGCAAGACTACGAGAATAGTTCAGGCAAAAGGAAACAAGCGTTGGACTACGACAAAGGAAGAGAAAGCTCAAGAACTTTGAGAACCTGAATCCTGGCTTGGGTGGGCTAAAGAAAAGAATCCAAGCAATAAGGTAAGAGATGTATTTAAAGCTTTGTTTATTTTGTGGTCTTGATGTTAGAACTTATCATTAGGTGGCTTAAAGAAAAGAATCCAAGCAATAAGGTATGACTGTGTTAGAAATTATCATTGAGTGTGTTCTTAATGTCAAAAATTATCATTGTTGTATTGCATCTTGACAAGGAAAATATTAATCCAAATATCCATCTAGCAAAGCAATTTAAACCTTTTCTTACATCAAGAATGGCAAAGAAAATGTTGCAGGAAAAGAAGTTCAAGGTGGTTAAAAGAGATATAAAATAGAACAATTTGATAGTAGTAATGCAGTCTCACAACAGAAATACAGGAAGCTATGGATAGTACAAGAGTCAGTTGAAGAGGTTAGAATGCTATTTAAAAGTCACTATCTTCAGTTATTGATGCCAAGGGAATCAAAGGGAAACTATTTCCAACTCCTACATATGTGTGGAGATTTTGGAACAAGCTAAATGCAAAGGTATTGCAATACATCGGTAAACCCTACCACAATGAAGAGGAGTTCAATGGAGCAAGTGGCATCATTCAATACAATCAACTCAACAATATACTCCTATATATGGAGCTTTTGCAAAAGAGAATGGTAGAGTTCTCTGACATCACTTACGAGGAGATAGGATGTGTGCTTCAATTTGTCATCAAGCTTGATGAATGTGAGATTATCAAAGAGAAAAAGGTAGAAAGCATGACAATAACACTAATGAATAGAGAACTCAATAAATGCATGAAGGATGATAATCCATAATATTTCAGCATGCAATCTGAAACAAATATATGGTGGCTAGGATCATTTGACGTAAATTATATTGCATTTATCTACATACTTGTTTTTCTCTTGTTTAGGAAGAAAGTTGACATCATCTATTTATCTATACAGGTCAAGAAAGAAGATCATGAAACATTGTTTATTGCATTTATCTATAGACTTGTTTTTCTCTTGTTTAGGAAGAAAGTTGACATCATCTATTTATCTATACAGGTCAAGAAAGAAGATCATGAAACATTGTTTTGGGTTTTTCATCATACACCCATTCCTAAATTGATCAGCAAACAGATGAAGGGAAACATTTATCTATTTATCTGTATACGTCAAGAAAGAAGATCATGAAACATTGTTTTGGGTGTTTCATCATACACCCATTCCTAAATTGATCATAATCATTAGCATTGAAAACAACAAGGGAGACTTCTAAGTCCAGTGGCATCTTGCAAAGTGACCTCAAGGATCTCAAGTGCTTATTCAATTGCAGAAAGGGAGCTAGCGCAAGGTCACCCTGTCTTTATTGCATGGATTCTGCAAAAGAGCTAGACTCTAAGTGGTGGAGAAGACCATCAAACCGAAATTTAATTAATGAGAACTTTCACACTGTATTTGAGATTCCTCTCATCAATGTACATATTTGTACCCTTCATGCATTGTGCCATATTATTGAGAAATTGGTGTTTCTCTACATTGGCTTTTCTTGGAAGATAAAGAAGGTGCCAGTATAGCAGAGAGAAAATAAGCCCTTTGCTCATTGGAAAATGTGTTGTCTGAGATTGGATAACATGGAGGGAACGTTCGTATTCTGAAGAAAGACACTAAGAAGTTAACCAATGAGAAGGATGTACCAATGAAACCATCAATTGGAGGTGTTAAAGCAAGAACATTTCTATCAAAACCTCCCCTCCACAGCCAGAAACACAAAAGCATCAAGACAGGAAAAGTATATAAATCTAACTACATTAGTAGAATCAAGTACGAACAATGGAAAAATCTCCATAATGCAATGAAAGATCAAGAGAGTGAATCAAGGCATGCCAAGGCAGAGGTTTGGTGATCAATTGATGTTCTTTTCAGAATGTGTGACAAAGTTCATTGGACAAAACAAGATAAAAAGAGCTTTCAAGACGACCTACAAACTTTCAAAAGAGTCATGAAGATAGCTTGGATAGATTCCAACATAACACACTACATGGTAAGGTTCATGATTATGTTCTTTTAGTTGATATGCACAACTGATTCATGCACAATTGATTCTCTCTTTGTTGATATGCAGCATATTCTCTACAACCATATGTCATTTTTTATTCAAAAATATGGAAACACTAGTATTTGGAACACTTAAGGGATGGAAAAGTCACACTATATGGGCACGAAATGCATATTTCAGGCATACACAACATGGTGGAGGAAGGAGAAAAGGAAACAGCATGCATGAAGTATTCCAATGGTTCTACCGTAGAATACTCCCACAAATACACATGAAAGAAACCTTAAAGTCGTCTAAGATGCTTTGAAAACACTTAGAGATATAGAAAAGAGAACATGTAGAACGGATCTGAAGCTTTTAAAAACTCAAGTTCTATCCAAGGACAAAACAAATAGAGAGAAAAAAAGATTTATGTAAATCACCGCTGGATTAATAGAACATAATGATAAAAGAAATTTTTGAATACAATCTCAAGATTCTCTGTCCCTAAGTAATTTATTGCTAACATGGTGTGCTGGTTGCTTAAATCTAAGTAGAAAATGTTTTCCATACTCATCTAACTCCTTAGGATTCTCTATACCTAAGGATAGAGCATTAGTAGTGTATATAAGAAAGTAAGCTCTCCTAGAAGCTCTTAAGCTAGGGTAGTATCCAAAAATATCTACTGCACTTACTTTCTCTACAAGAATTATCTTATCGTATGTTTTGGGTATTATTGTACCGCCAAGAAAGCGAGAGAGTGTCTTGAACAAGAAATTTGCTAAGACACCCTGTTGGCTCATAGAATTATGGTAGATCAAAATCTTTGCAGTTGATAATCTCTTCAGGTAGTAAGATAATGCACCATCTCTACCACGATAGCTCCGATTTTTCCCCTGTAGAAATTGATCTGGCTCTTCCATATTAAAGGTCTGCAAGAAATTTGAATACCACAAAAATATGAGAGAGAGAGAGAGAGAGATTCCAGTACCTGAGTGTTTTCATCTTTGATTTTATATTCACGTGATCACAAAATTTTTTTTGTTAATAACATGTGTGAACATGTTATTAACATGTTCACATGTTAACATGTTCTCAAAAAAGCCGGTGGCAAGCGACCTGGTAACCGGGAAAAATCCCGTCGGGCTTTTGCTATACCCCGACGGGCCCGCCGGGTAAAGCAAAAGCCCGGCGGGTCCCGGAGGGGTCATCACATAGCCCGGCGGGGTACATTTTTCTATATATATGGGCCCGGGGGGCCCTTTGGGATTTCATTGCTGACAGCATACACAGGTAATGAAAACTTGTGTGTGTGTGTGTGTGTATGTGGGTGTGTTCGTGCGGGCAGCCGCCCACTGTCGCAATGCGCGGCAGGATGTGGGTGGTCCGCCACACGAGGGATGTGTGTGTGGGTGAGTTCGTGCGGGCAGCCGCCCATTGTCACAATGCGCGGCAGGATTTGGGTGGCCCGCCACACGACTGGTGTGTGTGTAAGACCATTCTTCGGAATGGTGCTTACCCTGGGGCACTTAGTCGGTAACGCGGCTAGTCTGTGTCCTATGGTGTGAGATCCCTATTCCCCACCGATCAACGGATTCGGGGTACTAGCAGCGGAAGTAGCACATCATGCGTGGGTAGGGGTCTCACACTCGGGGCCTCGCCCACGGATATCCGGACAAGAGACTAATCCGTCGGTTTGTCCAAAACCGAAACTGGAAAAACTTCCTTTACTCGGAAAACATGGGCGATTCCACCAGGATAACTCTTTACTCTAACGTAGTCAAGATCATTACGGATCAACTGATCTGACTGCACCTTTAACGGTACTTGGTCAATTCAAGGTAGAAACTTGCACTTGGATCATTGGGATCAACGCTTTTTTCCCCATCAAGAGGCACAGCCGTTGATTCCTATCCATAGAACAATTTCTATCCGGGATTTACTTTATCTATCGTAAAAACAAAGTTGAGTCTCGATTTATGGATCCATCAGTCCAGCCTAACCCCATCCGATCCCATGGGTTAGCCAACCGCCCAACCACTGTAGTGATGGGATCCAATTTGGAATTTGGTTAGGTTTTGTCCCGGGTACCAAGGAAAAGAGTTCCAAGGCCCCCTAGCCGGAATTTCATGCAAACATAAAACTAGCCACACCACTTACACACCCAATATGAAAATTGCCTTTTTCTTAGCATCAGCTAACTTTAAAACAATCCTTTAATGAAACCATAGTACCACTGATCACAATCTCCCAATTTATCCAGTTGATTCATAATTTCCCATCATTCCTTCATCAGAGTATCTATGGCATCATTGGCAACTAGAACGCTCACCACCTGTCCACACAGAGGCCGTTTCCATAGTTCCTAGCCCATAATACTCGGCAATATAATCACTTATCAAGATGGACTCTCGTTGAAGATCAGCAAGATCAACCAACAGATCCATATAAAAGAGCCATGGACTCATCCGTTGAGGACCAGCAAGGTCAGTCAACCAGATCCATGCCCGGTTTCACAAAAAAACTCTTACTCTTTGTTCCAATATCTTCCTCGACGCACGCGTGGGTATCCTAGGCGACCCAGAGCCCGAGCACCGTATGGTCAGCACCCTCTAGGATCCTTCGCAGGTGACCTAGCGCTTCACTCATAGGCCGCTTCCTTGGTCCCTCATCCACCGTACCGGAAGCTCACCATTTTAATCGAACCGAGGCTGGTCAAGACCTCGGTCGACCTTGCTACGCGAGACGTCCTCCATTGACTCTCCGTCAGCAGTTGCAACTTTATCAGTTAGGTCTCCACGACCTTAATCACAAGACGGTCAAAATGCTTCCCCAGCATTCTTGACATAAAACAGCCATTTACAAACAGCATTTACAAACAGTTTACAAATACAGTTTCTATATTAACTCTCATTTTTCCACATTATCCCTCATTAATCCACATTACTTATTCCACATTCCATGTATATGTGTACTCATCCAATCACCTCCTTTTCCATCTCTTCACTTCAGATTCCTTCACATCACATATCATATATTCACATCCATATCCACATTCATACATCCACATCCACATCCACATTCACATCCATACATCCACATCTACATGCTTATCTCCATTTTCACATCCTCATTTATACATCCACATCCCATATCCACATTCATACATACACATCCATATATCCACATCTACATCCACATACATACATACATCCACATCCACATTCCACATTCACATCTATACATCCACATCTACATTCACATTCACATACATCCACATCCACTTTCCCATACATCCACATCTATACATCCACATTCCACATTCACATCTACATTCACATTCACATACATGCATCCACATCTACATCCACATACATACATACATCCACATCCACATTCCACATTCACATCTATACATCCACATCTACATCCACATTCACATACATCCACATCCACATTTCCATTCACATCTATACATCCACATCCATTCACATCTATACATCCACATCTACATCCACATTTACATCTATGCATATACATCTTCATGCATATATCCATTTTCATGTTCATACATCCACACTCCCATCTCCATATCCACACATCCACATACATACATCCATTTTCACATTCCCATTTATATAACCCCATATACTTTCACATCTAATCTTTTACATCACATCCATTCTCGCCCTATCACAACCCATATACATCTTATCCTATCACATACACTTCTTACCTCATCCCCCCATACACATCTTAATTCATCTTATCACATCCTAACTTATTTCATAAGCATCTTATCACCTCTTATCACACCTCTTATCACATCCTATCACTTTCCATACGCATCTTATCAATTCTTATCACATCTCATACACCTCTTATCACATCTTATCACATTTCATATCTTAAAAAAAAAAAAGAGAATTCTTTTATTTGATATAAGATTTCTCTACACATTTATTTATACACAAATTCCATTTTAAGGAGACTAACACTTTCGAAATTAAAATCAATCTTTTATGCATCTTCTTATGCATGATTTCAATTTGGTAGGGAATTATACTTTTAGAATAAAAGAATTTCTCTTATGCATCTAAGTTAAGCATAAAATCCATTTATGAGGAAAATCATACTTTTAGTATAAAAAGAATATCTTTTATGCATACCTATATGCATGAAATCCAATATGATAAAAGTAACACTTTTGATATAAAAATTTTTCCTTTATGCATACTTCTATGCATGAAAATTAAAAATGATAAAAGTAACACTTTTGATATAAAAATTTTCCTTTATGCATACTTCTATGCATGAAAATTAAAAATGATAAAAGTAACACTTTTGATATAAAAATTTTCTTTTATGCATACTTTTATGTATGAAATAAAAATGATAAAAGTAACACTTTTGATATAAAAATTTTCTTTTATGCATACTTTTATGTATGAAATAAAAATGATAAAAGTAACACTTTTGATATAAAAATTTATCCATTATGCATACTTCTATGCATGAAAGTAAAAATGATAAAAGTAACACTTTTGATATAAAAATTTATCCATTTTGCATACTTCTATGCATGAAAATAAAAATGGTAAAAATAACACTTTTGATATAAAAATTTATCCTTTATGCATAATATTAAAATTCAATTTCTCCATGATTATAATGAAATTCTTTCAATTAATCTAGGATGATGATTCCTAGAATATGGTAGGAAGTCCTCTTTTTATGCTTTGAATGAAAATTTTTTTATGCATAATTTTTATAAAAATTTTGCCATAGCTCCGCTGCTATGACTGATAAATCTCAATTTTTCTAAAGGATAAAGCTTATCATTAAGGAAATAATTAAAATGATTCTCTAATTGGATCCTTAATCCATAATGGATTGAATCATCAATATACATAAACTAAAAGCATAGAAAAAAGCCATTAATTTGGCCTCAAGCATAGCTTAATCTTGGATTAAGGAAAAGCTTTATGAAAAGCTTCATTTGGATTAAGAATGGGTCATGAGTATGACCATTTCTTGAGTGAGAGAGAGAAATTACATAAAAACCATTAGAATTTAAACATAAATGAAAATTAACTTCAATAGCATTTATTAAATTATGTAACTCTTCACTACTATTCACCAATTAACTTCAATAGCATTTAAAAAAATCATACCAATTAAGCTTCTCAAGCTTGAGAGGGGTTGAGAAGAGAGAAACATTGAGAAATTATAGAAAGATCAATATTCACTAATTACCTTACAAATTGCTTGATTCTTTGTTCACGGTAGAGGCCCCCAACCAATCAATTGGTTAAGTATGTTGATGGAGCCACTAATGGAGATTGAAGAAAGAGGGAAGCTCCAAAAACTAGTGAATTATTAAATGAATTCACAGTTCTTGGCTTAGGTGGAGTAGAGTAACGATGCATAAATACTATATATTTTTCAACAAGGGGGAGGCTTCTATTTATAGGAAAAATTGAGCTCCTAACCAAACAAACTGATTCTAGAATTTTCTAAATCAGTTTGGTCAATATTTGACCATTTTTAGGTCAGTTAAGCTAACTTTTTGGAACTAGACTTGAATGAGAAGAGAGGAGAGATGAAATATCTCAATTTTTATGAGTTTAAAACTCATTCAAGCATGTGAAATATGCACCTCCTTTAAAGAACTCCCCTTCCTTACATATGTGTCATAATGGAATCATTTTAATATTGCTCATAGTTTTTTTACTAATAAACCTTGTACATTTTCAACTCTTCATCTTATGTGAAATATGCACCTCCTTTAAAGAACTCCCCTTCCTTACATATGTGTCATAATGGAATCATTTTAATATTGCTCATAGTTTTTTACTAATAAACCTTGTACATTTTCAACTCTTCATCTTATGTGAGCATTTAAGGGACTCCCCTTCCTTACATATGTGTCATAATAAAATCATTATACCCAAAATATCTCATATTTTTAATATTGCACATAGTTTTTTACTAATAAACCTTGTACATTTTCAACTCTTCACCTCATGTGAGCATTTACTCATTTTTGGGTGTTTTCTTTTTACAAGTTGGATTTATCTCCTCCCTACACATGGATTGATGCTATTAGTCCATAGGAACCTTAGTTGGACCATAGTCTAAAGATTTCTGAAAATCTAGACCCTTAGGCTAAGGTTCTTTATACCTATTTTCAATTAATTCCAATTGCACATTGGAAAATTCTTTTTGAATTTCTGTTTCAGGGAAACTCATCAGAATTAGAAGAGATATTTTTCTATCCAAAAATATTCAAAATCTGAATATTCTCTCTCTAGAATATTTTTCTCTCTCTAGGCTAAAACAGATAGAAACAAGGTCTTTATATTTCTGAAGAGGGATTGATTACAGGGAAAGATACTAGACATCAAAAAGGGGGTGGGGGAGGAATCTTACATTCTACCCCACTTAAAAAATGCGAGATGTCCTCATCTCGCAAACTGGGATAATTTTGCAAGATGCACGAATATGAGACTTAGAGAAAAATTTTAATCAAGATTAACCACCAAGAAACGTCTTAAAGAGAGCAAGATTCAAAATAAGAACAAGATTTAAACTTTATTCATTCTCGGAACTTATACAGTAAAGATAGAGGAACTCTTTACACTTCCATAAGCCCGTCCATCATATGGTCACAAAAGCAGTCCTCACAAGCTGCACAAGTATAAGGTAACTCATCTATGGGAATGATTCTGTGGGTTATTGCTGCGCCTATCTCAGTGGTATGAGGTGTTCTAAGAAAAGGACCTCTGAGAGGCAAGCCAAAAACGGGGTAAAGGCATATCTTCTCATGAGGAAGAAAACACGCCAGTAAGAAGACCCGCTCAGAAAACCCAGGATGCCTTGATCTCATGACGCAGTAGTATCGGGGACCCAAACCCAAAGCTTCAATAACCATGGCCAAGCGGACATTGTTACGGAAGTGCTGCTGACCCCAGGGTGTTACCCTAGTTATGTCTTGATAGGTCCGCCATTTTGTCTGCGCTACAGAAGTTCCCAAGTGAGGGAAAAGTGAGCGCTCATACTGCTCTATAAAATCTTTCTTCACAGACTCCCTTGCGTCTTGAAGGTGAGAAATCATCATGGATAAAACTAATTCTTGTTGCCAAGCCATGAAGGAGATTAAGAAAGAAAGGAGATCGATGGAAGTAAGATTACTGTGAACGACAAGTAAAAGTTACGACTTATATAAAGGAAGGAGCTAGCGTAACTTAGAAGCCAACGGTAACTTGCCACTGAAGTTTTACCGTCTTTCCATGATTTGGGTTTGGCACATTTTTCTATAGAAGGCATTCAAACTTTGAGATGAGGAGATAAAAGAAGCTCGTAAGCTAAATCACCTACTTTCTTTGGTCCACAATATCTGGGAGATAACTTCTTATACTTTCCAAGAGGTAAAGAACTTCTTTTGGGCCGTACTCGAGACCAAAACCTTGATATCCAAAACATCGATTCTCACTTCTGAACTCGTTGTTCTGAATCCTTAAAACAGGTGGGACTCTTGAGAAGTATTCAAGAAAAAGGTTCTTCCTTTTTTAAACAGAATCTTTCTTTTATTTTAGAGAGAGAATAATTATAAGATCAGAAGGGAGATTCTTACTCCTGTATACCTCTAAGGCTGGGGGAGGAATCTTACATTCTACCCCACTTAAAAGGTGCAAGATGTCCTCATCTCGCAAGTAGAGGACAACTTTTTTGCTTAATATACAATTTATTCTGGGGTTCCTTATATTCTGGTCAACCCAACAGAATATGGGGATAAATATCCCTTATATAGAATTCATCATTAAATAACAATTCATTCAGATCATATCATTCATATCTTTAACACGATAATGGTCCATTAGACCGAAAATTTCCTTCTGAACATTCCTCCACGGAATTTAAGTTAAGCAAGTTCTCAATTTGTCATCCCTTAACTTGATCTACCGTCTCAAGTATTAACAGTAGCAATTTGACAATATAATCCACTAATCTCATAGTGATTTGCTGAATCATTTTCATCATTTATCATTACAGGGACTCGTCCCAATCATCCACATTGTGGTTTCGCTCAGCTTATTACATTTCAACCTATTTTCAAGGATCATCATTTTTCAATCAGAATCCAAATCAATTCATCAGTTCCCAAACAGAATTAAAAATCATATCAACCACATTCAAAATCATCATCTGGATAGCATTAACGCTTATAATTTCAAGTCTTAGATTTACTCGTATATACTGTCGGTAAAGAGCTGCAGTTATACCCTCGGTATATACGGATAGTCATGATACTCGAAACTATAAGGTAAATACCATCATGTCTAGGTCTCAAGCAAGTCAGGGTTCCATACAATTGCGGTACTTCCAATTGAAGACCCAATTACTAATTTACGAATTTCAATTTGAATTAACAATTTGTATGAATTATATCAAACAATTACAACCTTTTTGTGCGTCTTGATAAACTTTTGACATAATTTGCTCCTCAGTTGATCTTATTGGAGATCTATGACTTAAGTCTGATAAATAGATTTTTCTTTATCCGATCGTCCGTAAAAAAAAAAACATTTGTATATTTATATACAAGTTGCAATAATTACATAGAGTGGCTCGGCTCCAAAATTCAAAATCTCTTCGAGAGATGCATAAGACGACGGTACTGGGCCATAGTCATGCCCTGTTACATAAGTTCTCTAATTGCGAAAGGAGTTATTATTTTCTCCTTAGGGATAAATCGACAAAGGAGTCTATAAATTCGACATGAAAGTCTGAAATTTCGAGGTGTCGAATGATATAGAATGACACCACGCACCATTTTCAGCTTTAACAGGATCATAGTCAATGAGAGATTCTGCCACAGCATTGTATGGCGGTTGCAATGGGCGTGGACATATTGCCCTGCAAACCACTTATGTTGTATTCTCTCCGCTGGGGTAGGAAAATATAAATCCGCGAAATGGCGTGCGAGTCTTGCTCGGCTTGTTTGAGTTGAAGCGGAAGAGATGAGATGCTCGAAGGCAAATGCAATCATATCTTGAGACTGGGTGAGGTCGGAAATACTAGATAAATGTGGAATTCCCATCTATAAAAACAATTTCTTTGAATAAAATTTTTTCATTAAAGAAGCTTACGGAATGAAAATACATTATGAAAATGCTGTTTCTGAATTCTTATTACCAATTTCAGATAAGAATTTAATTATCTTTATTAGCTTTCAAAACCGCTCTGATACCAACTGTGAGATTCCTATTCCCCACCGATCAACGGATTCGGGGTACTAGCAGCGGAAGTAGCACATCATGCGTGGGTAGGGGTCTCACACTCGGGGCCTCGCCCACGGATATCCGGACAAGAGACTAATCCGTCGGTTTGTCCAAAACCGAAACTGGAAAAACTTCCTTTACTCGAAAAACATGGGCGATTCCACCAGGATAACTCTTTACTCTAACGTAGTCAAGATCATTACGGATCAACTGATCTGACTGCACCTTTAACGGTACTTGGTCAATTCAAGGTAGAAACTTGCACTTGGATCATTGGGATCAACGCTTTTTTCCCCATCAAGAGGCACAGCCGTTGATTCCTATCCATAGAACAATTTCTATCCGGGATTTACTTTATCTATCGTAGAAACAAAGTTGAGTCTCGATTTATGGATCCATCAGTCCAGCCTAACCCCATCCGATCCCATGGGTTAGCCAACCGCCCAACCACTGTAGTGATGGGATCCAATTTGGAATTTGGTTAGGTTTTGTCCCGGGTACCAAGGAAAAGAGTTCCAAGGCCCCCTAGCCGGAATTTCATGCAAACATAAAACTAGCCACACCACTTACACACCCAATATGAAATTGCCTTTTTCTTATCATCAGCTAACTTTAAAACAATCCTTTAATGAAACCATAGTACCACTGATCACAATCTCCCAATTTATCCAGTTGATTCATAATTTCCCATCATTCCTTCATCAGAGTATCTATGGCATCATTGGCAACTAGAACGCTCACCACCTGTCCACACAGAGGCCGTTTCCATAGTTCCTAGCCCATAATACTCGGCAATATAATCACTTATCAAGATGGACTCTCGTTGAAGATCAGCAAGATCAACCAACAGATCCATATAAAAGAGCCATGGACTCATCCGTTGAGGACCAGCAAGGTCAGTCAACCAGATCCATGCCCGGTTTCACAAAACAACTCTTACTCTTTGTTCCAATATCTTCCTCGACGCACGCGTGGGTATCCTAGGCGACCCAGAGCCCGAGCACCGTATGGTCAGCACCCTCTAGGATCCTTCGCAGGTGACCTAGCGCTTCACTCATAGGCCGCTTCCTTGGTCCCTCATCCACCGTACCGGAAGCTCACCATTTTAATCGAACCGAGGCTGGTCAAGACCTCGGTCGACCTTGCTACGCGAGACGTCCTCCATTGACTCTCCGTCAGCAGTTGCAACTTTATCAGTTAGGTCTCCACGACCTTAATCACAAGACGGTCAAAATGCTTCCCCAGCATTCTTGACATAAAACAGCCATTTACAAACAGCATTTACAAACAGTTTACAAATACAGTTTCTATATTAACTCTCATTTTTCCACATTATCCCTCATTAATCCACATTACTTATTCCACATTCCATGTATATGTGTACTCATCCAATCACCTCCTTTTCCATCTCTTCACTTCAGATTCCTTCACATCACATATCATATATTCACATCCATATCCACATCCATACATCCACATCCACATCCACATTCACATCCATACATCCACATCTACATGCTTATCTCCATTTTCACATCCTCATTTATACATCCACATCCCATATCCACATTCATACATACACATCCATATATCCACATCTACATCCACATACATACATACATCCACATCCACATTCCACATTCACATCTATACATCCACATCTACATTCACATTCACATTCATCTAAATTGAATTTATGTATAGAAAAATGCATAAAAGATTAAAATTTAATTCAAAAGTGTCATTTTCATTAAAAATGAATTTATGCATAGGAAGATGCATAAAAGATTGATTTTTACTTTGAAAGTATTAATCTCCTTAAATAGAATTTATTCATAAATAAATGTGTAAAGAAATCTTATATCAAATGTAAGAATTCTCTTGTATTCTATAAATAGATAAGAGATGTGATAGGATGTGATAAGAGATGTGATAAGATGCTTATGAAATAAGTTAGGAGGTGATAAGAGATGTGATAAGAGGTGTGATAAGAGGTGTGATAAGAGGTGATAAGATGCTTATGAAATAAGTTAGGAGGTGATAAGATGAATTAAGATGTGTATGGGGGGATGAGGTAAGAAGTGTATGTGATAGGATAAGATGTATATGGGTTGTGATAGGGCGAGAATGGATGTGATGTAAAAGATTAGATGTGAAGGTATATGGGGTTATATAAATGGGAATGTGGAAATGGATGTATGTATGTGGATGTATGGATGTGGAGATGGGAGTGTGGATGTATGAACGTGAAAATGGATATATGCATGAAGATATATATGCATAGATGTGAATGTGGATGTAGATGTGGATGTATAGATGTGAATGGATGTGGATGTATAGATGTGAATGGGAATGTGGATGTGGATGTATAAATGAGGATGTGAAAATGGAGGTAAGCATGTAGATGTGGATGTATGAACGTGAAAATGGATATATGCATGAAGATATATATGCATAGATGTGAATGTGGATGTAGATGTGGATGTATAGATGTGAATGGATGTGGATGTATAGATGTGAATGGAAATGTGGATGTGGATGTGGATGTAGATGTGGATGTATAGATGTGAATGTGGAATGTGGATGTGGATGTATGTATGTATGTGGATGTAGATGTGGATGTATGGATGTGAATGGGAATGGGGATGTGGATGAATGTGAATGTGAATGTAGATGTGGATGTATAGATGTGAATGTGGAATGTGGATGTATAGATGTGGATGTATGGGAATGTGGATGTGGATGTATGTGAATGTGAATGTGGATGTGGATGTATGTATGTATGTGGATGTAGATGTGGATGTATGGATGTGTATGTATGAATGTGGATATGGGATGTGGATGTATAAATGAGGATGTGAAAATGGAGGTAAGCATGTAGATGTGGATGTATGGATGTGAATGTGGATGTGGAAGTGGATGTATGGATGTGGATATGGATGTGTATGTATGAATGTGGATATGGGATGTGGATGTATAAATGAAGATGTGAAAATGGAGATAAGCATGTAGATGTGGATGTATGGATGTGAATGTGGATATGGATATGGATGTGGATGTATGGATGTGGATATGGATGTGAATATATGATATGTGATGTGAAGGAATTTGAAGTGAAGAGATGGAAAATGAGGTGATTGGATGAGTACACATATAAATGGAATGTGGAATAAGTAATGTGGATTAATGAGGAACAATGTGGAAAAATGAGAGTTAATATAGAAACCGTATTTGTAAACTGTTTGTAAATGCTGTTTGTAAATGGCTGTTTTATGTCAAGAATGCTGGGGAAGCATTTTGACCGTCTTGTGATTAAGGTCGTGGAGACCTAACTGATAAAGTTGCAACTGCTGACGGAGAGTCAATGGAGGACGTCTCGCGTAGCAAGGTCGACCGAGGTCTTGACCAGCCTCGGTTCGATTAAAATGGTGAGCTTCCGGTACGGTGGATGAGGGACCAAGGAAGCGGCCTATGAGTGAAGCGCTAGGTCACCTGCGAAGGATCCTAGAGGGTGCTGACCATACGGTGCTCGGGCTCTGGGTCGCCTAGGATACCCACGCGTGCGTCGAGGAAGATATTGGAACAAGGAGTAAGAGTTGTTTTGTGAAACCGGGCATGGATCTGGTTGACTGACCTTGCTGGTCCTCAACGGATGAGTCCATGGCTCTTTTATATGGATCTGTTGGTTGATCTTGCTGATCTTCAACGAGAGTCCATCTTGATAAGTGATTATATTGCCGAGTATTATGGGCTAGGAACTATGGAAACGGCCTCTGAGTGGACAGGTGGTGAGCGTTCTAGTTGCCAATGATGCCATAGATACTCTGATGAAGGAATGATGGGAAATTTGAGGATCAACCGGATAAATTGGAAGATTGTGATCAGTGGTACTATGGTTTCATTAAAGGATTGTTTTAAAGTTAGCTGATGATAAGAAAAAGGCAATTTCATATTGGGTGTGTAAGTGGTGTGCCTAATTTTATGTTGCATGAACTTCCGGCTAGGGGGCCTTGGAACTCTCTTCCTTGGTACCCGGGACAAAACTTAACCAAATTCCAAATTGGATCCCATCACTACAGTGGTTGGGCGGTTGGCTAACCCATGGGATCGGATGGGGTTAGGCTGGACTGATGGATCCGTAAATCGAGACTTAAAAATTCTGTTATTACGATAGATAAAGTAAATCCCGGACAGAAATTGTTCTATGGATAGGAATCAACGGCTGTGCCTCTTGAATGGGGAAAAAAGCGTTGATCCCAATGATCCAAGTGCAAGTTTCTTCCTTGATCTGACCAAGTATCTTATAGATGCAATTGGATCAGCTCGATCAGAAATGATCTTGACTACGTTAGAGTAAAAAGTTATTCTAGTGGAATCGCCCGTGCTTTCCGGTAAAAGAAGTTTTTCCGGGTTCGGTTTTGGAACAACACTGTGAGATCCCCTGTTCCCACCGAGCAACGGATTCGAGTACTAGCAGCGGAAGTAGCACTTCTCGCACGGGACAGGGGTCCCACATTCGGGGCCTCGTCCACGGATATCCGGACAAGAGACTAATCCGTCGGTTTTTCAAAAAACCGAACCCGGAAAAAACTTCCCTTACCCGGAAAGCACGGGCGATTCCACCAGGATAATTTTTTACTCTAACGTAGTCAAGATCATTACTGATCACGCTGATCCAACTACACCTATAAAGATACTCGGTCGGATCAAGTAAGAAACTTGCACTTGGATCATTGGGATCAACGCTTTTTTCCCCATCAAGAGGCACAGCCGTTGATTCCTATCCATAGAACACTCGGGGCCTCGCCCACGGATATCCGGACAAGAGACTAATCCGTCGGTTTGTCCAAAACCGAAACCGGAAAAACTTCCTTTACCCGGAAAGCACGGGCGATTCCACCAGGATAATTTTTTTCTCTAACGTAGTCAAAACCCTTACTGATCAAACAGATCCGACTGCATCTATAAAGATACTTGGTCAGATCAAGGAAGAAACTTGCACTTGGATCATTGGGATCAACGCTTTTTTCCCCACCAAGGAGGCACAGCCGTTGATTCCTATCCATAGAACAATTACTATCCGGGATTTACTTTATCTATCGTAATAACAGAAATTGAGTCTCGATTTACGGATCCATCAGTCCAGCCTAACCCCATCCGATCCCATGGGTTAGCCAACCGTCCAACCACTGTAGTGATGGGATCCAATTTGGAATTTGGTTAGGTTTTGTCCCGGGTACCAAGGAAAAGAGTTCCAAGGCCCCCTAGCCGGAATTTCATGCAAACATAAAACTAGCCACACCACTTACACACCCAATATGAAAATTGCCTTTTTCTTAGCATCAGCTAACTTTAAAACAATCCTTTAATGAAACCATAGTACCACTGATCACAATCTCCCAATTTATCCAGTTGATTCATAATTTCCAATCATTCCTTCATCAGAGTATCTATGGCATCATTGGCAACTAGAACGCTCACCACCTGTCCACACAGAGGCCGTTTCCATAGTTCCTAGCCCATAATACTCGGCAATATAATCACTTATCAAGATGGACTCTCGTTGAAGATCAGCAAGATCAACCAACAGATCCATATAAAAGAGCCATGGACTCATCCGTTGAGGACCAGCAAGGTCAGTCAACCAGATCCATGCCCGGTTTCACAAAACAACTCTTACTCTTTGTTCCAATATCTTCCTCGACGCACGCGTGGGTATCCTAGGCGACCCAGAGCCCGAGCACCGTATGGTCAGCACTCTCTAGGATCCTTCGCAGGTGACCTAGCGCTTCACTCATAGGCCGCTTCCTTGGTCCCTCATCCACCGTACCGGAAGCTCACCATTTTAATCGAACCGAGGCTGGTCAAGACCTCGGTCGACCTTGCTACGCGAGACGTCCTCCATTGACTCTCCGTCAGCAGTTGCAACTTTATCAGTTAGGTCTCCACGACCTTAATCACAAGACGGTCAAAATGCTTCCCCAGCATTCTTGACATAAAACAGCCATTTACAAACAGCATTTACAAACAGTTTACAAATACAGTTTCTATATTAACTCTCATTTTTCCACATTATCCCTCATTAATCCACATTACTTATTCCACATTCCATGTATATGTGTACTCATCCAATCACCTCCTTTTCCATCTCTTCACTTCAGATTCCTTCACATCACATATCATATATTCACATCCATATCCACATCCATACATCCACATCCACATCCACATTCACATCCATACATCCACATCTACATGCTTATCTCCATTTTCACATCCTCATTTATACATCCACATCCCATATCCACATTCATACATACACATCCATATATCCACATCTACATCCACATACATACATACATCCACATCCACATTCCACATTCACATCTATACATCCACATCTACATTCACATTCACATACATCCACATCCACTTTCCCATACATCCACATCTATACATCCACATTCCACATTCACATCTACATTCACATTCACATACATGCATCCACATCTACATCCACATACATACATACATCCACATCCACATTCCACATTCACATCTATACATCCACATCTACATCCACATTCACATACATCCACATCCACATTTCCATTCACATCTATACATCCACATCCATTCACATCTATACATCCACATCTACATCCACATTTACATCTATGCATATACATCTTCATGCATATATCCATTTTCATGTTCATACATCCACACTCCCATCTCCATATCCACACATCCACATACATACATCCATTTTCACATTCCCATTTATATAACCCCATATACTTTCACATCTAATCTTTTACATCACATCCATTCTCGCCCTATCACAACCCATATACATCTTATCCTATCACATACACTTCTTACCTCATCCCCCCATACACATCTTAATTCATCTTATCACATCCTAACTTATTTCATAAGCATCTTATCACCTCTTATCACACCTCTTATCACATCCTATCACTTTCCATACGCATCTTATCAATTCTTATCACATCTCATACACCTCTTATCACATCTTATCACATTTCATATCTTAAAAAAAAAAAAGAGAATTCTTTTATTTGATATAAGATTTCTCTACACATTTATTTATACACAAATTCCATTTTAAGGAGACTAACACTTTCGAAATTAAAATCAATCTTTTATGCATCTTCTTATGCATGATTTCAATTTGGTAGGGAATTATACTTTTAGAATAAAAGAATTTCTCTTATGCATCTAAGTTAAGCATAAAATCCATTTATGAGGAAAATCATACTTTTAGTATAAAAAGAATATCTTTTATGCATACCTATATGCATGAAATCCAATATGATAAAAGTAACACTTTTGATATAAAAATTTTTCCTTTATGCATACTTCTATGCATGAAAATTAAAAATGATAAAAGTAACACTTTTGATATAAAAATTTTCCTTTATGCATACTTCTATGCATGAAAATTAAAAATGATAAAAGTAACACTTTTGATATAAAAATTTTCTTTTATGCATACTTTTATGTATGAAATAAAAATGATAAAAGTAACACTTTTGATATAAAAATTTTCTTTTATGCATACTTTTATGTATGAAATAAAAATGATAAAAGTAACACTTTTGATATAAAAATTTATCCATTATGCATACTTCTATGCATGAAAGTAAAAATGATAAAAGTAACACTTTTGATATAAAAATTTATCCATTTTGCATACTTCTATGCATGAAAATAAAAATGGTAAAAATAACACTTTTGATATAAAAATTTATCCTTTATGCATAATATTAAAATTCAATTTCTCCATGATTATAATGAAATTCTTTCAATTAATCTAGGATGATGATTCCTAGAATATGGTAGGAAGTCCTCTTTTTATGCTTTGAATGAAAAATTTTTTATGCATAATTTTTATAAAAATTTTGCCATAGCTCCGCTGCTATGACTGATAAATCTCAATTTTTCTAAAGGATAAAGCTTATCATTAAGGAAATAATTAAAATGATTCTCTAATTGGATCCTTAATCCATAATGGATTGAATCATCAATATACATAAACTAAAAGCATAGAAAAAAGCCATTAATTTGGCCTCAAGCATAGCTTAATCTTGGATTAAGGAAAAGCTTTATGAAAAGCTTCATTTGGATTAAGAATGGGTCATGAGTATGACCATTTCTTGAGTGAGAGAGAGAAATTACATAAAAACCATTAGAATTTAAACATAAATGAAAATTAACTTCAATAGCATTTATTAAATTATGTAACTCTTCACTACTATTCACCAATTAACTTCAATAGCATTTAAAAAAATCATACCAATTAAGCTTCTCAAGCTTGAGAGGGGTTGAGAAGAGAGAAACATTGAGAAATTATAGAAAGATCAATATTCACTAATTACCTTACAAATTGCTTGATTCTTTGTTCACGGTAGAGGCCCCCAACCAATCAATTGGTTAAGTATGTTGATGGAGCCACTAATGGAGATTGAAGAAAGAGGGAAGCTCCAAAAACTAGTGAATTATTAAATGAATTCACAGTTCTTGGCTTAGGTGGAGTAGAGTAACGATGCATAAATACTATATATTTTTCAACAAGGGGGAGGCTTCTATTTATAGGAAAAATTGAGCTCCTAACCAAACAAACTGATTCTAGAATTTTCTAAATCAGTTTGGTCAATATTTGACCATTTTTAGGTCAGTTAAGCTAACTTTTTGGAACTAGACTTGAATGAGAAGAGAGGAGAGATGAAATATCTCAATTTTTATGAGTTTAAAACTCATTCAAGCATGTGAAATATGCACCTCCTTTAAAGAACTCCCCTTCCTTACATATGTGTCATAATGGAATCATTTTAATATTGCTCATAGTTTTTTTACTAATAAACCTTGTACATTTTCAACTCTTCATCTTATGTGAAATATGCACCTCCTTTAAAGAACTCCCCTTCCTTACATATGTGTCATAATGGAATCATTTTAATATTGCTCATAGTTTTTTACTAATAAACCTTGTACATTTTCAACTCTTCATCTTATGTGAGCATTTAAGGGACTCCCCTTCCTTACATATGTGTCATAATAAAATCATTATACCCAAAATATCTCATATTTTTAATATTGCACATAGTTTTTTACTAATAAACCTTGTACATTTTCAACTCTTCACCTCATGTGAGCATTTACTCATTTTTGGGTGTTTTCTTTTTACAAGTTGGATTTATCTCCTCCCTACACATGGATTGATGCTATTAGTCCATAGGAACCTTAGTTGGACCATAGTCTAAAGATTTCTGAAAATCTAGACCCTTAGGCTAAGGTTCTTTATACCTATTTTCAATTAATTCCAATTGCACATTGGAAAATTCTTTTTGAATTTCTGTTTCAGGGAAACTCATCAGAATTAGAAGAGATATTTTTCTATCCAAAAATATTCAAAATCTGAATATTCTCTCTCTAGAATATTTTTCTCTCTCTAGGCTAAAACAGATAGAAACAAGGTCTTTATATTTCTGAAGAGGGATTGATTACAGGGAAAGATACTAGACATCAAAAAGGGGGTGGGGGAGGAATCTTACATATGGTAAGTATGGCACGCCGTAGCGGTACTAGTCGGTAACGCGGCAAGCATAGTATCGTTATGGCGATGTCACCTTCCCTTCCCTTCCCTTTGTCAAATGCGGACATATGGTCGGTAACGCGGCCAGTGTATGTTCGTATCCTATTGGTATTCCCATAGAATCGGGCGGCATTTTGTCGTTAACACGGCAAGTTGGTGTCATCCGCTAGTGCATAAAATGTTTTTTGCATATTGCGGCATTTGATCGTTAACGCGGTCGAAAAAGTGTCGTAAATTTGCTTGCGTATTTCGGCATATGATCGTTAACGTGGTCGAATAAATGTCGTAAATTTGTTTGATTTGACTTGTATTGTTTTTATTGTGTTTGATCCATGCGATACTTGGTTGCTAACGCGGCATTAGTATTTCATGGATCAAAGTTTACATCATATTGTCTAAACGTTTTATTTTATAATATCGTGATTCGTAACTCGAAAAATATGAATCTCTCTCTTCTTACCCCCCTCTCTCTCTCATGATACACTTCACAACTCTTTCTCTATCTCTCTCATGATTCACTTCACAACACGATGTGTAGATAATGATTTTTTTTAATTTCTCTTAAAATATACATAATTCTTAATAATTTCTTTTTTCTCCCTCTATTGACCTAAAAATTAAAACAATACATTATTTTTCTCTTTAGGAACTCACAAAAACATTAAAAATGTCATCTAATGTTTCTTCTCTCTATCTTTCACAACTCTCTCTTCCTCTCCTCTCTCTCTCTCTCTCTCTCTCTCTCATGATACACTTCACAATTCTCTCTCTCTCTCTTGCAATGATACACTTCACAACTCTTTCTCTCTCTCTCTCTCTCTCTCATGATACACTTCACATCTCTCTTTCTATCACGATAGGTATGTAGATGAGGAGTGCTTTAGGATTACAAAACATTATTTTTCTCTCTTTAGGAACTCACAAAACTATAAAAAATGTCATTTGATTTTTCCTCTCTCTATCTGTCACACCTCTCTCTCTTCCTCCCCCTCTCTCTCTCTCTCTCATTCGATAATGTATACACTTCGTAAGTAATTATGCGCATGTTGCGGTTGTCTCACGTTCGATAATGTATTGCATGATGTTGAGTTCAGTAATATTGTTTGATATATTCTGTTTTTGTTTGATCATTGATAAGTAATGATACACTTGTTGTTGTTTTCTCACGTTTGATGATGTATTGGATGATGTTGAGTTCATTAAAATTATTTGATATTCCGTTTTTGTATGAACATTGATGATATTGATATACTTGTTGCTGTTCTCTCACGTTTGCTTGATGTTTATTTCAGTAATGTTTGATATTCTCTTTTTTTGTGTTTAGTGATATTTGCTAGATTTACGAAGACGATCAACATGCTTTCCCCCGAAGAGCGCAAAATTGTTCTGCGAGCAATTCGCATTGAAGCGGTCATCACAGTATCACAATGTACTGATGATGTCGTCAAAAAGATCAATGAGTCTGAGATACTCATGAGAGATCTAATAGACCAAATATGGGAAAATGCACAGCGTCGGCTTCGAAGCGGAGGCAACGCTGAGCTGCTAGATAGACAGAAGATAGCAGATTTCAACCATCAGCACATAACACGAACCATTTTGGGGAGCATGCGTGTAGCATGCAGTGATCTTAGAGATGCTGCCCCGCCTGAAGCCAATATGCAACGTCTACAGTTATGGGACGTTGTATGGAGCGAGCAAAGAGCCAAGAGCAAGCGCATGAAGGCGTTGGATGCAGAGTCCCTCCCCAAAAGAGTGCGCATTGCCCAGGACGTCGCTGCAACGTCCAGTCGGGCGGATGCAAGTGGTACAGGTGTCATTAATCGTACCATCTACAATTCTATGTGCACACATCTTATTGGCATCCCTCACGAGGCACTTCACGAAGGACGAACAATAGGCTCCGGTGTGTTTGGAACAGTAAAAGAGTATGCAATTAAAGGTATATCATTTTTACCGGAGCACATCACTTTTTGTGGAAAGCACTACAAAGGAGAAGGCAGCGCAAAGTTCGAGAGCTTCCAGGCAGAGCAGGGTATGCAAGTGCTACATCCATCGATTGTCCGATGCATTGCCTTTACAAAAGAGGCTCCTTGGATCACAATTTTCCCGTACTATAATGGCGGCGCTCTTGGTGATACTCTTCTGAAGGTTCCCTTCAGATTCAGTGAGTTCACCAGAGCAATTTTTCGTTTGGATCGAGGATGGAGACAACCCCCGCCTGATAATATCCCCTTAAGTCATCTAGAACTTTCAAAAATAAAACAAATAGTAATAAGCATGCCACATATTATGCATGCCCTGGTGGAAGGTCTAGCGGCAGCACATATGGCACGCATTGTACATACCAACCTACATCCTTTCAATGTAGTGTTGGATTATACAAAAGAGCTAAAGCCACGCATAGGTATTATCGATTGGGGGTTGCTGCTGAGAGCGCCCAAAAAATGGGTGTCTCTCAATTTTGTATTTGAAGCAGACAAGAACCCGGAGAAGGTGGCACAGGCAGTCTCCTACGCAGACAGAGAGCGAAATAAACGGCCGTGGATAGCCCCAGAGCTTTATGATCCATTTTTGGCAGATGCATATACTCCTGCATCTGATGTTTTTGCCTTGGGATATTTATTACAAACTTTATATGACTTTTGGAAGAAAGTGCAAGAGTTGTGGATGGATAATAGTTCCCATGACAAAGTTACCATGGATACTATTATTCATAGAGTCAAAAATTGGATGTTTCTCCCTAATCCGGATAAGCGAAAATCAATTTTGCAAGTAGTTGAATTTTTCAGATCACTAAATACTGACCCTACGAGGGCACAACGTCCTCTTGTAGAGCTATCGGTGGCATTCACCCCAACTTTGTAATGATACAGTATCAAGAGATGAAGTTTCAGGAATTTGAAAATTTGATGTGTCCAATGTTTCAAAATTTTGTTTCTCTCTTCAAAATTTGATGTGTCCAATGTTTCAAAATTTTGTTTCTCTCTTCATTGAGTCTTTGCAATATCTCTCTCCTCTTGTGGTGTTTAAGTTTATGTTTTCTCTTCAAAATTTGATGTGCGAGCATTGTTTGAAGTGTTTTTGGAGTCAAGTGGATATTTCTCATCGAGTCTTTGCAATACATATCTCCTCTCGTTGTGTTTGACTTCAAGATTTTGAGAGTAATGGTCAATTTATCTTACGTTGATCTTTACAGTTCATTAAAATCCTAAGGTCATTTACGTTCATGCAGATATGGAGCAGGCGCAAGCGAACAAGCATCAGGAGTTAGCCAAGAAGGCATACGAGCGAATGAAGGCCCTTGCACATGGCCTGATAGCCCGCGAAGCTACAAGAACAGCGTGTAGGTTATCGAAATGGACAAATCCAACTTATGCCCAATGGAAAGACATAAACAAACGCGTAACCACAGAGATGATAAAGGAAATATGGCCATGTCCAGATGGCGAGATTAAGAAGGGAAGATGGAAGATTTCTCGTTGCACTCACAATGATATCAAAACTAATGCCGAGCGCATTTTCTTGGAGGTGTACGGTCGTCCTCTCCATAACGCCGACGCTCCACTCTATTTTGCTAAAATGCTATATGCTCACTTTATCCTGGAAACTCCAGTGGACTTCGCCTCCAGAGAGGCCACTGTCAACACCCACGACATACGTGAAGAGACAGTGACATTCACAAGAGAAGAACTTGCTCTCATGGTGGAGGGCACCGGACTGGAGTTAAACCAGGTCAAAGAAAGCTTAGGAGCATAGCTAGCAGAGAAGGAGAAAGAAGCTGACCGATTAACTCAAGCGTCAACTCCTCCCCCGGCCAATAGAGGGATTCAAGAGCAGCTAACAAAGATCAGCCAAGATGTGCAGAGCATCTCTTCACGTATTGCTCCTGTGCGCCAAGGAAACCACATCTCTCATTTTTTGATACATCCTGATCTGGTGGGAGTTTCTGCTGAGGCTACAAGTTCCACCACCCCCCAATGTCCTATATGTTACAAAGTATTCGATGGGTGGAGCGGCCAGTATATACTACCATGTGGACACTACTACCACTTAATATGTTTAGTGAGACAAATGCAAAATACTTCCACATGTGCATTGTGCAATGTCCCAATAAATCAAGGTATTTATACAGTGTTCGGCATGGCTAGCGAATATAAACCACCAGGACCTTTAGATGCAACTCCTAGTGCAATTCGCAATTTATTTCAAGATGAGAGCTAAGAAAAACAAATTCTACTTTTGTATTGATAATTTCTCCAAATATGATCATTTGTACAAGTACTTTTTATTAAATTAATGAAGTGACTTCTTCCTCTATGTCAGTATCTTGCTCCAAAATTCTTTCACCGTTTACTCTCTCGTCTGCTAAATTAAGCTCATCTAAGTCAATGTCTAAATTGTCTTCTATCTCAAGGGTGGTGCACAACGTACGTCCAACATCAAAGTTCTCGTCTACTACATCTTCACAATTGTACATCCATCTGGGCATATCTTCTTCATACTCTTCGCTTTCGATGTCTCGCAAGATCTTTTCATTGCAGTACATGTAAACAAGTTTATCTGCTCGATCTGCAAGAAGTCGATTGCGAATAGTACTATGAATATATTTATACATGCTCCAGTTTCTTTCTGAGCCTGAGTTTGAAGAGCACTGACTTAGAACCTTCATCGCAAGGTTGCGCAATAAAGCATAATGCTCACCACCATTCATCATCCACCACTTCCATGCAGGTTGCTCTTTAGCCATTTGTTGAACAAGGGAGTTGGAAAATAAACCCTCTTTCAACCGAAATGAGGTCATCTCCTTTATGCACTGTACACGATCATCATCATTATTATAGAAAGTGTTTACCACTTTATAAAAATCTTGCACCACCTCAACGTTGGACATCAAATCCATATTCCAATATTCAGGATCTAACATGTAAGCAGCACTGTGCAGTGGTGAATGCGCTCCAATCCATCTAGCATGAAAGTACTTCAACAGAACTTTTCTTTGTCTACTGGAGAATGGTACACGCCATTGCTTTTCCACCACTGAATGCTCTAATTTCTCAGGACACTCCAAACTCCACTGGACAGTCCACCATTGCATCCATGCTTTTTTGAGATTAGGCGCTCTTTGATCAAGGCTTCGTACAGCATACATAACAGGCATCATTACATGGTATGCATCCATCACACTGTTCCACCAACTTCTTCTCGTAAGCGCTCCCTTCAAGACTTTGATTTTCTCTTTCACTTTTTCAAGTTGAGTGTTCTCCCAGTCATGAAATGCCATGCATGTAAATGTTTCACAAACTGCATCTTTATTTCTAAGAAGAGACTCAAAAGTGTAAAAGTGAGTGCAAAACCTAGTCTCCGCTGGAAGCTTTAACATAACTGACATGCGAGGTCGAAACATATCCAAAACTCTCTGTCTCTTGAGCATGAATTTCACAAGCTGGCGAGCAGTGTCGACGATTGAGGCAAACCATTTGGTATCATCAGATTTATACCAATCTTTTAATACAAGATTCAAACTATGAGTATTACAGCCTACCGGAAAAATATGTGGATATTGTCGCTGTAGGATTCTGGATGCATTTTTACAATTTTTTGCATTGTCCATGACGACTTGGACTACATTTTTAGCACCCACTTCCTCTATCACAGAGCTAATGACTTGAGCAATGTAAGCCCCAGTTTTGATTGAACCAGCTGAATCCACGGCACGGATGAAAGTCTCACCTCTAGGTGAAATAACCATTACATTAATTAATGGTTTTCTTTGCACATTAGACCATCCATCACTTACTATACTACATCCAGAAAGCTCTATATTGCTAAGAATTATTCTTTGTACACGTTCTTTTACCTGCGCATAACATTTCTCTAATAGATCATTTTGCATAGCATGGTACGTAGGCGGTGAAAACCCTGGTCCAAACTGACCAATTTTCTTCCATGCTCTCTTCCAATGCTCACTGTCCACCATCATCATAGCACTCCCAGAAAAGTAAATCGCTTCAGCAAGGACGAGTTGTGCATCATCGAGTCGACCTTGACGTAGGCTTTCTTGCAATGAAGTTTGACGCATGGGTATATTTCCTACGTCAAAGTTTCGCTTGCAAGAAGATGCACTGGGTAGATTACTTTCTGGTTGCATATTACCGTTCGGGGTACAAGTAGGCGATGTAGCGGGAGTTTGATGATTAGAACAACAGTGTTCTTGCTGCCTTGATACATTAACGGTAGGAGTGTCATGTTTTCTTGAATCTTTCTTTTGAATTTCTTCTCTTATGTGTTTGGCCACTATAGGTGCAGAGGGGTGGGTACATGACTTTTTCTTCGGTCCGCCTAAAAAGCGTTCTCTTAGTCGAGGCGCCCCACCTGATTTTACTGCATGGCATAGCTTACACTCCCAATCTATGAATCGATCACCAACGTTAATTGCATGTTGCCACTCTATCCCAGGTGCCTTTTTTTTCCTGCTATTTGAAATTTGGACTCTATTGGAGGTATCACTGGATCCAACATTGTCCTCCATCTCAACAAATAACCTATTCAACCAAGCATATAACAATGAATACACAAATGAAAAAACAACAAATCACTCACGTATAACAAAACATACATCACTACAAGAGCTTGAGGACATACCGATGCTAAAATACCGACGCAAATATCGAACGTCGGTATGTCCGTCGTCATGTTGGAGGAGACAAGCATGGCGGGGTTTTTTTAAATTTTCGTGTCCCGTCGCGTATACCGACGGCTATACCGACGCTTATTTCGACGCCTATACTGACGCATATTCCGTAGCATATACCGACGTATATTCTGACGCATATTCCGTAGCATATACCGGCGCTCGTAAGTTTTTCACAGTCGAGAGCCTATTTTCTGGTTTTTTCGCAGAGGAAGCGCAAGTACAAGCGAAGAAGGTGCTTTCTCTCCCTCTTCTCTTTCTCTCTCTCTCCTCTTTTTTCCTCTCTCCTCTTTTCTCCTTCTTTCTTCTTTTCTCCTCTTCTCCTTCTCCTAACATGTTATTGCAATTGCTTTTAGTTTTTAATTTAAGAATTAGGACGTTTAGGGTTTTGTGTTTTCTTGGCTCTCTATGCATGTTGAGAGCTCTCTATGTATGCATAGATCTCCTAATGCATGCATAGAGATTTTAGGGTTTTGTATTAGTTCTTTTTCTTGTGTTTAATTTACTAATTAGTTTGTTTAATATTTTGTTTTGCAGCTCTTTCACCTCACCAATCTTTCACCAATCCTCTCCTTCAGCTTTGCAAAAAAGAGGTAGATCCTCTTTCGATTTTTCTTGTTTATGCTATTTTCTATGAATTTTTGCATCCCTGTTTTATGGTTTAGGGTTAGTTTTGGGTTCTTGTAAGCTTACACATAGGATTAATTTAATATCTATGCATAAAGCCTATAATAAGCTTGCAATCTCTATGCATAGCCTTCTTGCAAGCGTTATGCATAAGCTCTATTCATAGAGCTTGTGAGCTGGTGAAATCTCTATGCATAAGCTCTATGCATAGGCTTTATGCATAGAGTTTGCAAGCTTATAAAATCTCTATGCATGGGTTTCTTACAAGCTTATAAAATCTCTATGCATAGGTTTCTTGAAAGCTTGCATGGACATTGTACATAGAGCTTGCGTAGCCTTCTTGTTGAAAGCTTTTTGAATGTTTTTACTCTCTTATACATATAACATATAAGTCTTATGCTCTGTTTTTCTATGCATAAGGTATTCTCTTTATTCATAGAGTTTATATATGTTATCAAGGTAAGATCTATTATCCATGTACGTAAAACAAGATCATGTTTATTACACCATTGGGTGATGGGATTAAGGGTTAGCATAGTGCATAAGGCATATAGCATAGAGCTTATGCATAAGTCTTGCATAGAGCGTATGCATAAGACTTATGCATAAAGCGTATGCATAAGACTTATGCATATGACTTATGCATAAAGTTTATGCATATGGCTTATGCATAGAGCGTACGCATAAGACTTATGCATATGGCTTATGCATAGAGCTTATGCATAAGGCTTATGCATAGAGTGTGTGCATAAGGCTTATGCATAGAGCGTAATTGCAGGGATTAAGGGTTAGCATAATAGTGCATAAGGCATATAGCATAGAGCTTATGCATAAGTCTTGCATAGAGCGTATGCATAAGACTTATGCATAGAGCGTATGCATAAGACTTATGCATATGACTTATGCATATGGCTTATGCATAGAGCGTACGCAGGTAGACTTATGCATATGGCTTATGCATATGGCTTATGCATAGAGCTTATGCATAAGGCTTATGCATAGAGCGTGTGCATAAGGCTTATGCATAGAGCGTAATTGCATAGAGCGTGTGCATAAGGCTTATGTGAAAGGGATTAAGGGTTAGCATAGTGCATAAGGCATATAGCATAGAGCTTATGCATAGAGCTTATGCATAAGTCTTGCATAGAGCGTATGCATAAGACTTATGCATAGAGCGTATGCATAAGACTTATGCATATGACTTATGCATATGGCTTATGCATAGAGCGTACGCATAAGACTTATGCATATGGCTTATGCATAGAGCTTATGCATAAGGCTTATGCATAGAGCGTGTGCATAAGGCTTATGCATAGAGCGTAATTGCATAGAGCGTAATTGCATAGAGCATGTGCATAAGGCTTATGTGAAAGGGATTGTTGAAATGCAATTGCAAATGCCTTGATTGTGGTTAACAAATGCTTATGCAAATGCCATGGTGAGAGCATTGTGAATTGTTGGTTTGTGTTGGAGCTTTTGGATGATGGATTGAGGCATGAGTCCATGCTTTATTGATGAGTTCTAAATTGTAAAAGGGCATGAGTCATGCTCAATACTTGTAAGCCAACAAACTTGTTCTATCATTTGATATTATCCACATCATTTTGTACCTACACTCACCATTGCAACCACTTCAAGTTTCTATAGAATCTAGCAATGTGTGAGGGTACCTTGGCATTGGTTGGAGAGGCCAAGGGGAGAATGGCTTGAACTCTTTGTGCCGTGATTGCTTGGTAAAGCGGTACGAAGGGGGACTAGGTACACCGGTGTGAAGAAATGGCCTCAACCTTCACCTTAGAGGAAAACTCGGTGAAGGGGTGAGAAGAGCTTGGCCGGGAGATCGGCAAGCTTCAACGCGCGTCCTCAACAATCCTCACCATTGACTTTGTGGATGCATTTGGGCAATGGGGCCCCTTTTCCATCATATTGTGTGGATATTGCAAATGCATATGATCTTTCATGACATTGTGGGATACAAAGAGTATTGCGTACAAGTTTCAAGAAGTTGCATTTTCATTTGAGATTTGGTTCCAATTACAAAGGAGACTCTGGCGGAATTTACAAAACCGTAATTCAGTCCTAGGGTTTTTGGGATTAGGTCCGAGCTTATGGCTTATGCATAAGACTTGTGCATAGAGCGTGTGCATATGGCTTATGCATAAGACTTATGCATAGAGCGTGTGCATAAGACTTATGCATATGGCTTATGCATAGAGCTTATGCATATGGCTTATGCATAAGACTTATGCATAAGGCTTATGCATAGAGCTTATGCATAAGTCTTGCAGCCTTATTATGCAAGCTTATACTTATAATATGCATTTAGATTATTGCATAAGGCCTTTATAAACAGCTATTTATGAATAGAGATAGCTTCTCTCTCCATCCTTGTTCAAATTCTATTTAATTTTGTATGGAGAGGAGATAAGCTGATTTGTGTTTAATGAGCTGCATATACATGTTATCCTGCTAGATGGAGCCTCTCAATCTTGAAGAGAGAATAGCGTGTCCATGCATGCGATGTAAGTACCAAATCTTTCGAAAACGAAGGATTTGCAACGAGCATGTTCATGACGCTGGCATATTTCCAATGGAGCGCTTGCAAAATTTACGGTTTCAATCGTACAACCAAGCAAGTGTGCAGCCGCATCTTGATAACATTGCGCCTGTGAATTCTCGTCCCCAACAAAGGATGAGGATATCGCAGGAGGGAGTGACAAATGGAGCTCAATTAACAGCACCCGAGGGAATGGAAGAAGGTCAGGAAATGGAAGAAGGTCCAATGGAAGAAATGTTGGATGCCTTCATCGAGCAACAAGAAGCTCTCTTCGAGGAGCATGAACATGAAGATCATCAACCACGACATTCTCAACGGTCAAATTATGAACCAGAGGAAGAGGCCATGCGTAAACTTGCACGCCTTCCATTATACAATGGTGCCAACATATCTGTATTGCGTGCATCTCTTACGATGCTAAATTTGCAGTCAGTTTTTGGATGGTCTAATACAAGTGTCACTGAACTATTCAAGTAAGGTCTTTTTTTGGAGATTACACCTACTGTTGAAATGTTAAATTATCAAATTGTATTTGAGAAAATCTTAATAGTAACGATCAGATATTGCCATACTTGCAGGCTTTTGAAAGATCAAATATTGCCCCCTGGCAACGAGATGCCTCCATCTCGTGCAGATGCGAAGAAGTTATTGAAATCCATAGGCATGGATTACAATAATATTCATGCTTGTCGCAATGATTGTTGCCTCTTCCGCCATGAATATGAGCATTTGCAAGAATGTCCCCATTGTGGCTCTAACAGATATAGAGAAGATGTTCAGGGGGAAGCTGTCCCGGTAAAGGTTCTCAGGCACTTTCCAATCATCCCAAGGATAAAAAGCATGTTCAGGTGCAAATCAATAGCAAGCTTGATGACATGGCATGCCACAACTCGATCCACAGATGAAGTGATGCGTGTGCCTGCTGACTCACCCGCATGGAGACACATTGAAGAGAAATGGCCGGCTTTTAAGGAAGAGTCCGCATGCGATTGGAAGATCAAATGGGAGGAATGTGGCAACTTGGCATGTCCTGGGATGAAGAGGCTCTCTATCTTTCACCAACTCCCCTATTGGGGTGATCTCCTTATAAACCATTTGCTTGACCCGATGCATATTTTCAAGAATGTAGCTGACATTCTGTGGAAGACCATGACAGGAAAAAAGGATACTAAAGGCCAAAGGGATGACTTGGAAGAGATTGGTTGTATGCAAGAGTTGTGGGCTCGCACTAGACCCAATGGAAAGGTGCTACTTCCAAGAGCCCCATGGGTTTTTAGCAAGATGGAGGAACAACAAGTCAAGAGGACAATTTCAGAGTTTCGGACTCCTACAGGTTGTATGCATTGCTTGAAAAGTGCATTTACAAAGGATGATGATCTTAGTGGTCTCAAGACTCATGATTGGCACAAGTTTCTACAATTTGTGCTACCCATAGCAATAAAAGATTGCCTCACTGAAGACATTAGAGCTACTATCTATAAGATTGGCACATTGGTGCGCTGGATTTCTTCAAAAGAGATAAAGAGAGACACTTTGGAGACAGCGCGTTTAAACTCCATAGAGGCAGTCTGCATGGTAGAGAAGTTTTTTCCTACAAGTTTATTAACAATCCAGATGCATCTGCTGCTAGTTCATGTTGTAGATGAGGTTGCAGTTGCTGGAACAGTCCATTCAAGATGGATGTTCTTTTTGGAGAGGTTTATGAAGACATTAAAGGGATTTGTTTGCCAAATGGCTCGCCCAGAGGGTAGTATGTCAGAAGGGTGGCTGATACAAGAGTCCCTTGTTTACATCACTGAATATTTAAGTTCCTCAGATCCAGAGATACCTCGACTATGGTCTCAAGAGTCTAACAGGCGAGTCATTGGTGAGGAACCTCAAGGCCAAGGCATTAAGAGAAAGATGGATAACACTTTGAGAGAAAAAATCAACAAATTTTGCATCTTGAACTCTCATGTAATGGAGAAGTGGATTGAGACATATGAAGCTCTCAAGCGACAGCGAGTACAAGATCGTTTAAGTTTCAGAAGGAATCGCACTACAAGAAATCTCCCATATCCAGAAGGTATGCAAGCTCTTCCGGACTTTCCCACAGGTAGATGGCTAGAAGCTACAATTTTAGAAGCCAAACGTGCTGGTTTACCTATAACAGAGGAGGAAGAGGAGCTTACAAAAGGATGCGATTGGCATGTAAGTGTTTAAGTTCTACATGTCTCTCATTTTTTTCTCTACATGTCTCTGTGTTTGATTCTCCATCAACAAACTTTTTGTGCTATTTGTAGTATCACAAATATGGGGCGTTTTGGTCACATGGACGTCATTTTCGAGTAGAACGAATAGACCAAAGAAGAGCAACCTTTGATTGTGGTGTCACAGCACAGTTTGTTCAAGAAAGTCGTGCAAGTGCAAGTGATGATAACACAATTACTGGAATGCTTGATTACTTTGGAACCATTCAAGATATATTAAAGGTTGGCTTCAGAAGTTTTGAGTTGTTTATCTTTGATGTGAAGTGGTTCAAGGTAATCATGAATGGGCCACATGCAACTGTACGTAGAGACAAGAGTGGCCTCATCCAAGTGGACTCCACAAAGGTATGGACCGATCAGCAAGATACTTTTGTGCGCCCAGAGCATTGTGAGCAGGTTGTCTTTAAAGCGGATCCAAAAGATCCACGCTGGCTGTTTGTGGTTCCAGTCGCCCCCCGCAGTAAGCAAATTTTTGAAGAATTTGAGCTACAACAAGGTGATGTGGATGCACAGGGTAATGGAGAGCAGCAAGAACAAGCCGATATCAACAATGAAGAGGAGCAAGCAAATGAAGAGGAGCAACTAGAGCAAGATCCAAATGAAGAGGTGCAAACCAAGGAAGCTGAAAAACAAGTTGAGGAAGAAGACATAGATGATGAAGACATCCTTCATCAAGGGACTTTTAATGATGAGGATGCTGAAATGTACATAGACATAGATCTCTTTGGGGCTACTGATCTTAATGAGGATGATAGAATAGATAATGATTTTTAAAAGATGTATCTTAATGATTATGCAAATAGTTATGACATATTTGTAATGGTTTTATGACATTGAAGGTCCATTCATTGTTTACCATTGTTAATGTTTACCATTGTTAATGTTGTTTATCATTGTTAATGTTTATCTTATGGTTCTTTTATTCATTGTTTACCGTGTAATTTTCATTCCGTACAAGTTTGTCATATGGTTTTTTGTCCAACAGGCCATGGGTGACTCACCGCCCTACGACTACAGTCCAGATTTCTCATTTAATCCTACACCGCAGGGCATGAGTCCCCAGCAGTTATATGGTTTTCTTTCGTCCATGACTCCAGAGCAGAGAGCCATGGCTCAGAGTTATTGGGGTTCTGGAGCAGGGACATCTGCCTCACCATCTAGCTTCCCGACGCCAGTTCCCACACCCGTGGGTACGACAGCAGCTCCCACACCTCATACCACACAGCCTTCCACTCCTCTTACAGCTCGATCTACCACCTCTTCACATAGACGGCGCTCACGTAGTAGGTCTTCAGGGGGAGGTTGTTGTGGTGGTAGTGCCACAGATGCTGTGACACCACCACCACGTGAGCGTCGTCCTTCGCTCTCATCTGTTGATAGCACACCCATAGGGTCACCTTCCACTCCCTGGGGTGCACATGACCATGACAACAGCAAGATTTACACAATTAGGGATGGGGCACCAATAATGGATAGTGCAGGGAAGGCAATGAAGACACGCATTCGACAATTGTGCACTATATAGTTTCATGACTCTGTCATGACTAAATGGGATCAGCAAGACAAGGGGAAGAAAAATTATATAAACACAAAGATAAAGCAAGAGTTCCAGCCATCTGACCCTATGAATGTCGTCTCTAATGAGTGGATACAGTATACAGCTCGCATTTTGATGGGGCATCGTAGGTCAGAGGCGAGGGACGCATTCAGAGAGGGGAAGGAGAAACCTGTTTGGCTAGATGACAGGGAGTGGGCAGCCATTGCTCAGGAGCTCACTGAGACACCAGACAGGTTTCAACAACAAAGAGAGGCGGCAAGGGCAAGACTCCAAACAGTAGGGGCTTCTCATCTCGGGAGTGGTGGTTACGAAACCATGCGCCATGAATTCGTAAGTGTTTGTAGCAATTTTATTTATTTAAATGTATGTATGTGGGCTAAATGTTGATTTCTAAAAGTTATAATTGTTAATCGTGTGTGTAGGAGTTGGCCATGAATCGCCCACCAAGTAGGCGAGAGGAGAAGTACGCTCACAAACATGGCCTTGTGGCCTTGTTTGAGATGCTTGAAGAAGAAGGAGAGACCGTCAATTGGGAGGCATTACCATGATGTAAGATGACCTTCAAACTAATGAAATATGATCAAAACATTCTTGAGTATTAATGTTTAATTTAATTTCTTGTTTGTCGATCAGGAAAATATGCAAACGAGCACTGTTGTTTTTGTGCTCTATTGTAGACAGAATGGTGCTGTCTGTTTGCTGTTGTTCATCCTGCTCATTGCAGGCAGTAGGCAATAGCCAGGCAGCACTATTCTGCCCCAAAAAAAATTTCTGCTACAGCGTCGGTATATGCCCCGGTACCAGAGTCGGTATATACATTGGTATAGACGCCGGTTTACGCGTCGGTATATAATCCGGTATAGAGGCCAGTTTATCCGTCGGTATATGAACCGGTATAGATGCCGGTTTAAGCATCGGTATTACCCCCGCTGAGCGTCGGTATAGGCGCCGTTATATGCGCCGGTATTAACACCCGACACTTATACCGACGCTACGGTTCCGACGCTTATACCGATGATGAGGCTTTTTTAGACCCCGTTAAATAGCGTCGGTACAAGCCCCGGTATTAGGCTAATATGTAGTAGTGCATCTGCAGACAAAGTACTTCGAAACTATCTTGACAAATACAAAAGATCATCACATAACACAAAACTATTTCAAACTATCTTGCAAGGTCTTACTACAAAACTACTTCGAAACTATCATGCACATTGCACCCCCAATGAAGGATGCCTTTTGTACCCAATTAAGGATACTTTACACAATCAAAGATCTATGCTTGCCCAATACTCTAGTATAGGACAATAGACCTTCTCTAACATTCACAAAAAAAATCAAAGATCTATGCTTGCCCAATACTCTAGTATAGGACAATAGACCCTTGTCTACTCTAAACTATATAAAGTATCAAGAACCAATACAAGCCCCTAAGCAGGACTCTTGGCTCCATCAAACCATTCATAAAGCATAATGAGGTAGATTACGTACGTGGCTCAAATGCAAAGCTGAATGACTCCAAATTTGTCCCTAAATCTCCGCAAGTATTAGCTACGAACCACACCCTGCCCCCAGTTCAAAGAACTAAGGACGAGTGGCCCAATAGCCTTAGGAGTGCCTACAAGGAAAGACGACAGCCCCTAAAATAAGGACGTTCTTCCCAAGAGGACACTTCTAGCAACTCGAGAGCTCTACAGGTACTTTGAGGAGAGATATCACGCCCCCAAAACAAGGACTATCTTCCCAAAAGTTGTACGATGGGTGTCGGGCAGTGTTTATATACAGAATAATACCCCGCCGGTGTTTTTTGTTTTTCCCGGCGGGCCCGCCGGGCTTTTATTTTTCCCGGTGGGCCCGCCGAGAAAACTCTGTATCCCGGCAGGCCCACCGGGAATGATAGAAGCCCGGAGGTGTTACTGGAATAGTGGGTTCCGGCAGGTCATTTCTCAGGTCATGTGAATATACAATGTGATCACAAGTTTTAATATGTTAACACTAGGTTTTGTCAACGTGATCACGAAATTGTGAAGACGTTAATGAAATCCCTGGTTTTCATCTACTATAAGCACATTGTTGATCTAGAGATCTATTGAGCTCTCTTTTGCCAACATCCTCTTGTTCACCCAGTCTCGTGTAGATTCCTCTAGCTTATCAAAACCGTGATCCTCCTGAAACTTTTTGAAAGATTGATGCTCCGGGACTAGTCCATCCTCCCTATATTGCCTTGCCTTATTGAAACACTTCCTTAGATAGTCTTTGCCATCAAAATTCAACTCGAGGGCCTCATCGTCACTAGAGTCCTTTAAAACAAATCCCTCCTCTCCATCATAAAAATTGGCTATGGTATATAGAGCATAGTCTTCATGTATCCTAAATGTATTCTGTATGTCACTCAAAAGGAGATACACCTTTCCACCAATATCGAATTTGAGAGTACAGGCAGGATCAACTGGCTGTCTTCTACATTAAACTCCTCTAAATCATCTGGCATCTTCAAACCTTTACTCCTGATTTCTACCAAGTCTAGGGTCTTCTCTTCTTCTACCTCCCATTCAAGCTGCTGGACCTCATTAACAACCTCTATCTGTTCGTCAAGGCTGGGTGGTCTCATCTGTGCAGGCACATCCTCATCAACAGTCTCCTCATAGAGCACCTCCTCCCCTAATGAAGGGAGAATAGTGTATAGACAGTGAAGGAAGCATAGGAATTTGATCGATTCCTCTAGCAACCTACAGTTCCTAGGGTGGACGGAGCATGTCACTTTGCAATCAGATGGAAGTTGTAGATACCTTTTTTGGAGAAGATTCTGGTACTTTGAACTTGGAGAGCAATCCATGAAATGTACATAAGCTATCCCACAAATAGGGACTCTCCCATTCATGGGAGAAGCTTTAAATTCAGACCTCTCCTTTGATAGAAAATCTGCATGCTGATCCAAAATTAACGAAATGTCAAGTGGCCTATTGAAAACATTAGTCAATATATGATACTGCTCACTAGCCCCAGAAGCGTGGATGAAATCAAACAATTTTTCATCAAATGATAGTGACTGATCTTGCAAAATCCCTATTACAACCTCCTGTTCCTTTAGAGAAATCAACATCCCTTTTTACTGACTTCCTTGTTGGCACGACAGGAATCAAGGACAAGTTTGGCATATCCTTATTATTATTAGCTTCTACCACACAATCTAAGGTGTTGGCACTACTGTGATAATCCATACTAGCCTTAATTTGTTCCTCGAAATCGGGATCCTCTACTTTAAAGGCACAAATCTCTAGAACAACACTAGAAGACCTGCAAAATTTTGTAGCCTCGGTATAATTATACAAGACCTAGCAAAACTCTTGACATGCCTGTAATCAAATACGGAAGACATTGCTCAAATTGGTTGAGCTGATTCAGGTACTTCACTCTGCATTATAAGAAGAGCATCACTTGTGCAGAAACCACTAAACCTAAAGAATCAATCGACCTCAGCTTCAAAATCTTGGATTCCCTTGGCTGCTTATCCAATACATCTTTCTGTCCTCTAATGCTATGCTCTACATCCAATTCAAAAGACTTTCTTTTGAATCCCTTCAACCCTACATTATAAGAAACAGATATTGGATTGATTTATGAAAATAGATTGCAAAATAGCTATGTGTCTGTCTATGTGTGTGTGTGTGTGTGTGTGTGTGTGTGTTTGAGAGAGAGAGAGAGAGAGAGAGAGAGAGAGAGAATACAAGTAGCCATTTGACGCGAAGTGTAAGATTCCTCCCCCAACCCCTTTTTGATGTCTAGTATATTCCCCTGTAATCAATTCCTTTTCTGAAATATAAGAGATCTTGTTTGTGGCTGTTTTAACCTAGAGAGAGAAAATATTCTAGAGAGAGAATATTCAGATTTTGAATATTTTTGGATAGAAAAATATCTCTTATAATTCAGATGAGTTCCCCTGAAACAGAAATTTAAAAAGAATTTTCCAATGTGCAATTGGAATTAATTGAAAATAGATATAAAGAACCTTAGCCTAAGGGTCTAGATTTTCAGAAATCTTTAGACTATGGTCCAATTAAGGTTTCTATGGGCCAATAGCATCAATCCATGTGTAGGGAGGAGATAAATCCAAATTGTAAAAAGAAAATACCCAAAAATGAGTAAATGCTCACATGAGGTGAAGAGTTGAAAATGTACAAGATTTATTAGTAAAAAACTATGAGCAATATTAAAAATATGAGATATTTTGGGAATAATGATTTTATTATGACACATATGTAAGGAAGGGGGAGTCCCTTAAATGCTCACATAAGATGAAGAGTTGAAAATGTACAAGGTTTATTAGTAAAAAACTATGAGCAATATTAAAATGATTCCATTATGACACATATGTAAGGAAGGGGAGTTTCTTAAAGGAGGTGCATATTTCCCTTAAATGATTTTATTATGACACATATGTAAGGAAGGGGAGTCCCTTAAATGCTCACATAAGATGAAGAGTTGAAAATGTACAAGGTTTATTAGTAAAAAACTATGAACAATATTAAAATGATTCCATTATGACACATATGTAAGGAAGGGGAGTTCTTTAAAGGAGGTGCATATTTCACATGCTTGAATGAGTTTTAAACTCATAAAAATTAAGATATTTCATCTCTCCTCTCTCCTCATTCAAGTCTAGTTCCAAAAAAGTTAGCTTAATTGACCTAAAAATGGTCAAAAAGTGACCAAACTGACTTGGAAAATTCTAGAATCAGTTTGTTTGGTTAGGAGCTCAAATTTTCCTATAAATAGAAGCCTCCCCTTGTTGAAAAAAATATAGTCTCTTATGCTTTGTTACTCTACTCCACCTAAACCAAAATATATAGAGTCTTATGCCTTGTTACTCTACTCCACCTAAGCCAAAATATATAGAGTCTTATGCCTTGTTACTCTACTCCACCTAAGCCAAAATATATAGTGTCTTATGCTTTGTTACTCTACTCCACCTAAGCTAAAATATATAGTGTCTTATGCCTTGTTACTCTACTCCATCTAAGCCAAAATATATAGTGTCTTATGCTTTGTCACTCTACTCCACCTAAGCCAAAATATATAGTGTCTTATGCTTTGTCACTCTGCTCCACCTAAGCCAAAATATATAGAGTCTTATGCTTTGTCACTCTGCTCCACCTAAGCCAAAATATATAGAGTCTTATGCTTTGTCACTCTGCTCCACCTAAGCCAAATTAGATAGAGTCTTATGCTTTGTCACTCTGCTCCACCTAAGCCAAATTAGATAGAGTCTTATGCTTTGTTACTCTACTCCACCTAAGCCAAATTAGATAGAGTCTTATGCTTGTTACTCTACTCCACCTAAGCCAAAATATAGAGTGTCTTATGCATTGTTACTCTACTCTACCTAAGCCAAGAGTTGTGAATTCTTTAATAATTCACTAGTTTTTGATACTTCTCTCTTTCTTCAATCCCCATTGGTGGCTCCATCAACATACTAAACCAATTGATTGGTTGGGGGCCTCTACCGTGAATAAAGAATCAAGCAAATTATAAGGTAAGTATATTGAATTTTGATCTTTCTATAATTTCTCAATGATTCTCTCTTCTCAACCCCTCTCAAGCTTGAGAAGTTTAATTGGTATGGTTTTTTAAATGCTATTGAAGTTAATTGGTGAATAGTAGTGAAGAGTTACATAATTTAATAAATGCTATAGAAATTAATTTTCATTTATGTTTAAATTCTAATGGTTTTTATGTAATTTCTCTCTCTCACTCAAGAAATGGTCATACTCATGAACCATTCTCAATCCAAATGAAGCTTTTCATAAAGCCTTTCCTTAATCCAAGATTAAGCTATGCTTGAGGCCAAATTAATGGCTTTTTGCTATGCTTTTAGTTTATGCACATTGATGATTCAATCCATTATGGATTGATGACCCAATTAGAGACCATTCTAATTGTTTTCTTAATGATCCAATTAGAGACCATTATAAATTGATGATCCAATTAGAGACCATTATGGATTGATGATCCAATTAGAGACCATTCTAATTATTTCTTTAATAATGAGCTTTATCCCTTAGAAAAAAATTGAGATTTATCAGTCATAGTAGCGGAGCTATGGCAAAATTTTTATAGAAATTACGCATAAAATAAATTCATTCAAAGTATAAAAAGAGGAATTCCTACCATATTCTAGGAACTATCATCCTAGATTAATTAAAAGAATTTTATTATGCATGGAGATGTGGATGTTGCATGTAGATGTAGATGTATGGATGTGAGTGTGAATGTGGAGGTAGATGTATGCATGGGACGTGGATGTATGCATGTAGAAATAGATGTGTAGTTGAGGATGTAAATGGAGATGTGGATGGATGCATGTAGATGTAGAGGTATAGATGTAGATGTGAATGGAGATGTGGATGTATACATGTAGATGTAGATGTATAGATGTAGATGTGGATGTGGAGGTGGATGGATGCATGTAGATGTAGATGTATAGATGTAGATGGGAATGGAGATGTGGATGTATACATGTAGATGTAGATGTATAGATGTAGATGTGGATGTGGATGGATGCATGTAGATGTAGATGTATAAATGTAGATGGGAATGGAGATGTATATGTATACATGTAGATGTAGATGTATAGATGTAGATGTGGATGTGGATGGAGATGTATGCATGTAGATGTAGGTGTATAGACGTAGATGTGGATGTAGAGGTGGATGTATGCATGTAGATGTAGATGTATAGATGTGGATGTGAATGTGGAGTGGATGTATGCATGTAGATGTAGATGTATGGAGGTGAATGTGAATGTGGATGTGGATGTATGCATAGGGATGTAGATGTATGCATGTAGATGTGAATGTACGCATATAGTTGTGGATGTATGGATGTGAATATACGATTGTGATGTGAGGGAATCTGAAGTGATGAGATGGAAATGATGTGATGGGATGAGTGTACATATAAATGGAATATGGAATAAGTAATGTAGATTGAGGAGGGATAATGTGGAAAAATGAAAGTTAAAATAGAAATTGTATTGTAAACTGTTTGTAAATGCTGTTTGTAAATGCTGTCTGTAAATGATTGTTTTATGTCAAGAATGCTGGGGGGAGCATTTTGACCGTCTTGTGATTAAGGTCGTGATGAGAAAGTTGCAACTGCTGACGGGGAGTCAATGAAGGACGTCTCGCGTAGCAAGGTCGGCCGAGGTCTTGACCAGCCTCGGTGCGATTAAAATGGTGAGCTTCCGGTACGGTGGATGAGGGGCCAAGGAAGCGGCCTATGCGTGAAGCGCTAGGTTACCTGCGAAGGATCCTAGGGGGTGCTGACCATACGGTGCTCGGGCTCTGGGTCGCCTAGGATACCCACGCGTGCGTCGAGGAAGATATTGGAACAGAGTTGGAGTTGTTTTCTAAAATCGAGCATGGATCTGGTTGATTGACCTTGCTGGTCTTCAATGGATGAGTCCATGGCTCCTTATATGGATCTGTTGGTTGATCTTGCTGATCTTCAACGAGAGTCCATCATGTTAAGTGATTATATTGCCAAGTATTATGGGCTAGGAACTATCGAAACGTCTCCTGAGCGTTCTAGTTGCCAATGATGCCATAGATACTCTGATGAAGGAATGATGGGAAATTAAGAATCAATTGGATAAATTGGAAGATGGTGATCAATGATACTATGGTTTTATTAAAGGATTGTTTTGAACTGGTTGAATCTGGTTGAAAAAGGCAATTTCATATTGGGTGTGTGAGTGGTGTGACTAGTTTTATTTTGCATGAACATCCGGCTAGGGGGCCTTGGAACTCTTTTCCTTGGTACCCGGGACAAAACCTAACCAAATTTTTAATTGGATCCCATCACTACAGTGGTTGGGCGGTTGGCTAACCCATGGGATTGGATGGGGTTAGGCTGGACTGATGGATCCGTAAATCGAGACTCAAACTTTTGTTTTTACGATAGAAAAAAAAAAATCCCGGACAGTAACTGTTCTATGGATAGGAATCAACGGCTGTGCCTCTTGAATGGGAAAAAAAGCGTTGATCCCAATGATCCAAGTGCAAGTTTCTTCCTTGAACTGACTAAGTATCTTATAGATGTAATTGGATCATCTCGATCAGAAATGATCTTGACTACGTTAGAGTAAAAAGTTATCCTGGTGGAATCGCCCGTGCTTCCGGTTAAGAAAGTTTTTCCGGGCTCGGTTTTGAAATAACTGACGGATTAGTCTCTTATCCGGATATCCGTGGGCGAGGCCTTGAGTGTGGGACCCCTGTCCCGCGCGAGAAGCGCTACTTCCGCTGCCAGTACCCCGAATCCGTTGCTCGGTGGGAACAGGGATCTTACAGTTGGTATCAGAGCATTTGGTTAATAAAGATCAACTGAGAAGACAAATATGTCGAAAATTTATCAAGAAACACAAAAAGGTTATAATTGTGTCATATAACTCATACAATTTGATATTCAAACTGAAATTCATAATTTGGTAATTGGTTCTTTAGATGGAAGTACCGCAATTATATAGAAACCCTGACTTGCTTGAGGCCTAGACATGATAGTATTTACCTTATAATTCCAAGGGCCGTGACTACCCGTATATACCGAGAGTATACTGCAGCTCTTTACTGACAATATATACGAGTAAATCTAAGACTTGAAATTATAAGCGTTAATGCTATCCAGATGATGATTTCGAATGTGATTGATATGATTTTTAATTCTGTTTGAGAATTGATGAATTGATTTGGATTCTGATTGAAAATGCTGATTGAAAAAAAAAATGTTGATTTTTAAAAATTAGTTGAAATATAATGAAACCACAATGAGGGGGAATGGGACGAGTCCCTGTGATGATATTCATAACTAGAATGATGATAACAAATTCAGCAAATCACTATGAGACTAGTGGGTTGTGCTGTCAGATTGCTACTGTTAATACTTGACCGGTAGATCAAGTTAAGGGATGTCAAATTGAGAACTTGCTTGACTGAAATTTCTGTGTGGAGGAATGTTCCGAAGGAAACTTTTCGGTCTAATGGACTATTATCATGTTAAAGATATGAATGATATAATCTGAATGAATTGTTATTTAATGATGAGTTCTATATAAGGGATATTTATCCCAGTGTTCTGTTGGGTTGACCGCCCAGAATATAAGGAACCCCAGAATAAAATTGGATCTTAAGGATAAGAGCTGTCCTCTACCTTGCGAGATGAGGACATCTCGCACTTTTTAAGTGGGGTAGGATGTAAGATTCCTCCCCAGCCTTCGAGGTATATAGGAGTAAGAATCTCCCTTTCGGATCTTATAATTATTCCCTCTCTAAAATAAAAGAAAGTTTCTGTTTAAAAAAGGAATACCCTTTTCCTAAAATACTTCTCAGGAGTCACGCCTATTTTAAGGATTTAGAACAATGAGTTTAGAAGTGAGAATCGGTGTTTTGAATACCAAGGTTTTGGTTTTCATTCGAGTATGGCCCAAAAGAAGTTCTTTATCTCTTGGGGAGTATAAGAAGTTATCCCCCAGATATTGTGATCCTTATATCTAAATTCAATGAAAGTAGGTGACTTAGCCTACAAGTTTCTTTTATCTCCTCATCTCAAAATTCTTAATGCCTTCTATAGAAAAATGTATCAAACACAAATCATGGAAAGACGGTAAAACTTCAGTGGTAAGTTACCGTTGGCTTCTAGGTTACGCTAGCTCCTTCCTTTATATAAGTCGTAACTTTTACTTGTCGCTCACAGTAATCTTACTCCCATCAATCTCCTTTCTTTCTTAATCTCCTTCATGGCTTGGCAACAGGAATTAGTTTTATCCCTGATGATTTCTCACCTTCAAGACGCAAGAGAGTCTGTGAAGAAAGACTTTATAGAACAGTATGAGCGCTCACTTTTTACTCACCTAGGGACTTCTGTAGCGCAGACCAAATGGCGGACCTATCAAAACATAACTAGGGTAACACCCTGGGGTCAGCAACACTTTCGTAACAATGTCCGCTTGGCCATGGTTATTGAAGCTTTGGGTTTGGGTCCCCGATACTACTGTGTCATGAGATCAAGGCATCTTGGGTTTTCTGAGCGGGTCTTCTTACTGGCATGTTTTCTTCCTCACGAGAAGATATGCCTTTACCCCATTTTTGGCTTGCCTCTCAGAGGTCCTTTTGTTAGATCACCTCATACCACTGAGATAGGTGCGGCAATAACCAGTAGAATCATTCCCATAGATGAGTTACCCTATACTTGTGCAGCTTGTGAGGACTGCTTTTGTGACCATATGATGGATGGGCTTATGGAAGTGTAAAGAGTTCTTCTATCTTTACTGTATAAGTCCCGTGAATGAATAAAGTTTAAATCTTGTTCTTATTTTGAATCTTGCTCTCTTTAAGACTTTTCTTGGTGGTTAATCGTGATTAAAATTTTTCTCTAAGTCTCATATTCGTGCACCTTGCGAAATTATTCCAAGTTGCGAGATGAGGACATCTCGCGTTTTTTAAGTGGGGTAGAATGTAAGATTCCTCTCCCAACCCCTTTTTGATGTCTAGTATATTCCCCTGTAATCAATTCCTTTTCTGAAATATAAGAGATCTTGTTTGTGGCTGTTTTAACCTAGAGAGAGAAAATATTCTAGAGAGAGAATATTCAGATTTTGAATATTTTTGGATAGAAAAATATCTCTTATAATTCAGATGAGTTCCCCTGAAACAGAAATTTAAAAAGAATTTTCCAATGTGCAATTGGAATTAATTGAAAATAGGTATAAAGAACCTTAGCCTAAGGGTCTAGATTTTCAGAAATCTTTAGACTATGGTCCAATTAAGGTTTCTATGGGCCAATAGCATCAATCCATGTGTAGGGAGGAGATAAATCCAAATTGTAAAAAGAAAATACCCAAAAATGAGTAAATGCTCACATGAGGTGAAGAGTTGAAAATGTACAAGGTTTATTAGTAAAAAACTATGAGCAATATTAAAAATATGAGATATTTTGGGAATAATGATTTTATTATGACACATATGTAAGGAAGGGGGAGTCCCTTAAATGCTCACATAAGATGAAGAGTTGAAAATGTACAAGGTTTATTAGTAAAAAAACTATGAGCAATATTAAAATGATTCCATTATGACACATATGTAAGGAAGGGGAGTTTCTTAAAGGAGGTGCATATTTCCCTTAAATGATTTTATTATGACACATATGTAAGGAAGGGGAGTCCCTTAAATGCTCACATAAGATGAAGAGTTGAAAATGTACAAGGTTTATTAGTAAAAAACTATGAACAATATTAAAATGATTCCATTATGACACATATGTAAGGAAGGGGAGTTCTTTAAAGGAGGTGCATATTTCACATGCTTGAATGAGTTTTAAACTCATAAAAATTAAGATATTTCATCTCTCCTCTCTCCTCATTCAAGTCTAGTTCCAAAAAAGTTAGCTTAATTGACCTAAAAATGGTCAAAAAGTGACTAAACTGACTTGGAAAATTCTAGAATCAGTTTGTTTGGTTAGGAGCTCAAATTTTCCTATAAATAGAAGCCTCCCCTTGTTGAAAAAAATATAGTCTCTTATGCTTTGTTACTCTACTCCACCTAAACCAAAATATATAGAGTCTTATGCCTTGTTACTCTACTCCACCTAAGCCAAAATATATAGAGTCTTATGCCTTGTTACTCTACTCCACCTAAGCCAAAATATATAGTGTCTTATGCTTTGTTACTCTACTCCACCTAAGCTAAAATATATAGTGTCTTATGCCTTGTTACTCTACTCCACCTAAGCCAAAATATATAGTGTCTTATGCTTTGTCACTCTACTCCACCTAAGCCAAAATATATAGTGTCTTATGCTTTGTGACTCTGCTCCACCTAAGCCAAAATATATAGAGTCTTATGCTTTGTTACTCTGCTCCACCTAAGCCAAATTAGATAGAGTCTTATGCTTTGTTACTCTGCTCCACCTAAGCCAAATTAGATAGAGTCTTATGCTTTGTTACTCTGCTCCACCTAAGCCAAATTAGATAGAGTCTTATGCTTTGTTACTCTACTCCACCTAAGCCAAATTAGATAGAGTCTTATGCTTGTTACTCTACTCCACCTAAGCCAAAATATAGAGTGTCTTATGCATTGTTACTCTACTCTACCTAAGCCAAGAGTTGTGAATTCTTTAATAATTCACTAGTTTTTGATACTTCTCTCTTTCTTCAATCCCCATTGGTGGCTCCATCAACATACTAAACCAATTGATTGGTTGGGGGCCTCTACCGTGAATAAAGAATCAAGCAAATTATAAGGTAAGTATATTGAATTTTGATCTTTCTATAATTTCTCAATGATTCTCTCTTCTCAACCCCTCTCAAGCTTGAGAAGTTTAATTGGTATGGTTTTTTAAATGCTATTGAAGTTAATTGGTGAATAGTAGTGAAGAGTTACATAATTTAATAAATGCTATAGAAGTTAATTTTCATTTATGCTTAAATTCTAATGGTTTTTATGTAATTTCTCTCTCTCACTCAAGAAATGGTCATACTCATGAACCATTCTCAATCCAAATGAAGCTTTTCATAAAGCCTTTCCTTAATCCAAGATTAAGCTATGCTTGAGGCCAAATTAATGGCTTTTTGCTATACTTTTAGTTTATGCACATTGATGATTCAATCCATTATGGATTTGATGACCCAATTAGAGACCATTCTAATTGTTTTCTTAATGATCCAATTAGAGACCATTATGGATTGATGATCCAATTAGAGACCATTATGGATTGATGATCCAATTAGAGACCATTCTAATTATTTCTTTAATAATGAGCTTTATCCCTTAGAAAAAAATTGAGATTTATCAGTCATAGTAGCGGAGCTATGGCAAAATTTTTATAGAAATTACGCATAAAATAAATTCATTCAAAGTATAAAAAGAGGAATTCCTACCATATTCTAGGAACTATCATCCTAGATTAATTAAAACAATTTTATTATGCATGGAGATGTGGATGTTGCATGTAGATGTAGATGTATGGATGTGAGTGTGAATGTGGAGGTAGATGTATGCATGGGATGTGGATGTATGCATGTAGAAATAGATGTGTAGTTGAGGATGTAAATGGAGATGTGGATGGATGCATGTAGATGTAGAGATATAGATGTAGATGTGAATGGAGATGTGGATGTATACATGTAGATGTAGATGTATAGATGTAGATGTGGATGTGGAGGTGGATGGATGCATGTAGATGTAGATGTATAGATGTAGATGGGAATGGAGATGTGGATGTATACATGTAGATGTAGATGTATAGATGTAGATGTGGATGTGGAGGTGGATGGATGCATGTAGATGTAGATGTATAAATGTAGATGGGAATGGAGATGTATATGTATACATGTAGATGTAGATGTGGATGTGGATGGAGATGTATGCATGTAGATGTAGGTGTATAGACGTAGATGTGGATGTAGAGGTGGA